>NC_140538.1:30006667-30606667 GCF_057382185.1 Mchenga conophoros | reverse complement strand
AGTGGCTCAAAAGTAATTGGATAATTAACAAAAAAGCAATTTCATGGCTGAATATGGCCCGTTCCCTCATCACCAATCGAAGAGATATTAAACATGCTGAAACAAACATTTGGTATGGCTGAAAACAACTGAATGAATGCCCTGGGCAGCTCAGCAGTCCCAAAAGACCACAGAAGAAACTGAAAGAGTACGACTATCAAATCAGGTAATCATTGCTTAAGAAAAACCTCTTCATCATCATATCATCATCAATTTCTGCAACAGTGAATCTCCTTCAACATAAAACAGACATTAAAAACAAACAAACCTCTGCTTAGTTCTAGAAAAAAAACGACTCGTGATCCAAAACATATTACATTATATGTCAGAAATGGTTGAGGCAGTGTTAAGGCATTGTCATACTGTATATGGCTGCCAGGTGATGTGCCTGCTGACAGAAGTAGCAGGATGAATTTTAAAGTGCACTGCAAAACAGAAATATTGCATTAACAAAATTATTCCAATTACAAAAGTGTTGGGGGTTGGGGGTAGGGCTGTTAGATATAACAATATATATCGGATGAAAATATGAAAATGTCTATTGCTTCATATTACGCTATCATTTGTTTCATGGTATCACAAAAGAAATTGTTTATGGCAATATTTTTTCATCGATTTAATGGTCGCTGTAGTGGCTATATTAATTTCTTAAAGTTCTCTTTCTCTTATATTTAAAATAACCACACTACAGATGGACAAGTGACTGTTTTTACATGTTGTTATTAGCAACAACGACGGTAAGCCCAGTGTGCGGCTCTGCCATCCGCTTGTTTATTTTCCACATAAACCTTTCACAATAAAGCGGAAGATCCTGTTGAGATTTTTCAAAATAAACTGAAATGATGACAAACAGAAGGACCAGTCAAAACATAGCATGAAAATGATTTGGTTATGAAAAGTCTGACACAGACCAGAAAACTGTACTGTGCAAATTATGCACCGGTCCCCACCTCAGACTGAAACACGGCAAACCTCTTCTACCACCTACGGAAGGATCACGTGAAAGAGTATGGACAGAGTTTACAGATGAGAAGAGCCGTCAGGTGCTCAAAATAAACCTTAGACTTCAACGTTAAAACAGGCTTTTCCCAGCAGCACGCTGTGTAATAAATTCTCACAAAGAAAATGCTGTTACAACTTATGTCTAAACATCAGTTAAAACAATAGACTCCAGGTACATGAAGCCCAGCTGAAAACACTTGACTCAAGTCGAGTTGCCCGAGATTCACAGAATTTACAGAAAGTAAATGTAAAACTTTTCTGTGCGTTGTCGGGACGATAAATGTCTTATATCGGGATACAAGATTCTGATCGTATCGCGCAGCCCTAGTTGGGGGTAAATACCTGGAAATAGTATTTGGTGATGTCTATGGCTTCTAGACTGCAAATAAACCTTGTTTAAGTTATATTAGTTTGTCCAATTACTTCTGAGTCTCTGAAAATTAAAATAAGGACTTATGTACAAAAATGGCTCACATAATTTACAATCCACTGTGGTGGTGTACAGAGGTAAAATTACAACAACAAAAAAGTCCTTATCCAAAAACCTAAGGGCCTAACCGGAAACAGTGAAACCTTATTGTGTCACATTTAGGCTGTTAGGTTTCATAATTTCTGCCTGTTCTACATCATTGTGAGCAGTGTTGGGGAGTAACGGAATCCATGACTTCATGGATAGCATTAACAATCTGCAAGCTGCAAATAATCATGTGCAGTTCTGAAGGCAGACAGAAAGAAAACATATTACTGATGATTACAGAAATAGTTTTCTATACGAGATCACAGCAAAAAGTGCAGCCTTACCTTATGTCCACCCTACTGTTACTCATTTTATATTAAGATTTAAAAATCTAGTTGGTATTGGTTTTAGAACTGCACATGATTATTTGCAGCTAGCAGCCGTTAATGCTATTCATCAACTCTAACAGTCTGCGGTATATGAACTGACCTCAGCTAACACCAGCTAACAATGTTAGCTCGGTGGTGAGTAGCCTAAAAGTAATAAATCACACAGCAATAGTACATTCATGTAGTTGTAAAAAGCATGACAACTTTGCCTCCTAACTGCTGAACCTGAAAAGTCCCTCTGAAGTAGTATGTTATTTATAACCTCATTTCTAATGCGAGTTGTAATCAGGAACTCATTTCTAATCTTGTCCATCTTCATCACTCCCAATGAAAATCTTAAAATCTTCATATCTGCCTCCTGTCTGTCAGTGTCACCATCTCCAACTATAGATCATGGCAGGTCTCACTCTCATCTTATAAATCTTCCCTTTCACTTTGATGCCATCTTTCTGTCACAAATCACCCCTGACATCCATGTTCATCCACTCCACCTTGCCTGGACCCTCTTCTTATCAGCTGTATCAACTTTCCCATATCTTCATGGTATGGCTCATCAACTTTATTATGCTGTAGTTACTGCAGCTTGGTACATTACCCTTGTTCTTGAAAATTGGTACAAATACATTTACTCCATTCCTTGAACATCCTATCACTCTCCAAGGTGTGTTACATAATTTGGCTAAAATGTGACATGCTTGAACTAAGTGGGTAAATGTATACAGCTTGTTATGGATACAGTCAAAAGAACCAATACTATAGTAAGTCAGTATTTATGAGAATGTGATAATACTTCTATTCCAATGTTAAATATTTGAGGTGCTGGAGGTACTGTATGAAAATTTGTCCAACTGTGACAAGTGTTAGGCATGTCTGTGTAAGTTCTCAGTCATCCAGGTCATGATAGTTTTATACATTTTTAATAAAGGCACCTTTTGGTCTGTGAAGATATTTTAACTCTCATCTCATCTAACCCTAAATACAGTGAATTTTGCCATCTCAAAAACAGCAATGAATCATAAGTTATCTTGAGAATATGGCAGAGTAAATATCCTTTGAAATAATTCTTAACTGCTTTTAATGCTTTGCATAGACAGTGTTTCGGAGCAGCAAATCCAGTCTCCCAAAACTACAGGAAATCTCAGCAATGGACTTGAACTAAGCTGCATGTCAACAGTAATTGTGAGCACACTGTCTGACAATGAGCCTAATAGGAGGAACAAGACAATACAGAAGAGAAAGGGTACAGAAAAAGGAAGTAAGTAAGGAAACATGGAACAATAAAGAAAGTGGAAGAACGGAGATGAGAGCAGATGTAGAGAATATTTTACAATGGTCACACTCCTCCTCAGGGATGGACCCCTCTCCTTAACTCTTCCTCTTTCATCTGTCTCTCTGAGCCAAGCGAGGATCCCAGAATACACATGGCGAGTGCTAAAATAGGCTTTGAGCCGGGTGATGAATTAGCCAGGGCGTATTTGGGGAGCAAGAGAGCATTGATGAGCGAGAGGAAGATTAGAGAGAGAGCAACAAAAGTGAGAGATAGAAAATAGCTCCTAATGTTTAATCACAGCTAGATCTAATCGCTTACATGGCCTACTGACAGACTCAGTGGCCCTTGGTTAGATTTGTTCATCCATCATAAGTGGACTCTTGAATGTGTTTTTGTGTAAAAGTCTGGATGTAAACAAGAGGATTTGCTCATTTTATTGCTACTGAAAACTCAGTGTCTTTGAATTTTGGTAAACTAGAACTAGCAACATATTAAACTATACTCTATTGTCATTAGGTAGCTCCATAGTTCAGAGGAATACACATTTGATAAAGCAAAATATCCCCAGAAAAAGACAGAAGGAGGCACCTTGTGTCAGGAAGGGAACCCAACAAAATTAATTACGTTTTCTAAAATTAAAATTGTGGAGCTACTTGCTGTTGTAACCCCCTAAGGGAGCAGCTCAAAGTAGACCCAGTACTTGAATGAGTATAGTATTATATAATATCTTATACTTTACAACAATGGTTGTTTTTATTTCTTAGACAATTTTCCAGTCCTTTTAGTTGTCCTTGTAACAAATTTTTTACTCCCACTGAGGAGGTTATGTTTTTGTATTGTTTGCATCATTTGTCTGTAAATACGACAGGTCGAAACGTTTTGATGAATCTGACAAAACTTTGTATCACAAGTGAAGTGATATTTATAATCCATTAAAATTTTGCTTACGACCACCAAGGTCTATAAGGTCAACTTCTTATTGTTTTTGGTTGAAAATTGACAAAAAAGCCTTAGAACTATAATCTAACTACAATAGAACTAAAACATCTACTTATATAGAAAAAGATGATACAGAAGGATTCTAAATATCTCAAAAACCTTGGAGTGGTTCATTGATATATATGAAAAAAAGATACATTTTTAAAGACAAAAAATACTAAAATGTCTCAATTTTACAATTTAAAAAAAAAAGTGAGACATTTCATACTTTTTCAGTTAAATATAGGCTTTGCATTATTTGTAAATCCTTACTTTTAAGGATTGCCCCCACGTTTTCCACTGACACTACAGCATATTAAACTTACAATACCATATATGGCTATATTGCACTACACCAGTTGCCGTACTCAACATTTGTACAATACAATTGTACAAACAACAAATTATTTATTGAATGAAAGTAAGTAAGTGATGGTGCTCTTTACTCTTACACAACTTTGCAAATTTGCAAATGCAATTCATGCTGCTAATCCAACCATGACCATCCATTATATCATCTACAATTCTATATTTAGTTTACATTCATTTGGGTTTGATCACAGCCTAATAACACAGTGAAGTTTGACTGCTATGAGCCAAGTGGCCACTTAATTATCAGCTCAACAGCAAAGTGTTTTCCATTAAGTGCCAGCGTGTGAACACTCAGTATTTCTGGTGAGTGTGAGTCTTCCTCTCAGAGTCATATTTACATACAGTCCAGGGGCCTGTTCTTCGTACCTCGCTAAGTAAGTTAGCTGGATTAGATTGTTGACGATTTCGCGTGATCCTGGATCGTTCGGTTCCCCGAAGCTCATCCGGGACTTGCTGTCATAGCAACAGAGCCGTAAGCGTAAACCTGCTCGGGAGCAGGTTTACTTTATGTAAACAGGATTAGATCGCGGCCACGCAGGTATGTCCGCTTCATTTATACGAAAGCAACAGCGATATTTTACCACTGTTTCACCATAAATAAATAACATCAATGTAACTAAAGATAATGCAGCACTTGATCCTTTTATTGATGTCACACAGATACATACAGGTCATTTCCTAAAAAAGGGAAATGTACTATTAACATTCTATTACATGTATGTGATTATTACAGATGTAATTCATATTTCAGAGTAGTAATTGTAAATTACTTCGTGTAATCAAGATGAGAGACCACGGCTATAAAAGCGAAGGTGGATTTGGGAAGCCTGTCGCAGCCATGTCCTGTCCGTATACGCGAGCCACCCATTGCGGAAGGTGCAAGATTGATAAGGAGAGTCCTCAGTATATATTGCGGGATAGACAGGATCCTTTAGCTCAGCGCGACAGTGTGCTCATAGAGAGATATCGATATTCCCGTGAGGGTATTATTCACTTAACCAACTTGTTGACGAGGGGGTGCAGGACCACCACCTGTCTGTTTTTGCTCTGCCCTTTTCTTGGTTGCTGTTATGAACAAACAAACAGATTATTCCAGGGTCTCTTTCCAAGAGACGAAAAGCAATATAAGTGATAAATATTACCATTCTGTAGAATATTCTTATATTTCACTTTTACTTGTTCCCATGTTCTTGTGGGTCCTGTTGTGGCTCTAATGTGAAAGAGGATAAAATATAACATATTATAATATAATGTAATATAATATTGGATAATATAGTGTAATATAATAAATCTACCCTACCGCCTACTGGTGTTGGCCAGAGGGGCCGATGGCGCGATATGGCAGCCTGGCTACAACCGTAGCTGCCTCCACCAGTGTGTGAATGTGGGAGTGAATGAATAGTGGCATTGTAAAGCGCTTTGGGTGCCTTGGAAAGCGCTATATAAATCCAATCCATTATTATTATTATTATTAAATTACCTACGAGTTTGATTTGTCAGCAACTTTCTGCCAGCCCTCTCTCCTTGCTTTTGCAGCCTTTGCAGTGTTCTCTTGCGTTCTGATTAAACTCTGAAACTCCTGAAATCCCTCACTCATGAGTTCTTGCTCTGCTGCCGGAAAATACCGAGCACGCCCCTTCGACATTTTCGCCGACCAATCAGCGGGTTGCCGATCAATGTTTCTACTATCGATGCGTAGCCCCTTTTACGACACCCAGTGATGTCACATTCCTGCGTCCAGCTGTACTAATCGTCAACAGCAGGTGTGTTCGGGGAACCGGATTAGCGAGCTCACGGTTAGCGCGATGGTTTGGTCTTGGATGTGTCATTTGATCTTGGATGTAGTAAGCGACGTACGAAGAACAGGCCCCAGATCAAAACGTTAAGACCACTAGAAAAATGGCAAAAAAAAATCATATTTTGCATGGTTGAATCTTAATAATGTTCCAAGCAAAGCTTCAACATGCAACAAGAAGAAATGGGAGTGAGACAAAACATTTTTTTGAGCATGAAATTTATTGAAGAAAAAAAAACAACAACAAACGCTTAAACTGAAATTGTTTTACAGCTGATTAAAAGTTTAGGACCACACCTCCAAAAAATCTGGAATCTCCCCCAAAACAGAAATCCAAGTTCCAAACATGAACTCAGTAATGAGTAGCTCCACCGTTGTTGTTGATCACTTCAAAAATTCGAGTTTCCATAAGGTGAGTGGTAACATTTCTCCAAGTGGTGAAGACTGTCTGGAAGTGTCATGCATTTTTGCAAACTTCCCCTGCCATCCATCCACAAAGGTTCTCAATTGGATTTAGGTCAGGGGAACACGCAGGATGTTCCAAAATAGTGATGTTATTCTCCTGGAAGAAGTCCCTAATCCTGCAGGCATTGTGTACTGTAGAGTTGTCCTGTTGAAAAACCTAGTCGTTACCACACAGACGAGGGCCCTCAGTCATGAGAGATGCTCTCTGCAACATCTGGACAGGTTTGACGCCCCTGCACCTCCTGAATCTCCATTGTTCCACTGAAGGAGAAAGGACCGCAGACCATTATCAAATCAAATCAAATCAAATCACTTTTATTGTCACATCACATGTGCAGGTACATTGGTACAGCACATGTGAGTGAAATTCTTGTGTGCGAGCTTCACAAGCAACAGAGTTGTGCAAATACAATAATATAAACAAGCAAAATACAAGAATGGCTACATCTGAAACGAATAAATATATGTACAATATATAATAGTATATGCATTTCTGGATGTGTATACTAAATATTTTTCTACGTGTGTGTGTGTGTGTGTGTACACATATTTTACAAATTAAATAGAGTAAACAATAAATAAAATATATAAAATAAAATATACAGAGTGAGACATGTGCAAAACAAGTGGCATTTATATACAGTGTGGAGTGCATAATGTTAAAGTTCCAGTAGTGAAGCTGAGGTGTCTATGACGTGTTCAGCAGTCTGATGGCCTGATGGAAAAAGCTGTCTCTCAGTCTGCTGGTACGGGACCGGATGCTGCAGAACCTCCTTCCTGATGGAAGCAGTCTGAACAGTTTATGGCTGGGGTGACTGGAGTCCTTGATGATCCTCCCCGCTTTCCTCAGGCACCGCTTCCTGTAGATGTCTTGGAGGGAGGGAAGCTCACCTCCAATTATCCGTTCAGAGCACCGCACTACTCGCTGGAGAGCTTTGCAGTTGTAGGCGGTGCTGTTGCCATACCAGGTGGTGATGCATCCAGTGAGGATGCTCTCAATGGCACAGTGATAGAAGGTCCTGAGGATGCGGGGGCTCATGCTGAATCTTTTCAGTCTCCTGAGAAAGAAGAGGCGCTGCTGCGCCTTCTTCAGCCAGATGTACACCAAGGAACCGGAAGCTGCTCACTCTCTCCACAGCAGCGCCGTTGATGGTGATGGGGGTGTGTACTTCTCTGCACCTCCGGAAGTCCACTATCAACTCCTTTGTCTTTGCGACGTTGAGGGTGAGATGGTTGTCTTGACACCAGTGGGTCAGGGCGCTGACCTCCTCCCTGTAAGCTGTCTCATCACTGTTGGTGATAAGACCCACCACTGTAGTGTCGTCCGCAAACTTCACAATGATGTTGGAGTTGTTAGTGGCCGTGCAGTCGTAGGTGTAGAGTGAGTACAGGAGAGGGCTCAGTACACACCCCTGTGGAGCACCAGTGTTCAGTGTGACGGGGGATGAGGTGATGCTGCCCAGTCTGACCACCTGGCGTCTGTCAGACAGGAAGCTAAGGATCCAGCTGCAGAGGGAGCTGCTCAGTCCTAGATCCTGCAGTTTCCTGTCCAGCTTCGAGGGAACGATGGTATTGAATGCTGAGCTGTAATCTACAAACAGCATCCTCACATACGTGTCTCTCTTCTCCAGGTGTGACAGGGCAGTGTGTAGTGTCAGGGCTATGGCATCATCAGTGGACCTGTTGTGGCGGTATGCGAACTGTAGAGGGTCCAGTGAGTCGGGTAGTGCAGAGCAGATGAAGTCCCTGACCAGCTTCTCGAAGCATTTGCTTACGATGGGCGTCAGGGCTACAGGTCGCCAGTCGTTCAATGAGGAGATGGTGGAGGATTTGGGTACAGGGACGATGGTGGCCATTTTGAAGCAGGCTGGGACTACAGACAGAGAGAGGGAAAGGTTGAAGATGTGCGTGAACACTCCAGCCAGCTGAGCCGCGCATGACTTCAGGACGCGGCCGGGAATCCCGTCCGGACCAGTAGCTTTGCTTGCGTGCGTTCACCTTCCTGAAGCACCTCCGCACATCCTCCTCAGACACAGTGTGCGCACTGACGTCATCCGCGGTGCGCACACTGTCCGGTCTCATGGTGTTCGCTGTGTCGAATCTAGCGTAGAATACGTTTAGATCCTCACACAGAGAGGCCGTGGTCTGCGGTGTGCTGTTTTTCCCTCTAAAGTCTGTGATCGTGTTTAGTCCCTGCCACATACTCCGAGGGTTGTCAAACTGTTGCTCCACCCTGTCCCTGTACTCACGTTTGGCTGCTTTGATCGTGGATGTGTTGGTGGAGTTTGGGTGAGACTTTCTTCAGGTTTCCCTTATTAAAGTCTCCGGCTGTGATAAACGCTGCCTCTGGGTGTGCGGTTTCCTCGCTGCTGATCGCGCTGTACAGTTCCCTGAGTGCACGGTCAGTGTCGGCTTGTGGGGGAATGTAAACAGCCGTAATAATCACTGCTGTAAATTCCCTCGGTAGCCAGAATGGCCGGCACTTAATCATCAGGTACTCCAGGTCCGGTGAGCAGAAGGATTTGACCGGGTGCACGTTCGCATAATCACACCAGCTGTTGTTGATCATGAAACACACACCACCGCCTCTGCTTTTCCAGTAAGATCCTGTGACCTGTCCGCGCGATGCACGGAGAACCCCGGTAGTTGTATTGCGGAGTCCGGTACCTTGTCCGATAGCCAGGTTTCTGTGAGGCAGATCACGCAGCATTATGGCACCCCCTCCACTGTGGCACGTATAAAAACATCTCAGGTGGGATCTGCTTGGAAACCATCAGGACCATCAAAGTTTTTTTCTCATCCGAAAATTAAACTTTCTTCCACCTTTCAATGTCCCATGTTTGGAGCTCTCTTGCAACGTCCAAACGGTTAGTTCTGTGGCATTCAAGGAGATGAGGCCTTTGAAGACGTTTTTTGTATTTTAAGCCATTCTGTCTCAGATGCCGTCTGATGGTTATGGGGTTATGGTGCAGTCTGCACCAGTAACGGCCTTAATTTGTGTCTTTACAGACAACCAATTGGATCCTCGGCTCAGTGGCGGTGGAATTTTTTGGGGTCTTCTGCTTGACTTTTTTTGTTCCATAACCCTCAGAATTATTTAAGAAATCCAAAATGACTGTCTTACTGCGTGTCACCTCAGCAGTGATTGCGTGCTGCGTGAGACTCTGCTTATGCAGTTTAGCAACCCGATCATGTTCAAAACGGAAACCTTTTTTTTGCCTTTGCTATCAGAACATCATGACAGTGTGACTACCTGACAGAAAATGACAATGAATCATTTGCACAGATTTTATTTAAAACAGTCTGCTTCAGTTTAAGTGTTGTTGTCAAAAAAATTGCATACTCAAAAAGATGCTTTGTCTCTTGTTAAGATCCAACCATGCAAAATATCTACAATAATAGACACAGAGAAAAACCCAACAATCATATGACCCCCTATGAGCAAACACTTTGGCGACAGTGGGAAGGAAAAACTCCCTTTTAACAGGAAGAAACCTCCGGCAGAACCAGGCTCAGGGAGGGGCGGGGCCGTCTGCTGCGACCGGTTGGGGTGATAGAAGGAAAACAGGATAAAGACATGCTGTGGAAGAGAGACAGAGATTAATAACAAGTACAATTCAATGCAGAGAGGTCTATTAACACATAGTGAGTGAGAAAGGTGACTGGAAAGGAAACACTCAATGCATCATGGGAATCCTCCGACAGCCTACGTCTATTGCAGCATAATTAAGGGAGGATTCAGGGTCACCTGGTCCAGCCCTAACTATATGCTTTAGCATAAAGAATAAGACAATTTTTCAAGTGGTCTTAAACTTTTGATCGGGACTGTATGAATTTAGTGTGGCATTACTCTGACTGCATTCTAAATAATTTTCACAAATAACGATCTGGATGCACATCACTGGAATGCATCCAGCTCTGTAACACAGCCCCTTTCCTGCCAACAGTCAGATAGGTATACAACAGAAAGTGTGGGCACATATTTTAGAACTTCAGATTTGGCTGCCTTTGTGGAGCAAACAATTCAAACTAAAGGATTTCTACTCACATTGTGGAATTCATGCAAAGATAAGCAACATCGCAGAACAATTGTCCCCATTTTGAGACCAATCAGAGACAATCCATGTCTGTCACAGAGCTGTGAGCGAATAGTTATGTGTAAGCGTGTGTGTTTGAGGGCATCCTGCTGGGTTAATCTCTGGTATTCAATGACAAAAGCGTGGACCTGTCACCCACACACTCATACAATGGGAGAATAGGAGCTTTGAGTGACTCACACCTGCAGCTCCACTGAAGGAACATTGTTAAAGCACAACATTAAAAACAGAAAGTGCTGACATCTCATTCATCCCCCAATCACACTCTAAATCCTGCAGACCCCATTTGACAAGCTTGGATCCAAAGCACCTGCACACAATGATACTGATTCAGAGCTCAAAGGTAAATGTTTGTCCAAAACAGTCATTTTTAAACTGTGACTCCACACATCCATTAATATTAGCACTGGATACAACTAGAAAACAACTGTGTTGTAAAACATCATTGCAGATTAACCTAATTAGGTGTATTACTGGTATCTCAATGTACCAGGGTACCAGGGTCACTAATTTTAGTGCAGTCAACAAAAATGCCACCAGACGGATGTCTCTACTGAGCTCAGTGAGCTGTGAATGGGTATGGGTATGGGTTGCTTCTAGAAATTTGCTGCTAAAGCAAGTCCTACTTTAAACTACCATCTTCATTACACATCATCCCTGTTCAGTGACATCATTGAGTTCTCTCACAAGAATCTCCAGGAAAGAGTAGAGATATTCCTAGTTACTGCTATCCTAATTCATGAAATGGAGATTTAAATTTAGGTTAATCAACTAGTGTAACGGTAACCATCATTTAGAGTGCACCTAAATTTTGCAGTGATAGTTTGCTAGTTTACAATAGCGATTATAGGGTTATGGGACAATGGGAAAAGCCGGGGCTTCCCTGGGTAGTTGGCTGCATAATCCAACAGTGAACCAGTGTGGTACACTGATAATTACCATGTTTAACAGGCTAGTATAACAGGTGGCAGTTAGAGAGCCACAGTGGCTTTTATCATCATCAGCTAAGCTGGGGGAGGGTGACATGGAAAAAAAAGTGCTAATGTTCATCTTTTTCATGGTTGATATTGATATATAGATCACAATATAAACCAAATGACTACTTCTGTAAAGCCTAAAGTTTCCCTTTTAACTTTAAAGTCAATTTTGGTTTAAGTATAATTTCTTTTCTATCAGAAGTTGAACAACTGTACAACTTTTAAACACATAACATGGGTATAATAGACTAAAATCCTAATCCTGTATGGTATAAGCTACAAGTGTTACAGAAGAACGCAAACTGGAAAACTAAATTCTTTCATCATTTCTAAAGAAATAAAGAAGCTAAATATATATAAAATAAAAATCAAAAAATACCTCTATACTTAATCTTTTGTGTTTTTTCTACAGAAACAAGCTAAACTTATATTGTTGGGAAACAACTCAACAAAAAAAGAAAAAAAATCTATATATCCTCGGTACATATTCAAGAAATGTAAATGTATGAGGACAAAAACTAAATTGACATATTCACTAAATTGTGGTCTGCACTTGAAGGGCAGCACTGTAATACAGATCAGATGTCCAACTTGTGCGACCACCATTCCAACACAGCAGCGAACACACCTGTTCAGCTGTTTGTGTACAGTCCACGTGTAGCTAGGAAAGAGCTTTCTCACAGAAGTGTTTATGGCGACACCTGGTCACCTATTTAAATTAGCTGCTTTGACTCTCCTTACGGACATCATGCCTTGTCATGGTGTAAAGCGCTTTGGGGTCCTTAGGGACTAGTAAAGCGCTATATAAATACAGGCCATTTACCAGGCCATTTTTACCAAAAACACAAGAGTTGTGTAGCGGTTTACACATTTGCCTAATAAGCAAAATATCCCTGGTTTACTGTGGGGAGGAGACCAAAATCCCATTGGGTTTGTGTCAGGAAGAGCATCTGTGCCAAAACGCGCCAAATCAAACATACAGAGCTACCCGCTGTGGTGACCTTGTGAATAGGGGAAGAAGCAGACAGTACCTTCTTCATCTATCAAATCTGGACTCAGCGTCACAAAAAGCAGCTCCTATAATGAAGTGCTTTATGGCCATCAGACAAAGATCAGAGAACAGAGTGAGGAAGAAAGAAAAAGAAAGGAAGACAGACAAGCATCTGTAATAAAAAAGCAAATGAGAAAAAGAGAGCGAGAAATCCATAAATTGTAGTCTCTAATCAACACTAACAGCCTTTTGACCGTTTCATTCATCTGAGACACACACACACACAACGTTCCTATCAAGTACTCACTTCATTTTACAACAGATTACTGCACAGACAGTGATGTGTATTTTCCTGCAAAGTGAAAAACATTAACACCCTAAAAAGGCTACAAATGTGGATATGCATGGACTCGGTTGTGCACAAGAGCACCTGAAGCTCAGTTCATCCATGTTTAACACAGAAACAGCAAAACGGAGAGGTTAAGCTTTGTGTACCTGAAACGTTTGCCTTTCTGCACACATTTCTATCAGTATATACAGGCAACTTCAAAATTTTTTACTTGAGATAGAAGCCTGTCTGTTAGAAAAATCACAAGTTTCAGTTCATCAAATGACTGTTTAAGACTGTGTGAAGGGTGTTGCTTGTAGTGAGAAACCCACTGAGAATCATCACATAAATCTATACATTCCCTTTAGATCTACCGAGTGTTTCAGTGACTTTTCAGTTACTCTTCTTCTTAGTTTTTATTTTTTCTTTTGACCAGCACTTTCGCTGTTTTAGATTTAGATAATCTGTGATTGAAAATCAGTTTGGTTGGGCTGCATGAAGTGTGCCAGAGCAAACACGGTTGGTTACCTTGTTTCACTGAGAGAAAATGACGCAGACATGGGACGGTGAGGCAGAACAGCAAATAAATAAGTCAGCAAACAGGCGAGCTGTGCTTAAGTAAAGTCTGTGAGCAGGCTTCAGAAGACTGACAATAATACAGGGAAAGAGAGCATGAGTAAGGGTGCTGCACGTCTGGGATGCTAGGAAGGGCAAAAGGGTTAGAGCTACTGGGGGACATACCAAAATGATAGCTGAGTGCCACCAAAATGGAGGGAGGAAGAGGCAAGATGAGAGCGCAGTGGCCACTACATGGAGGGGATGATTGAGAAAGAGTATGGCACAGCAGGAACAAATGGATGGATGGAAAAGGGAGAGAGCTTGTTTGTGCCTGGCTCAGATTTGGGAAGTGCTGCTGCTCTCTGTTCACACAGGCTGACCCAGATGCAGCTGAATTAGACACAGTCCCGTGTGGGTGCGTAGGTCTCTGTGTGTTTACGGATAACAGTGGAGGTGCAATGGCTTGAGGTGGAGAAAAATGAAGGAGTGATACCGCGTTCCAAGCAGATGTCTCACAGAAAATTAAAACTGCGACACATCTCACTGAAAAAACATTAGTAAAAATGTCTGATCAGAATAGTAATTTTCAGAGCTTTTATTCTTGAGCCTGCTTGTGTGTTGATAATATGTCAAGCAACATTTTTCTTTCTAACCTAATTTTGTCCCTTTTTCATTAGACATTACAGTCTGTATGTCTTCATCTACCATCTTTATCCTGGTTTTGCTTGTCTGTGAAAGCATTATTAGTTTATTCGCTCTCTTTTAGCAGTATCTAGTTCTCAAAGAACTCCTGAGAAAACTATACTCTGATAGATGCCTTCATATTTGCATGCTCATAAAACAGTTGATTGGGTGTTAGGTGCGGTAAAAATGCCTGCTAGACCGAAATGCCTTGACAGACCATGTTCTGGGAAGAGAGTACAACCAACTCTGCCAGGACATGTTGCCCTTATGACCTTAGTTTCCAAACTAACCCAGAGCTTGCTTTGTTCAAAGCAAAAAGACAAAAGTTTTACTTGTCAGGACATACTTAAAAAACCCCATTTAGTCCTTGGCCGGTCTCGAAAACACAATGACATATTACAGTGTGTCATTACTTATTTAACAAAAATGAAATAAAAATGCAGGAGCAGTGTTTAAATGATTCAGCAGCTCGTAAAACCACCTTCAGCACCTTAAGCTGAATAGAAAACGTATTCTGTAGGATTTTATACACGTCTCATATCATTGTGGACAAATTTCTTCAATAAAGTGGTGCTTCAGATAACTGAAGTTTGCAGAAATTCAGCTATACAGCAATAAACAACACAATTTTGTTTAGCTTTTTTACCTTTTTCAGCTTTATTTGACAGATACAATGGAGAAAGGACAGGAAAGCGAACCAGTGTTGTGCTAAAGAGTGATTGCCTGCCAAAAACTGATTTCCAATGTTTCCGTGTGTTTTTTTTATATGTAATATCTTTACATATGTTGGTAAATAGACTTCAGTGAACAGGGTTTACAAATCGGTTATACATAAAATATATAAAATTACCAGTGTTTCAAGTATCTTTATAACTCTGTGTTATTGTACTTACATTATAACCAATCCGGTCATTTTTGTCTACTTTAAATATGTTTACAGAACTATTGTTATATTTGTTGCAATATCTACTGTCCTCTTGGCCAGATTACTCTTAAAAAATACATTTTTAATGTCAGCGAGATTTTTTTTTACTGGATAAATAAAGGATATATAAAAGTCACTGCCAAAACCTGACTGTGGCTTCTACCTTCTTGTTGTTTGTGGCTCAAGATGACTTGATGTCATTCATGAGGGATGCATTTGCCATGTTTTACATGTTTCACATATTTTAGAGCAACAAGTTATTTATAGCAGTTTAAATACAAGCAATCAGTTTTTGGCAAATACCGGAAATCACATTCTGCCACAACACCGGCTTTTATGTAACTACATTGTGATTGTCTATAGGAAATACATATCACCTTCTCTATAAAAGTGGGAAGCAGAAGTTTACACCTCTGTAATTGACAGTGACTGGCCCAACACACATGTTGTAATATGTCTCACACTAACGGCCTCAAATGTTAACTTCACACACCCATGGGTATTTACTAGGGGTGCAACGATATTCGTATCAATATTGAACCGTTCGATACAGTGCTTTCGGTTCGGTAGGCATATGTATCGAACAATACAAAATTTTTAATTTATTTTATCAACTTTCCTTCTGATGATGCTGTCTGTGTTGAGCGCTCAGTGGATCTGCGCTCGACAGTGCAGCCTAGGCGGAGTAGTCGACCGCAGATTCACTGAGCGCAGGGCAAGCTAGCGAGACAGAAGTTAAGCTCTCCTTGCAACATGGCAAATTGAACCTCCCCCACTAGCTTTTATTTTGGAAAGAACCATTTCTCTGTAATAAACTCTCTTTTCCAAAGATGAGTGATTTCTCGATCAGATAGATTTATTTGTTTTTATTACTTTGTTGTTTCAGCAACATTAAATTTAAAAACTGTACTTTTGAGTTTAAATATATATTTATAATTTTAATAAATGACAAATTAAAAAGGCATGAACATTTTTTTGTATCGAAAAAATATCGAACCGTGACACCAAAGTATCGAACCGAACCGAACTGTGAATTTTGTGTACCTAGTATTTACCACACACGTCTGCATGTGTGGTAAATATTCTTCCTGTTCTTTATTAATGGCGGACAACTTGATTGGATGAAAATTTCAGCTGGTGTTGACAATAAGCCATCTTAGCCAGCTTCCAGTGGAACAAAAAAATAGTCAGAGTAAGTTAGCGGGAGTTCTGAATTGTCATGGGTTGTCATGTGATACACGGAGAATTCAAATAATTCCAGCAGTTCTTACCGGCAAACTTCCAGGAGACAGACCATCAATTTTTGGTCTTTAACTATTGCAAGGCTCGATTATCTGCCATTGCTTTAAAAAAAAAAAAAAAGGTCCATTGGAGTAAAAGGAGATGACACAACTATTCCATTCAATGGCTCTGGGTGCACTTACCGCCACTGTCACCATTCTTTCAAGGCTAACTAGCTAATTAGTGAACCTGTCACTCAATCATTAAAGGCACTGCCCAGGGAGGAGCAGGAGTCCATTTGTGGGAAATGTCAGAATTTGGCTGTTGGCTCCAGAGACACAAAATGAAAAAAATAACATAGAAGTGCAGAGAAGAACTTTGGAACCTGCCTCAAGAACTAGCATGTTGAAATAGTATGCTGTTAGCATTTTGTGGTCACAGTCGAACAATATCAGTTATGGCAACATTTCATTTTTACAGTAATGTACTCTGAGGGTAATTTGGTTTGATGAGATATAAATTATTAATGTGCACTCAAAATTTTTGAGATGCTGAAAGA
This sequence comes from Mchenga conophoros, assembly GCF_057382185.1. Taxonomy (NCBI): domain Eukaryota; kingdom Metazoa; phylum Chordata; class Actinopteri; order Cichliformes; family Cichlidae; genus Mchenga; species Mchenga conophoros. The sequence goes on along the minus strand of NC_140538.1, from coordinate 30,589,560 downwards.
GAAAAAGAATCAGTGCTGCTCCAAATTTGCAAAAGGTGCAATGTTTTTGACATCAGAGTTTAAAAAAATACTCAAACTAGATGATTTGTTAGTCAGCTTTTTGTAACCAATTGCAAAACTCTACTTTTTTTTCATTAATTTTTTTCAAACTAATATGATTCATTTTAAAACAATGAAGTAAGCAGTCATAATACACAGAAAAATATTTGACAGTTTGGGCAGAAGTTGTGGTTTGTAAAAAATTAAGAAGAAATACTTCAGAATCTCCTTGATTTCTAGGACAGCTGTCAAACTGTTCCTTTGTTCAAAATGCAAGCTTTCCTTTAGTTATAGCCTACACTCATCAAAGGCTTATTCAACTCACTCAACCTGCAGCCGCTGTTCACCTTTGCAAGTATATCTGTTCCTTAAGTAGTAGTGAGATCATTGCTAAACTAAAGATTTTATTTATATAGCACCAAATCACAACAACAGTTGCCTCAAGGTGCTTTATATTGTAAGGTAGACCCTGCAATAATACATCCACTGAAAAACGCTACAATCACATGACCCCCTATGAGCAAGCACTTTGGCGACAGTGAGAAGGAAAAACTCCCTTTTAACAGGAAGAAACCTCCGGCAGAACCAGGCTCATCGAGGGGCAGCCATCTGCTGCGACCAGTTGGGGTGAGAGAAGGACGACAGTCAAAGTGGTTTGCAAGTGGGCAAAGCATGATGAAAGCATGATAAATAGTGGGTCAATAAGTTTAATAAGTTTTAGAAGTCCTCTGTTTGCTTCCAGAAATGAAATCAATACATCAAATTATACTCCGTGAGAAACAGAAAAGCAACTTCATCAAAGACAGAGAATTTACTGAGTACATCGCTGCAGTGAGGAAAAGTCGTGTGAAAGGAAGGCTAGCTGGTTATGCAGTCTCTGAGAGTAAGGAACATCTTTAAACCACTTCTCAGGAAGGGGAACGATAAAAAAACATTAAAAAACTTAAAAAGCGAAACATTTCTGACATGACAAGGAGCTAGACCATTGTTAACCCAGCAGGATTTGACAGAGATTATCAGCTACTGTGCTGTATTGAAATATATTGGGAAAAAAAACCAAAAAACAAAACAGACGGATGACAGATGCAACTCCTCCTGGACCCAAACATTAGGAAATTCTTTAAACGTGTTTGTTTTTATTATTCATTTTTTTGGACATACTCCCGAAGGTTGAATGCAGCACCCGGGTTCGATTCTTTCTCTCCCTGCTCCCTGTCTTCCTGCCTCTCTTCACTGTGCTGTCTAGTAGAAAGTTGAAAAAAAAACTTTCAATAAATCTCACTTAACAAAAAAACATAGCAAAGCTTTATTAGTATGGGATCAGAACAATGCCACCTTGAAATGAAACTGAAAAAAATATTGAAACTGAAAAAAATATATTGTAACTGAAATAAATGTACTGAAAAGTCTTGTATTGAAAGTGAAAGTGGAGTACCTCTGTCTCTCGCTAGCAAAGTTGACCCAGACAACAAAGTAAAGCTAGCTTTCGGCTACAAGTCCGACACGGAACCCGACGTATTAGCCAGAGGTCCCTTTACTACGGTTCAGAGCCGCGGAGATGTTTTATATACACGCGGAATACGAGATTGCGGCAAAAAGTGCAGCCTTACCTAATGTCCACCCTACTGTTACTCATTTATATTAAGATTTTAAAATATAGTTGGTTTTGGTATGGCGAGTAGCCTTCAGTAATAGTAATAAATCACACAGCAATAGTACATTAATGTAGCTGTGAAGTATTCAGAATACGTTACATCTGTAATGTGTAGTGGAAAACATTTTTAAAGGTAACCTTCCCAACACTGTCAACAGGTTAGCACAAAGTGTTCAGCAACCTAATACCACAGTGCAGCAAAAGCAGTGAGTTAAATATATATTGAGCTCTCTGGTTACTCTGGTATGATAAATAACACACTATTGACAAAATAACAGTGAAAGAATTCCAGATCACAAGTTTTTAGTTCAACATACAAGTAACAACCTTTGCCTTTCATCAGGTTTTATTTAATTGTGTCAGAGAAAACATCATGTGCTCTTCATGTAGCTGAGTACATTCAGTGTTTAAAACAGAAGTCGTACAGGTCTGAGATCAGCAGTTTTCTGCAACACTAAACTTAAGTACTGTTAATGCTGATGTATAGTGACACAGTTACAGGGGTGATTAATCCTTTTGACTTTTTGTCTTTAAATTTATCAATAAAACAGCTGCAGATTTCACTGACAGCACATGTGGTACTTTAACCTTTGTACTGATTTCATCAGTTAATTTTGGAGTTACTACAAAGAGTGAAGATATACGATGATCTGTCTGCTGTCACTGGGTGGTGCTGAGGTCTGAATCTGAGGACAGCTCCTGTAATCACAAAGAGAACCATCACAAACTGAAATATAAAGTTTATCTCTCAAATCTGAAATAGAGCTGATCCACTCTGTCCTCACACACTCGTGATCTGAAGTTCTTCTCTTACATTTTTTCAGTCCTACAGTAGCTGACAGCTGACACATGAACAGTTTATTTCAAAAACAAAAAGGCCTTATATACTAACACATTTTCCAATATAATGTTTGGCACTTTGTAAATGGACATTGCAAAGATGAGATGATGGAGCAGGTTTCAGTCCTGGTTCAGTCTGCTGCTGCAGAAAATTAAACATTTTAACTTAAGCTGCCAAGCGTAAGTAGTTGGTTTCAGTACATAAATATCGGGCTTTGCTATTTAATCCGTAGCTACTGACTAATGAGGGGTTACTGAAGTGCCAGCTTTTTAAAAGTTGGCTTTAATGTCCTTCCACATGTGGAAAGCGACAGAAAACATGCTGCTGTTTGCACATATTTAATAATCAGCTCTGCACAGGAGCTGAAGCAGAGTCCAGCCTGTTGCTCTTACAGTATAATACTCATAATAAAAGTACAGTAACCGTGGTTAGTGACTGAGCAGCCCGGTGCGTTTCTCTTGATTTCTTTAGTCAGGGTAAATTCATTCACCTGCACGGGTTAGCTAAACGAACTTTACAAAACAAGTTTCCCCGACAGTCGAGTGCTCATCTTAGGTAGCTAGCTAAGGACCTTAGTTACGGATTAGCTTACAAACACATTTAACTTACCGAAAATATTGCGGCAGGGCCTCAGGTCCTCCTGTCTGGTAGTCCAATTTACTGAAGAACACCTCAGGCTGTCACTTTGAAACAGTCGGTAATGTAAACCTCTCAGCATCTGCCATTCCCAAACAGACACATGCAAGTTTGTCCGTGACCGCAGCCGCGTCGTCCATGTTTTCTACAGTCATTGGTCAGCACTATAATATATCCAAATACATGCGGGTCGGAATCCCCGCCCCTCAAGCGCCCCTGGACGCCACAACAGTGCCAGCAGAGTGAAACTGAAAAAATGGATTGAAACTGGAAAAAAAAATTGTAAGCAAAAAAAAAAAAAAATTTACAGTTTCAATTAATTATTTTTCACTATCAATTTTATTTTCACTTTCAATACAAGATTTTTCAGTACATTTATTTCAGTTACAATATTTTTTTCAGTTTCATTTCAAGATGGCATCGTTCTGATCCCATATATTTACACTTTGATGGAACGCACTGCAGTTCACACATGCGTAAAAACACATGCTGTTATTTCTGACTTGTCACGACATCGTTGTCCTTTCAGATATCAACAGTTAACTTGACGTAAGAATAAAGCAGAATTATTCTTCCTCTGACCCGCTGCTAAAGCTCTCTGGGCTGCTGCACTCAAATCTGCTTTGACTAAAATGCGTAAAAGCTGAATGCATTATTACTTTTTAAGAAAAAGCCCCACACTGCTCGTATTGAGTGCAAAGAGAAAGAGTGGTCACATAACAATGAAAAATAAGAGAGCCTGCTTTGCCTTCAATCCTGACCTCGCTCCATCCCCTCCCTTCATATCCTCACACTTGCTCTCTGCCTCATGACCACATTTACTCCCATCCTCACTTCACCCGCCTCAACATGGACAACCCCAGCCTACTCCCACCTCTCTCTCCTGTCACCTCACCTCATCTTTTCTCTCCTTCCGCCTCCATTCCCCCAACCTTCTTCATCTCACTTTCTCCTCCTCCTCCTTCCATCAATGCCACTGCTGTCCTCACTTGCTCTCGCTGTTCAAATCACCGCACCCCCTTCCGTCCCTGTTCGCTCCACTTCTGTCTCTTTTCCTTTTTGTCTAATTTTGCTCAGAGTCCTGAGGCTTTGTCAATTCAATTCAATTCAGTTTTATTTATATAGCGCCAATTCACAACAACAGTTGCTTCAAGGCACTTTATATTGTAAGATAAAGACCCGACATTATATGTCAGCACAAAGTGCTCCGTCTCTGTTCCTCAGCTATCGTGCAGAAAGAAGGGGACCCGCCAACCCGAGCTTTACGTTATGTAGTGAGATCATCTAGACACTAATGCTGGATACCAGATACGGCAAGCAGCCATTAGAGGCTTCTCTATAGCATGAGCACTTGTCTGGCTGATACATCTTTTAGCTTTGTCACACATTATGAGGAGATGGTAGTGATATAAAGTAATATATTTAAACCTGTAGATAATGAATGCTTCATTATGTGTGCACTTGTAAATGTTATCCCATAGTGCTTTTATCCTGGATAAGCATGGCTTCTATACCTTGTGATTTCAGGGGTCCGATGCAGACAGATGGATGGATGAGGTTAAAAGAAATAAAGGACAGGCAGAGAACGAGCAGAGATGAGGTGCGTGCACATCCATGTCCCAGTGGAACACACACACACGCACCTTAACCACATGTTTGTGTGCATAAACCCAATGGGGTATGATCACAAACGTAAGAGCAAGTCCTGGTCTCCCAGGTGGGAATCCACGTAGGAACAATGAGCACATAGCTCCATGAGAGGAAGTGAAACAGAGAGTTCGGCTCAGTAACGACACATTAATGCTGAAGCAAGTAAACAAAGATGTTGGAATTAGAGGTCGTCAGCTGATACTGGGCCTCGTAAGACCAACTCCTGTAAAAGGATTTACTCTAATCTTGATTTATTTCAACACGCCATTTTTCCTACTAATGTGCCCACCATGTGTCTGTCTGTTTACGAAGCACTCTCCTCTGCCAACACTGCAGAGACGAGGAGGTGCAAAACAACGTAAATTTAATGATGATCTCAATTAACTGTGCAGCACAATTAATTGAATTTTAATCTCAGTCACTTTTGGCATCCCACAATTAAATAAACACGATCAAAAGCACATTTTAGCACACAGTGGAAACGTCTGACTGAGTCTGACTACACTATATTAATAGATAAATACAAAATAAACAACGCTGAAACTAAACGTCTGGCACAGCAGAATGTAAAGGGCTTGTCACTTGAAGGGAATCAACTTAGGTTTTGGAAAATACGAATGACGTTAACCAACCAATAATATGCAGAGTGCTGCAGAACTTACTCAACTGCCAGAAAACCAGTGTAACAACTGCATGAATGCCAAGAAAAATAAAGCAGTGGTTGCTAACGGGAAGCATCTGACGTGGAATCAGCCTGTAACGCAGGTCAGTGTTGCAACTGAAATGGGCTGGTTCTGGTTCCTCCATAGCACTTTTCTACTCAAGCACTCAAAGCGAACATGCCTCATTCACCCATCCACACACAGATTCTATCTAGAATTCACAGATGAACCCATCAGGGTTTAGTATCTGGCCCAAGGATATTTGGCATGCAGATTGGGGGAGCCAGGGAACCACCAACCTTCCGATTAGTAGGGGACACGCTCTGCCTCCTGAGCTACAGCCACCCCCTGGATACCAGTGTCAGTGTGATGTTTATATGGCAGTGCAATAAAAACTACTTGTCACACAAATAAATGAAGAAGCATGACAAATAACTTTTATCTCAATATTAATACTGTACAATATAAAGCGCCTTGAGGCAACTTTTGTTTTGATTTGGCGCTATATGAATAAAATTGAATTGAATTAAAATAACTGCAACATTCATTTTGGACGCAGTCATGCAGCCATAGTCATGGGGACTGGCGGGAGTCAGCGTGATCGTCAACAGTTTGCCAATCAATGCATTTTTAACTTGTATTCTTGTATTACTGCATTAAATCAATATTACCTTATTATAACAACATCTCTGCATTTAACAGAGAAGTTTGACTTTGATCTTTGTGTGTGTGTGCATGAAAGAACCAGGTGAATGTTTTGACTTAATACCACTTCAGCCTTTTCAGCTCGTATCTGTCCATCTGTGGCCTCTAATTACAGCTGCCTCAATCATTCATCACTGCATGTACACGAGGTTCTCCCACTATCACAGGCTCCCGTCCTTCTCATCACGATGGAAACTCCCAGTGTGTCTCTCTCCATGAGCAACAGCACTGGCGAGAGAGCTCTGTTGTGTGTACAGCTACATTGCATGCATTATGGAGGGTGGAAACCTTAATGAGGGCACAGTGAGGGTATCCTGTTGTCCAACAGGATAATCGGACAATTGGACCATGGAGAAGTTCACCCAGCTCAACAATGTTGCGGCAGCTCTGACTCAAAAAGCTGAAATTCAAAGTTGGATCCCTGCATTTGAGAGACTTGCCAAGCTCCCTGCACATTGATAAAAGCTTATTTTTTACAAGTCATTTAAACACTTATCGGTCTGACTGAAAGTAAACTCAGACATTGACCACATCATTTTTCTGAAGCTGTCCTAGGAAGTTGCAGGGCTGACCTAATCACTCTGCATATCCGTCCAAGTATGCTTGAAATGCCAGTTTTCAATCAATTTAAGAGAATCTGTGGGGCTCGACTATTTTCTCCTACTAAGAACATTCTTTTGAGCACTAGCAGGTTTCTCAAGAGATCCTGTTCTGTTGTTTGACTCATGAATATGGATGCACTCGTCCAATCCTTTTAGTTCCAACACCAAGACAGAAGTCTGAATTTTTGGACAAAAATGAGCCCAAATGCATCAATGAGGCCCAAAACGTTTCCATGAACAAACACGTGTTCATAGCAAGTAAATGATTGTTCCACTGAAATGAAATGGTTAGAAACTCTTTGATGAGGTAAAGTGATGATTAAAATTGATCAGTCTAAAGTTGGGACTGGGAGCTTCAATGATTTTAAATGTATTATATTTGGGTGAGTGGGAGGTTAACAAGAAGTTATTGATGCAATTATTTGCTCTTTAAACTCTAAATAATGTGATATGTCTCTCTGATATTTTACTTCAATGTATCAGTCTTGCTATCTGCAATCTGCATACGGACACACATCATTTCTACATGTGACAAAGCACGTATGAACTTAAGGTCACGAAGAAGATGTGAGTTTGTTCTGTTAGAGAAGCCGAAACTGAGAAAGCAAAACAGATGTTTCAACCAAAGAAAGTCAAATAACAGTGTCTGCAGAGGAAGCCAGTGTACACAGTACATTTCTAGTACCACTTGTGGATAAGATCCAGTCTATTTACTGTACTTCAACCAGCCATGCTCAAAGTTGATCCAGCAATGATACATCTTTTTCCGAAGCATTGCCTAGGCTGTAGGTGTGTGACAATGCTGACTCCATCCATCCATCCATCCATTGTCTTCCACTTATCATGGACTGGAGGGGCGCTGGAGCCTATCCAAGCTGCCACAGCGCACGAGGTAGAGTACACCCTGGACAGGTCGTCAGTCTGCCCCAGAGCTAACACGGTAAACTTGTAAATAACTCATGAAAGAATAAAGTTACGTTGAAACCAAGCACACCATTGTTTTTCTTGTGACATTACCAATAAGTTTGATGTGTTACATGGCCCTCTTCCTATTGAAAAAACAAAAGTTGCATCCAAGATGGCCGACTTCTAAATGGCCACCATGGTCACCCCCCATCTTGAGGAGTTTGCCCCCTCACATATACTAATGTGCCACAAACAGGACTTTAATATCACCAACCATTCCCATTTTATTTGGCGTATCCATATAAATGGCCCACCCTGTATTCACACTCACATGCACGCCTAGAGCCAATTTAGAATCGCCAGTTAACCTAACGCCACAAACTGCATGTCTTTGGGCTGGAGCAGCCCGACTGGGTATTCTCCACATATTCTGGCTCCTTCTCATAGCCATTCTTGAGTGTTGATCCAATACTGGTGTTAAATTAATAAGCTGCAATCGTCACTGTAAGGAAGAGACTGTAAATTGTTCTCCATACGTGAGGAAACATCAGGTTTTATACCTTTGTATAACAAAATTAAACAAACAAGTAAATCCAAGAATATAAAAGCCCAGAACTGTTGGTATTTATGAGTGAAAGATTAAATGTCAGTGGCCCCATAATAAATACAACGGAAATTCTGCAAACTACTATCATTCATAGTCTTTTTGCTTGTTTCTCCCTTCCCAAGTGTAATATGTGGAGCTCAAAGAATTGAGGTTACCATGAGTATGACAGAAGCTTCTCAGCATGTCACACCAAACCGTTCTCCTACCTTCTATTGTAGATACCGTCTCTCTGACCTAATGAGGGTCAAAGTGTCATACGTGTTTTTTCCCTTTCACCACATTTAAGTCACATAAACTTGCTGTAGAGCTTGAAATGCCTCCAAGCTGAACATTTTCCTCTGTGCGATGTTAACTGTGCAGATCTACATCTGATCCAAATGTCCGACGACTGCATCCATAGCCCCACACTAGAAAGAATCCCGCAACGTCACCGATCAGTAAACTGCATGCTGATTTCTTTTATTCAATTAGCGAGCTGAGTATGAAAAATGCTCTCTTTGAAGTTCACAGCCCGTGAAAAGCATCAGTAACCATTTTTTAAAAATTCTATATTACTGACTGCTTTTGAATGAACTCCTCAGTTTCTCGACTGATCCTTTCAGAACAACATTTTACTTACTTTCATGATATGTGTTTATGCTGATGCTTACTGTTCTGTGGCTTCAGCAGTGGATGTAAAATAACCATACCTAAGAACACAGCCACTCCTTCATCAATTAAGACTTTAAGACTGACAATCAAGACTAAAAAAATGTTATAACTTAAAAAATATCCCCACTGATGATGAATTCTTGCGGTCCATAATTACATACTTTGGACATCTGGCATTTTGCTAATGCTTCTGTAATGATTTCACATTCTCCCCATAGAAGCTTCGGCTCACACACACACACAGACACACACACAAAAGATCAGACTTTTCAGTTGCCAATTTACTGAAAAATTACCACTGGTAAGCCTTTGCTCAAAGGCAATGCATTGTAAGATTAAAAAGCAACAAGTCTGGAGCGCTTGAAGAGCTATACAAGAAGATACAAGGAGCGATGTGTTAAGTTTAAATCCTCAGGATGTCACCAACCGGTCTGCCTCACTCCCAGCACTTGCCAGGCAGGTGACATGGACATAAACAAGACCTTATGGGAAAAAGACACTGGGGCAGCGCAGAACTAAATACAGACACTCTTCAAAAGGTAGGACTGATTATGACAGCAGATCCTTCAGAGGCCGGTCTAATGAGCATCCCACTCAGCTGCCATAAGCTTGTGAAGTGTACCGTTTAATTTATATTAGAGAACGTCAGCCTCAAGCTCGTCAGCAACGATCATTCATCAGTATCATCAGAGTTCAGAGTGCCGGGTACATCAGCACCTCGGCCTATCAGCTGCAGCCACAGGGCTGTAGGAGGAGGAAAGTGGATTTCTGTAAAGCAATTCAGGCAACACAGTCACAGCTTCCATTTCCAGGGCATTATTAGTTACAGATGCTGAACATGAAGGCATGCTGTTGTTATTTCGTTATTTACGTGACTGTACATGTGAGCTGATACAGTGCCCCAATCCAGCCTGATCTGTCTGCAGACATCCTCACGCTTTCTGCGGTGTATTTTTGGTGTTGAGCGCACACACGCGAGGCATTATATCAGCCTAAACGTTTACAGTGCTTACTTTAAGATTTGACATTTAATATTTTGCTATATTAGATCTCATGTTAATATACTCTAACTGTCCTGTTTGCGGGTTTTTTACTCTAAATGTTCCCAAAACTGGCTTCACTGTAGCGTCCTTAAAGGTTATTGTCACATTTAAGGAAACAATACGTACCAATGTTCTGTTTCTATGTTTCTCTTCCTCCGAGCAGCCTGTTGTTCCTGCTTGTGGAAAAACTCCGCATGAACGTTGTCTTTTCTCAAAAAACAAGCACTCAAACTAGAAGGAAACAGAGCTTTAAAGTGCCCCTCACCTGCTTTCTGTGCCACAGTCTTGAGCCCAACGACAACCCCCAGAAGTACCCCCGCAAAGCACATCTGGACGACGAACAACTCCTTTCGCTTTCTTCGCCTGGCTTTGCTCCTCCGCCGGTTCAGCATCATTCCTCCTCCTCCGACTGTCTCCGGCATCGCTTCAACCACCACACGGGCCATGGCGCTCTTCTCTCACGAGCGTTCCGGCGGTACCCCCGGTGGTGGTGCAGAGGTACGAGAACCTGAGGCGAGGAGGCAGAGGCACACAAGCTTACTGTACGGGTACTGAAGTTACTCGACGGGAGGAGATACGACTGGCTTTTGGATGGCTTCGTAAAGTTCACCAGACTGTGAAGGAATTACACATCCGGTTTCAAGCTTCAAAATAAAACTTATGGTTCTATTTTAGTTAGGTAGCAAAATATTTCCCTAGATAGGATCAAGTCAAGTCATCTTTATTTATATAGCACATTTAAAAGACATCACGTGTCGGCCAAAGTGCTGAACAGAGGGATAATATAATAAAAAGAATTAAAATAGATAATATGAAAACATTATAGAAAACATTGTGAGACATCCATATATTTTTGTAAAATAAAAATATGTGTACATGCAAATATGCACATACAAATACAAAAATGTACACATTCACACACAAGCACACATGTATAAGTATACACATGCAAACATCATCCAATGAGATAAAAGACCAGAATAGCTAAAACAGAATAAAAGAGGTGTCAGAGAGACGTGAAAGCCCTGGAAAATAGGTAGGTCTTCAGATTCGATTTGAAGAGTTCCAAGGATGAAGAGGATTTTATAAAAGGGGGAAGACTGTTCCAGAGTCTTGGGGCAGCAATGGAGAAAGCCTTGTCACCTCCAAATTTGAACTGGGAGCGTGGAACTAATAAAAGCATCTGAAGCGCAGAGTTCGAGTGGGTAAGTGCAGGCTAAGAAGATCTGAGATGTAACCTGGAGCCAAACCATGGAGAGCTTCAAGGATTTAACATTATTTAAACTAATTTACCTTTTTTGACGTCAAAACTGATATTTGTTGGATATTTTCAGTTTTGCAGTTTCACAGGATTGCAACAGACCGGAGGACACCAGGAGCAAAAATATGTCTATGTCTTTCTAGGCTGTTGAAAAATTTGAATAAAAACTGAAATTTGTTATTGTTACTGTTGTTGTTGGTATTAGTATTTATTGTTGTAAAAACAACATGTAGTGAAGATACCTTTGAAATAATTTTCAAAGGTTTAACACTAGTATAACACTGTGATTTAATTCTATTTATTTTAGATAATAATTTCATTGAAGTTGAATCTTATTAATAATAAACAAATAAATGTAAAGAAATTTCTGAACAGAATAAAAATCACGTAGTCATTTCTCACAATCGATTTTTGCCAAATACGAAACAGTGTACCGATGTAACGTCAGATGTAGAAATTGTCTGCTCTTATTTTGAAAATGTTACTTCCGTTACTTGGGTAACTCTGTTATAGTTCATCATTTTGGACGAGATTGCTCGTAACTGCTCCTATGACCGCTTCCTTGCGTACTGTGGTTGGGGTCAGAGAGCGGACCTCCTGACAGAAATGACCACGAATAGGAGTGGTGGCTGTTCCGCGTGGCAGGTCGAGGAGAAGCGCTAGTGTTCCACGGCTGGTGGATGCGTTGCCTCTGCCTCAGGAGAGAAGATGTTCTTAGCAGGGAGAAACGTGAGGAAGGGGCGTGTCGATGTGTGCATCTGAAAGAGAGAAAGAGGAGGAGGAGAGAGAGGAGCATTACATAATAAGAGTTCCCACTAGGTGAAAAGAAGAGAAGTGAAAGTGGAGTGACTGCTGCTGCTGTGGGGGAAATCACACTGGGGGGGGGACAAGCCAAATGTATATCTGGCTGAAAGCTCTGTCCACTGCAATATTAGAGTAGTTACAAACATTTATGCAGAGCTACATGTTAAAAAGCAGAAATTTTGCAGAGTTTGAAAACATCTGTGACAACAAAAAGTACAGAAAAATCAGCTCTCACGTGGATTTTGTGAGTTATACTGACTAATCAATCATATTTTTTCTTTTTTTAAAAAGAAAATGTTGTGTTTTGAAACATGGGACAAAGAATATGAAAAGACAATGGGGGCAGAGAACTTATATAAACCCGAGATGAGAATTTAAAAACAACAACACACAATTAAAATAGCTGAAGGAAAAAGACTGCATGCATACTCTAACCCATTCCAATATTTAAATGATAATTAGGACTATTGGTGAATCATGGATAGTATATGAATTCATTGTGTGTTATTATTAATAGTAAACAAACATAAATATTAGGTTTGCCCCCCCACCCCCCGGCACACACCACCCCCTCTTGCGCTGAGGTGTGCTATGATGTCACTGCAGCATGAAGGGAAACTGGAGACCCATAATGCCGTGTGAGAGATAGACGGCAGTGTGGCATTAGCAAATGAGCTCCCAGATTACACCCAGAGTCCCTTGGTACATGCTTACACACACACACACACACACACACACACACACACACACACACACACACACACACACACACACACACACACACATACGCACACACTTCCTTCATGATGAATTGGGTATAATCCTTATCTGGAGCAATAGCGTCTGACAGCCTTGGGTTGAGACAATGAGAATGACATATCGAGTGTGCTAGATTAGGAGGCAGTGACATTTCTACCTTCCAGCCTTTGGGTAAAATCTGCAGAGCTACATGTTGTTTTTGTTTTTATGTCTTTATAGTCATTTTACTGCCTATCACATGGTTTCTTTAACCTCATGCCATCCACCAGGTGAGCTCTTTTGGGTTAGGCTGAAGGTCTACATCAACCGCTTGTATTGACTTTGTACCCATTTGGCATCTCTAGAGGAGGAATGTTTTAACAGAGGACTGAAGTAACAAAATGCATGTGAGAAAAAACATTTCTGAAACGACACTAAATTGTACCCTGTAACCTGACCTACTATGACAAAAGAGAAAAGAGTACATTATGTATCAGTGGGTCACATGTAGAGGACTGAGATTGAAATCTAATCCTTCTTTTAAAATGTAGAATGTAGAAACTGTTTTCACTTTTCACTCATATCAGCAAAAAGCTTCAAAATCAAGTTGTCCAAGCTGTTCACAAAATAGAGCAGTGGAGGTTTAATATGTTTATTTAACAATTATATAATTCAGGGTTTTGGGTGGTGCAGAGCACATTGATTCAGCTTTTTGGTGATAGGTGGGGTGCACAGTGGCCACCGGTCCCTCACAGTGTCAGCACAGAGAGAGACAGAACGAGAGAGAGCTATTCACACTCACATTCACACCTACATACGGCCAATTTAGAATCACCAGTTAAGCTAACAGGCATGCCTGTGGACTGTGGGAAGACAGTGAATTCTTGTTCTGTTGGAGATTCCTTCCTCTGAAAAAGGTTTTACCTTCCCACTTCCCCAAGTGCTTGCTCATAGGGGGTTGTTTGGTTTTTTGGGTTTTCTCTGTCTTATTGTAGGGCCTTTACTTAACAATGAAAACTGAGCTCTTCCCTGGTGAAGATTTTCAGAAACTCAATTTCTGCAGTTAAATGTTGATATGGAAAACAGACAATTTCTCTTGCAATGTCAGAGGTGTCCACCTATCTTCTTGGTTGTGGGACCTCTTACTGATTCCAGTCTCTTGATTGGCCAGTATTTACCCCCTTCCTAATTTCTCGTTTTTTTACATATTTGTCACACTTACATGTGTGAGATCATTAAATAATTTTTATTATTAGTGAAATGTAACCCAAGTAAATAGAAAATGCAGTTTTAAATATTTTTTTATTTAATAAGAGAAAAATGGTTTTCAAAGCTACCTGGTGTGAAAAAGTAATTGGCCTCCACTTGTTAGATTGTGAACTTTCCTAGCTTTAGAAAGCTAAGCTGAATTTCACTGGCCACACATGGGTCTGATTACTGACAGACTTTTTGAATCAAAAAATCGTTTAAATTCGAAATGATCTAAAGAACTGCAGGCCTCACTTTTCTCAGATAAGGTCGGTGTTCATGATTCAACAGTGTGAAAGAGACTGCAGAAAAATGGCATCCATGGGAAAGTTCCAAGGAGAAGACCACTGCTGACCCAAAACACAAAGGCAAATGCACTTGGATTATGTAGCAGGGCAATGATTGAAAACATCAGGAAATCCAGCTCTGAATTTCTCAAAACAACAAAATGAAGGTTTTGTTGTGGCTTAGACAAAGTCAAATCTGAGTGAGCTGCTTTGGCATGACCTCAAAAAGGCTAGCCAAATTAGAACAAATCTACAAAAACAAGTGGGCTTAAATTCTTCCACAGAGCAGTGTTGAACAGATGCCAAGGGTGGCTTTTTGGTTTAGGGGACAATTCGTTTTTCACACTGGTCCAGCTTTTTCCCCCTTAATAGATGAAATTATCATTTAAAAACAACTTTTAGCTTTTACTTTAGTTACTTCATTTATTTTGAAGTGAAACATTTAAGTGCAACAAATATGCAATAAACTAAGAAATCAGGAAAGGGAAAATACTTTTTTACAGTGCTACATGTTGCCACCTGTTGCTCTAGCATGCTCGTCACAGTCTTTAAGGTAATTTTTGCATTTTTTGGTTGACTCAGATATTGTTTGAGAACAAACAAACATGGAAAAAATTCTTTGACATTTAATATTTGGTATCACCCACATGCAGATATATTTTTTTAAACAAAGGTCTGTCAAAGTAACTGCCTCTTGATTTTACAGTCATTCACTCTGCCTCGCACACAGACCCACTCTTCCTCTGTTCACACCATGCACACTGACAGTCATATGGTGACACACTGCCTTTGTAGTGTAATAGTGCACCTGCCTTTGATCTTGTTGTTAATCCTGGTATTGTCCTGTAATTCATTCCAGGATTCCATGTTTATTTCACTGAAGCGTCTCCTCACCTCTTTTGATCATCGAGGATTTGATCGGAACAGTTAAAAGGATTTTTATTTTCACAGAAGATTGATTAGATGTGTTTGAAATTCATTATAAGCCCACGCTCACTCACTGAGACACCACTGGTTTAGTCTGTTTTCTGCAGTCTTTATACCACACAAATTTTCATCATTAGTTGAAACCTAAAAGCAAAATATAAAGCTCCTCAACTTCAAAAGAACATCTACTTCAGCAGAGTTGAACATCTTCTCCATTTTACAGTTCATTACAGTTCCCAAAATGACCCACGGGAGTGTTTAGGAGTTCCTAAGAGTGTTCCAGTAGCAAGGTTTCCCAGCATAACATTGCCCAAAGCACTTCCCATAGTGCAGCCTGGTACCAGGTGTTCCCCAGGTGAGTGGTGCATGCGCGCGCACACACACACACACACACACACACACACACACACACACACACACACACACACACACACACACGATTGATCTCCCCCTGTGGTCCAGTTATGATGCTCATGTGCCCATTGTTGGTGCTTTTGGCAGTGGACAGGGGTCAGCACGGGCACCCTGACAGGTCTGTGAATATTCAGCCCCAAACAAAAAAACTTAACAGACTGTCTACAGTAGCTCGTCTGTTGGATCAGAGCATACAGGCTTTGCTCCCAATGGTTCCCCCCTGTTCCACCTTTGATAGATACTGACCACTGCAAACCAGCAACGCTCCACAAGTGCAGCAGTTTGAGAAATCCTCTGACCCTGTCTACTAGCCATCACAGTCTGGCCATCATTAAACTCGCTCACTTGCTCATCCATTTGTCATGAGATGATATCTGTTTTCAAAGAAAATCATTTGCTGCATCATTTTGATGTTAGAGTCCACGTACCGGCAGAGATATTGAGTCACAGAATAGGAACAGAGGCTTTAGAAAGTCACTAAACTGAAAAAGAGACACGCCGCTATAGCGCAATATGTTCATCCATTCATTAGGAAGTTCCAAAAACAAATGTAATTTAAAGTCCAGTCAGTTCCATGGCTGTAGGTTAGGCTGTAAGGTCCAAGTGAAGTACATGAGTGAACAGTGGGGATTTGTTAATGAAGCTTCAGCCACTGAGTTGTCATGTCCAGGCCCGTGGAACAGGGTTGGTAAGATTTGTAGAAATTTCTGCAAGAAGAAAATGAAAGATTTAGTATTCTGCTTTTACATTAGGAGTTATTTGGTTTCATTAACAGCCCAGTAGGTGTCATATTCAGGCTTGTCAAGTTGCCAAGATGACTTTGTGCTGTGAACTCACAGTATAGCCTTTTCAGAACGTCAAAAAACAATATATGCATTTCCCCATATAGTACACATATTGTATATGCAAAAGTACAGCAGAAATGGCTGACAACTGGCCAAGTACTTTGATGTGCATGAGCTGTTTCATTGTTTTCGTCACAGTCAGAGCAGCATATATGCTGTCCACCTCCGCTACCCCTCCAGTACTCTAATATGTGGACCATTTTGACCATTAAACTCGCAAAATCATAACTTTCTAAACATGGACATGAATTAAAAATG
The DNA here is from genome assembly GCF_057382185.1 of Mchenga conophoros. Classification (NCBI taxonomy): domain Eukaryota; kingdom Metazoa; phylum Chordata; class Actinopteri; order Cichliformes; family Cichlidae; genus Mchenga; species Mchenga conophoros. Next base: position 30,572,782 of record NC_140538.1, on the reverse strand, counting down.
CCTTGTTTAATAATCTAAAAACATCAGGAAAACTCAAGTCTTTGAACTCGGTGTATGCAGTAGTTAGGGCTCATCCATGTAGGAAAGGTTGTGTTAAAGAAATCCCTGCTACCCTCTGGATGAATAATCCTGTCCTCTGTAAGCAGATTATGCAGTGTTTTGTTCAGGTTTCTTTGTTATTCACACAGATGTGAACGTACATGTGAACATGTGCTCACATGCACACATACAAATACACAGTCAAGTCAAATGGGCTCTTCGGAGTCCTTACAGGCACAAACATACAAAGATACACCTGAGTGCACTGGGTGATATATCCGGAAGAGAAAAAAAAATATTGCATAAAAATGTAACCAAAGTATTTTTAACAGAATTAATTTCAGGTGCTCAGAGGTAATTGGACAAATTATATGACTAAAAATAAAATGTTAATTTTTGATATTCGATTGAAAACCCTTTGTTGGCGATGGCAGCCTGAAGTCTTGAACTCATGGACATCACCAGATGCTGCGTGTCCTTCTTTGTAATGCTCTGCCAGGCTTTTACTGCAGCAGCTTTCGGTTGCTGTTTGTTTGCGGGCCTTTCTGTCCAAAGTTTAGTGCTCAACAAGTGAAATGCAAGCTCAATACATTCAAGACCAGGTGGATGACTTAGCCATTCATGAATATTCGACTTCTTTGCTTTAATAAACTCCTGGGTTGCTTTGGCTGTGTTTTTTGGGTCATTGCCCATCTGTATTATGAAACACTGCCCAATCAGTTTGACTGTATTTAGTTGGATTTGAGCAGACAGTATGTCTCTGAACACCTCAGATTTCATTTGGCTGCTTCAGTCCTGTGTCACATCATCAATAAACACTACTGTGTCCTAGTGCCACTGGCAGCAGCCATGCACATCCAAGCATCACACTGCCTCGTTATACAGATGATGCGTTATGCTTCAGATCATGAGCTGTTCCACACCTTCTCCATACTTTTTTCTTTCCATCATTCTGGTAGAGGTTGATCTTGGTTACATCTGTCCAAAGAATGTTTCTCCAGAACTCTGCTGGCTTTTTTAGATCCAATCTAGCCTTTAATTCTTGAGGCTTATGAGTGGCTTGCACCTCATGCAGACTTGGGCATCAATACGTCTACCTCCTGGAAAGTCTTGTTCACTTAGTTGGCTGTTGTGAACAGAGATGGGCAGTAACGCGTTACAAGGAACGTGGATAGTATAACGCAAAAATGGATAGTATAACGCAGGGGTCGGCAACCATGGGCACGCATGCCACAGTTGGCACGCGAAGGGTTAACTGATGGCACGACCATAGCTGGACTGGCCATCGGGCATACCGGGAATTTGCTCAGTGGCCCGATGATTTTTAATTTTTTTTTGTGACGGTATAAACAATGAAAGGTGGTGGATTGGCCAGATGCTGGCTGGTGTGTAAAAATAAATCAGTGGTGGCTATGGCGTAGCTTCCACAGATTCAGTAACATTAGCAAGTGGTGGAGGCCAGCAGGTGGATGAGAGAAAGGGGAGGCAAGAGGAGATACCCGAGGCGGCCGCCGGTCCGAGTGTCAGGTGAACTGAACTTCAGGTAAGAAGTTATGACCTGCAGTCTGTCTGGGTCAGATATGAACCAAGTTTAGGTGGAGTTTATTTTCATTGTGCTGACATTTTACAGTCAGTTACAATAACTTGTACTGCGTGCTAGCTAGCATGACGGAGTTTCTATACAGCTGGGTGGGTGCTATGATGTTACTGATGTTGAACTTTATTTTGTTCATAAGGTTAATTATTAGAGTTGCCAACCGTCCCGTATAAACGGAATCGTCCCGCATTCAGAGAAAATATTACGCGTTTCGTATTGAGCTGAACAGGAACACAGTTTGCCCCGTACTTCAGCTAGAATGGAAAAACACAAAGCTGGAGTTATTCTGTCGTTACGCTGCACAGCTGCCTCTTCTTCTCTCATTCTCCCCCCCTCTCTCGCCTGTTTCTTCTTCAATCATGAAACTGATCAATGATCAGCTGATCGGCTTTTCTTTCTTGTTTGTTTATCGCCCACTTTGCGCCAGAAAGAGGAAACTGCCGGATGTAGCGTTAAACAACAGCAGCACGTTTAAGCTTTATCAGCTGATGTTTGCTGGAGCCACAGCTGTAAAGCTGCTGGTCATGACATCGGTTTGGTTATGTGGTGAGAGGGAAACATGAAGATGAAACCAGGAGATGTCCTTACTGAATCATCAGAGCTGAACAGGTGATGGAGAAACAGGTTTACCTTTTAGCTGACATGAATGAGTTGAACTGTTTCTGAGAGACAAATAACACCAGGATCCTTTTTTTATGTAGCTGACAGCTGGTAGCTGTGCAGGGGCGGGTCTAGCAAAGTTTTGCCAGGGGGGCCAGGTAGGGGCATTAACAAGGAGAGGGGGGCACAAAGAAATACTTTCTTATTCTCATTTAAAATGTCTGGCTGTTATTAAATAATTATCTGAAGCTTACATAAAGTTTTTATCTGATGTAAAATGTATAGAAATCATACATATACCAAAAAGACTGTACATCACTGTCACCACAGCGTTTGTTTTCATTCAAAGGCTTTATGGCTTTAATACCTGGTGGGCCGGTCTCTAGTCAAAATGCCTGGGCCAATTTTTTGTCCCAGTCCAGCCCTGGGCACGACACGCAGTGAATTAATCTGAGCAGGTGCATCAAAAAATAAATGTTCACGCCAGCGCCGCACATCACAAATCAGCTCGCATAGACACATTAGTTGTGCCGCTTCTTAATGATGGTATCTTAGCTAACAACCCCAACTACCAGATTCAACTTGTAATTGGCTAAAAATAACTTCGCCTACTGATGAGAGGGATGTTGTTAGCTTTCCACATTCTGACACTTCAAAAGCTTCAGGAGCTGTCCACTCAGTGCAGCATCAGCACCACAGAAATACATGGATACACCCGTAGACTCGAGACAGAATTCACAATGCATTTTTGGGACTTTCAGGTGTATGGACCAATGTTTTCTTTTCTGATCAAACCAGAAAGCTTTAATGAGCAGCTGGATTTGTCTTGCATTAACTGGTGGAGTTGATGCCAGTTAATGCAGTTGAAGCAGCTGGAATCCATAGATGTTCGTGTTCATGGAGCCTGCATTTTCACATGCTGGACATCACTACCTGACGAGTTTAGCTGTCTTCAGAACATTGCAGAGGCCTTGTTGACAGTATTTGGCTCTGTGTGAGCAGATTTTCTCTCACGAGTGTCCTCGGGTAGCCGTCTGAATGCTGGACACTTGGAGACCTGTGTCTCTGGCCCAGTTTATTTTTCTTATCATTGTTGTGAGGAGACCATAAATAGCATTTGCATTTTTGTTGTACAGCTCATTTGCTGTTATGGATAAAAAGTGTCTTTTTTTTTTTCAGAATAGCTGATAACTATTCACTGATAGCTGCCAACATCTGCAAACAAATATAATTCTATAAAGTGGTTCTATATAGTGTGTAACTGTTAATATAGAGTGTTATTAAATTTATTGCTAATGCAATCATATGGCACACTGACTTCTGAGGAAATTTTAAATGGCACTCGTCATCAGAAAGGTTGCCGACCCCTGGTATAACAAGTGCGAGAGAGAGTATGAGCGTGCAGTGTTTAAAGCGTGGAAGTACTGACCTTACTTTGAGTTTGATTCTGTAAAAAGTGACAAAAACATTAGCGGAAGAAAACTTCTTTTTACAGCGAAAAAAAACTTAACTTCCGAGCAAGCACAGAGTACGCTGCCACGGTAATGTGAAATTCACAGAGAAACTGCCGGATCCTTCCACTGTCATGACCGCTGTGGCACACCTGCACCAGGGTAAACCTCCGCCTGCCCCACTCCTGCTACACAGGTGAAAGTAGAGCAACAGGGCAGCTGAGTCTTTGATTTTATTTATTTTCTACTGTGTTTTACTTGCATCTGGGACACAGCCTCAGTTCCTCAGACAGGTAAGTGACGGAAGTGACTCATGTTGTCACTGACGTCAGATGCCGGAGATTTTGGCGAAAAATTAAAGCGAATGGTAATTTAGAATTGAACAAAGTTTCTTTAAGCCTCAGTATTACCAAATATACTAATCAATTGTCATATAACTAACAACATCTGTCCTATCATCTCTAACACCCTGGAGGACAACGGGGAGAGTTTAGACCAGGGCTACGGGAGTCGGTCAGATCTCTCACCGATAACGTGACCCAGCTAAACATAGAAAATAAAAAAATAAAAGAGTCCGTTATCGATTTACAAGCCCGTAGCATGCGAGACAACCTTGTGTTTTCTGGTATTCCAGAATCTGCCGGAGAGGATGCGGAGGCAACGGTGAAAAGCTTCATTAAAATCCACCTGAAGCTGCCGGAGGACACCGTAAAGAACATCGCCTTCGATAAAGTGCATCGCTTGGGGGCCGTGAGGTCGCCGGCCGGGAGACCACGTCCTATTGTAGCCAAATTTGGCCACTTCAAACAAAAGGAACAGGTGAAAAGCCGCGGCAGGGAATTAAAAGGAACGGACTTCAGCGTGAATGGCCAGTTCCACAAATATGATCAAACAGTATATGAGCAACTTTGGTCTTTGCGATGCATGGCATCTAATGAAGAAACATCAGTGGCTGTCCTAGCTTCAGTCAGCAAGAGCCCACAGCGTAGCACTCCCCACATGTCACTGGAGAGTGGCATTAGTCGAACATCCCTTCGGCGGATGTTAGCTACTCACAAATGGCAGCCTTACAAACTCCAGCTACTGCAGCATCTCAACGAGGATGACCCAGATCGGCGCACAGAATTTGCAGAATGGGCAAAACAAAAATTGGAACAGGACCCTCAGTTCACGCAGAAGATTTTGTTCAGTGATGAGGCAAACTTTTATGTGAATGGTGAAGTTAACAAACAAAACCACTGCTATTGGTCTGACACTAACCCACATTGGATGGATCCCTCCAAGACTGTTGGAACAACAAAAGTGATGGTTTGGTGTGGTATATGGGGTACAACGATAGTGGGTCCATTCTTCATCAATGGAAACTTCAAGGCCACTGGATATTTGAAATTGCTACATGATGATGTGTTTCCCTCTTTATCCACTGAAGCTGGCACGTTCCCTGAGTTTTTCCAGCAAGATGGTGCACCACCACATTATGGGTGCCAGGTCCGAGCATTCCCAGATGAACAGTTTCCTGGAAAGTGGATTGGTCGTTGTGGGCCAGTTGAATGGCCCCCAAGGTCTCCCGATCTGACCCCCTTAGACTTTTATCTTTGGGGTCATCTGAAGGCAACTGTCTATGGTGTGAAGATACGAGATGTGCAGCACCTGAAACTACAGATACTGGATGCCTGTGCTGGCATTTCTCCTGCGGTGTTGCTATCAGTGTGTGAAGAGTGGGAGACGAGGGTTGCATTGACAATCCAACACAATGGGCAGCACATTGAACACATTTTATAAGTGCACAGCAAATTCAAAAGTGTTAAATGTTTTGGTGTTAATAGTCTTCTTGCAAAAGTAGAGTTAATTTTACTCTAAGCAGAGTCACATTCTTTTAATGTAACTCTGAGGTGTAAAATGATAGTAGTTAAAATCGAGTGTTAAAAATGAGTGTTTCTCTGTCAAATCTGGAGGTGTTACAATGGAAACATTAACTCTTGACCTCTTAACTCTGAACTCCTACAGGGGCTATGACACCAATAGAGTAAATTCACAGACTCCGCCCCCAGCTCCAATCGAAGTGAAGTGAAGCCGTTTCAGAACATTTTGCTCTACATATTTGAGTTGTTTGCCATGCTTGGTAAGTCATTCTTTCAAACATTGTTTCAATTATTATTATGAGCTTTTACTTCTGTGGCTCTTTGGAGTTGAGACAAAGCTGTGTGAAAGGCATTAGCCATGTTGCTCGGTGATAGCATAACATTCTGTTTTAGCTAGCTGAAAGGTATTGTTTGCAGGCAAATACCACAGCCTTGAAAAAAGCTTGCATGTGAATTTTCAGTCAAACCTTTGGTCAAATACACCTAAAACAATGTCTAGAATGTGAAATGTTGGTATAATGGTGCTACTTGAAGCCTGAAACCGATCGCCCATAATAAAAAAAAACGAGCAAACAGCAGTAGCAGACGTCCTGACTGGGTTCTACGTTAGCATAGATCCCTCCAGAGTTTTGTGCACACGGTTTAGGTAAAAATTAAAAAGGTTGAGGTTTTACATTTAGTTCAGTATTACCTGTTGCCTGTGTCTTTGTCTTTTGGGAAAATACTTTACACAAGTAATGGCTCAAAGAGGATTCCTTTTTTTTTACTGTGCTGCAATTGTTTACTGGATTATTTGTGCCATTAATTAGTGTCAACTAATTTTTATTCAATCTCCGCACAGGATATGCTTGTGAAGATGGAATATGGGGGAGAGCAGAAGTGCGTTGAAGTTCCACAAAGGGATGAATGAAGGACATGCATATTGTATTGAAGAAATAAGTGATGAGAATGCTGTTATTTGCATTTACCATGTCAGACCTTTTGATAAACAAAATTCTAATGAAAGTGAGAACATGCACACTGTTACATCTTTCAGAAAATGTTTTGAAATTGTGGTGCACAGTTCAGAATAAATGTTTTTCAAAAACCATTGCATCTTTTTAGTAAATGTTTATTTCCAAAAGAAATTTCTAGAAGTTCAGAACAGTAAAATTCCCGCTTTTTAGAATGAATTAGAAGATAACTCTTACGTAGTTAAACTAAAATACTCTTTGAGAGTTAATATATAAACTCTTAACACCAAGTGTTAAATTATCAACTCCAGACAGATTTGGTGTTTAACACTAAATCAGAGTTAACGTACCAACTCTCCAAAAAGAGTTAAATTAACACTCTCTGGTGTGGACCCATATATCGCCTCTGTCAGTGCGCCCCAGGGTGGCTGTGGCTACACTGTAGCTGCCATCACCAGTGTGTGAATGTGTGTGTGAATGGGTGGATGACAGGTTGTGTAAAGCGCTTTGGGGTCCTTAGGGACTAGAAAAGCGCTATACAAATACAGGCCATTTACCATATAGACACTTTAATAGTGTTGAAATCAAATCCGACAGTGTTAATTTGGACATGCTGGATTTGCTGTGTGGTCAGAAACTTGTAAATAACTCATGAAAGAATAAAGTAACGTTGAAACCAAGCACACCATTGTTTTTCTTGTGACATTACCAATAAGTTTGATGTGTCACATGGCCCTCTTCCTATTGAAAAAACAAAAGTTGTATCCAAGATGGCCAACTTCTAAATTGCCACCATGGTCACCACCCATCTTGAGGAGTTTGCCCCCTCACATATACTAATGTGCCACAAACAGGACTTTAATATCACCAACCATTCCCATGTTATTACGGTGTATCCATATAAATGGCCCACCCTGTACATTTAGATCACATCTTATCTGGGGAAGATTTTTTTGTGTCACCGAGTTGTGTGAGGAGAAGCCAAGTGGCACAGCACACATAGACGGATGCAGACAATGATGAGCCTTTATGTGTCTTAGCAAAAAAGTAAACATCATAAAAACAAATCCTTGAAGTAGGAGCACAGAACACATGCTTAAAAACAACAGTAGGACCTCACAAAGATATACACGCCACCAAAAAGGCATAAATCTGCCTTCAGAGTTTAATTAACTGACAATGACATGCTGGAGGATTTTTTTTAGAACCATTCCTTTAGTAAAAGTAACACGCTATCAAAAAACTCACTACACAGAGAACTGTAGTACTGAAAAAAATGGACATAAATGATTAACAATAAAAATATTTAAAAGTTGTAGATGCTGATCTGAAAGTGCTGATGCTGTCTGCTTCTATTCAACTTGCCTATTTCATTAGACTGGACACGACATTTTTATGTCTACTCTTCATCATCAAGGCTTTCCTTGCTAATACGTTAAAGCAGAGATAAAAAATTCATATACATGTTGGACAAGTTACTAGGCAGACATGAGTGCCTCTTTTTAGTAGCTGTTCTGTTGCTTGAGTGCTTCAGATCATTGTCCTCTTGCATGACCAAATTTCAGTCAAGATTTAATGGTCAGACAAATGACCTGATATTTAATTCCAGAATACTTTGGTATACAGAGGAGTTCATGGTCAATTCAGTGACTGCAAGGTGCCCGGGTCCCTTGGCTGTAAAACAATCATCAACTCTCCACTGTTTGACAGTTGGTATGAGATGTCTGTGCTGATAAGCTGCTGTGGCATCTATGAAAATCTACCAAACAAGCCTTACCTATTCAATCTATTTCTAATTGTACTGCCATGTACTTTATCATTTAGCACACTGAGATCTGTAGAGTATATGTAGCTCTTTTCAGTTTCTCTTTGGGGTAAATTTGCTGGGTTGTCCACTCCTGGTAGGATTGTGGCGTTGTGTCCACAGATATCTGAATCCTCCAGACAAGCAAAGTGCCAAATTCCTGCTTTTACACATGTGGTCACACTTGTTGATGCATTTGGTTAACAGCACATGGCTACTACTTAACCTCTTAATTCCCACAGAAGCAGAAGCGGTATATAGATATGCTTTTTTCCTTGGCATTGAGTCCTGTGAAAATCTTCTTTTTCAAATGACTGTAGAACGGCTAAAGTAAATTAGGAACTGAAATAGGCCTAAAGGACAGCAAAAAGTATGCATGATAAATACAATCAAAGCAAACAAAGCAAAGAAAAGAAGAGATGCAAAATGGATATAAAGGGACAAAGAATAAGCACAGGGGCCCAATATCAGACCGATGTGGAACCACAAAGACACACAAAACAAACACAAACAACAGCAAAGAGACACATTACCCCATACCTTTATTCCATCCATCCATCCACTTCCGCTTATCCTTTTCAGGGTTGCGGGGGATGCTGGAGCCTATCCCAGTTGTCATAGAGCGAGAGGTGGGGTACACCCTGGACAGGTCGCCAGTCTGTCGCTGGGCCAACACACCTTTATTCCAAATAAAAATAATAAAAACAGGAGCAATATCATCAAGATTACAGAAACTTTCCACTTCTGTAGAGCGCTTTGGAGAATATGTTTGCTAGCATTGTTGTTTTTTAACGCGTTTAGGCAAAATGCAACTGCTGAATGTAATAATCTAAGTTTCTTGTTTCTTCCTACAGTTGTGAGAAAAGACACAAAAAGTTTGTGATGAAATGCTGTCAGCTGGTGGCAAAAATAAAGGGCTGAGTAAAAATCAACCCTTTCAAGAATGGGACAGAAACAATGGGAAAAAAACCCCTTTGCTTTTATGCTTTTCCTGGATTTGGTTTTTTTTAACGACAGTATTTTGAGCCTGCAGCATAAAAACCACTTCTTTAGACAAATTTTTGCCTGCCAGTTTACTGGGTTTTTGCCATTTTTTAAACTTTTCCTGTAACTAAATCCCACTTTCTGTCTATTCTCTCTCTCTCTCTCCCTCTCTGTGTGTGTCTGTTTGCACAGTAGGTCTGTGTCTGTATGCGTGTGTTTGCAGATTCAGTTTGTACAGCTGTTACAGAAACTGGACAGTATATGTGAGACAATGTCCCAAATGTTTTCTTCGAAGTGCAGCAGCTAAGGAACACTCATGTCTCTCTGTCCATCCCAGTGTGCTTGTGTACTCAAGAGGTTTCAGTTTGGTCTTCCAGTCAGATCAATAGTGTTGTAGTGTTGGTCACTGCTGTGTCTACTCTGCAGCTAAGATTCTTCTGTGGTATTCACCACAGGACTAGTGTTTCTACTCTATGTTTTTACTTTACCACTGATAGGAGGCTGCTTTCTCTATATTTGGAACAAATCTGTGTGCGATGTGGGGAAGAATAGTGGGTTGAAGGAACCGAGAGGCATGCATGTATAGTAGGATGAAAGGGAAGGAGAGGTGAAGGGCAGAATGAAAAAAAGACAGTAGTTTATTTTTTATGTTGTATTCAGTTAAGCCATGTTTAATTAAAATGTAATTCCACACTTTAAATATTAAACCCTAAAGGGAATACCTTGAATTGAATATGGGGACCATCAGACTGTTTGTAATTCATATATTTCTTGTTTCTTTTTATATGGGAATACAGGTAACCTGAGAGCTCCCTCATATTCCTATATCTGTTTTTCTCTTCTGGTGTCATCAATCCAAACTATGTAACAGCCCGTTTGTTTTCATAAGAGTAGTTTTGTAATTACTTTAGGTCACTGAAGCCTTTGTTGTTCACAGCAGAATATTAAATGTGAGTATTCAAGTCCAGAAGACACAATATTGCCTGTTTTATGCTGACATAGTTTCTTTCTGTTTCGTAACCCCTTATTTAATGATTAATAACTTCACATTCTGAATGTCACAGAACAAACAGAAAAACAGATGCAACAGAAGTCACTTTCACAAGTGTTTCTCCTCATGAGAAAAGGATATGATGACTCAGAATTGCATTTGAAAAACCAAACAAAACAATACAAAAACAATTTTTGGAGTGCTTACCTGCTAAAAACGACTCTCTCTTTTTTTAAATAATGAAAATGTTTCAAATATTCAGGTGAGTCTATGTACAAGAAATTATTATGAGCCAACAATTTAACTATGTTACCTTTAAAATTAAGAATCGTTTATTCAGTTTGGCATTACATTGAAATAGTCGCTTTGAATCCAGGGACCTGGTCTGTGACCACGTGTAGTCAGCTGCCATCTTGAAAGCAACTTTGGTGCATCAAGAAGCAAGATAGAATATATTAGTGTATAACTATACAAATATAATAATATAATACAAATATTAGTGCAGAAAAAGGAGACACATTTCAAATTTAAGAAACAGATAGTAGCTCTTGTAAAATTATTCTTTATTACTGGAGTGGAAGTGGGAGTGAAATCAGTGGTGACATTGAGACAGATGAGGCTAATCACACTGTTGATGGCAATTACAGTTTTTTTACAGACGCTAGGACACATTTCTCAATACTTAGGTCACTTTTGCAAAACTCCTCACACAGTGAGCACAACAGAAGTCTATGTGGGCTAAACTGAGGACCAGTTATCATTGTTTTGGCACAAAATGCATTCAATGACTACATCTCTCAAATTTCATGAATTATCTTCTCACTCAGACACAACAACTGCCAAAAATCTTTGTACGTACAGGACATTTTGCATGTGCTTACATACTGTTTTCAAAACTGTTAAACTTATGGCCAAAACAATAACACAATGCAAAACTTAAAAAGACAGCAAAATCCAACAGCAATATTTTATTGAAACATATTTTAAATCTAAAAATGCAGTTTAACCAGCCACAGCTGATTCTCATTGTAGATGAACATCTGCACAGGTGTTACTCCTTCAATTTTTCAACTCCTTCAATTCTGGCAGCCAGAAGATTCTTTCCTAGGTGTATCGCCCTAGATGACATAAGATGTGATGTGGATGAGAACCTGTGGCCAAATGGAGAAGACCGAGTAGATTAGGATTACTATTGTATGTGTATCAGTGGATGGTGTGTATACAAATTCTTGTATTTTGGGATTACTTAGTGCAAAAACAATAAAAATACAGAAACAAATATTAACGAATTCTGCATGATGTCTGATTCATTCCAGTAACATATATTGAAATTCTAAACAGAGATGTGTCCTTGTTTTACACAGGAAAACACTGTGTAATGCTACATGTTGTTAGTGTTTTTTAGGTCATTGTTTTGTGGGTGACAAAGTGTGTTTGTCGGCTGTCAACCTTTGCTAGTGTTCTGGAAGAATGAGGTTATTTGAGACCTGAATGAAGTGTTTTGGTAGTTGTAGTGCATTTTGAATGTGAAATGAACTGCTTTGCCAAGCTGAAGGTCAGTTAGGAGGATTGTGTGAAGTGTTTTGCAAAAGTGACCTAAGTATTGGGAAATGTGTCCTAGCGTCTGTAAAAAACTGTAATGACAATCAGACAAGAGGGAAATAAAACTAAAGGTAAAACACAAGAGACAAAGAACTACTAAAGTAAAAGAAGTAAAAACCAACTGAAACGAGGTACAGACATGCTCAAACTTAACAGAATAAACTCTGAAAATACAGAATAAACTCTGTAAATGCAAAAACAGTAAAACTAAAATAGAAAAAGAAAAGGCTCATACTATAAGCAGGCCATTAGAAAAAACATCCAAATTCCTATCATTGTTGTAAAATTGTAACTAAATATGGGTTCTTAAATTGGCAAAACAGAATTAAATATGCAGATATTCTAATTGTCCTGTCCAGTTCATTAAACAAACCTAAAATATATTTGCAAGAGCACTTTCCAGAGGGGGCTGTGTGTGTGTGTGTGTGTGTGTGTGTGCGTGTGTGTGTGTGTGTGTGTGTGTGTGTGTGTGTGTGTGTGTGTGTGTGTGTCTGGGAGAGCAATCTGAGCTCTTCCATCTGGAGGGGACACCTGGATGAGAGGATGCAGTCCAAACAAAAGCAGGAGGATGAGGGTGCTTGTTTGAATAAAGGAGCTTATTTACTGTCAGGCCAATCTGTCTGGATGACCCTCATCTTCTCCACATCACACCGTGACACTGACAGTATGCAAAATCGATTGCAACAAAACAAGCCAAAGTGCAGCAGGAGGACAAGCTATAAGTAGAACACTTTCTCAAATACACTCTCTTTCACTCTTTCCAAAATTGCTTTACATTTTTGAGAGCATATTTCAATTCAATTCAATTCAATTTTATTTATTTACACATATTACATATGTCTCCTATAGCCGCTTCCCTTCATTGGCTCCCTGTTAAATCCAGAATTGAATTCAAAATCCATAAAATTATGAACAGAACCGGAGACAAAGGGCAGCCTGGCGGAGCCCATCACCCACCGGGAATGAGTCCGACTTGTTGCTGGCAATGCAAACCAAGCTCTTGCAACGGTTGTATAGGGATCGAATGGCCCGTAGCAATGGGCCAGACAATAATTTTTATGGACAGGATTTCTAGGCGCAGCCAAGTGGTGGAGGGCTTTCACTTCGGTGGCCTCAGAATCTCATCTCTGCTTTTTGCAGATGATGTGGTTCTGTTGGCTTCATCGGGTGAGGGCCTCCAGCTTGCACTGGAACGGTTTGCAGCCGAGTGTGAAGCAGCGGGAATGAGGATCAGCACCTCCAAATCTGAGGCCATGGTTCTCAGCCGGAAAAGGGTGGAGAGCCCACTCCGGGTCGGGGATGAGTTCCTGCCCCAAGTGGAGGAGTTCAAGTACCTCGGGGTCTTGTTTGCGAGTGATTGGAGAAGGGAGCCGGAGATCGACAGACGGATTCGTGCGGCGGCTGCAGTGATGCGGACGCTGCACCGGTCCATCGTGGTGAAGAGGGAGCTGAGTGTAAAAGCGAAGCTCTCAATTTACCGGGTCGATCTACGTCCCTACCCTCACCTATGGCCACGAGCTGTGGGTAGTGACCGAAAGAACGAGACAAGCGGCAGAAATGAGCTTCCTCCGAAGGGTGGCCTCTCCCTTAGAGATAGGGTGAGAAGTTTGGCCATCCAGGAGGGGCTCAGAGTAGAGCCGCTGCTCCTCCATATCGAAAGGAGCCAGCTGAGGTGGTTCGGGCATCTGACATCTGGCATTTCTGTATTTTATGTATATAAGTTAGATTCGTTATTTATAGTTGGTTTACACAGCTTTGTGTATGTATGTGTAATGTGTATATATAGACACGTGTGTGTGTGTGTGTGTGTGTGTGTGTGTGTGTGTGTGTGTGATTTACATTGCTGTGCTTGAGAGCCATCATCTACCGGAACCAAATTCCCTGTATGTGTCTGCACATATACTTGGCCAATAAACACGATTCTGATTCTGATTCTGACAAGGATGCCCCCTGGGCGCCTCCTGGGGTTGGTGTTCCGGGCATGTCCCACTGGGAGGAGGCCCCGGGGCAGACCCAGGACACGCTGGAGAGATTATATCTCTCGGCTGGCCTGGGAACGCTTTGGTCTTCCCCCGGATAAGCTGGAGGAGGTGGCTGGGAAGAGGGAGGTCTGGGCTTCTCTGCTTAGGCTGCTGCCCCCACGACCCGGCCCCGGATAAAGCGGATGAAGATGGATGGATGGAATTCAAAATCCTGCTCCTCACATACAAGGTCTTAAATAATCAGGCCCCATCTTATCTTACTGACCTTATAGTACCATATCACCCCATTAGAGAACTTCGTTCTCCACTGCAGGCTTAGTTGTTGTTCCTCGAATATTTAAAAGTAGAATGGGAGGCAGAGCCTTCAGTTTTCAGGCCCCTCTTCTGTGGAACCAGCTTCCAGTTTGGATTCGGGAGACAGACACTATCTCTACTTTCAAGATTAGGCTTCAAACTTTCCTTTTTGCTAAAGCATATAGTTAGGGCTGGACCAGGTGACCCTGAATCCTCCCTTAGTTATGCTGCAATAGGGTGCTGTGGGGAATCACACTTATTATTAATCTCTGTCTCTCTTCCACAGCTTTTATCCTGTCTTCCTTCTCTCACCCCAGGAAATGGCCCATGCTCCCTGAGCCTGGTTCTACCAGAGGTTTCTTCCTGTTAAAAGTTTTTCCTTCCGACTGTCGCCAAAGTGCTTGCTCATAGGGGGTCTCCAAAAGTTGATTCTGTTCATCCGCACATAGCGTTTTGTGGGAGAAATGTTTCGTCACTCATCCAAGTGACTTCTTGGGACCCGCAGTCCTGCAGCTTAGACTGACCTTAGACTGACCTGATGTCTCTTGGATGCAATGTTCCCTCTAATTTTTCATGTGTCTGAGCAAACACACAAACTCCCTTGGACCACTGTGAGCAACATTAAACGTGTGCACTGTGGTCACGCCAGCATCGAATCCACCCAAGTTACATGGTTTATTAAAATAATCAAATGACAGCATTTACATTTATGTTAGACTACTTTTAATTAACTGCTTTAGCCCACTTACAATGAAAATTTAAAAAAAATCTTGTTCATGACCTTGTGTAGTATGTTAACACTATTGGAAGTAAAAATAACTTGAACTCCAATTTTGAAAACACAACTTTCTTTTTTTTAATATAAAGCTCTGACTTGTATTATGAGTCTGTGGTCTGGGAGAGAGTCCTGTCACACTCTGTCTGCAAAATACAGCATATAATGACCAATGTTGGGCAATTAATTATATAGTTACTTCTTCAAAAAAGTAACTGAGTTATGCAAACAACAACGTTTTTTGCAGCTGTTTACCTAAAAATGCAGCCAAGGTGGTTTTTTAAATAAACATTTCAAACTATTTACAGAACAATCAGCTGTTCTGCATCAAATCTGATGCCACACAAATTATTTCTGCCACTCCAAAAAGTAATTTCTGGCCACTATGAGATAAAGGAGAACAACAGCCTGATACCTGCAGGCCTAACAACAGGAGATGTATCACTGCTGTAACACCTGTAATATTCAGCAGTCGCCTCATTGCTCTGACGCACACAACAAAACTATTGACTACACTACACACTAACTACACACGATTTGCGCTATGTCGCAAATCTCTCACATCTCAAAACATCGCCGTCACTCCTAAAACTTCCCCCTTCCTAAACAAGTAAATGCCTTGTTGCCATATCATTTTTTGTTTGTTCGACATGGTACATTTTTCCAGCAATAGGAAAGAGTGGGGTTTTTTTTGGTTTTGGTTTTGCTCACAGGCAGAGAGCGCTTTCAAGCGTTTTCCTTATAAAACGCAGTTTTTACCATTTCTTCCCTCAGTAAATATAAACAACGATAGCATTCAGAAAGAAAAACAAACATTGCAGATATTTTTATCATAACTCTGGTTTTACGTGGCCGATCAACACAAAATCAAAACTGGTATAAAGTCCACACTTTTTCCGTCGATTGTTCCGTCTGTCCTGCTCACATCTCCAATGGTTGTTCACGTTGTCATTAACGTGGCTTCATTCCACATCAGCCACGCCACTTTGCTAGCTAAAACACCGGTGTCGGCACATAAGGATGCTGTCATAGCCTGTCAACGACGTTGATTAGCTGCGTCTATACGAATGTGAATCGCATTATTGGCTGGGCTATGGGATAAGGTGGGATTGTTCTAATCCCATAGCAGCCAGCCACTTACTGACTAACACTGCAAAACAGAATTGTTAAAGTATTAATGTTAATTTCAATTCAGGTTAGATTTTTTTTCTGTGCGCAGAGACCATGCCAGCAGTGCGCAATTGCGCAGGTGCGCAGCTTAGAGGGAACATTGCTTGGATGAGTGAGAAACGTTTCTCCCACAAAACGCTACGTCCGGATGAACAGAATCAACTTTTGGAGATTTACTTACCTGGATGATTGTGCATGCATCAAGACATAGGGGGTCATATGATTGTTGGTTTTTTTTCTCTGTATGTGCTATTGTAGGGTCTACCTTACAATATAAAGCGCCTCGAGGCAACTGCAGTTGTGGTTTGGTGCTGTATAAGTAAAACTGAATTGAATTGAAAAAGACATGAACTGATTGTCATCAAGATCTTCACTGTGTCTCGCAGTTGTTAAGATGATGGTCCGGCGTCTTTTGTGACCTCCTGGATGAGTCGTTCATGTGTTCTTGCAGTAATTTGGATTAGCAATTCTGAGAAAGCTCTCACTTGGTTTGTTGGAGTCCCAAAGCTTTAGAAATGGCTTTTTAATCCACGACATTTTTCTTCTGTTCTTGAGTTTTCTTAAATCGTAGATTAGATTACTTTTTCACATAGATCAGGTGGGTTTGGACAGCTTTTTGTCCTTTATAAATGAAATTATCATTTCAAAATGCCATTTTATATTTATTTCAGTTATCTTTGCCTAAAATGTATTTATTTTTTGATGATCTACAACTTGTGAGTGTGACAAATATATATAGAAAAATGAAGGGGGTAAATACTTTTTCCACAGTAGTGAAAAAGTATATTAGTATTGGGTCTTGTTCAAATGAGTCCAAATACTTGGCTGCCTTTTGGGATGTAGTACAAGACAGGGTGCTGCAGTTGGTATGAGGTGAATCAAAAATGAACACAGTGATGCATACTATAGTTTTCTCTCCGTCTATTATGTATTTTCAGCAGAAGCACCCCAAGTGTATAACTAGATGTTTTCAGTTGACATACGAAGAACTACAATATAGAAATGTAATTGTAGCACAACTGTACACACATATACAATTGATTCACTGTTGTGAGACTGGTTCATTAATCAGTGGAGTATTTTGCTACTAACTGAATTTAAAAAAGACTTTATTTTCAATTCACAGGTATACATGCATGCTGAGGTTTTACCATATTACTCAAAAATTACAGATCATTGGTTGGGAGGTGAGTGTCTTGGCATACCTGCCAACATTCAGGTTTATATTAGTTGGCAATTGCTAAGTTAGATTTTATCTGTTGTCTAAAATCTATACACTGGATTGTATAACTAAATATATAATAAATAAATAATCAATGAATATTCAATATTCATTCTTTCTTTTACTAGTTATTTACCTTTCTAAATTCACTACACTATGCAACTAGCCTACCTATCAGATGCATTTTGCATTGTCTTAAGTGACTTCATCTTCCAACAGATAAGAGCTTTTCATTCATTATTCAAATGTTCTTCCTTCAGCTGCTGCTCAGGATCTCATTGAATCAGCAGGATTATAAGCCCAAACTGAGCTCAAAGCTTTGATGAAGAGAATTATCTATTATCTAAAACCAATCCAGAAATATTAATGCACAGTATTCACAATTCCATCATGCAGGTGCTTCCTTTTCTGTCACACCAATCCTGCCCCAGTTCTTGACCGATCCTCTATGGAAATTTCATTCATGATGATCTGCATGTTTGACTTGACAAAGATTTGACACCACATGAGCTTACTGACACATCCCTTCCTGGACTTTGCAGCAGCACTGGAAGTACACTGGCCTGGTCAAAGGCAAATTTTTGTTGGGGCTTCATGTTGTCCTTGGGTCATCCTACTCTCACTAAAAATGAATTTAAATTACGTCATCAAAGTAAAATTTGAATATACGTTGTTTTAATTGAATAAAAATGCATTAGATATGACTTCATTTATTCATTTTTGCTTCCCTTTAAAATCGCAAAAGATGTTGACCTGAAGCTTAAACAAATACTCGCTGAGAAATGGATTATCTTTATCCCACTGGTGAAGGAGACGTGGTTAAAAATAGCTGGAGAACAGAAGACATGGTGGGATGATGCAAAAGGCTATAAATAGAGATGTGAGCTGATCTGTGGCCATGACTTTTAGAATCATAATCTGTTATTTTGGGAAGATTGGGTTGACGGCAGATTATCAAACAGTAGGCTCTCAGATTAGAGGAGACACATTGTGCAACACCATGATACACCTCCAGCTCATAAACAAGCTGGATGGAAAAAAAATGCCTCAAAAGCACATCAATTGACAGCGTGACTCAGTGTAGTGATGTGTCGGTCGCGAATGAAACGGCTCTTAGAGCCGACTCTTTGAAGTGAACGACACAAGCCGTGGGTTTTTTCTTTCTTTCTCTCACCATCTCTCTCTCGCACTTTTTTCCCGCTTCACTCCGCACGCGAGCCTTGTGCTTTGCGCTGGGAAGAGGGGGAAGGGGCAGTAGTTACACTCAGTATCACAGGAACAGAGCGGGAGGGAAAGAGAGCCAGGGACAACAACGTCACATTAGAAAGGTATAGTAAACATCCACAACTATTTTCAGTTGCGGATGATAAAGGATTCAGAAAGTTTATTCATGCAGGCCCATATGACAGAGAATGTGCATCTTCTTTTTGTTTTCATATTTTAATTTATATTTAATTGTGTTGTGGTTTGCAGTGTTTTGTGTTGTTTCACTTTAAATTTGTTTAAAAGGAAAAAGCTGAAAATTTAAATAGTTAAAAGTTGAAATGTAAATAGTTGTTTTTTGTATTATATGATTTATTTATTACATTTTATGTGGAGTGAATAAACAAAAGTATATTTATGGTGGCCGCTAGAGACAAAGCACGTACAAACCCTGAAGCACGTACGAACACCAAAACACAACAGAAGTGCTCCAGGATGCTAGGCACAGTGTTGAGCTTTTCTTACCTAGTGGATACACAAGCCAGGAAGTACCAACGACCGGATTTGGTGTGTGGTAGTAAAAGGTAAATGAACATTTTTTTTAAATTATTTGAATGTATATGAGTGCTTGTGTACAAATACACAAACAATACACATATGCTTTCAATTGTGTAATTTAAGTGATCTAGGTAGCTCTGTTTTGGAAGTTCAGTTAACGCTAGAAATGTGTTTTGGAGTTTGTACGTGCTTTGTCTCTAGGGGCCACCGTATATATTTATATATAAACATATATAAATAAAACCACGTTTTGTTTTTACATTAGTAATTCCTTATGTGCATAATTTTATCCATCCATCCATTTTCATCCGCTTTGTCCGGGGCCGGGTCGCGGGGGCAGCAGCCTAAGCATAATTTTATATTATTGTTAATAATAAATTAATTAAAGCAACAAAACAACCTGGAAATCCCATCACTAACTCAGTGAACTGAAATAGGTTGTATGCATTACCCAATATTGTCAGACAAATTAGCAGATTAGGCAAAGACTGTCTAACTGTTGTCAGGCAAGGTGCAATCCTGACAGTACTTTCCTTTGATTGTAGGGTCTACCTTACAATATAAAGTGCTTTGAGCCAACTGTTGTTGTGATTTGGCGCTGTATAAATAAAATTGAATTGAATTAAATATTTAGATCACATTGCCCCCAGATCTATATTTCTTATCAGCAGCTTGTAACTTAAATATTCCTGACATTTGAACTTTAATACATGTTTGGTGTGAGACCTGAGGATGTCCTAAAATGTACACCGTATCCATCCATCCATCCATCCATCCATCCATCCATCCATCCATTCGCTTCCGCTTATCCTTTTCAGGGTCGCGGGGGATGCTGGAGCCTATCCCAGCTGTCATAGGGCGAGAGGCGGGGTACACCCTGGACAGGTCGCCAGTCTATTGCAGGGATGTACACCGTATACATGTCCAAATGTATGTATTCCAAGTTCCTCATGAGCAGACTGTGGGACATCATTCAATATGGCAACGTAAACCAAGTAAACAAAATGCCCGCTATTGCAAAAAATTTGGTTTTATCTCCTCTAATAATTTCTGCCCCAGGGCATTTAAAGGAGACAATTACAGCAATGCCATTCAACCTTGGTTCCAATGTTCCCCAGTAGCTTTAAAGTGCAAATGTTGATCCAATGTTGCAATGCTTTAAGACACCATTCTTTTTAATGACCAGCAGGGGGTGACTCCTGTGGTTCCAAAAAGATTTAGGTTTTATAGAAAACAGCCCTCACCTCCCTTTCTCTGTAAAGACAGGGAGTTTTCCTGACTTTGTTGGATTTTTTTTTTTTTTACTTTATATTGTGATTTGGTACAAAAGTAAATTCATTCTGCAAATTATGGTGCCATTAGAGTGAGAACAGACAATAAACTATTTCAGAATCTGCTGATTGACTGGGATTTCTCCTGTACAACCACTTCTAGAGTTTACTCAGATCGGCCAAAAAAGGATATATGCAGTGGGCAGCAGAGGTCAATGGAAAATGACCAGATTGCTTTGGGCTGTTAGGATGTTAAGAGCAACCCCAAAAAACAACTTATTCCCTTGGAGTTCTTTTTGACCAGGATGTGTCCTTCATTGCACATATTTAACAAAGATGTAGGACTGCTTTCTTTCATTTGCTCAATATCTCTAAAATTAGAAACATCCTGTCTCCGAGTGACACTGAAAAAGTATTTCATGCATTTATTACTTCTAGACTGGAATACTATAATCCGGTATTATTAGTATGTACTAAAAACTCTCTGAAAACCCTTCATTTGACCCAAAATGATGAGGCAAGAGGACTGACAGTGACTAGAAAGAAGGGCATATTTCTCCTATATGGGCTTCCCTTCAGTGGCCCTTCCACAGATTCTCTATTGGATTGAGGTCTGGAGAGACTGGCTAGGCCACTCCACAACGCTGAAATGCTTTTCATGTAGCCACTCCTTCGTTGCCCGTGTGGTGTGTTTGGAATCATTATCATGCTGGAAGATCAGGCCAGTGATGGAAGGAGGTTTTTGCCCAAAATCCCACGATAAATGGCCACATTCATCCTTAATACAGGATGCAACTCAGCATTCTTCCCCCTCCAAACAAATGACAAACGATAATAAGTCAGAGTAGCTTTATAGGTTTTGGAAATGAATCAACTTCTTGACAGGTTGTTACATTGTGGTGTTAAAGTACTGTGTATGTGGATAAAGAACATTTCTTGATCTGACTGTCAGACAAGGGGAAGTTATAGGAGTACCGTGCAATGCTTCAGCTGGAACATGATTAGCTAGCTTACAGCTAACCTTTGATTCTGGTAAACTTTTAAATTATTTTCGTTGTGGATGCCTGTGTGTTAAACATTATTACAACATCTGGGAGAAAAGCCACACTGATCACGTTGTTTGAGCTGAAAGTAATCTCTGTTAACCTCTCAACTGATTGTGGTAGATAGCTCTCTGTGAGCTTGGTTGTGTCTCTTGATTTAAAAAATAGAGTTCCTTCTCCCCAAACTTGCTAAGTGCTTGTTCAATAGGTCATCACTGGCTCCCTCTCTATCTCACAAAAAAGCACCTTTAGATGACTGTTATTGTGAAGTGGTACAATATTAATTAAAAAGATGTAAATTATACTGAACTGTTTGTTGTAGTGGAAGCAAATAATCAAGTGAACCAATAAAAGGTAAACAGGTGGTGGAGTTAATTTCCTTCTCATTTATGTAGAATGCAAACATAAAAGACCTGTGGGTGTTTCGTAGTGGATAGGGAAAAAAAGAGCCTCAGACAGAGCTGTATAAGAGATTGCCGGTTTGATGGACCATTAGGAGCTGTGCACATTTCTGCCCTACCACCCCCACCTCAAACCACACAGAAAGCTGAATACATCAACATTGCATTCTTAGAGCACTCTCCTCCACCGAGCAAACTCTATTAGCAGGCATCTCCCCTCAGGGGTGACACTGACTTCTCCTATCAGACTCCACTGTTTTCGAGAGGACACACATACACACACCGCACACATGGACACGTGGTGAAACAGGCCTGCATGTGCATCAGAGGCAGTAAGAGAGGAAAAAAGACAACTTATTAGGTAAGAACAGTGACAAAGAAGGAGGAAGATTGTCAGAAGATCCTTCTTTTCAAGCCATAGTGCAGATTTTTTTTCCTCATACATTTCATTTAGTGAAGTCAGTAGAGGCATTTCTGACAGTTCATGCTCTTTGACTGAGATGCCAGTCTCAGTGATGCTCTGAAATGAGCATGTCACTTGCAATTTCCCGTGGTTCACATAAGATCATCTGCAATTTGTGCAGTTTTGTTTGTTTGTTTGTGTGTGTGTGTGTGTGTGTGTGTGTGAGCAAATGAGAAAGAAAGCCCAGTTTTACACATAAAGCCCCCCCCCCCCGGCAACCTGCCCTCTGTGATTAAATTCCCCCATCCTGAATACATTTGCTGTCGGCCAAGTGAGGTTTCTATAATTGCGTAAATTCTGCCAAATGGAGTTTATGCCTTGGTTATCCAGTTGATTCTTACCAATTTATTCATGCCTGATGGTGGTACAGTTTCTGAAAATTAGGACCCCATTCTCCATAAGTCATCATTGATGCTCTTTTTGTTGCAAGATTAAATTCCCCTTTTTGTCCAACACAAATTCATAGATTAGCAGTGAATTCTAGTCTGATGGGTTATGATTCTCAATGCAGTATGAGGACTGCATTCTCCTAGCAGTAATGCTGTTTATTTATGGTAATTAAAACAGCTCAAATTATTTGTTGATTGGCTATTTCAGTAAAGAAAGTAAAGACAGCGATTCCTTAATGAGAAAGTCAAATATTCTTCAGCATAATTCCTTCTGCAGATGTATTTTGCACTGTAAAAAAAAAAATCAATAAAAATGCAGTACATGTACTGTATAAATGCAAATGGAACTTTCCATAAGTTATCTACAGCTGTTTTTCCTTATTCTAATATTTCTAATGCAATGCATTGTGGGACCAAGAATCCCAAAAGGAGGGAAAAGTAATTCTGACAGTCTTCATGTGGATTTTAGACTCTGGAGCTGGAGAAACTGCCTTAACATTTCTGTGGTAATTATTAAAGCTTTGATTAAAATAATGTGTTTATTTTGAACACATTAGACTCATTGTTTTTATTTAGAAACACTTGTTAATTTTTTGTTAACCGGTGTCTGCTGTAACCAGATAATTCAGGAATATTTTGCTGACTCATTTTGAAAATCAAATGATTTAGGTTTAATATGGCTTAAGTTTTCCATTTTAGTGAATACTAAATTATTTTTTTGCTCTGGTACCGCAGTTTTGGTCTATTATATAGGCCATACAATAGTTAGCTGTCATCTTCTCTCTGGGTTTCATACAGCTGTGACTGCTAGCTAGCTAATGAGCTAAAGTCAGTAAGAAAAGTTAAAACTTCATGTTTCTGCTAAGGTATAGACAGGAGGGAATAATTTTAGGACTCTAATAAGACTTATGTTTTACAGTTGCCTCTACTTTAGACTTTGAAGGGTTTCAGGAAAAGTTGCACTAATACCAGTTTTAGTCCCAGATGTTCCTGCTAACGTTAGCCTCTGATTTGAGTTGCTAAAGAAAAGACTGCTAGCTGTCTGACCTGCATATACCAATTTCCTGGTTAACAGACTACAGTGGTACAGATTATTGAAAGGTCATTTTCACATCACCACATTCATTATTATGTCTATGTTGTAGCAATAAAATATTTAGGTTTACATTCCCTCCTTGCCCCTGTGGGTGGTCTGTCCTTCAAGCTCAAGTCCTTTACCAGAGGCCTGGGAGCTTGAAGGTCCTGCGCAGTATCTCAGCTTTTCCTAGGCCTGTGGTTTTCTGGACAGAGTTCTTGGATGTTGTTCCTGGGACTGCTGGAGCCACTCGCCTAGCTTGAAAGTAACTGCACTGAGCGCTTCAGTTACCACTGGGACCACTGTTACCTTCATCCTCCACATCTTCTTGAGCTCGTCTCTTCTTCTCCAACTTCTCGTGTTCCTTCTTCCTGATGTTGCTGTCATTTGGTAGCGTTACGTCTATCACTATGGCCGTTTTCCTCAGCTTGTCTCCCACTACTATGTCCGGATTGTTAGCCCACAGGATCTCTGCTCACTCATTCTTGACCACCCTAGATGTTCCATGTATGCCCTCCCTGCTAGCATCGTGCACCCTGCTGTTATGTACTGGATTATCTTAGGAGCATCTTTACACAGCCTGCACCTGGGGGTCTTGCCTGGTGTGATAGACCCCAGCCTCTGTAGATCTTGTGCTCAGAGCTTCTTCCTGTGCTGCCATGATTGTTGTCTTTTAATCCAGCTTTATCCAGCCACTGGTAGGATTTCTGGATGTCAGCCATACTGTGCAGGGACCTAGCCTTCCATGAAGTTTCTCCTCTTCCGCCTCTTTCTTGGGTTTCTGCTGTCTGAGGTATTAACTGAGCACGCAGTCAGTTAGGGCCATCTTCCTGATGTACTTGTGGATGTTCGTTGTCTCATCCTGGACTCTGGTACTAACACTCACCAGTCCCCGGCCTCCTTCCTTCCACCTAGCATACAGCTCTAACGTGGTGGACTTGGGGTGAAAACCTCGGAGTGACTGCTCTGTCTAGCAGTACCTGGTGTTTTGCTCCTCTGGTATTCTTGCCAATTCCTTTCTGTGCCCCGGTCATGTATTGAGCCATGTGCCTGTTCATCTTAGCTGCTATGATGCCTGACAGGAGCTTCCCATGTGGTAGTGAGGCAGGTTATTGGCTGGTAGTTGGATGGAACAGGTCCCTTCTGGGGGTCCTTAGTTACCAGGACAGTCCGGCTTTCAGTTAGCCATTGTGGGTGTCCCTCATCAACTAGCAGCTGCTTCATTTGTACTGCCAGACGCTAATGGAGTGCAGTCAGCTTCTTCAGCCAGTAGGTGTGAACCATTTTGAGGCATGGTATTGTCCAACATTTCATACTGGAGACCTTTCTTTGATGTCTGCCACTGTGATTTTTACTGGATTCTGTTCAGGGAGGTTGCTGTGGTGTGCTCTTAGATCCATCAGCCACTGAGCACTGGCGTTATGGCTTACGTCCTTCCTGTTTATTTCTAGCCTTCTATTTCTCTGGTATACCTGTATAGCCTTTCATATTTCTTTAATCAAATGAAATCCTTTTTATCTCATTACATTTTTCCATTGGTCCCACAGTCTGAGAAGGTCTTCTGCTATATTTTGAAGTTCATCAGCTCAGCTAATGATAAACGTTAGAGTTCTGCTTCCAAATTTGAGATTTCTCTCTCACACACAAAAGCCTTGGTCAGTAAGTCCCCTGATTCAAATACAGGACCTTAGTGGTGTGAGGCAACAGTGCCAACCAATAATAGATGCTGAGTGTGGTTTGTTTTATTATGACAAGTAAGATCTTCTCTGAAAAACACGTTGTCTGGAAGGCAGCATATTCTGCTCCAAATCTTGTGTATATTGTAGGGTTAGGATAAGGCTGTATGTATATGCTTCATTTTATCCTAAATTATGTTACTAACTTACTTTGTTCTGTATTAGATGTTTCATCAGGTGTCTGTATTTTGTTTCACCATTGCCTAATTTATAGGTGTATAATAAAAAAAACTTACAAACAGCAAAATGGATACGTTTCAATATTAGATATATTGTCTGTGAACTATCTTTGTCTTTCTCTTTGAACCACAAAATAAGGCTTTAAATAGTTTGCAAGTGAACAAGATCCACATTTTGTTGGGATACAAGTTTGTAAGTGGTCCTCATTTTCTATTTTTTATCACGTTTACTTTAATTCACTTCACTGAATTTTATTTATATGCTGCCAAGTCAGAGCCTGACCTCTGACTTCCTACTCCACAAACCTGGCAAAAGCCTGTGTTCTCCTGTTCGGAAAGACATGACATGGCCTTATACTGTCTTCTACAATCTTCCTCTGTTCATGAGTATAACAAGTGTCAGCAGTGATCTTAGCAGGGTGGCATGGCCAGAGGAAGCTTGATCTTTAGAGCTTTCTATCTTAAATAGGTGAGATGGTGCCTTGTTTTCATATAATGCCTTTTGAGCTCAGATTTGACGAGGTGCTTGACTGACAGGGAAGAAATGTAAATTCAATTGCAGATACCCGTCATACCTCTAACCTAGCTTTAATCCATAACGTACCCTGTAATGTGATCCTTAGCTACAGTTCAGTCATAAACACCAAACAGTTGCACCTTAAAATCGTAATGCAGTTTTGCAAAGGGAAAGGGAGGAGGTTGCAGGTGGTGGAACAACGGAGTTCGTGTGAATGAATCAGCATAACATTTTTAGACTCATGCTATAGTGAGTGATGCTGAAATGGGCTAATTCACACTGATTTATTCAGTGTTTTTCCTATTGTGAATAAGAACACAATATAGGTCTTCTTGCTGCTTTTGGGGCTACTGCTGCTATTACCCAACTTATTATCGTAATTTTAGGACTATAAGGCACACTTAAAATCCTTTTATTTTCTCAACAATCGACAGTGTGGCTTGTAATCCGGTGCTCCTTATGTATTAATTATGGTTGTGTTTACTGGCCTCGAACTGATTTTATGTGGTACATGGCGCTCAAAAATCTGTCAAAATGTTTTAGTGCGATCGTACAATCCACCAAGCAGTGCGGCTACGAGGCCGTACCACTTGATGGATTGTTGGAGCATTATGGCTACCGTAGTCAGGAGCCTCGCGGAGTAATATGTACTGTGCT
Source organism: Mchenga conophoros (assembly GCF_057382185.1). NCBI lineage: Eukaryota > Metazoa > Chordata > Actinopteri > Cichliformes > Cichlidae > Mchenga > Mchenga conophoros. Next base: position 30,545,964 of record NC_140538.1, on the reverse strand, counting down.
TCAACATAAAATTATTGTGTGTGTATAAGGACCCCAAAATGGCACCTGTTAAGAGACATGCTTACAAAGAGGATTTCAAACTCAAGGCTGTCAGTCACGCAGTAAAACATGGGAACAAAGCAGCTGCGAGACAATTAAACATTAATGAATCAATGGTATGGAAGTGGAGGAAGCAAGAAGATGATCTGTGATGTTGAGAGTTATTGTGAATGAGTTAAATGAAGTTTGACTTATCTGGCTGTTTTGTTTTGCTTAATGCACCTTATAATCCAATGCGCCTTATGTATGAAAATAGACCTGTTCATTGATATTGCGCCTGATAATCCGGTGCGCCTCATAGTCCGAAAAATACAGTAATTGTGTGCAATAGCTACATATATAATCAGATCAAGTTCTGCTGGCTTTTTTGGTGTTATTTTCTCAGTTTCTGAAAGCTTTGACATGAAACTGTGCTCACCTCTGCAAAGTAAATAGATTCTCTCTACAAGGTCTTTATAATCAATGAAATCAGATTTCTGAAGAAGTCCTTCCATCCTTAGAGAGTTGATTGTCATGTGAAAGGGTAGACAGTAGAATAAATCTTTATTAAATATGAGTCATGGGGATCACACTCTTTTACCTTTAATTCAGTGTTCCATAAATGTGTGATTACATACATGACGCACAGGGACCGGCTTCCACTATAGAATCGGTTGCTGTGGTGACAGAGTAAATGAGCGTCCCACACAGACACAGTGATGTGCTTCTCTGGTTCAAGGTTCCTTTCTCTTCTCTCAGTTTCAGAGAGTTCTGAGAGTTTCTATCAGTTACTCATAGAGTACATGGCAGAAGAATACAACTTGATAATCTCTCCTGTCTCGTACATTAAATGTGCTAGAATAAAAAGTCACAAGTAGCTGCAGTCACTGAAGTCCTTACAGTGCTGCATGTAAATTCTGACTTATCCTGTGTTTAGATTAACCTTAGTTTGTATGTGATCACAATCTTTTATTGGTTTTAGTTGTTTATGAAGATAGGATAACTGTAATTAATCAGTTTTATCTAAATCAGTAACTCTGGACTTCCGGTTTTGACGAGCATGGGTTAGTCACACTTTCCCTTAGCTCCCGCAACTTTTAGTTATTTGGGTAAGCCCGCCTAACTTATCTTTTTTTGAGGCAAATATCTTGGTGGTTTGGTGAAGCCGTCAGAACATTTGATGCCCTGTCATGTCGCCTACACCTGCGAAGTCGATTGGCAAAACGACAGAATGCGTGGCTGCTAGCATTCCTGTGAATGTTAGTAAAGCCAACATAACAGCACTGCTAGCGGAGCATCGTTCGGCTTTCCTGGCGGAACTAAAAGCCAGCTTTTTTGACGACGTGAATAAAAAGATGGACGGACTGCAGAAGGCATCGGACAACCATGGTGAGCGCCTAGAATCTTTGGAGGAAAGTGCCGAAACGCTCGACCAGCGCCTTGCTAAAGTGGAGGATACCTGTGAGTAGGGTTGCCAACCGTCCCTTAAAATACGGAATCGTCCCGTATTTCGAAACAAAAGTACACGTCCCGTATTGAGCTAATAAGGGACGCACTTTGTCCCGTAATACAGTGAGAATCAAAAGTAGTCTATAAATGTTTATGGAATTAACACTTTGTTTGAAAACATAATTCCCAGCCCCTCTCCTGCTTTGTGACCAATGAGCTGACAGCACACTTATGACAATTCGAGTATGACAATTCAGATTACCGCTCATCTCATTGGTCGAGGAAAGGTCGCTTGCGGAGAAAATACCGGAAGACAACAGATGACCACAACAAGAAGCATGGCCAACAGGGAAACAAACGCCGACTCTGCGGTGCACGTCTCGGACGACAGTACACCTAAAGCTGGGCAGACACTGTGCGATTTTTTTCAGTCACGTTATTCAGCTCCTGCTCAAACTGCACGATTGACTCGCAGGGGTTAGAAGTTCGTATGTCACGATGTACTCTCACACTATACCGCCCGATGCTCTGATGCGACCTGAGTGCTCACACTGTGCCTCCATAACATGAAGGTTATAACAGAAAATCTGTCGCTCGCTCTCTCTGTCTTTCACTCACACAGACACACCACCACCATCAACTTTGCTAAATTGCTAATGAAAAACATTGATCAGGCAGCTGTGATTGAGCAGCGATGTAGATCCAACTATTTTCACGGTTGTTGTGGTCGTGATAATTTTGTGATGCCACATCGAAAAGGCTCGGATGAGCTTTCCAAAGTTCTACAAGTTGTGCCTCCATCGCTTGTGTCCAGATCACACGCTGCACAGCCGTGCTGCGCCGTCTTTTTCACCAACGTTTACGTGTTTGCGCGTGAGCAGTGTGAGCGCCTGTGGTGACACCCTCACGAGCGATTGATGATCGGGAGCTGGTCGTGAGGTGTTAATCACTTCTCTTTACCCCACGTATACTACACGATGCACGATGAAGGCCAAAATCGGTCCGATCACTCAAAAATCGGCTCAAAATGGGCCAAAAATCGCACAGCGTGAGCCCAGCATTAGAGCAGCAATGTTTGTTCCCCTCAGAGAAAGGGAAGAATGGGAAAAGGAAAACACCTGGCTGGAAAACGTTAATATGGGCATGTGCAGTGAATATCAGCGCTATGTGGCCAGAAGTGTGATAATATAATTTATTTTGTGTAATAAACAACTGCAAGGATAGATGATTACAACAAATTGATGACTAATACATAAAAGTAATACATAGATGAATAATGATGATGAGTTATGATGCGTAATCATGGGAACAAGCGGGTTTACAAACAGGAGCAGCTGATTAGCATTAGAAAAGCTGAAATAATACCTCAACTGAAGCCAATTGTACTAAATGCACTAAATGTGCACTGTTACAAGGATATTTTTCTTTCTATTGTTTTCTATAATTTTAAGTTAAGCAGGACAGAGTTCTTTTAAAGAAAGATTTACTTATATTCTCAAAAGTTAAGCATGACAGGCTTCTGTTTAAGAAAGAGACCTGTTTTACTGTGTTAATGTTGTCATTTTGAGCAAAAAATAAATAGCTAAATGATCATTTGTTTCACATGTGTTCATATCACAAAGAATAGAATATGCATGTACTTAAATCAACTTCAAGTCAAATGGTTAAAAAAATAATTTCACACACAAAAAAAGAGCTAGAAAATTCACCACACTGGGAAGGGTGAAGACAACTGGGTCGCCCGGTCCTGGCCACGAGGTGTCCCTTATTTATTTTTCAGGGAGTTGGCAACCCTACCTGTGAGACACTACGGGTCGCTAATGAAAAGCTGAAGGCTAAGTTATCGGACATGGAGTTGAGAAACAGACGCTGCAATGCCCGCCTTATCGGTCTGGAGGAAGGGATTGAGGGTCCACATCCCTCTAAGTTTTTCTCACAGTTGTTGCAAGACGTTTTTGGGAGAGACATTTTCCCCTCTCCTCCCGAACTGGATCGTGCACACCATATTTTGGCCCCCAAACCGGCCCCCAGAGGCAGACCGCGGCCCGTCATTGTCTGTTTTCACTGCTACCAAAACAAGGAGCTGCTAATACGAGAGGCTAGGAGGAGGAACGAACTGAAGTATATGGATAAACCATTCCGGATCTACGAAGACTACAGCCCTGAGGTGGTGAGCCAGCGGAGAGAATACAGATCGGTGATGTCATGCTTGTACAAGATGAAACCATCACTGCTATACCCAGCGCGACTACGCATTGTTAATATGGATGGTGTACGCCTCACATTTGGTTCTGTGGCTGAGGCCGAAAAGTTTGTGCAAGACTCCATGGAAGACTGAACTGTTTTGAGGCGCCCGTGGAACACGGGACTGCTTTGGACGACTGTTACGGCATATTCATGCTTCCTATGTTGATTTTCAGACATTTAACTTTATTTATTTTTCTTTATTATTTTTTGGCGTGACAGTGCAATTATTTGCACATATTTTGAATGGTGGACTTCACCAGTTTACACCTGGCGGGTCTTATTCCAACCTTTATACTATGCGGGCTTAAGGAGCTTTAGGTAGGTGTGGCGGAGGCGTGGCCCCGGGCGCAGCTGCCGGGGAGGAGTGGAGCAGAAGGCTCAACAGGGCGGCGCTGCGAGGCCGGTAAGAACAGCTGATGGTGTTTATGTACTAATGATGGTCTCCCTCCGCTGTGTTTATAGTGAGACGGGGAGGAGCGGCGAGAGATCAGCTGGGCTCGTGAGCTGTCAGGCTGTGCGACTGAGTCAGCTGTGTAAACAAACAAATAAATGTGGAATTTGGCAGTACATACCTGCGTGTGCGTGTGTTTGTGCCTGGTGTATTCCACAAGTGGTGCCGAAACCCAGGAAAGTGCCGGTGGGGAAATGTCCGACCCACAGGCCGCGCCACCCGCCCAGCCCCTGCAATTCTTGGCGCAGATGCTGGCGGAGATGGCGGCGATGAGCCGGGATCAGGCGGCCGACCAGCGTGCCCACCTGGCCGCGCTGCGGGAGCAGACGGACCGACAGACACAAGTTCTGGAGCGGCTGGTCGGGGCCGCTGCCACGCCTCGCCCTGGTCGACAGGGCTCAGTAGCCTCAGGCGGCGGCAGCGGCGCGCACGCACGCGCTCGCTCGCTCGCTCGCACGCCTCCGCCACAGTAGGATAGTTATGGAAGTTTTTCAGTTAGATTGGGTAGGTGTGCTGTTTGTTCTGACAGCTAGTGTCACCTGGGGGTTCGGGGGGTTTCTGGGAGGTTCTCTGTGTTCAACTGTCCAAGTTAAAAACCAAGTGCTTTATGTTTCTTGTCTGAGCAACCAGCTAAAATTTTTGATATATTTTCAATGGTTACCTCTATTGACTTAGTGACCTGGAATGTTAAAGGCCTGAACCATCCTAATAAAAGAAAGAAGGTTCTCGCTCACTTGAAAAAAACGGGTGCTGATACAGCCTTTATTCAAGAAACCCATCTTAAAATGTCAGATAATATTTGTTTAAAATGTAGTTGGGTGGGGCAGCTCTTCCACTCACATTTTACAGCGAAGGAAGGAGGTGTAGCGATATTGTAAATAAATGGGTTCCTTTTACCCCCTCTTCGACTCTGGCTGATTCAAACGGACGATAAGTTATAGTGACCAGATTAATTTTTAATATTAATGTTACATTAGTAAATATATATGCCCCAAACTGTGACGACCCCAATTTTTTTTCACTCGTCCTCGGCCTCCTGCCTTGTTTGAATACCCATTTAGTTATTATGGGTGGGGACTTTAATTTTTGCTTGGACCCTGGGATGGATAGATCGTCTGTAAGAACTGGATACAACAAAGTCAGCTTCTTATTTACAGTCCTTTTTTTCAACCTACAGCATCTCGGACATTTGGCGTTTTTTACACCCACAAGACAGACAATATTCCTTTTTTTCAAATGCTCATCAAACCTACAGTAGAATTGACTATTTTTTTTACTGATAACAATCTAACCTCTCTTGTTAAGTCATGCGATTATCAGCCTATCGTAATATCTGACCATGCGCCCTTAATATTGACACTGCATATACCCGGTATGGAGTCTCCTAAACAATAATGATAATAATGTACACTTTTATTGATCCCTGTGGGGAAATTCTTCTCTGCATTTAACCCATTCACTCAGTGAAGCAGTGGGCAGCCACCAGCGCAGCGCCCGGGGAGCAGCGTGTGGGGATGGTACCTTGCTCAAGGGTACCTCAGGGTGTACGGATGTGGAGATTTAACTCTCTTTTGTTAAGTGATGAAAACTTTATGGAATTTATTTCGGATCAAATTACCTACATTTTGGAGTTTAATTTAACTCCAGATATTTCCATCTCGTCGGTCTGGGAGGATCTTAAGGCTTATCTTCACGGCCAGGTTATATCGTTTACAGCTAATAAGAAACGCACTTCTACTTCTAAACTAAAGGATTTGGAAAAGCAAATATCAGACTTGGATAATAGGAATTCTCAGAACCCCTCACCAAAATTATATAAAGAACGTTTGCAACTGGGTGCAGAATATGATGCGCTCGCCTCACATTCTATAGAATATTTATTGTTAAGGAACCGCAGTGATACCTATGAGTACGGAGATAAGGCGGGAGAGATCCTAGCAAGACAGTTGAAATGTGCAAAAGCCAGGCAAACTATTAATGGGGTCGCAACCCGAGATGGTGGAACTGTTACAGATCAACAGGGGATAAATGATGCTTTTCAGCATTATTATTATAAGTTGTATAGTTCCGATAATACCAATGATTCTAACCTCCTCTCTGATTTTTTAGAGATCTAAAGATTCCAACATTGTCCCCAGATGAGGTTTCCACCCTGGATGCACCTCTGCAGCATCATAGGAGATCATAGCGGCAATAAAATCATTACAGTCTCGCCGATCACCAGGCCCTGATGGCTTACCGAACGAGTTTTATGCCGCCTTTGCTGGAAAACTAGCCCCTGTGTTAGCTACGTTATATACTGACTCTCTTGCCAAAGGTGTTTTACCTGATAGCCTAAATCAAGCTTGTATAACATTACTTCCCAAAAAAGATAAAAACCCTTTGGAATGTGGATCCTACAGGCCGATTTCACTCCTGAATTTAGATTATAAAATACTAGCGAAGATTTTGGCCAACCGATTGGAAAAAGTTTTACCCAACATAATCTCTTCAGATCAGACTGGTTTTATTAAAAACAGGCACTCCTTTTTTAGTATTCGTAGACTACTCAATATAATGTACACCCCCAGTCAAGCTGCTTCCGAATGCCTTCTCTCCATGGATGCGGAGAAGGCTTTCGATAGAGTAGAATGGGAATATCTATTTGAGACCTTACAAAGATTTGGGTTTGGAAGTTCCTTTTTATCCTGGGTGAAATTACTCTATGCCTGTCCTTCAGCTATGGTACTCACTAATAACCATTATTCTAAACCGTTCCGCTTACATCGTGGAACCCATCAGGGCTGCCCCCCTCAGCCCAATCCTTTTCGTATTAGCTATTGAGCCGTTGGCAATAGCTATAAGAAGTAATCATGCCATTCAAGGCATTTCGCGATATGGAACTGAGCATAAATCTCTCTATGCTGATGATCTCCTGCTGTTTGTGTCCAAAGCTGAGGTAACAATTCCCTACATGCTTGAACTTTTTGATACATTTGGGCTTGTGTCAGGCTATAAATTGAATCTACACAAGAGTGAATTACTGCCTCTAAATATGCCTCTTTCCACATTAGCAAACATTACTGTTCCCTTCAAGATTGCAACGCAAGTTACACCTCAGTATGCAACAAGACTTGTCAAAATGGTCGCCGCTTCCTCTCTCGTCAGTTGGGAGAGTGAATGTAGTTAAAATGTCTGTATTACCCAAATATCTTTATCTGTTTCAAAGCCTCCCTATATACATTCCGAATGCTTATTTTAAGAAATTGGACTATGTAATTACATCATACCTTTGGAACAACAAGAAACCACGTTTGCATAAAACACATCTGCAAAAGTCAAAGCAAGACGGAGGCCTGGCTCTACCGAATTTCCGTTATTATTACTGGGCCTCCAATTTACGCTGTCTGACCTACTGGCTGCACTAACAGCACGATTGCAGCGGACCCGTATGGCTAGATATGGAGAAGCTCTCTTCTGGTTTTTTCTTGCTATCGTCTGTCGTAGGTGCATGTATCCCGTTACCGAAAAGTCTGGCAATTGAGAATCCTGTAGATAATAATACTATCCAGATTTGCTTTCAGTTTAGTTTACATTTTGATCTTCTGAAGATCTGTTTAGGGAGCCCAGTAGCTTCCAACTATGTTTTTTCCCCTTCAATGTCTGATGCCACATTTCAGGGCTAGCAGAGGCGAGGGCTGAGATCTTTAAAAGAACTATTCATTGATGGCACGTTTGCCTCATTTGAACAGCTGACTAATAAATACAACTTACCCCCTTCTAATTTCTTTAGGTACCTACAAATACGACACTTTCTTTCAGGCTCTATCCCAGGGTTCCCAAATAAACCCCCTAATGATGTAATGGATGACATTATGTGTTTTAAACCGGCTAAGAAAAAGGCCATATCATCAATACTTGTTCTGATTTTGCGCCTGGGTTCTTGTTCTATGTCTGCAATCAAGTGATCCTGGGAAGAGGATCTTGGAATCTGTATTGCTGAAGCAGACTGGGGCAATGTTTTAAGTAATATTCACTCGTCCTCCATGTGTGCAAGACATTGCCTTCTGCAGTTTAAAATAGTGCACAGGGTTCATCTTAGCAAATCAAAACTGGCAAAGATGTATCCCCAGATTGACCCAACGTGCGAAAGATGTAAATTGGCAGAGGCGACCTTGATCCATATGCTTTGGTCCTGTCCCAAAATACAAAAGTTCTGGACAGATGTCTGTGGGGCTTTGTCATGCATATTTGGGATAAGAGTGTCACTCAATCCACTTTTATTTTTATTTGGGGTCAATTCCGATGGTCTGGCACTACCAGCAGGTGGTCAACGAATTATTGCCTTCTCTACACTATTGGCAAGACGTCTAATACTTTTGAAGTGGAAGGACGCAGCCCCGCCCACAGTTTCGTATTTGGTTAAGGATGTATTATTTCATCTTAAATTAGAGAAAATTAGGTTTTTTGAGAGACTCTGTAAATAAATTTAACAAAGTCTGGAAACCCTTTTTGATATTTTTTGACCAACCATCTACACAGTTTCAGGAATGACCTTTACTTACTTATTTACTCTATTTTTAATTATATTTGTTTGCTTATTTTTTCTTTCTTCTTATTCTGTATACCTTGGCTGGTGTTATTTTGCACTGATTGTAAGTTTTTCCTTTTAAACTTTTGATTACTTGACAGCGAACAGGGGTGTTGTTTGTTAGGGTGGATTTTTATTTTTTATTTTTCCCCTCTTTTACTTTTATTTGATGCTTTGTATGTTTGTATTTCATTGTGGAAAATAATAAATATATTAAACACTAAATCAGTAACTCTGCAATTGTCAAGAAAAACTAAAAATCCTGAGCTTTATGGACACTTGTGATTTATTTATTTATTACAGGACATCTCTGTGTTCCCAGGGCAGTATGACACTCAACTACATCTGCTTGCATCTGTCTCATTAAATATGACGTTAGCAGCCGAAACTGTGATCTTTAGTGATAGTGGGGTGCAGGAAGAAGAGAGAATGAAGAAGTTGATGTAGGTTTGTAGGGCTGTTCGATATAATGATATATATCGGATGACGATATAAAAACGTCTATCACTCATTTTACGCTATCGTTTGTTTCGTGGTGTCGCAAAATAAACTGTTTACGGTAATATTTTTTCATCGTTTTGATGGTCACTGTAGTGGCTATATTCATTTCTTAAAGTTCTGTCTTTCTCTTATATTTAATATAACCACACTGGAGTGTCTACAAGCGCCTGTTTTTGTTGTGGTTAGCAACAACGACGGTAACACCATCGCGTGTCCGCTTGTTTATGTTCCATATAAACCTTTCACAATAAAGCTCAAGATCCTGTTGAGACTTTTCAAAATAAACTGAATCACATGAAAGAGCAGATTATTTACGGATGAGAAGTAAAAAAGAGCCGTCAGGTGCTAAAAAATAAACCTTAGACTCAAACGTTAGAACAGGCTTTTCCCCGCTTTTCCCTCTAATAAATACTCACAAAGAAAACAGCGGGCGTTTCAACTTATGTTTAAAAATGTATAGTTTCATGCATCGGTTAAAACACTCGACTCCAGCTACATGACGCGCAGCTGGAAACACTTCCCGCAAGTCAAGCTGCCCGAGATTCACAGAATTTAGAGGAAATGTTAAATTTTTGTGATTTATATCATTATCGGACGATAGAATTCTTATATCGGGATATGAGATTTTGTTCATATCGCACAGCCTTATAGATTCGTATGGGAATGAGAGGCAGAAAGGTGTAAAGGTGAACTTCCAATGAGCAGTGATAGGATGGGTTTAAATTCCTGGGATCTACCATCCAAAACAACAGACACAAAAGAGATGACAGGTTGGAGGCAGGCTGCAGAAGAGTGTTATTTGTGACTGAAGAGTGACAGGTTATTTGTGACTGAAGGATGGCAGCGACAATTAAAGGTAAGGTTTACAATATAACAGTAAGGCCTGCTATGATGTATGGTTTAGAGACAGTGGCACTAACTAAAAGATGGGTAGGGAGCCACAGGTGAAAGGTTGAAGATGTTAAAAGTTTGATTGTGGTTGGTCAGAAGGACAGTTCAGGTTGAGCAGTTTGGCAACAATGTAACAGACTCAAAGTTGAGATGGTTTGGGCATGTGCAGAGAAGAGATAGTGGATATGCAAAGGACAAAGGAAGTGAATATGCAGCTAGGATATTATAATAGGCAGGAGGAAAAGACAAAGAACACTGAGAAGATTCATGGATGCATTTAAGTAGGACATGCAGAAGACTTGTGTGACAGAGGAGGATACAAAGGTGAGGTGGAGACAGAAGATCTGCTGTGTCAGCTTCTAATGGGAACAGCTAAAGAGAAAGGAGACTAGCAGATGGCCTCTACTGAATGCACTGTGATCGGCAATGTGGAAATGATTGAAGGGGAACTCCTCTAGTTTTGCACTTGAAATTCAGGTTATTGCTTGGTGTGAATATTCATCTTTAATAAGTTATGTTTTTTGTGGCTCTGGAGAAATTACTCCAAAATGGGCTTGGAAGAAATTTAAAAAATTCTTGACGCGGCACTTTAGAAATTATTAAGCTTTAATCAGGTCACTCAGCTTCAGAGCGATGTCCTTCTATTTGGCACTTAATGTTTCAAAATGTAGATACATTTAAGAGGCTAATATACTGCCACTGTTTAAGCCCCAGGCATGGAGGTCTAGAGAGTGGTTGGCAACCCTTTTTTCAAAATCCAACCTCGAGCAAACTTTTGCTTGCTATGTGGTTGGTGTAATTGCTAGCAACCAGTTTTTTTCTGTGGCTCAACAACCAGCCGCTAAAATCTTGTTGTGTGGTGAACAAGGGTTTCACTGTAGATGACACCTCCCATGTGGTGACAGGCATGACTGGTGAAAAGCAGAGACTCTGATGACATGGTACAGTGCAATAGAATAGAATTATAAAGTACAGTACCGTTCAAAAGTTTGGACATACCTTCTCATTAAATGATTTTTCTTTATTTTTACTACTTTCTACATTGTAGATGCAAACTGAACACATCAAATATATGAAACAAGACACATGGAATTATGTAGCAAAGAAAAAAAAAGATAAATAACTCTAAATATATCTTATAGTTTAGATTCCTCAAAGTAGCCAACCTTTGCTTTGTTGACAGTGCTGCAACCCCTTTACCTTCTTTCACTGAGCTTCATCATGTAGTCACCTAGAATGGTTTTCACTTCACAGGTGTTCCTTGTCAGGGTTCATTTATTTAAAAAAATTCATATTAAAAAAAAAAAAGAAAAAGAAAAGGGGGGCAGGGATAGCTCAGTAGGTAAAGCGGTTGCCCCATGATCGGTAGGTGGTTCGAATCCCCTGAACGGCTACCCTGAGGTACCCCCGAGCAAGGTACCATCCCCACACGCTGCTCCCCGGGCGCTGCACTGGTGGCTGCCCACTGCTTCACTGAGTGAATGGGTTAAATGCAGAGAAGAATTTCCCCACGGGGATCAATAAAAAGTGTACATTATTATTATTATTATTATTGTGTACATTATTATTTGTGGAATCTCTTGCGTTGTGCAGAAGTCAGGTAGTTAGCTAATAGCCCTATTTGACAACTACTACAATTCATATTATGGCAAGAACCAATCAGCTAACAAAAGAGAAACGACAGTCCATCATTACTTTAAGAACTGAAGGTCAGTCAGTCCGGAAAATTGCTAAATGTTTGAATGTGCCCCCAAGTGCAGGCACAAAAACCATCAAGTGGTATAACAAAATTAGCTCACATTAGGGCCGCCTCAGAAAATGAGTCACCTCTGGTGCTGAGGATAAATTCATCCGAGTCACCAGCCTCAGAAATCGCAGTTTAACAGCACCTCAGATTAGAGCCCAGATAAATTCCACAGAGTTCCAGTAGCACATCTCTATATCAACTGTTCAGAGGAGTCTGCCTTTATGGTCAAATAGCTGCTAAGAAACCACGACTAAGGAGAAGCAACAAGCAGAAAAGATTTGTTTGGGCCAAGAAACACAAGGAAAGGACATTAGAGCAGTGGAAATCTGTGCTTTGGTCTGATGAGTCCAAATTTGAGATCTTTGGTTCCATAGCCTGCATCTATGTGTAACACAGAAAAAGTGAATTTTTACATATCTCTGCATGCATGATTCCCACCGTGAGGAGGAGGTGTGATGGTGTGGGAGTGCTTTGCTGGTGATACTGTTACTGTTGGGGATTTGTTCAAAATGGAAGGCACACTGAACCAGCATGGCTACCACAGCATCCAGCAGCAACATGCCATCCCATCCAGTTTGCGTTTAGTTGGACCATCATTTATTTTTCAATGATCCCAAAACACACCTCTAGGCTGTGTAAGGGCTATTTGACCAAGAAGTAGAGTGATAGTGTGCTGCACCATGGCCTGGCCTCCACAGTCACCTGACCTAAACACAGTGGTTTGGGATGAGATGGACTGCAGAGTGAAGGTAAAAGGACCAACAAGGGTTCAGCATCTCTGGGAACTCTTTCAAGACTGTTGGAAAACCATTTCAGGCGACAACCTCATGAAGTTCATCGATAGAATGCTGAGAGTGTGCAAAGCAGTAATCAAAGGGTGGCTGTTTTGAAGAATCGAAAATATAAAACGTGTTTTACACTTTTTTTTGTTTACTACATAGTTCCATATGTGTTCATTCATAGATGGTGTGCCCAAACCTTTGACTGGTAGTGCATAGCACACCATAGTTAAAGTGTTTTCACAGTCAAGCTTCTAAGGAGACATTACAAGCAACATAACCCTCAAAAACTAAAAACAAGTCATGTTACTGGTAGTGGGAACTGACAGTATATTAAAACTAAAGCTACTACATTAAATTCTTATGTGTTTTTAGTACTTTTATTTTGTGATTTTATTTTCTAATCAGCTCTGTTGTTGTTAAAATTAATAAAATTCATTAATATTTACTGTGGGTCACACATATACAATAGCAAATGAGTAGGCTAAGTAAAGAAATATGGTAAGTAAACGATGAACAGGACACACTTCTCTTTAATAAAAGACACACTGCTCAACACTGTTAACAGGTGTACGTCAACAATTTATTAAACAGTCCTACATCTCCCTCTACTGTTAGAAATTAGGCATCGCACTCACATTTCCCTCTAATAATCTTTTTCTCTCTTTTTTTTTTACTTCAGTCGGGATAACTCATGTTATTTTAAAATGTTAAGAAATACAACAGTCATTTCTTTCATTTTATTATCCTACACAAGTCGATGTAAAGATATAATATTTTTATTTCTACCTGAATCTCAAGTACTCAAAACCATCTCTGTGTACTTCTCGAATTACATTTCAAGTGAGTGAGATTTAGCTTAGGCTGGTACAGCTGTTGTACCAAGCTATATTTTTATTTATTATTTTTACTTTAGTTAGCCATCATAGTTAGCTACATCCATTTTTAAACTATCTATAGTTATACTTTTTGTAAGTCCACTTGGAGTCCACATCAGGAAATCATTCTAATTTTAAGAAAGGTCTGAAAACTTAAAAACAGTTAAAAAACCCTGAAAGCTTTGATACCAGAATTTTCTGTAGCTCAAAGTATACAGAAATAGTTGAAGACAGCAATACTTACAGTAGATTAAAGTAATTCAAAATCATTCACAATTCAATTTAATTAAACCAAATGATTATGAAGTGTGACATTCAAATGCACCTTAGAACACACATGCATCAACACTACAATGAGCGGGTGGAGGGAGGTTTGGAGTCTTCTCTCACCCCCGTTCTCTGCGGCCTGCTGGAGAGGGGGGGCTAGGAGGAGGAGTTGGCCGTCCGACTGCGGTCTGGAATGTGGGGCCTCCCTGCCGCTGCGGAGTCGGGGTGGTCTGCCTCTCCCCACCGCAAGGAAAAGGGTAACACCACCTGGGTCTGGGTGCAGTTCCCCCCTCCAGGGGCAAGGGTACCTAGACCCGGTTCGTAGAGTACGCTTGGGGAGTGTGATCGTGTGTACAGCGTCTCTTTATGTCTGTCTCCACGTTGATTGAGTGTGGAGTAAGTGCATATGAGAGCATGAGGGTGGGAATGGATGTTTGTGTCTGTGTGTGCCTGTATGTCTATATGTCAGGTTGGGTGTCAGACGTCACCTCTCTGGGGACATCTCAGGCCCTCCAAGGTTTGGAGGCCTATCTCCACCCACCACCACTTCCCCTGCCAGTGGCGGACTCCCTCAGACATCGGTGCGTTGGTGGTTCTTTGTGTCTGGGGGTGGGCGTCCAGGTACACACCGGCTCACTCCTTGGCGGCCGCTTATCGGGGCCTGGTGTCATGATCCTGGGTCTGTTGACCCAGCGTTTTGAGTTTTAGTTTATGTAAGCCCTTCAGGTTTCCTAAGTTCATTTGTTATCATGCCTAGGTGTTTCTAGTTCTTATTATTTCCCCCTCGTGTTTCCAACTATGTTAAATCTCCCCTGCTCTTCATGCGTTTCATGTCTGTGTCTTACGTTGTCAAGTTCGGGTTGTCATGTCTATGTCTCATTATGTTTCCTGTTTTATTGTGAAGAGGTCTGGTGTTTCTGTGTTCATCGTGTTCAGACTTACTCTCCCACTGTGACGTCATTATGTTCATGTGTGCCAGCTGTTTCCCCATGTGTTCCCACTTCCCTCATCATCCTCCTGTGTGTATTTAGTCCGTGTGCTTTCAGTCATTTGTTGTCAGGTCGTCTGCTCATCCATGTCTCATCCCCAGGTACCCATGTCAGTTCACTATGGTTAAGCTTTTTCATGTTTTGTTATTAGTTCACCCAGTTTAGGTTATTGTTTAGTTTTCACCGATGCCCGATTATTTTTACCCTCATTGCTAGCCTCAATAAATGGCTTGTTTTGTTTATCCACACTACGTTTTGGTCTGCGTTTGAGTCCTCCTCTGCAACACATACGGTCTGCCCCAGCCAGACCGTGACAGTACAACCTGACCACTATGGACTCAGCAGACCGCGAGCTTTACGAGCGTCGGGAGGCAGCCTTCGCCCAGCTGGAGGAGGAGCTCCGCTGGAAGCCGTGGCGCGCCCCCGACTATGAGCGGATTTTTCACGGGACTCGGCTGGCTCTCGGAGGTCCCAAGAGCTGCCGTAAGTCCCCGCCTGTTTCCAAACCTCGTCCGCTTCAGGTGGGAGTGTTACGGCCCTAGCTGGGCCTCCTGATACTGCCCTTGTGTGGGCGTGGTGTTTTTCTCCGCCTCCTCCTCTTTTGCTCCACCCCCCGTCTCTCTCTTGCTCTTCTCTCTCCCCAGGACACAGCTGCTGCTCATTGGACTCATTTACCACCTGGGCCCAGTCAGCAATCACCTCTCGGAGGTCATATAAGCTGGGGATGAGCTGTGAACAGGGTGGGGTGTTCTCTGGTGTCTCTGCGTTGTGTGTGGTTAACCTGCTCACAGTGTGGAGTTGTGGAAACAGCATAGCTGCTTTGCGTGAGTAGTGTGGGCTTGTGGGCCTTGGCAGCAGTAAAGCCAGCTGCTGTTAGTGACAGGGTGAGCTTGTGGGCCCCTGGAAGTACCTCCTCGTGGTGTGGAGTTTTTGTTTGGTTGTTGTGTTCTTTGTTGTTGCAACCCTTTTTCTCTTTTTCCAGGTGTTATTGGTAAAATGGCGTTGCCGGCTCTTTATGTTAAGATGATCTATAATAAAGACTATTTTATTTACTGAAAACACTGGTCTGTTTTCCTTTCATTCTGTTCTGGACTCATTTGTTACTGGTCCCCTCACTCACATGCCTAGACCCTTTCGGGGGGAACGTAACAAAGTGGGGGCTCGTCCGGGATATGACTGGAAGGAACAGCAATTGAGTTTTAGTGAGTTGTTTGCCGGTGGCTTGTTTAGTTGTATGGTATCTGCTGCGCTCTCTCTCCAGTTAGCAAAGGGGAGTGTCTAGCTGAGCGTAAGCTCCTCCTTCAGGCACTCATTTTTTATTTTTCCTTTATTATTTTCGGAGTAATCCCGGGTGGGGATTAGTTCCCTGTCGGGGGTAGGCTTGTCGGTGCTTTGTGCACTTGACGCTTAGCCTTTAAAGTTGCCTCGAGCCTGGTACACTCCAGAAGCTAACTAGGCTAAGATTTTAGTAGGCAGGTCTGGGGAGAGGGTTGGCGGTATTTTTATTTATTGGTTAACCTGTGGCCACACTTTTCCCGCCTGTTTCTCATTTGTGTATTGGAGGTGGTGCTTCTTTGTTGTTATTGTTAGCCTCAGGTAGTTTTTGTTTTAGAGTCAATGGCTACCTTTGATATTGCAGTGTTTAAGGGTGAGCGTGGTGCAGCGTCTCAGCCCGTTCTGCAGGCGCCAGCTCAAGCTGTAGGTCCATTGGTGTCGACACCTGTTGATCAGGGGCTGCCTGAGGACAAACCCATGACAGTGCCTCGCTTCGAACCCCTCTCCATTGAATCAAGTGAAGGCTCGAAGCTGGATGCTAAGCTCCGTGTCCGTCTGGCTCGTCTCCAGCTGGAGAAGGAGCAGCGTGAGAGAGAGTTCCAGCTGAAAAGGGAGCAAGAGCTTAGGCGTTTGGACGCGGAACTGGCTAGGGCTAGGGAGGTTGAGCTGATGAAGGTGGAGGTGGAGGCAGAGACAGCTGTGAGGTTGCGACAGCTGGAACTCCGGCAGGTTTCCCTTCCTCCGACTGCCTCCATTCGTCAGGCCGACACCTCGTTTGACGTAGGGAAAAACAGTCGTCTGGTTCCGATGTTCCGTGAAACTGAGGCCGACAGCTACTTCGAGTCGTTTGAACGAATAGCCACGGCCTTGCACTGGCCACGGGATTCATGGGCCATTTTGCTCCAATGTAAGCTGGCGGGTAAGGCTCAAGAAGTTTGTTCCTCGTTGTCAGCTGAGGACAGCTTGGACTATGACAAGCTGAAAAGGGCTATCCTGCTGGCCTATGAGCTGGTCCCAGAAGCTGATAGGCAGCGTTTCCGGGGGTTGAGAAGAGGTCAGGGTCAGTCCTATCTTGATTTCGCCAGGGAAAAAGGTGTTCTTTTCGATCGGTGGTGTGCGGCCTGCAAAGCCACTGACCTGGCTTCGATCCGGGAACTAATGCTCATAGAGGAATTTAAGAACTGCATTGCTGAGCGCATCGCGGTATATATCAGTGAACAGAAGGTTTCCTCATTACAGCATGCTGCAACACTGGCTGATGAGTTTGCCCTCATCCATAAAACCAGTGTCATTAAGCACGACCGACGCGATGACCTAGTGAAGGTTAGTGATGTGCCAGCTACACAGTACCGAAAGGGTGAGGTACTTGTGTCCCATTCCAGTGTGAAACGAAAGTGTTTTTTTTGTTTAAAGTCTGGCCATTTAATAGCAAATTGTGGAGCCTACAAACAGAAACAGTCAGTCTTGAGAGTTAGGAGTGTGCCAGCTAACAAAGCCGATACAGGCGTGGTTTCAAGAGCCAAAACAAAGCTCTGTTTCTTCTGCCACAAACCTGGCCATCTGGTTGCTCACTGTTTGAAAGCAAACTCAAAGCAAAATCGATCTGTTTTCAAAAGAGTGAACTGTGGTTCACAAACCGACAAAGTTGCCAGTCCTAGGCAACAGTTGGAGCATAATTGCTCAGTGGTGTCATTTGGTCACTGTCAGAGATCAACTAATTGTAATCTGCCACCTGATGACGGTCTCTCGGGTCCAGATGACCTACAGTGTGATAGATTGTGTGTGACACAACCATTTCAACCTGCACCTCTGGCTAACCAGCATGCCTTTTGCCATGACCTAGCGAAGAAGCGTCAGAGAAGTGTTGCTGTAAGGCCTTCTAGCTGCCTGATGGGTTCTCCATATGTGATGGCTCAAAAAACATTTGGCTGTCATTTGGGACACTATGTTGAGGGACTTGAGCCAACCCCGTGCAGTGTTTTCAACCCATCAAAAAGGTCTTGGCAGATTCGGCAGGGTATGCCTAACCGTTATTATGGTGGATGGTAGGTGATATGTTTAAAAGCTGGGTAGGACGTTCTATGACAAACCACTGGTTTGTATTTATGGGAGGGGGTGTTACGGCCCTAGCTGGGCCTCCTGATACTGCCCTTGTGTGGGCGTGGTGTTTTTCTCCGCCTCCTCCTCTTTTGCTCCACCCCCCCCGTCTCTCTCTTGCTCTTCTCTCTCCCCAGGACACAGCTGCTGCTCATTGGACTCATTTACCACCTGGGCCCAGTCAGCAATCACCTCTCGGAGGTCATATAAGCTGGGGATGAGCTGTGAACAGGGTGGGGTGTTCTCTGGTGTCTCTGCGTTGTGTGTGGTTAACAGCATAGCTGCTTTGCGTGAGTAGTGTGGGCTTGTGGGCCTTGGCAGCAGTAAAGCCAGCTGCTGTTAGTGACAGGGTGAGCTTGTGGGCCCCTGGAAGTACCTCCTCGTGGTGTGGAGTTTTTGTTTGGTTGTTGTGTTCTTTGTTGTTGCAACCCTTTTTCTCTTTTTCCAAGTGTTATTGGTAAAATGGCGTTGCCGGCTCTTTATGTTAAGATGATCTATAATAAAGACTATTTTATTTACTGAAAACACTGGTCTGTTTTCCTTTCATTCTGTTCTGGACTCATTTGTTACTGGTCCCCTCACTCACATGCCTAGACCCTTTCGGGGGGAACGCAACAGGGAGTTTTTCGGGTGGCTACAGGCGCTCACGCGCCAGCCTCGTTGTCACCGTGTTGTGCACCGGGGGCTCAGTCGCTCGCTCCGCCGGCTTCCTCCGCTCGAAGGAAGCGGCGCGCCCGTTGCCATAAACTGGACAATGCCGAGGGAATTTCCCTTATGGATGACGACGTGGACTGGGAGGATCCGTTTTGTTTTACTCCCTCTACACAGGGAGGGATGAAAGACAATTCCCGCTCGCCTAAGCCTGCACATACGGTTAAGGGAAAGACTGTTAATTACGTTACCAGGACAAACACACTCGGTTCCGCTTCCGTCTGTTCAGGTTCTGTCAGGTCCGTTTCAGTTATCCCTGAGTCAACCCGCTTTGCTACCACTAACCCACGGATTTCGAAAGCTGTTAAAACTAGGACTGCAAATGCTAAGACTGCTAAACATGAAGTGGACGGCGGGTTCATTTTTGATAGATCCGTTTTTGTCGACCCTGTATGTGTTGACCCTGAGCCTGCCGTTTCTGCGACTGTTTTTTCTGAGCCTACTCCCGTTCCTGCTCGTGTTTCTCCTCCCGGGGCAACTCGGGCCCAGCGTACCTCTGCACCAGTGTCTGTTCCTCGGGTGGGGGAGACTGAGGCCCAGTTGGCTCCCGCTCTGGTTTCCAGGCCGGCTGAGGCTCTGACCCTTTCTGCACCCGTACCTGCTCCTCGGGTGGGAAGGGCAGTTGCCCAGCCGTTGCCGGTACCTGTTCCGGTCCCCAGGGTGAGGGCAGCCAGGATACAGCCCGTCTCCGCACCCGTACCTACTCCTCGGGTGGGAGTGGCTAGTGTCCGGCATGCTCCTGCACCCGTCCCTGTCTCTACTGAGGGCTCAGGAGAATTCGGTCTGCAATCCACACCGCCATCGCTACTGCATGCCTTTCAGTCATTAGCTCAGTCATTAGCTCTGTTAGCAGCCCGGTCCGTAGCTTACATTCCTGTGCTTCCGTTAGCCCAGCCCTTAACCCACTGTGCAGCTCAGTCATTTGCTCCATCACCTGCTCAGCCTTCTGTCCAGCCGGTGGTCTCTACACCTGCTGGTCATGCCTCGACAGCTGGAGGGCCCGAGGAGCCCGTCCAGCCTCATGCCACGTCAGCTGGAGGGCCCGAGGAGCCCGTCCAGCCTGGGGCTCGCTCGGGCCACTTCGGAGGTGGGGTGCCCCCGGCCTCTCGGCCTGGGGCTCGGTCACTCAGGCACAGCTGGCTGCCGGCGGAGCTCATGGGCGCGTCACTGCAACTCCTCCTGGCTTCTGCTCCGCGGCTGCTGAGTGAGCCCTCATCTGGGACTCTCCTCAGCTCTTTCTGGGACAGTGGCGCAGCTGCCCCTCTGTTGGTCTTCCTTGGTCTCTTGTGTTCTGGGGGCCTCTGGATGTCTGGAGTTTTGATCTCCTCCATACCTGCTTCATGCCCTGGAGGACGGGGCTGTGGCCCCCACACACCCTCTAGCAGATCATTACATGAAGGAACCTTTTAAAAAACAAAAAACAAATGCGTCCATGCTCACAGGTGTACACACGGGTGATCACACCCACAAACTACACCCTTTTTGGCTCCTACCTCAAAGCACACTGTGTTCTGTTGATCTTATGTGCTGCACAATAATGTTTAATATTTAGTATTTAATGTCATATTCCCATATATCATTGTGATGTTGTTTATTCTATTACTCTTGTTCTCTTCTGCTTGTTTTCTTTTTTCTTTCTCAGCAGGTGATCCAGGTGATTGATATATGCATTTTTTTTCTTTTTCTGCCCGTTCTGTTGGTTTTTGTTTTTTGCCCTTCTCCCCCGTCCCTCTTCTCAGCTGTTTCTCTTTCCCTTTTTCTTTCTCCCCTTCTTTCCCCCAGTCAAGTCTGTCCCATATTCAGCAAGTGAAAATAAAATAAACAATAAAAGGTGAATCAAATGGACCATTATGGCAAGGCTGGGATGGTCAATTTGGTAAAGTAAATCCGTTGGGCATCTTTCTTCGCCTTTAGAAAACAATTCTGATGGCAAAAGAGCCAAACGGGACAGGCAAAAAAAAAAGTGTGACATTTAAATCAAAAAGAGTTCAACTGGTTTCACACTTTGCCTCTGCCCTTGGTGGACTGGCATGTCTGTTCTGTTTTGCTGTGATACTGGGTTGAATTGCTTAAGTAAGATGTGTAATATACATCGCTATACAGAAATAGGGACACATCTTAACATCTATAATTTATACACCATCTAATCATGCAATCATTCAAGTTCATTTCTTCTTAATACATCAACTGGATTAGCAGACACACTGTTAGAAGCTGGTTTTAAGAAGCAGCTTTCCAGTTGTGGTTCAGTTGTTCTCCATCGTGGTCACCTGTAGGATAACCGAAAAACTGATAGAGGTATCACTGAATAACACATTAGCTGTGCAGAGTCCTAAACCTGTAAAATCAGAATAATTCAGACTGCTTTGTAACCTGGATATTTGTCACCATTTGCTTTTAACAAATAACTATTAAACATTTTTTTTTTTGTATAGCTCTTTTGTTGACATCAGCTGTGTTATCAACATGAGCTGAATGCTCATTTTAGCTAGCTAGCTATAGAAGTTATTTACTTATTAGCTTACAAACACATTTAACTTAACGAAAAATTCCCATGATGCATCAGGTCCTTCTGTCAGTTAGTCCAGTTGCTGTCTAGCACCTCATGCTGTCAGTTTGAAAACAGTCACTCATGGTTTTGGAGTGTAAACACTGGACCTGCTCTCAGCATCTCTACTCTATTTGCAATTCCTGAACAGTGATATGCAAGTTTATTCATGTCTGCAGCAGCTAGTCGAAGCTGTTGTCAAGATGTTGCAACCCAGTTTAACAGCATCAAGTGTGATAAGAACTACTAATAATGGCAGAAAGCAGCTTTATCTGAGGAGAATTTTATCATTCTAATTATACGCAAAACCTATTTACTAACACTGAGGGAGAGAGGTTTAAGATCTATGGCCTACTTAGCAATAGTTCTTCACCAATCTAAAAAGTGAAGGAAACCGCATTAACCTTTCTCAAAAAGTTGATCCTGTTCATCTGGATTTAGCATCTTTAGTAGAAGTCTGCACACTGAAGAAGTCACTTGTGTGACAAAACGTTTCTTCTACTGAAAACGAGCATGCATCAAGACAGCATTAACCCTTCATCTTGATTTAGCATTAGCTGCTAACAGGCCTAGCCAGAGCAGTTAACCCTGCTTTGGTGTCCCAAAGACTTTTCCACAGTAACTTAAGCCCTGAAATACTTTTGAAAAAGTGAGAGTTTTCTTTTTGGGGAAAAATGTACTGCTAAATCACAGCAGCAGCATTAGCATAGTGTTGACACTTGACTATTGCTGTTATCACAGAGAGAGAAAGAGAAAATTGAAACCAGTTAATGAGCTCAGCTCATTAACTGGCATTAGCTGCACCTGTCAGATGAGAAGCTGTTAAGTTATGCCTGATTTAGACACGTGTGAAAAAAATGTACAACATAACTAACAATGTAACTGTAAACCCCTACCCCATAACCTTAATGCACCATCCAAGAAATGTAACTACACGTCAGTTAGACACAGCCTGCACTGGCCAATTCCAGCGCATTGATTGCTACTTTATCTCTGCATTTTTTTAAGAATAGCAATAATTATTGAAGGAAATTGCCGTCCCGGGTTTCCTCCGTGGCGTGAGCGATAAGCAGAGTTTTGTCCTTTCCTTCTAAGATTCCTAATTATTTAAAGTAACACTCAGGTATGCCGTTCAGCTGGGTTAGTTACAGCGCCGGGAGCAGCTTGGGAGAACAAGGAAACACAGACTGCTTCAGGTTGCCTTCCCAAATCAACTCAAAGGTTTATTTGATACACAGCAGTTTATATAGATGAAAAAAAAAGGTTCGTGTGTCAGCTTTCCCAGTTCAAACCGGTACAGACTAAATAAGGAAACGTCTTCCTGCCTTGTGAGCAAAGAAGTATCCTGTGTGTAGTTTATCAGTTCAGCTATAATTTATGATCATCCCAGCAAAATACACTCCTAGACATAAAATACAGAGTTCTTTCATTAGTGAATTCTGAAACGAACCACCTAGCCTTTAACGAGCCTTTTCCAGGAGATAAAGAAAAAGGGAGGATGGGAGTAAGGAAGTGGTCTCATCTCTGTGGTGTTTTCGACCTTGGGGTACCAGCTTGTGAGTCCTACACATTAATTCTTGGGTCACAGAGAAAGAGAAAAACAACTAGTAGATTGGCCTTATTGAGTAACAGTTTTCCTGTATAAAACAATATCCTGTAAATGCTTACCGTGGTATCAAAATATCATAACAGTTCTCCCCTTTTATCATGAAATGATAACATAGTATAAAGACAGAATGTAATAACATAATATAAAGATAAATCATAAATGTGAAACAAATCATAAATGTAACTAGTCCTTCGAGTGAGCTTAATATCAAAAATTCCGAGAGCGTATACATGGTATCACACAACAGACAATAATCATCAAAAACATGCTGCAACGGTTACAAAGGCTACAATTAGTTTCTTCCATCTTCCAAACGTGTCCTGTAGCCACTTATGTAGCCACTGACCGTGACCTGCATTGGCAATTAGTTCTATCTGCAATGCTTCAAGTTTATTCATAGCTTGTGTGAATGAACCGTTAGGAGCGGTATTATTGGGAATGAAAGTACAGCATACATCAACGGTTACTAGACCACAGGTACCGGTCCAATCAACAGGTAAAGCTAATCTAAGAGTATTATTGCACATCCAATAAGCATGTGGGATTGCTCTAGTTAGGCGCGTGACCATGTGTGATTTAACTAACTCCCCCCAGTCAGTGTCATTTAATACACCGTCTGGGGGAACAATGATCGATTCTCTGCTCGAACTTGAACTGTGTGTGTGTTCCTCCAGATATGATACAACTTCAGCCACAGAGACAGCTAGCCATGTCTCATTACAGCGTGCACCTGGGGAGTCAGAGAAGAATGTATAGTTATCCTTTGTATAATCTATGTGTGTGTCTGGGCCAGTTAACTTTAGTCTGCGCAGACATATCATACTAGTATTAAAATGGAGAGGGATCTGTCCTAAGGGCAGTGAGGGCTTTAACCTATTCTTAGGGCGTTTCATTGGGGCGCAGGTCCCTGCGGTGTCATTAGATAACTTCAATAATTCGCCTAATGGAGTCTCAGGGTTAGTTGGTGTGTGTGTGTGTCTAAGTAGGCAGTCGAGAGGGCTCAGAGTCAACTGTAAAGTGTCTTTAAAGAGAGCATTATCTCCGCCGATTTTCTCTAGTCCCTCAGTGAGGGGGAAACCGGATATGGGGTATCCTACTATTACCTGTTCTGGATTAGCCTTTGAACAGACATAACAGTTACTGTTTCCTAAATCACGAGCGGCTGTTCTGGCATTTTCATACCAGGCGTTAGCTCCTGTTCTAGAGGGCGCATAAGATGGTTTATTAGTGGCGTCTATGTTGCTATTTACTGATTTTAGGGAGCGTGAGGAGTGCATTAAGTAGGTGTCTTGCAAAATGGAGCATGAGGTATAGTCAGCAAAATATGACCTGCAGAAATGTGAACATGGTTGCAGTTTACAATACAAAATAGCAAAGAGAAATCCTAAGGTTACTGCGATAGATGTGATAAATAACCTAAATATATAAGAAAGACAGTTCTTCAGTCGTCTCCTGGCCTGGTCCCAGGTTCGAGAGACACAGAATAAGCGTCGTATGATGACAATGGGCATTTCATTTTCTCCATTATCAGGATGAAATGAGTCTGGCTTTATCAGGTTAGACATCATGTGGTACTTTTGGCTTTCTGTTCCTGCTGGATCTTTCAGTACCTTGTTGTTGTTCTTTCAGACGTTGTGTGTTAATCAGTGATTGCGTGTGTGTATGTAACTTTTGGATCCGGGCGCTGGCTCGCCTGAGATGTCATCTACCCGTGTGTGTTTATTTGCTCTAGTTCCGGGCGCTGGCTCGCCGGAGATGTCGTCTGCTTGATCCGACGCCTGAGATGGTCCGATTGGGCTGGTCTTAACCCTGCTGGCATGAATCCACTGAGGTTGTCCGTCTGTGAGGATGCTGGTTCTTCGTCACTGCCAGTACAGTCTGGGGCTGGAACACGCGCGGCCTCCCAGAGAGTCCTTGGTTTTAGTGGCTTCTCCAACATGCATCTCCTTGTCTCCACTGGTGGAACTGTGGAGGGGAAAAGCTGAGAGAGACAAACTTTCTGATAGTTATTATTCAGTTTTTCTACCAGGTTGTGAACATCAGTGGACAATGCAATATACATCACCTTCTACTAGCGGTGCCCCTCTGGAAGCTGACCATGGTGTTGGAAATAGTCTTATTTCAAATGGAAATAATTTGGTTACTGCAGATTGAGTCATTCTAATCTCACACAGGACTTGAGTAAGTAATTTGACCCAGGTCATTAAAGTTTTAGCACACTTTTGAATTACTTCTAATGTGAATGAAGATCCTCTATCACTGTTAATCTGGTGAGGTATTCCGAATCTGGGTATTATTTCATTGCTCAACTTTTGACAGACTACTTCTGCAGTTTCTTTTGAGGTTGGATAAGCTTCTACTCATTTACTAAATTGATCCACTATTACCAGTAAGTACTTGATGCTTCCTTGTGCTGGCATATGTGTAAAATCAATTTGTAATGTATGAAATGGAAAATCTGGTTGTGGTAAATGCTGATGTTCTGCTTTTGGTCTTCCTACATTAGTTCGTGCACATGTTAGACAGGTTGCTAATATGCTTTTTACTGCATGTGATGTTTTCTCAATTACAAATCTTAATTTTATTGCCCCTATTACCCCTCTTTGTCCGACATGACTCACACAGTGAAAATGTCGGGCAAGGACTGGCATCAGGGAATATGGGAGGGCAATCAAACCCTTAAGATTTTGTATAGGCCATCTCTGTCATCTAAGGTACAGTCATTATTCTCCCAATAGGTGTAATCACATGCAGAGGCTTGCTCTTGTATGAATTTTAAATCAACATTTGTGTCTAAATAGTCTGGGAGTGTAACAAGTGGCAGCTGTAGGGGCACAGATAATACTTCCTGCGGAGGTGGGAGCTGTGATGCAGCTGCAGCCTTGGCTGTCACGTCTGCTAAGGCATTACCTGTTGCTTCGTCTGTGTCAGCTGTACTGTGTCCTTTCGTTTTTACAACTGCAACGGCCGATGGCAGCTGTATAGCCTGAAAAAGTCTTTGAACAAAATCACAATTTAGCAATTTATTTTCCATCAGCAGATCTAAATCCTCTCTGTCTCCACAATGTGCCAAAGTCATGCACAACGCCAAATGCATAGCGGCTGTCTGCGTAAATTGTCACATGCTTATCCAAATGTAGCTCACAGGCGCGTATTAAAGCCATGAGCTCTGCTTTTTGTGCTGAGTGAAATGGTAATGAGTGAGCCTCTAGTATGATGTCAGGCAATGTCACCACTGAATAGCCACAAAGAAATGAGTTGTCATTCGGCCTTGAACAGGACCCGTCCACATAAACCGTGGCTGAGTCTGAGATAGGTGTTTGCTCTAAATCTGTACGTGGTGCTTTGGATTCCTGTATACGTGTCATGCAGTCATTATCGTCAAGCCTGTCTGAGCCATCCTGTCGGTCAGAAGAACACAGCATAGGATCAATAAATGTGAGATTTGCATATGTTGTTTAGTTATGTTTGCTAGAATGGTCGTGACCTGGTGATTGGTGTGTAGAATAGTGTCATGTGAGAGTGTAAGCTTCTCGCAGTCCCTTATCATGATAGAGCAAGCTGCTACTGCCCTCAGGCAGGCCGGCATTCCTGAACAATTCAGGCAGCACCTTTGAGTGGCGGAGGTCAGCGCTCCCTTTAATGCATTGAAAGAGGCAGTCATTTCTGTGGACCACAGTATTCGAGGAGGCTTGTCTTTTTTACAACAGTCACGCAGAATGTGGTCATGAAAAGAACAGTCTGGTATGCACTGTCTGCAATAGTTCACCATGCCCAGGAAGGACAACATGTCCTTCTGTGTAGTGGGACGAGGGACGGAGGTCACAGCTTTGACCCTGTCTGCAGTCATGGAACGTTTTCCGTGAGACAGTGTGAATCCGAAATATTGAACAGAAGTCTGACAGTACTGCATTTTCTTTGCTGATGCTTTGTGGCCAGTCTTTTGGAGGTGCTGGAGAAGCATGTGTGTAGCAGTTTGACACAGTTTTTCACTTTCAGCACAGAGGAGGAGGTCATCCACATGTGGATCAGGGTGCAGCCCTGGAGGAGTGAAGCACCATTGAGAAAGCAGCAGAGCTGTCTATCATGCCTTGGGGCAAACGAGTCCAAGTGTACTGCTTATTTCTATGTGTGAATGCAAATAACGGCTGTGTGTCTTCATGCACAGGTACTGAGCGGAGCATAAATCCACCACGGTAAAATGTGTATGCAATGCATGTCAATATGCTGTGAACATCTGAAACGAGAGGTGGCAGAGGAATGTTGACTGCATTAATTTGCCTTAAGTCTTGTATGAAACGCCATACGCCAGGTTTGTTAGGCTTTGGCACAGGATTGACAGGAGTGTGGGCTTTATTACTCCTGTAGTCAATAAATCTCCTATCATGACATCTAGGGCTGCGGCTTTTTCCGTGGAAATGGGATGTTGCTTGACATATACTGGCTTGTTGTGTTTTAATAGGTGTACGTGATAAAGTGTACAGTCAATAAATCCTATATCATTCTCACTTTTTGACCACAATGTCATATTCTGGTATTCAGCTGGCAACATAAGTGCAGAAATAGTACAGTGGATAGGATAGGTTAGATCTATGTGACGACATGGTGTAGTTATATCATAACCTATGTCTGAGTTATGTGACAAAATCACTGTTTGACCTTCACTTGTGTGAGCAGTTATCATGTTGTTGAACAGTGTGAGAGAAACAAAAGTGTGGCTCCCAGTCATGGGATTACCTGTTAGTGGCGTCTGTACACGTTTTTTTTTGGCACAGTGTGTGACATAGAGTACCGGACAAAAAGGATGTTGAGTTCATTCTCTGCTGAGGGTCCAGCTGACACAGAGGATGTTCCTTCTCCATCATGTCGGTACATAGGGCAGAGAAAACATAAGCTGTTATCAGTGTCAGCAAACATTTCACCCTTTATGTTAAATGAAATACACAAATTCATTTTTGCTTTGGGTGTCTGCGGCTGCTGGAAAACTGAGCTAAATTTGCACCTCTAGCTTGTCCAACAGTGCATAAAGCGTTTTATGAATACTAGAATAGATTCATCAGGCTTCTGTTTACACATAGTTACTGCATTTAAGTCAATTTTGTCTCTGGACATTGTTAGCAGGAATTTCTTTAGATTCTTAAAGAAATTGGTGATTTTGTCATTATTTACCCACAAAAACTCTGCAGTTGTGGATGCTTTATCATGCTTTGGGTCTGTTTGTTTACTACCGCGAGTGTTGGCGTGAGGACCTTTGTCATTCCGGCTTTGTTTTTCCTTTTTTCCTTTTAGATAAGTCTTTATTAAAGTTCGGGTAACAGGTATTTCTTTAGCTACCTCTAAACCTCTAGCTACGATATCGTGGCGTTTCATGTGGGTGTCTATTGTGGACACTGCCTTATGCAAAAGTTTTTCTTCATAGTCGTCTAAATTGTTTTTCATAAGTTCCTCACATTCTTCTTTCAAAAGTTTTTCTCTTTTTTTATGTTCTGCTAATTCTTCCTTGCGGCGTATATATTGTTTTTCCTGATCTTGTTTAAAGAGATGGCTAAGATCCGTTGCATGTGATTCAGATTTTTCGTCGCTTTCTTTTGAGCTGGTTGGATCAGAATGCTGACATTGTTTACGTGCAGCTGCTACAGCGACTATTAATTCGGTCTCATCGTAAGGGTGTGGGGCTGTAGGCTGAACGGCTGAACATGCAAGACTAGCTTTTCCTGCGGTAGGTTTATTTTCTATGCCAGAGCCTGCACTAGTTTTATTTGATGTAAAAGTATCTACACCTGGTTCCGGTCCCTTTTTCCATAGTGGTAACATTTGATGTATCACGTCGCGGCATTCTATCATATATTTTCTACAGGACTTTTTAAGCAGACTACTTTTCTTATCACAAATGATATTCAACATTTCTACTGACCTGTTTTCTGGCGATAATCGTTCGGGATAAGGCTCCGAAAAGAAATTAGAATGCATTGAACTTCTTAAGTTGTAAACAAAGTCAGTCACATAAGCACTCCCGCATGTTCTGGATACGTGATCATGGACGTCTTAACCGATTCGCGGACGTAGGTTACACGTAACCGGAAATGGGAGTTGTACTGAGCCGTTATTTGAGACTTTATTTTGTATTTTATTAATTTTTGGTTTTACAGGTACTTTAGATTTTTTATCGGACCTGTCTGTGGTCTTTGAATAATTCTGACTCATGTTCAGTGATTTCCAGAGGGGTTTACACGCTAGGAGGATTTAGGTTAGTATTTTCGCTGCGGCACAGCTGAGGTCACTTTAAATTTATTGCTAGCAATTTTTTGTTTGTGTGAGCAACTCTCACTTAGCGAGCAACTTCTCGCTTAACGAGCAACTTCTCGTAAAACAACAGGCAACTTCCTGTGTCTTTCTGCTTTTAATTTACTGCTTTTAACCCTTGTATGGTAATCGGGTCTGTGAGACCCGTTTTCAGTTTTCTTTCGTTTTTTTTTTTTTTTTTTTTTTTTTTTTTTAACAAAATTAAATTTAATTATTTACTAGCTTTCTGTGAGTGAGCAACTTCTCACTTTTTAACGTACGTTTCAAGACAACAGGCAACTTCCTGTGTCACTCTTTGGTGAGCAACTTCTCACTTAACGAGAAGTATTTAAGACAACAGGCAACTTCCTATGTCACTTTTTCTGAGTGAGCAACTTCTCACTTTTTAACGTACGTTTCAAGACAACAGGCAACTTCCTGTGTCCACCAACACCACACAAGGGTTAATTTACTTTATTCGGGGACTGAGGAAGTCGTCAGTGTATCTCTCTGGATCACTAAGTGAAACTTCGTCAGCATATCCCGTTTCTTTATGGATCGATCACTGAGAGAGGTATAATAGGTCTTTATATAAATATGAAAGACGCATATTTACCTTCTGTCAGTTATCCCACTTCTGACACCAAATTGAAGGAAATTGCCGTCCCGGGTTTCCTCCGTGGCGTGAGCGATAAGCAGAGTTTTGTCCTTTCCTTCTAAGATTCCTAATTATTTAAAGTAACACTCAGGTATGCCGTTCAGCTGGGTTAGTTACAGCGCCGGGAGCAGCTTGGGAGAACAAGGAAACACAGACTGCTTCAGGTTGCCTTCCCAAATCAACTCAAAGGTTTATTTGATACACAGCAGTTTATATAGATGAAAAAAAAAGGTTCGTGTGTCAGCTTTCCCAGTTCAAACCGGTACAGACTAAATAAGGAAACGTCTTCCTGCCTTGTGAGCAAAGAAGTATCCTGTGTGTAGTTTATCAGTTCAGCTATAATTTATGATCATCCCAGCAAAATACACTCCTAGACATAAAATACAGAGTTCTTTCATTAGTGAATTCTGAAACGAACCACCTAGCCTTTAACGAGCCTTTTCCAGGAGATAAAGAAAAAGGGAGGATGGGAGTAAGGAAGTGGTCTCATCTCTGTGGTGTTTTCGACCTTGGGGTACCAGCTTGTGAGTCCTACACATTAATTCTTGGGTCACAGAGAAAGAGAAAAACAACTAGTAGATTGGCCTTATTGAGTAACAGTTTTCCTGTATAAAACAATATCCTGTAAATGCTTACCGTGGTATCAAAATATCATAACAATTATCTCAGTTTAAAAAGTAAATAAATAAAATAACAGCATAAATATAAGAACCCCCAAATGTCATGAGATTGTTGAGACTAATGAAATGGATGTTAGGGCATGAACGAAGAAGTAGAAAAGTCTCAGGACAAATATGTTTCGCTCTGAAAAACAAACAAACAAACAAACAAACAAACAGAATTTACCACAACAAAGAGTGTGAACTCAGAAGGAAAAAAATCTTATCCTAAGGGCCAGCACATCGGGACACACACAGTAATTAACATATATATATCTCTAACCACCCACAAGCATAAATGTTGGCAACAAATTTGGCTACTTATGCACAGAAGTGGGAAGCAACAAAGTACAAATACTTTGTTACTCTACTTAAGCATGATTTTCAGGTACCTGTACTTTACTTGAGTAGTTTTCTTTCTGACTACTTTTTACTTTTATTCTTTACATTTTTAAACAAATACATGTACTTTCTATTCCTTACATTTTCAAAATGGGCCCATTACGTTTGGTTTAATGCATTTGAGGGGAGTTATTTGCACCACTGCGAGCCTTCAACTCATTTGGGCCCAAACAGTAACACATGAAGTCCTGTTTGTGTATTTATCACCAGGAGATGTGACATAAAAACAGATGACAGATGCAAAAACCTTTGTGCCAAAGGTTTTTGCATCTGTCATCTGCAGCTGTCTATAAGTTGCAACTTTAACATCCAGCTAATCCTACAGAAGAGGAGCGAGCATAAAGGGAGTAATATTTTTATAAGTGGCAATTTAAAATCTAACATTTCAATCAGCTCAACAAGCATCAGCAAACACACAAACTGTTTATGTGCTGTGTTTTTCACGGTTAGTTGCTAGCTAAAGGTCCAGCTTCAATCAGCGATGAAGATAAGGACAGGAGAGGAAGAAGAGAGGTTAGACTGTTCAGTGGTGTTTGATAAACTGGAAATTTATGAAAACTGGAAAGTACACTGCAGAAAGTTGAATCAGTACTTCAACTTTTAATGGAGCATTTTTTAACACTAGTATCTGTACTTCTGTTTAAGTACAGAATGTCTGTGCTTTTGCCACCTCTGCTTATGCAGGCTCTACATAGTAGTGATGTGTCGGTCGTGAACGAAACGGCTCTTAGAGCCGACTCTTTGAAGTGAACTACGCGAGCCGACTCCTTATTGGGAGCCGTGGTTTTTTTTTTTTTTCTTTCTCTCACCCTCTCTCTCTTGCACTTTTTTTCCGCTTCACTCCGCACGCGAGCCCTGTGCTTGCGCTGGGAAGAGGCCGGAGGGGCGGTAGTTACACTCGCAGTAGCACAGCAAGAGAGTAGGAGGGAAAGAGAGAGAAAGAGAGCCAGGGAAACAACGTCACATTAGAAAAGTATAGTAATGATTATGATGGCATGCCACACATGGTAAGCTCCACACCTCACCACCCGTTGATTCACTTTAGTTTAATTTACAGTCACTACTTTAAAGTATTCTACATATTGTTCAATATTGTTTCTTTATTAAATGAAACTGAGAAAATAACACCAAAAAAGCCAGCAGAACTTGATCTGATTATATATGTAGCTATTGCACACAATTACTGTATTTTTCAGAGTATGAGGCGCACCGGATTATCAGGCGCAATATCAATGAACAGGTCTATTTTCATACATAAGGCGCATCGGATTATAAGGTGCATTAAGCAAAACAAAACAGCCAGATAAGTCAAACTTTATTTAACTCATTCACAATAACTCTCAACATCGCAGATCATCTTCTTGCTTCCTCCACTTCCATACCATTGATTCATTAATGTTTAATTGTCACTGTGATGGCATGCCAAACATGGTAAGCTCCACACCTCACCACCCGCTGATTCACTTTAGTTTAATTTACAGTCACTACTTCTAAATATTCTACTTATTGTTCAATATTGTTTCTTTATTAAATGTATTTATTTTTCCATCATACCTTCCAATGTTTATATGGCGTGCACACATATTAACCTTGCAAGGTCAAAGTTCTGTTTTATGTTATATTAATACATCTATCTTTGTTTGAGTTACCTGGGGGTTGGCTTCTCCTCCTGTGTGGCAAAGGGCTGGGAGACCTGAAGTACCACTGACAGCCTAATTGGATTGCACCACATGCTTCATTGCCCGGGGGGTGTTTCATGTTTGTTTAATTGTTTTGTATTAGTTGGTTATATGGCAGCCATCTTGTTTCCCCCATGTGTGTCATTTGGTTTAGCTAAACCAGTATTTAAGTTCCCCTGTGTGTCATTTCAGGAGGTCAGTTTATCATATTGTAACGACTGTGGGTTAGTGGAGCTAAACTGGCTAAACTGCTCACTAGCTAAACGGCTAGCAGGGCGCTAGCGGCTATCGCTAAACTTCACAACGGATGGAGAGCGCTCGTGCCTCATACACCGCACGACCCCAAGCGTCTCAGCAGCAGACTGATAATCCCCAAATGATCCAGCAGGAGGCAGTAGTGGTTCACACCAGTCATTTATTTACCATCTTTTTCTACAACAACGTAACGCTGCTGACACCGAACCCCTATCCCGCTCCCACCACATAGAGTCGCGGTGTCAGCCAACCATGCCAATTCAACCCACTCCACAGAACACACATCAACTTCACTGTGGCTTACATTAACATAACACTAACACAACATGCGAATCAAACACATAGGAACTAGCAGAACGATAGAAAACACAGACAACACAATACCCAGAATGCATCTGGCTAACAACCCCAGCCAGGTCATTACAATATGTTTGTTTGAGGTTTTGTTAATTATTATCTTGAGTTTAGTCTATTGAGTTGACCTCTTTTATTGGTCTGCCTGTTTAAGTTTTGGCTTTGTTAAATATATTTTCATATTTTTGGGTCAATAAAACCCCCCCCTTTTTTAAAAATTGAAACCACCTGTGTCCTTTATGCTTTACTGCTTGGTCCCTGACAATGATCCACAACTATTTTCAGTTGCGGATGATAAAGGATTCAGAAAGTTTATTCATGCAGGCCCATATGACAGAGAATGTGCATCTTCTTTTTGTTTTCATATTTTTTCACGTTTATATTTAATTGTGTTGTTTCACTTTAAATTTGTTTAGAAGGAAAAAGCTGAAAATTTAAATAGTTAAAAGTTGAAATGTAAATGGTTGGGGTTTTTTTTGTATTATATGATTTATTTATTACATTTTATGTGGAGTGAATAAATAAAAGTATACTTACGGTGGCCCCTAGAGACGAAACATGCACGAACTCCAAAACACGTACAAACCCCGAAGCACTTAAAAACTCCAAAACACGTACAAAAAAGGGGCAGTGTTGAGCTTTTTGTTACCTAGTGGCTACACAAGCCAGGAAGTACCAACGACCGGATTTGGTGTGTGGTAGTGACGGGTAAATGAACTTTTTTTTTTTTTTAAATTATTTGAATATATCTATGAGTGCTTGTGTGTAAATACACAAACAATACACATATGCTTTCAATTGTGTAATTTAAGTGATCTAGGGTAGCTCTGTTTTGGAAGTCCAATTAATGCTAGAAATGTGTTTTGGAGTTTGTACATGCTTTGGAATTTGTACGTGCTTTTTGGAGTTTGTACATGCTTTGTCTCTAGGGGCAACCGTATATATTTATATATAAACATATATAAATAAAGCCACTTTTTTTTTTTTTTAGTAATTCCTTTTGTGCATAATTTTATATTGTTGTTAATAATAAATTAATTAAAGCAACAAAACACCCTGAAGAGAGAGTTGGTCTCCATATCTGTGGGATTTACTTTGCCTGGTATTTAATATATTACTGTGGGAGCTAGTTAAAAATGTAATGAACTGTGGGCATGGGCATATGCCCATGTTGCTCACTGGAAAATCTGCTCTAGCCTACTGCGCTGTCTTTCTGTGGATTATGTGTTGTTAGCTATTCTTCTTTGAAGGTAGATGTTAGCAATCTTCAGGTGTAGCTATGTAGATGGCTTTTTAAAAAATATATAATTTATTTTTGTTTTTCAAAATATAAAACAAGGACAAACAAACAGGCTCAGATCCTACAAATTCTTTTTATTACAAAGTAGATGGCTTTTTTATTTCAGTTGTAGTTAGCCATGTTTCTGTGACTGTAGCAGTTTCATGTAATTATGCATCCAAACAAACAGAAAGGGTAATGTTTTTGGAATGGGAGGATCTTTTAGTTTCTTAAGGTAGTCAAGTGTTATCATTTGCGAGCAATCTTTATTTACATGCAGATAAACCAGTATGTCAGGACGTAGCCCAGAAACAATAACCCTGGAGGTATGTTCAGCTTTTGCACAAACAAGTCTAAATGCATTTCTGTGTAATTGGAGACCTGCAGGAAAGTTCCTCCAGGGCTGACTCATGTAAGGAACATTCTACCAATGCATGAAATTAAAAACAAGGGCTTTTGCAAACAGTAAAGAAATAGAAAAAGACACAAAACACACACTTAAAAAAGTAAACCCCTGTGGAGATGTGTAGAACAAAAAATCTACGGATGCCCCCCAAAAAATACAGTGCATGATTTTTTACTGCAAGTGAAACAGTAAATGATGTCTATGGAAAAACCCACTTTGATTACATGATGAAAAGATTTTGTTCAGCTCACGATGTCTGCTGTTGTCAGGCAGCGTAGATCCAAATTTCATTGTGGTGAGTAAGAGAGAAAAATGATTCATATCCAGCTCCATTGTAAGTGTCATGATCAAAGGTTTTCCCAGCTGTAATCAAGGCCTCACGAAGCTTCTTTGCATTTTCTTGGCCACTCTGGATGCTTGGAGCGCCACCGAAAACCCTTAGAGCAGACAACAAAGCAGAATTCTAGATATCTTTCAGGTTGGCCAAAGACTAAAGAGATTTAGGCTTTGCCCTCCTTTTAATGCTTTTAAAAACTTGCTATCATTGAAGTTTACTCTGTAAGTAATTTTGCATATTATGTATGTGAAACTTCATAGTTAATTCTCTTTCTGACCCCCAAATTGGAATCTGGTGAAGCTTAGTCCAAAATTAATGTTCCTCCCTTTTCAGTATTTGTTAGGTGGTAACATGTTTACAGATTTACAAAATAACTGCTGAATTAAAGTCTTTCTTGGTTTTCTGGGGAAAAACTAGATAAATGGACTTGTTTCTCACCTGACATACACAGTGGCTTCAGGTTTACTTTCCAGTTGGACCAAGGGATCAGAATTTTCAGGTGTTGTGGTACCAGGAGGAATAAACCAGGACAAGGCAAATTCAGGATCACCTTTACCATCTGTGACCTTGACCAGTGCAGGCCAAGTGTCACTAGAGATCTCAAAACCTGAAAGAGAAAAAGAAAGAAAAACATGCTTGAAGGTGCATTTTACTGAAAATGTGTGGGGCTGCAGAAATTCAGAGCTAAAACATTTCTGAAATAAGTCAGTGATTTATGAAATTTTATAGTCTTTAAATATTTTTTTTAAATTCAATACATTTTTTAATAAGAAAAATGACTCCATGCTATATCAAGTATTTCTTTAATATGGACAATAAAACAGTACAAATGTGTTTAAGTTACAAATTTTAGATTTGAGCTCCCCTTTTTCTTCTTTCTTTCAGTTTTGAATAAAAATCAAACAACTCTTCTTATGAAGAACTAGTTTGAAACAACTAATCTCTTGGATTACTGTGTTTGAAAAGAAACATCAACATTACAAAACAAACTACATCACACACTTGCACTTTCAGTTCCTCGTATACCTGCTTCAGTTTGCTTCTTGGCATAATCCTTCAGCTGTGAATTTGCAGCGAGGACATCACTGGACTGGGAGCTGTCAATCTTGGTAGTAATCCAGGTGGAAGTGTCATATAAGCGCACCTCAAAGTCCTGCATGCAAAAGAAGCACAAATGTTAAAGAACCATTATAATGAAGATGACACAAATTCTGTATCTGAATTGTTCCAAAAACTTACCGGGTAGGCCTCGAGTACTTTGTAGTGGGGACACTTTCCCACACAAAAGTCCTGTCCTGTGCAGACTGAAACCAGAAAAAGTGCGAAGAGTGCAAACATTACCTGTGCCATGATCACAGACTCCTGATGAACTGAGCTCTGGACTAAGTCCTCCTGTTTAATAAGATAATCACAGTGTAACGTCTAATGTTATGCAGCACACCCACATGAACTATGTGGGTGTGCTGCATAACATTCAACCTGCAAGGCAGGCCAGTTTGTCTTTTTACATGCATTACAGTGCTCCTCTGACTGCCCAGCATGTCATGGTGTGTGTGGGAGTGATTGTCCTTATCTTGGACAACATCCGTCTCACTAACACCACCTTAAGCCAGTCCAGCTCAATCCCCACACCATTACTGGCCATGCGGATCAGTATATTGAATCTGTTGGATCTGCGACCCTCAACCTGCTGCCCCAGCATGCAACATGCAACAGAATAGAGGATGGCACTGGCCACCTGTGACAAGTGGATGAGCACTTGTCCAGAAGTATTGACTTTATGCACATTATGCACATTATTCTCTTTATATATGTATTAGCTATGATTTGCTATTGTCAAAGTAACATTGCTGCACTTACTATCCTGGGTTTGTTTGTGTAAGCATTCTGTTGCCAGCAGACAAACATTCAGCAAGTTAAAGCAAATGCTCAGTTATATGTTGCTTTATATTTTATTATGTTGCAGAATTAAGTAGGGCTGCACGATTAATCGTTAGAAAATCGCGATCTCGATTCATACTTATGTGTGATCTCGTTTTCAAATGACAACCATTAAAAAAAAAAAAAAAAAAAAAAAAGACGATGACGATTGTACCGCATTTTGATCCGGGACGTAATCTGCATGAAAACAAGCGCTCACTCTTCCTGCTCAACAAATGACAAGGGCGGAGCCTTATACCACGTGATGCAGAAGCTGTGCCGTGTGATGCTAAAATTAGCAGGGAAAAAACAACGGCGAGCACGTCAGGGATGACGAGAAAGTAACAGGAGAAAATCCGTCCCGGTCAACCACCCAAACATCAATAACGGGAACCTTATACAGCGCTTCCCTATACCCGTCGAACTCCCGCAGGCACAAAGAAATTACAGAGGCTATTACTTATCACCTGACCAAGGATATGGCTCCCACCAACACTGTGCAAAACGAGGGATTTAGGAAAATGATCAACACCCTAGACAAATGCTACACAGTGCCGTCCCGCAACTATTTTTCTATTGTTGCACTACCTGCTCTATACACACAGTGTCGAGCAACGGTGGAGGCGGAATTTCAAGCAGTACAACATTTTGCGGCAACCACAAAACGTGAGACATTTGTTGTTTTTATGTTTGTTTATTGTTTTTATGTTCAGTCTCAACTGTTACGAAGTTGATGTGCAGTTAATAAGTGCAATAAATATTTATACTGGAAAAGAAAATCGTGAGAGAATCGTGATCTCAATTCTAAGCCAAAAAATCGTGATTCTCATTTTATGCAAAATCGTGCAGCCCTAGAATTAAGTCATTTGTGCATACTTACAGTGTGGGATGTGTGTAGCTCAACAATGGATAATAGTGCAGAAGAGGGTACGGCCATGCAGAGTTTAAAGCATGGAAGTACTGACATTACTTCCAGTTTCATTACGTAAAAAGTGACAAAAACATTAGTGCGGGCTGTCTCTGTGAAGGTTCTCAGTCATCCAGGTAACCGTAGTCTAAGGAGTTTAGAAAGAAAAGCGTCTGGACTTCTTTCAGTTGCTTGAAGACGTTTCACCTCTCATCCGAGAAGCTTCTTCAGTTCTAGGGTCAAATGGTGGAGAGTCCAAGATGTAAGACCCAAGGGGGACAATGGACCCCCTAATAATGATCCTCTACCTAATCACACAAGCCAAGGTGTGAAAATGGGTTTAGGTCACTATCAGCCAGGGTGTCGGATGAGCTCATTGTGAAACCTGGCCCCTATCATGTGATTTCCTGAGGTCAGATGGCCCAGGATGTGAGTGGGCGTTAAGGCGTCTGGGAAGGGATCTCAGAACTGGATTATAGATGGCAGACAGTTGGTGTCGTAAACTGCCGCCTGTGTTCAAAGATGGTCGTTCACACTGGACATAGATGGCTTTTTTCACTCCTCTTTCAAACCTGTCTTCTCTGTCCAAAATGTGAACATTGGCATCCTCGAAAGAGTGACCTTTGTCCTTTAGATGCAGATGGACCGCTGAGTCTTGTCCCGTGGAGGTGGCTCTTCTGTTGTACAGTGTGCGCTGTACACTCTGCGTGGGAAGAAAACTTCTTTCTACAGCGAAAAAACTTCAAATCTGAGTGAATACCTAGCACGCTGCCACGGGAATGTGAAACCGCTGAATCTTTAATTTTATTTATTTTTTTGCAGTTTTATATGCTGAAATATGCAGAAAATAGATTTGAATGTTAGACACATTTCTTCAAATCAAAGACTGTTGCATGTAATTTAATTTTTGCTTAATGCAATGTGCATAAAGTCAAAAGATTAAATCTAATAAAACAATTTTTAAAAAGAGACTTTTTCATTTGATTCAATTTTATATGATGGATTATGCAGAAAAAAAATAGAACTGAATCAGTAAAGTAACGGGATTACATTCTTGGAGAAGTAATTAGTAGTTAGGTAGTAATTACTTTTTTCAAGTAACTTGACCAACACTGCTGTCCACAACAGACTCATAGAAAATCCCGAGCATTGTCCGACAGATGTTAAAAGAACTCAGCTGCCTCCGAAAATAGAGACGACCGTGGCCCTTTCTGTAGAGTGCAGTGGTGTTTTTAACCCAGTCCAGTTTATTGTCTCTGTGTATTTCAAGGTATTTATAGTCCTCCACGATGTCCGCATTGACCCCTTTGGATTGAAACAGGGGTCACAGGTTTCCTGGTTCTCACTCAACTCAAAATTGAGTCATCTTTCCCTGTGAGATTTAGACTTGTGTGTTAGCTGCTCTCTTTTAATTCTCTTTTCTGTCATAATGACTGATTTTGTTCATTTAGAACTTCACAATTTTGCACAAATTTGCAGTTATATTCTACAATACAACTGCAAAATGAAAAACTTTGGATCTACTGAAGAAATCAAAGTGATTTAAAAGATAAATGGACACACCGCTCACCTTACATAGATAGTGGCTTCAGGTTTAGTTTCTAGTTTGACTAATGGATCATATATTTCTCCCTTTTTGCCACCAGAAGGAACAAACCACGACACCGACATTTTAGGATCACCTTCACCTTCAGTAACAGTGACCAGTACAGGCCAGCAATCATCAGGAATCTCAAAACCTGAAAGAAACAAACACTGTACAGAACTCAGAGTGGTAAATGGACTGGTTCTTATATAGTGCTTCTCTACACTATCTGAGCACTCAAAACACTTTACACAACTAGGCCTCATTCGTCTAGCACTTTTTCTATCTAACTTTCACACACATTCATACACTGATGCACCTGGAGAGCATGCAGACTGTAGCAGATGGGGATCAAACCACCAACCTTCCAATTAGTAGGCGACCTGCTCAACTTGAATATTAAACCAGGTAACACAAGACTAAAGGAATACAAGGTATCAGATTCTAGTTGTTGTTATGTTGATTTTAATCTTACATTTCTCAACTAATTTAGAAGTTCTGCACACTATCTTAGATCTTAGATCAACATATTACTTATTTATACAGTTCCATGTTTAGTTTAGCTACTGCCATCACAAACTAAATTACATACTCGAGTGATATTTCAGTGCCTCATGTACCTGCTTCAGCCTGTCTCTTGACGTAGGTCTTCAGGTGTGAATTTGCAGCTAAATAATCCCTGATCCTGGTGCTGTCGAGCTTTGTGGTAATCCAGTCGGTAGCACCATATAAGCGCACCTCAAAGTCCTGCACACAACAGAAGCAAAAACTATACTTAGCGACTAGAAATAAGAACACAACAATAGTATATGTGAACTGTTCCAAAGCCTACCTGGTGCGTCTCAACCACTTTGTACTGAGGACATTTTTCCTTTGGGCAAAAGTCCTGTCCGGTGCAGAGTGACACCAGGAACACAGCTAAGAGTGCAAAAACCACCTGTGCCATCTTCACTGAGTCTTCTGAGGAAGTGCCACTGCAGCTCCACAAACAATAATGCAACTTAAAAGTACATCAAAGCGATGCCCTATTGCACCAGATTGTATCAGACACGCTGACATAGCTGTGCTGCAAGGCAGATCAGGCAGTTTATCTTGTCTGTGGAAAAAGAAACAAAACAGACAAGCTGTCTCTGAAAATGTTTTGTGACAAAACAAATTCAAGGCCAAGAGACATACAGAAGTGTTTTTAAATTTAACCCTAACCCTTGTGCGTGTTTTTTTATTTTGACAGCGAATACGCACCTGCGGACCACTTATGTGCAGCCCTGGTTATTTAGCTCATCATATTGCAGCCACAGAAATTATTTTGTCCATGAAACCATAAAGCTGCACTTTCTTTTTGCCTTATAGTCTGATTTGTCATAACTTCTCCGTTTTGTGGTAAGCTTTTCTTTGGCTGTCACTTCTTCACCCTGACCTGTCTTATTTGGCTCAGCAGAACTGAAATGCTTTTACACGCTCACTCACATAAGCTCAGCGATTCTCTGCGCGATCAACCTCTCACATGTTTAAGCTTGCTGCGGGAGATTTCACTTGTCATGTTTGCATAGTAAGCTAACGATTAATAAGACGATGTCAGAGGAATTGGTGCACAAATTATCATCACTCACAGATCAGTGCTGTCGCTCTCTATACACAGTTCGCACGATTGCAAAGTGAAAGCAAAAAAACAAGCGCAAATTCAAACGCGACTTCAATATGTCACATATTGACAGTGGCTCACCGATGCCAATGACATAATTACCCAGCTACATTTCTGAAAGAATGCAAAAGCATTGACATATATTTTTCCTACAATAGCCCGACGGGCAGGGAAGAGATAGATTTTGGTAGCCCGACTGAAAAAATCGCTAGCTCCGGGACGTCGGGCTAGCGATATTGCAAGCCCTGTATCTGATTGAGGAATCACTCCTCTTTGGAAAAGAGAGTTTGTTACAGAGAAATAGCTCTTTCCAAAATAAAAGCTATACTATCCGCTTCTTCTGGGCTATATTCTCAGCAGCATAAGGAGAATCATGTGCTAACAGCTGTCTAAATGACTCGGCTAAAGTTAGTAGCATGCTTGTTGTTTTTGTCTTTGCACTAGGATGATGTCGGCGTAAATGTGCAGTGATATTCGTTGTGTTCCCACTAGTGCTTTCAGGTTAATCTCGTTGAAATGACCTTAACGCCACAACACGGCAAATCTCCGTTAACGAGCTACCGCCGATCGCTCCGTGCATGGGGCTAGACGGCAAACACGTTAACGAGCTAACTGCGCTAACACACTAGTTCACACCAATGTAATTGAGCATTGCATGGCACATCCAACATACTGTTTTACTTTAGTCCATGACTCGCTTACCTTCAGGGTCATACGTCACATGAAAACCAAAATAATTCCAAACGCCAGATCTGAATGAGGTTCAATTTGCCTGTTGCAAGTAGAGCTTAACTTCTGTCTCGCTAGCTTGCCCTGCTCTCTTCCTTCTGACTATGCTGTCTGTGTTGAGCGCTCAGTGGATCTGCGCTCGACAGTGCAGCCTAGGCGGAGTAGTCGAACACAGATTCACTGAGCGCTCAACACAGACAGCATCGTCAGAAGGAAAATTGATAAAATAAATTACAAATGTTGTATTGTTCGATACATATGCGTACCGAACCGAAAGCACTGTATCGAACGGTTCAATATCGATACGAATATCGTTGCACCCCTAGTATATATATATATATATATATATATATATATATATATATATATATATATATATATTAAAAAAAACTTAGACGAGGAGGGTGCTATGTTGTCAGAGATAGCTGTCTGACTGTGAGGTACTGCAACAGCAGAGGGCACCAATACTCCTTGGAAGCGTGTAGTCCTCCAAACAGCAGCACCCAGCACTGAACCAACAACCTGCTATTTCAATGTAAGTATATGATCAGACGTGAAACGTATATCAGCTGTAACCATAGTTACCTTGGTCAGTTTTCTTGTTGTGTTGAAAGCGTTCCTCTGTCACAGGCTTTGCCTTCAGTCCGATTTAGTTTTCTAGAAAGCTCATGCTAATGCAGCTGGTTGAATATTTTAGCTAGCTTTACTGTAAAACAAATGCCGGTTTAATTTACCAGGAGCAGCTAAATGTTCCTTTTTGATTTCTGTGCCAAGTCAGTGAAGTCACTGAGGGGTTATGTATTTCATTGCGACCTGCTTGGCGTTGTTAATCCTTTAGGTTATGGAAATAAATTGATAAAACTGTAGTTAAAGGAACCTTGTTTTGCATGCTGGAGATAATTTAGGCTTACATTGCACTGGTGGCTTTTGCTTTAGTCGTACACATCATTTCTGTAGATATTATTTAATGACACAATCTGTTTTTCACGGTGGTGATCGAAATCAGTGTGGAGCAGAATGCACCATAGAGATGTACAACTCTCCTGTTGAACACCTCAAGGCTGAAGGTACACCAGATATAGGAGGAGTAAAGTTTGAGTCAGCTTTTCAACTGTTTAAAAATATTTTCACATCTGTCAGCAAGGTTTGCCATTTTGATTAGGACACAACATTTTTAGGGCATTTTGTCATATGATGTTGCGCTGTTTCTTAAATTGTTTGTGAAAAAAAAGAATGGTTCACCCACTCCATTCTGAATCAGAGCGTTAAACAGTTTAAATACTCTGACTCTGATACCTCTTCAAAGCTGTCTGAAGTCAGTCCTCAAACAAACTCTCAGGACAGTTAATATAAACCTGGAACTTTTTAAGGCTGTTGCCTCTCATAATTGGTGACGTGGTGGAGTGGAAGATGGAACAGATGATTTTTACCCCACTGCATCCAGACTGCAAATGAATCGCGCATGTGTGAAGCCACTGCTGGCATGTGATGCACAGCAGCAGAAAAGGACCTGTGAGCCTCAATAACAGAGATTTTATTAGAAAAGTACAGAAATTTTGCGCCGGAAAATATAATTTTCTTTTGTATCAATACCTACTGAATGTTTTCAGTCAGTACTAAAAAGGTATCGTGTTTTGGTACCCAGTCCTACTCGAATTTCAATTCAATTGCAATTATCGTGTCAACGATACAATTCAATATTCCAATGCATCATGATAACTTTATTTCAGTTTGTTTGTTTTCATCAACAAATAAAGGAGGTTACATATAAGCT
Source organism: Mchenga conophoros (assembly GCF_057382185.1). Lineage (NCBI taxonomy): Eukaryota > Metazoa > Chordata > Actinopteri > Cichliformes > Cichlidae > Mchenga > Mchenga conophoros. The sequence continues at coordinate 30,502,069 of NC_140538.1, read as the reverse complement.
ACTTTTTTTATTGCTCAAAACTTGTCTGAACAAAAACTGCACTTCTTGGTCCACTGTTGTATGTGGCTGAAGAAAACTAATTGGTGTTATTTTTAGCTTGGCCAGTCCTGATCAAAAGTTTAAGACCATTTTAAAAATGGCAAAAAAAATGATATTTTGCATGGTTGGATCTTAACAAGGTTCCAAGTAGATCTTCAACATGCCACAAGCAGAAATAGGAGTAAAGCAAAACATTTTTTGAGCATGTAATTTATTAAAAACAATGCTTAAACTGAAACAGGCTGTTTTACAGCTGATCAAAAGTTTAGGACCACACCTCCAAAAAAACATTGGTAAACCCCCAAAACAGAAATTAAAGGTCCAAACTTGAAATCAGTAATGAATAGGTCCACTGTTATTGTTGATCACTTCATGCAAGTGTTTCCATTAGGTGAGTGGGAACATTTCTCCAAGTGGTGAAGATGACCACACGAAGGGCGTCTACTGTCTGGAACTGTTGTCCATTCTCAGTTGGATTCAGATCAGGGGAAGACGCAGGATGGTCCAAAAGAGTGATGTTATTCTCCTGGAAGAAGTCCTTTGTCCTGTGGGCATTGTGTACTGTAGGATTGTCCTGTTGAAAAACCCAGTCGTTACCACACAGACAAGGGCCCTCAGTCATGAGGGATGCTCTCTGCATCACCTGGATATAACCAGCAGCCCTTTGACGCCCCTGTACCTCCTAAAACAGCTGCCAATAATTTACTGTAAATATGAACTTTTGAATTAAAAAAAAACATGCTTTGTATTATACAGCTCTTCTGTGCTTTGTCAATAGGAGACAGCAATCAAGCTTATTAAAAATGTATTTTAACTGGTTTAGATTATATTAGTTTTTTATTTCAATGTAATTATTGTACAAAAACCAAAGTTCACTGTGAATTTTACATTTATCAACAAAGTACACCGTTATGTATTCTGCATTATCACTATAAATTCTGGCAACCACAGCTGCATTAATTTACCGTAATATATATATATATATATATATATATATATATATATATATATATATATTTTTTTTTTTTTTTTTATTGCCTGTCCCGTTTGGATCTTTAGCCATCAGAATTGTTGTCTGAAGGCCAAGAAAGATGCCAAGTGGATTTACTTTACCAAGTGGATCATCACGGCCTTGCCATATTGGTCCATTTGATTGACCTTTATTATAATTATGTATTTATTTTATTTTCATTTTTTAAAGACGGGACAGACATGACTGGGCGATAGGACAGGGAGAAAGAATGAAAGAAAGAGAGGGAGAGAAAGAAAAATAGAGGGGGGAAGAGATGGTGAGAAAGGGGGGAAGAACAAAAAAGAAAAACAAACAAAACACCTGGATCACCACGATCACCAAAGAGCAACATAATAAAAACAACACCATCACAATAAACTAGCTAACAATAGATAACAGTAGATACTTTTTTAATTTCACCTGTTGAGAATGAAAAAAGAAAACAAGCAGAAGAAAACGAGAGCAATAGAATAAACAACATCACGATGATATATGGGAATATAACTGTAAATACTAAATGTTAAACATTATTGTGCAGCACATAAGATCAACAGAAGACAGTGTGCTTTGAGGTAGGAGCCAAAAAGGGTGTAGTTTGTGGGTGCGATCACCCGTGTGTACACCTGTGAGCATGAATGCGTTTGTTTTAAAAGGTTCCTTCATGTAATGATCTGCTAGAGGGTGTGGGGGGGCCACAGCCCCGTCCTCCAGGGCATGAAGCAGGTATGGAGGAGATCAAAACTCCAGACATCCAGAGGCCCTCAGAACACAAGAGACCAAGGAAGACCAACAGAGGGGCAGCCGCGCCACTGTCCCAGAAAGAGCTGAGGGGTCACTCAGCAGCCGCGGAGCAGAAGCCGGGGGGGTTGCAGTGACGTGCCCGTGAGCTCCGCCGGCAGCCAGCTGTGCCAGAGTGATCGAGCCCCAGGCCGAGAGGCCGAGGGCACCCCACCCCCGAAGTGGCCCGAGCGAGCCCGAGGCTCCAGGCCCCGATAAGCAGCCACCAAGGAGTAAGCCGGTGTGTACCTGGACGCCCATCCCCAGACACAAAGAACCACCAACGCACGATGTCTGAGGCCATCTGCCGCTGGCAGGGGAAGTGGTGGGGGAGATAGGCCTCCATACCTTGGAGGACCTGGGATGTCCCCAGGGAGGTGGCGTCTGATACCCAACCTGACATATAGACACAGACATACAGGCACACACAGATACAAACATCCATTCCCACCCTCATGCTCTCATATGCAATTACTCAACACTCACCCAACGTGGAGACAGACATAGAGAGACACTGTACACACAATCACACTCCCCAAGCGTACTCTAAGCCCCGGGTCTAGGTACCCTTGCCCCTGGAGGGGGGAACTGCACCCAGACCCCGGTGGTGTTACCCTTTTCCTTGGGGTGGGGAGAAGCAGACCGCCCCGACTCCGCAGCAGCAGGGAGGCCCCACATTCCAGACCCCAGTCGGACGGCCAACTCCTCCTAGCCCCCCCGCTCCAGCAGGCCGCAGAGAACGGGGGGGGGGGGGGGGGGATGTGAAGACTCCAAACCTCCCTCCTGTAGTGTTGATGCATGTGTGTTCTAAGGTGCCTTTAAAACCCAGGAGGGCATGGAGCTACCTGCTAGAGAGCAGCAGGTTAGCGCATAGCCCCTTCTGCTAGCCCTCAAGGTCTACGTTAAAAGCCATACAGCCATGGGTGATTGTGAGCACCAATGGGAGGGTTGAGGCTGCCCACTGCACATGCATGGCCGGAGTCGCAGAGACCTCCATCCATGTCACTGCTCTTTTGTTTAAAGTCGAGGCTACAGTGTGTATCAGAGGCACCAGAACTGTAACAGATGAGCCTGCATATTGGGTGTTGCCCGGAAATATGACCAAGATACAGCCCGAGGTTGCACATAACATTGTCTTCTCCTCAGCTGCTGCCCAAAAACTTGCTCTTGATGAAAACATAAACACACCTTCTGCAGTGAAAGACAAAAGGAGGCGTCCGCAAAAAAGGCAAATTCCAACTGCTACGCTGGAGGATTTGTCACCGTTACTGGATACACTGCAGGAACACAGTAACACTGTGGGTTTGTCTGGAATTGAAATCTATAAAACTATTACACCAATTACACTACCCAGTCACCCACATTACACAACAGAGACGCTGAGTCCCTTGGCCTTCCAGATCTTCAGGTGCACTGTGTAAAGTTTCTTACGGCAGCAACTCTTACTGAGGCACAGGCAGAAGAAATTGAAGCACAGACTAGAGAATCAGAGCTTCGGTGATGCATGCTGTTTTTGCTACAAGTTTGGACACTCCAGCCCAAAGTGTTGTGAATCGTGTGTGTTACCCCCGAAAGGACCTCTACTGTGCAAACAAGATGGGGCATCAAGCATGAAGAGGACGCACGAAAGGCCTACACCGAGATAATGGCAGCACATCACCACAAACTGCAGGTTCGTTTATGTGGTTTCTGTGTGAACACCAATTTTCCTGAAGTCGGAACATCTCCAGACTGACTCACAATGTGTGAATGTTGTGGGAAGGGGTGTCTGGAGATAAAGTGTCCTTTTAAGCAGGCATTGGCACAGGACAAAGCCTTTTGCTCGGAGGTAGCTGTTAATGGTCTTCAGTTGAAGCGGGCGCACCCATACTACTCTCAGGTACAAACACAAATCTTTGTTACCGGCGCCAGCCACTGTGACCTCGTCGTATGGACACAAAGAGACTGTGCTGTGATACGCATCTTCCCTGATGTAGATTTTTGGGAACCACGTTTAAAGCAAGCACAAGACTTCTTCCAAAAAGTGTGCCTTGCCTTGCATGCTGGTGTTCTGAGAAACCATCCTACTCTGACAAAACGTGCTACCCGTATTCTAATTTGATGGTGACTTGCGACTAAACCTAACCCTAACCATAACCTTAACCTTAAGAAGTATTCCGGATGGGTGACAGAAAAAGAAGTTAATTCGGCGTTGGTGTTGTGCGCATGCGTCGCGTCTGCGCAGAAACATTGGGTAGGACGTTTTTTCAGGCAGAACACCGGTCCGAGTTTGACACAGGTATGTCGTCATGCCCCATGTGCAGCGTTGGAGCCCAGTCTGGATTTGTTATATCCATTTCATATGCTGGTTTGCCTGCAATAATGCCAAATAATAAGCTACTCCGTCAACATGATCTGGTTCTGCAGCATCACTCATTAGGATGTTTGATCTAATTATCTATGACCTCAGCACATTTAAAATAACACTAAAAGCCTATTAAGAGTGACATGAATTTATTTAGAACTTACCGGAAAGAAAATGTCGCGAGCAAACCAACACAAAACTGGGGATTGCAGAGAACTCGATATCAGCTCGTCTCACCGCTGCTATCCAAGCCTGACGTCTTCGTGGTGGCAATAACAAATTTCCCACGTGTGGGACTAATAAAGGTTATCTTATCTTATCTTATCTTATCTTATCTTATCTTATCTTATTGTGGCTCAAGAGTTGAGAGTTCGCCTTGTAATCGGAAGGTTGCCAGTTCGAGCCCTGGCTTGGACAGTCTCTGTCGTTGTGTCCTTGGGCAAGACACTTCACCCGTAGCCTACTGGTGGTGGTCAGAGTGCCCGGTGGCGCCAGTGTCCGGCAGCCTCATCTCTGTCAGTGCGCCCCTGGGTGGCTGTGGCTACAATGTAGCTGCCATCACCAGTGTGTGTGAATGGGTGGATGACTGGATGTGTAAAGCGCTTTGGGGTCCTTAGTGACTAGTAAAGCGCAGGCCATTTACCATTCGTTTAGTAATATCGGATACATGAGATCCCTCACATTGCTTCCAGGAGGGGAAACAATAAAAAGAAAGCCCATTTTCCAGCTTCTTGCCTTCCCGATCGTGTGATCTAACGTTGCAACCGACAACACAGCAAGTACGAACCATAGCTAATGTTTCCGTGTGCTTTCGCTCCCGTGTGCTTTGTTTGGCCCACTAAGATGGCGGCTCGACCAGAAATCTTGGCCACGCCCCCTCCCGGGACATCACGCTCCAAAGCCCTATATTATTTTATACAGTTTCACTATATTTAACGAAGTAAGACTGTAATCAGGTTAACGGAATGTCTGTTGTTTTCACATGAATTACCCATAAATAATTTTACAATTTATTTTTAAATTCATAGTCATTTACGGTAAAAAATAAATAAATAATTATTTACTGTGAAATTTATGGTTACCAAAATAGGAAACCGTTTTGTGTTCTACATTTACAGTTTATTTTTCACGGTGAAATTCTGGCAACCACAGCTGCCAGCTCATCCAGAGGACAGGAGAAGTATGGTTAGAATTGTTGTGGAGGCCATGCAAGTCCTCTGCAGAAACCCTAAACGTGCATCTTGTGAAGAGGTTGCTAAGATCATTAAAAACTAAACAGATACCCTCAAACATTTGCAGATTTTACTGAAAAGGGAGAAAGACTGGGTTGCAAAAGAAAGACATCCTGTTAACAATTTTTAATTCACAAGGACCTGGAGCTGTGGAGAGACCTGATGTGGATGACTTCATGTGCCTCACATATATTTCTCAGCGGCAGCTTATTAACAGTTGTCCCTCACTTTCAGTAGCTGAAATTCAGGAGCAGTGGCCATTCTTGTTTACTCGGAAAGGTCTTTCAAACCACTTTCAGAAACTCACAGGTATTGATATCAGTGAGCGCTTAAGTCGGGCCCTCATAACCAAAGGCAGAAGGATTGTTAACTATTTCTCCAGCCAGAAGCTCAAATGAAACCTTGGTATAAGGACACTTCTCCAGCAGATAGAAAGTGAGGAAGTTTTGACCAACAACAAGGTTGGCACAGCAGCCATACTTCTCATGATGAAGTATTACAAGGAAAATGAAGACTCTCTCTTTGTCTTAGCAGATGTAAGCTTCTTTAATACAGCTCTAGGTTTAATGCTGTTGCTTGCTGTCCTGTTTTTTTTTTTCATTACATAAAATGTCTTGGTCCTTTATCTGGCAGGAAACCAGGATGTCCCTTGAAGCCAAGAGCAACCTGGCAATCAACCCAAGGCTGATTATGCTTGGTAAGAAATCATTTATGAAATAGAGCTGATTAGACCATATTACAACTTCTGTTTGGCACAGGAGTTTTTCATGGAGACAGGTATCCAGTCTCTGTTTATTTAGCTCACATTTCTGTAATTTCCTTTATAAACCAAGGTTGTTGGATATGTGTTTCGGTGAATCCAGCAAAGTAACAATATCAAATTTCACATTACATATTACTGATCAACATGGTAGTCTAGCTACACTAACAGCAGAAATACTGAAGTCAATACTGTAAAGTTTAACAGCACCACAAACGATAAACTCCAAAATAACCATACAGTTGATGGAACTCCAGTAATTTAACTGGGCTGACTCTTTGTTAGGTGTGTTTAATGTGCAGAATAATTCCCAATTATGTACAATAATAATATGTTAACACGGACTACATAAGGCCATTAATAATTAACTGTACGTAGCTATTTCCTTTATGATTATCTAGACAGTGTGAAGAAGTGAAGTATTGAAATTATTTTGTGTTACATAATGACAATGTTGCCCCTGTACATTTAAAGACAAAGTTTAATGACCGCCACCTGCTGGATGGTGAGTGCAGAGGGGCGTGTAATTGTTGAGTTGGACAAAGAGAACACCTTTGCTGATGCAATGTCAGTCTTCTTTGGTTCATTCTATGTATTGAACCTGGAATACCAGGAGTCAGCATGTGCAACATTGGAACTAATTCAGAGGTATGTTTTAACAGTTAGCTAATTGTGACAGATGATGAATAAATTATCCCTAAGTAGGTCATTTTTTTCACATCACAACTCAATGTTACTGTATGTTTCTATTTATTGTGGCATGCTTTAAGGGTTTTTGTAAGGATAAACCCTGAAGAGGGAACCAAATGTACCTCCAAGGTTGGGACAAGCAGAAAGACTGGGACCACTGTGAAGCGAAAGGTTGTTCACATTAACCCTCATGTCACAACTTTCCTCCAGCGGCTTACTGAATTTGAGTGGAAAACTTCAAATTAGGTAACTGTTGTTGCCATTTATAGTAAATTTCTTGCATAATTTAAGTGAACAATGTATTGTTACCTGTGTCTCCACAGATGATCCATGGCCCATGCTTTCTGGACATTTACACGAGGCGAACAACAATGAAGACAAGCTCTTTTGCCACCTTGCAAGAAGCTGTCTCTGTCCAATAGGTTTTATGAGTGCAACAGTTTTGATTTTTTCCCCCTTCTTTTACCTGTTTCTTAAAATTTATTTCAGGTACTTACACTTTTATTGTCACATGCATTAGCTCACCCTACAAATCAATGAACTCGGTCCACAAAGCAAGATCAGGGTTCAGTGCAGGTCCTGCTCCTCCATGTCCTTGTAGACCCTGCTTTGTACATTGATTTGGTGGTGTGAGCCAGTATTTTGGATAAGTGTATATAGAGGCAGAAGTGTGGGGCTTGATGTTCTATTCATTTCAATTCAGTTTATTTGTATGGTGCCAACAAAATGAATGCCAAAGCACTTCACAGTGTAGGTTTAAGACCCTACAAAATATAACTAAGAAAACTCATCACTTGAGCATATGTTGTCTGTTGTGATATGGATATGACATAATATCGCAACCATCTGAGAAAATACATGGGTTAAATGGTTTAGTAAAAACAAGTGCTTCCTCAATCAAAATATGTTTTCAGTTCTTTTCAGTTTTTGATTTTGGAAATGTGTATTTCTGCAGAGGAAAATCAGACCTGAGTGGTGTAAAGCACATGAATTATGAATTATATGTATATATATATATATATATATATATATATATATATATATATATAGTCATGTATATAGTCATGTCGTAGATTTTGGAGCAAACAAGAAATTGATTAAAATGTTCTATTTTATTTTAGCAATCATCAACTTCATATCCAGGTTTCGTACGGGTGCTTGAAATGCTTGAAAAATCTTGGATTATAATATTGTAGTATTGGATTTCAGATTTGGTGCTTAAAACCTCTTGAAACTGTAACCGTATTTCATTCACTACAAATAACTATCTGATTGAATAGTTTTCTTATCAGATAGAGAAATAAAATGAGTCGCAAAGTCTAAAAGCAACATTCTCTGTCTGGGCTGCCTTGTACCTCTGCACGTCAGTCTGTTTCAATGTGTGACCCCCAGCGACTGTAGAAAATATGGACGACGCCAAAACGTCTCTATCGCCCCCTGGTGTCTGGCTGTAGTACAGGTCATAAACCCCGCCTCCTACATGTTAGCGGATGGGACAAGGGTCAGACTAAAATAAATTAATTCTCCTCAGATCATGTTTTTCCAAAGATTCTTCCTTTGTTATCAATAGTTCTCATCACGCTGATTTATGTCCAAGGGGTCTCGTTTCCCATAAGTTTGATTCTAATTTCTACCACGGTGATGTTAAATTGGGGTGTAACGTCATCATAGCAGCTTTGACTGGAGTCACGGAGAAACTTGCGTATCTCTGTTCGGGAATAGCAGATGGAGCGTAGGCTGTGAGAGGAGGGCTAGCGTTTACGTTACGAAAACACGACCGACTGTTTTAACCTGACAGCCTGAGGTGTTCTTCATAGTAGTGATGTGTCGGTCGCGAATGAAACTGAGCCGACTCTTTGAAGTGAACGACGCGAGCCCTGGGTTTCTTTCTTTCTCTCACCCTCTCTCTCGCACTTTTTTTCCGCTTCACTCCGCACGCGAGCCCTGTGCTTTGCGCTGATGAATCGCATTATTGGCTGGACTATGGGATAAGGCAACATCGTTCTAATCCCATACAGCAGCCAGTCACTTACTGACTAACACTGCAAAACAGAATTGTTAAAGTGTTAATGTTAATTTCAATTCAGGTTAGATTTTTTTTTGTACGCAACGCAGTGCGCAATTGCGCACACCCGCAGCTTAGAGGGAACATTGGTTACAGTCATTAGGATTCACTAAATTTTTAGTTAATTTTCCACTGGTTTAGAAAGAATGCCTGCCCTCTTTTACGTTTCACGTCACACATCAAGTCCTAATAATCTTTTGTTTAACAGGCGTTAAAATTACGCCATGTTAACAGAAACTAAGACAAAATGCAGAATCAATCAAACTACCTACACAGATTCAATAGCTTGCAGCACTATTTTGAGCGACAATAACTTGAAGTGAGCTTTTCAGTATGACTTCTCATACATATCTTTCACATTATTATGGAGGAATTGTGGCCTCCTCTTCTCATTGCTTCAGTTCATTGAGGCCCGCCAGGGTTTGTTTATGTACAACTCTCTTTAGGACCTGACCTGCCACAGCATTTCATTCGAATGAAATGCTGTGGCAGGTCAGCCTAACCCTAACCCTATGCTCTGAACTTTGACTGGGCCATTATAACAATTTGATTCTTTTCTTTTTCAGCTGTTCTGCTGCTGATTTGCTGCTGTGCTTGGGATCACTGGCCCACCTTTGACCTAACCTCTAGCTGTCAGACAGATGGCCTCACATGTGACTCTAGAACACTTCGGTCCACATTGTGGTCAATGAGTGGAAGGTGGCCAGGTTCTGAGGTTGTAATATAAGTCAAACCATCATCATCTTTTCATCATCATGTTTGACAGTTAGTATGAGCTGTTTGTGCTGATACGCTATGTTTGGTTTTAACTATATGTGATGCTATGCATTATGACCAAGCATCTCTACTTTGGTGGGCCCAAAAGAGATTGTTCAGTAAGTCTTTGGTTGTGTTTTGTTTAATTTCAGATGCAGTTTTGCAAATCTAAGCCATGTTGCCATGTTCTTTGAACCTTTTAAAAGTCATTCGGGATGCCTGGGCACTATTTTGTCCAGAAACTAAAATTAAGAAATAATCTTTCACTGAAAAGGGCAGCACGGTGGCACGGTGGTTAGCACTGTTGCTGCACAGCAAGAAGGTCCTGAGTTCAATTCCACCATCAGGCCGGGGACGTTCTGTGTGGAGTTTGCATGTTCTCCCCGTGTTTGCGTGGGTTCTCTCCGGGTACTCCGGCTTCCTCCCACCGTCCAAAGACATGCAACTTGTGGGGATAGGTTAATTGGATAATCCAAATTGCCACTAGGTGTGAATGTGAGTGTGAATGGTTGTCTGTCCTTGTGTGTTAGCCCTGCGACAGACTGGCGACCTGTCCAGGGTGTACCCCGCCTCTCGCCCTATGACAGCTGGGATTGGCTCCAGCACCCCCCGCGACCCTGAAAAGGATAAGCAGTAGCGAATGGATGGATGGATGGATAAATGTCACCTGCTTTGTGGATAGGCTAAGTATAGAGCTATAATCTTTATGAAAGATGTTTAGTCAACAATAGAAAGTAGTAAATGAACACCATGCTCATGGAAAAAGAATATGGGGAAATTGAGTAGCAATGGATATAAAGATTTTTATATGAAAATAATATTTTTTTCAACTGTTTTGGGTGGAGAGTGCTTCCTTTCTTAATGAATAACTACTCCACATGCAAAAAATATCTAATCATAGTGTGACCCTTATGGTTATCCATAGGTATTATTTGCAAAAATGTAAAGGCAACACATGATTGGCTCATGTGCCCTTGGAACAAATGTATTAGTGAGATATTTTTTGTCCACTACAGCACCATCAGCAGTTGCACTGTGGGTCTTGTGGTTTACACTGTCAAAAAGTTCCCACAAATTGTCTGAGTGCATTGTTGTTGTTGCCACTTAAACTCGTAGTGATGCTGCTGACTCTTAAGCTCTGTCAGAGTTTGCAGTGTCATCAGGTTTTTTCTATACTCTCTCAATCAAACCTAGAAGCAGCGGTAAGCCATCTGTTGAAACTGGGGTGAAATACACCAAAACCTCAAAAAGCCATAGTCACGTGATGTCTATAGTGTTTCCAACTTTTATTTTATCCATACTGTGATTTTTAAATGCCTGTCCATGAGTGCCTTTCATTCTTCTTATTCTTCTTAATAATAATAAATCAAAACAGCATCAATCTGTCACTATCAAACAGCTAATCTTTATTTCTGTTCCACGTCAGACTTTCACCTGTCTCAGCTGGGAGGCCTCAAGCAAAAACAAAACACCTAAAACATACCAGACCTCTCTACATGAGTGTATTTCTTCATAGATATAGTGTCACAGTAATCATGTGTAAATACATGCTGCTTCTGCATTTTAGTTTAATTTTTGTCAAATAAATAATGACATTGTGTAAAATATCGTGTTTTGTTATTCATCTGAGGTTAGATTAATTAATACACATGACACTATGTTTTATTATCTCCTGATATGTAATACCTTGGAAATGAAAGAGGGTGTGCGTTCTTTTTACTGTATTTATTTATATTAGATTATATTAGATTTTTTCTATTTTCCTTGGCCCTCTCCTGACCGGTTTTGGTATCATCTCATTTATAAAAATCCTGGAAATGCTCCTGGGAGTTGTATTTTTAGCTTACAATCTGGCAGTGACACTTTTTGGAAATGAGGATTGACTCTTCCCCTTTTAGTGATTGCTATCCTTAAGAAGAGAGGTCACGCTTCCATAAATATCAGAGCAAACCATGATCAGTGCTATCTGCCCTGATTATAAACGAACCTAAAAATAGAAGCAGCCCGTCACTTTGAACAATCAGAGTGCAGCACTGTTCACATCTAACTCCAGCAGATGGCGTAACAAACCAAGAGGCACAAGGAGAGAGCGAGTAAGCGAGTGATGGTAGAACGAGAGAGGCTCTCCACACTATCACACCTTATCATCCTGGCTCTTCGGCTATGCACCTGCAACCTCTCCTTGGAGCCCCCCTTCTTATCATCCTCCTCTTTTTTCCGCCCTCCGCCCGGCGGTCGGACTGAGGTAGTGCGCGCTCAGCAGCGGGAGTGCGCAAAGCGGTCGGCATGCACCTGGAGAGAAACCGCCCCGCCAAGCCGGCCAAGGGCTTAACCAGAGACGCAGCAGGATGCGGAACGATGCTCTAACGACAGTGATATAGCAGCAGAGCACCGGGTGGATATCAGAGCTGCAGCATGGGCGTGGGAAAGAGGCGCAATGACAGCGATGTGATTCCACAGATATAAGAAGGGTGGGTGGGGGGAACCCGAGTTACGTTTGGACCAGAGTTGTGCATTTGAAAGCTTCGATTTGGTTGCTCTGAAATTCATCAGACACAACACTTTGTTTTACCTCCCGGTCTACCTTCACCGGAGTTTAAAGGGATGGAGAAAAGCGCACAGCAGCAGTCCAAAAGCGCAGAGAGACCAGCAGAGGACATCTCCAAAATACCCGATGAGGAGCTGCTGAAGTGGGGTAAAGAGGAGCTGGTGAGGCGGCTGCGGAGGGCAGAAGCAGAAAAAAGGGGCGTCATCGTGGAGCACGGCAATCTGATGCGGGAGGTGAACCGGAGACTCCAACAACACCTGAACGAGATACGGAGTTTGAAGGTGAGGTCGGGTGGTGCTGATGAAGGGGATCCCGGGGAGCCAGGCTGTGCCAGGGCCCGTGTGGGGTTTCTTCCAATGTGTAGACTATGTGTAGACAGCCTACTGACCGAAACAAGTGTGGGCTCTGCATGAGAAGAAATACAGCCAGGTTACAGGGGTAGATTTAAGGTCAAATTTAGCTTTAAATAAGCAGATTAAACCTGTTGCTTCTCCATGCAGGAATTTGGAAACATTAATAAAAGGAAAATTGTACCTTGTACCTCTGTTTTATGGTTTATTATTATGTGCTAAACAACATATTAACTTAGAACAGGTTTTCTGAGAAACTATTTTGTAATGCATTTTTTTATTTTAATTTTCTGCACTAAAAAATCAGTTAGTGGAGCTGGTAGACTAATACTGCCAATTATCATTGACTGAAGCTCCAGTTTCATTAGTGGTTACTTATTGGTTGCGTCCTTGACAAACCATTTTATCCTTTAACCAATAAAATGTTGAAGAATAGATAAAATTGTCCATCATTCTGCCCTGCCTCCCTAATAGTCCAGAAGCTAAAGACACACACACACACAGACACACACACAGAGACACAGAGAGACACACAGAGACACACAGAGACACACACACACACACACACGTAATCTTCTTCATCAAAGCTTCATTCATAGCAGGAATGACTATGTAATCTCTCTATGTGCTTCTGTGTGTGTGTGTGTGTGTGTGTGTGTGTGTGTGTGTGTGTGTGCGCGCGTGCTCTGTGTAAACCAGGACGTGAACCAGAAACTGCAGGAGGACAACCAGGAGCTGAGGGACCTGTGCTGCTTCCTGGATGACGACCGGCAGAAAGGGAAGCGGGTGTCGCGGGAATGGCAGCGATTGGGTCGCTACAGCGCTGGCCTGATGAGGAAGGAAGTGGCTATCTATTTGCAGAAGCTTAAGGAGCTGGAGCAGCGGCAGATGGAGGTGATCCGGGAGAACCTGGAGCTTAAGGAGGTGTGCCTCATGTTAGAAGAGGAGAGGGCCACAGTTGTGGCTGCAAGCACAGGGGGAAGTGGTGGTGGTCAGGGAGGGCCTGGCTGCAGGAGCTCCATTGACAGTCAAAGTAGCCTGTCTCAGCTGGGCGGTGGCATGCCTACACCAGGCCTGTTGCGGGATGTTGGCGATGGAAGCAGCACCTCCAGCGCAGGGAGCACAGACAGCCCAGATAACCCTCACCATAAACCCTCCCCTCTTGGCTCCAATTCAAGCCCTGGATCTGGCTCAAGATGCAGCTCTTCAGGACAAAAGAGAGATGTTTGTGAATTCAGCGGGAGGAGGCGCAGCTCCACCACGGAGTACCACACCTTTCCCCAGTCCTGCCGGCCCCGTGGAGGTTCCCTCACCAACCTAGAGCTTCACAGCTTTCGAGGACACAGCCCAGAGAAACACAGCAAGTCTCCTACCAGGCTACCTTGTGGCTCCCACTCCAAACCCTGCAGCTCTGACCTACTAGCACAGAAACAGCTACTGATGTCAGGACAGGCATCTCCAGGCAGTGACAAGGGCTCAGCTAAGTCCAGCCCAGATCTGAGTCAGCGACACCGGCAGGTAAACTCAGCAGGGGCTGGGAGTCCTGAAGCCAAGCAGGTAGCAATGGGCACACCTGAGCACCTGAGAAAAGGGCGGGTGATTGTGGGAAGTCCAGAGTCTATACGGCACCACTATCACTATCATCAGAGCCCAGGGGTGGAGCACAGCAAGGGGAAGTATAGTAGTGGCTCCCCTGGCAGGGATGGAAGTCACAGGAGACCAGCGGGTGAAGAGATTGCCCCCCACCACCAGAGTCTGTACAACGGTAGGCACATGGTAACTCTTATCTTGTATTTTTTCATTCATAAACCATTTTATGACACATAAATGAACACTTATACATTTATAGAGAGATGCACTAACATATTGTTTTATCTAACTAGAAAATGGTGGAAGCAAGTACTAATAATGACCAAATAGAGATATTTTTATCAATTACATGAGCCGTACATTCACAACAAGCATACAAACATTTGAATGTTTTCAACAATATACATTTATTGCATTTCTTTACTTAATGAGGATAAAGGGGGCGATGGCGCGATATGGCAGCCTCGCCTCTGTCAGTCTGCCCCAGGGCAGCTGTGGCTACAACTGTAGCTGCCTCCACCAGTGTGTGAATGTGAGAGTGAAAGAATAGTGGTATTGTAAAGCGCTTTGAGGGGTCCCGAAAAGCACTATATAAAAATGCAATCCATTATTATTATTAAACTGTTTACTGTTTGGAGTCCATGTTAGCGGTGTGCCTATTAAAGCAACAAGATAAAGAATAGAATAGAATAGAATAGAATAGAATTAAACTTTATTGTCATTGCACATGCACAGGTACAGGGCAACGAAATGCAGTTTGCATCCATGCAGAAGTTCTTCAGTGATATAGATATATTACAATATATATTAGCAATAATATAGATATGTAAAGGAACTACATAGCTGATATCAATGCTTTAGTATTTGTTTGCCATCATCTCAGTATATTATTTTTTAACGTATTCCTTCAGATTGTTAAAACCTAATAGGCATATAGAAGATTTGTTATGTAAATACACCTTAGTCTATTTGATCTAATGCTTTTTTTTACTTGACCATTTTAATAATTTTCAACCAGGCTTCTACGCCCATATTCCACCTTTCATTTATATTATTTGTGATTCAGATTCATTTTTGTATATCTTTACATATATTAAAAAGTTGAGCCTTTCAATGTAAGTTAAATGAAAAAATATTAACTTACGGCTTATTTGCCAGTGTTCTCTGGGAAGTTTGTATTTATAACAACAAGCTTTTAGTTGCTAATATAATTAAAAAACAGAAAGAAGCACATGTAATACTTTTATTAACAATAACTCAGTTGACCAAAAACTGATGCAATATCAAAACAGTTCAGGAAGTGGAGAATGGAAGTGAGAATTTGTAGAGATAAATTCTCATTATTTTATAATCTTTCAGTATAAAAGATTATACAAACTAATGGACTGCTCATGGACTTTCTATGCTGTGGTACTCCCAAACTCTTAAGTGTAAAGTCACAGTAATGGATGACCTTGGTTCAAGGAAACACAAGACTGAGTTAACTCATAGAAACTGCTGAGGACTTAGCTAGGTTTAGACGTGGCCTATGAGCTAGACCTACAATTATAGTCGCACATACATGTTTGGATGCACATGCGCACACAGTGACAGCTGAAGGATGAGTAGACAGTATTTAGGCATGGAAACAAATAAAGAGAGTTTAACATGCATGTATATATAGTGTAGTATGCATGCAGGGACACAGGTAAGTGTGACTTTGTACCCATTCATTTTTATTAGCTCACATCTGACAGCTGCTCAGCTCTTCTGAAACGCTCACGTGGAATTTTTCCACATGCACACTGCACAGGCCCCTTCAATTTTTGACAGCAAAAGGACTCATGACATTCTTTGAAACAGCTGAGCGGATTTGAAATGCATTGGCTTGGCTTTTAAGCTTGACTTAATTTTGGCTTCCATTAAATATTCCAAAGTCCTCCCTTGTGACTCTTTGGTTTAGTTGTTTCTCTGTGTTTTTGAGTGTCGGCTTTGCATGTGAAAAAGAGCATCGGCACAACAAGCTCACATCAACTAGGGTGGTCCAAAAAATCGATACTCACATATTAATTGATACTAAATTAAATCACTCAATTCATACAATATTACAGTGTTCACTTGCAACGATCGATATCTTCTAGCTGCACCGCTGCAGACAGACGGGCGTTCAGCTCCTCCCCTCACTAACAGTTGAAGTATTTAACATTCATGATATTGAACTACACTTTGGGATGATTTTTAGTGGTCAATAAATGTTTTCAAAACATTCATTTATAAATAGTTATAAAAAATGTTAACCTGGCTGGTGCACATGCACATTTAGCTCCTTAACTATTAGCAGTTACTCATTAGCCGCATTAGCCACCTGTTATAATTACGTAGCGGCTCGTGGACTTGAGTTGCAAATGGAATATTGAGCCATGGTTGTTGGCTGTGCAGAGCAGTGGGGGAACTGTTGCTGAACTGAGCAGAGTATCCAGAGAGTGGACGACTAATCCGAGCAAGCAGAATAAACTCGAGCAGAGCACCACAATCAGATGGTTTAAGGTCTGAAGAGCAAAGCTGAGGATGTTGAGAGCTGCAGACTGAGACGAAAAAGCGTAAATGGTAGATATGAGAGAGGCTACAGGCAGATGCAGACAAGATGATGAACTTTTTTTACTTTCACAATAATTTATTCAAATGTTTCTTATTTTGTTTTAAAATGCAGGAAGTGACTAGTTTAATCTTTCACAGTGAGCTTTAACTTTTCCATAATGCTCTTCTGCAGTCAATGAGTGGAGCATGATCTCCTCTGTAGTAGCAGCTTTGTATTCTAGAGTCACATATGAGGCCATCTGTCTGACAGCTTTGCCAAAGCTGGGACATGCAACAGAACAATGATCCCAAGGACACACCAGCAAATCACAATGCTCTAGTGTTGTCTGTCCAAAGGAATACTCTTGTGGTTTCTTCAGATGCAACTTTGCAAACCTTTGTGATGCTGCCATGTTCTCTTTAGAGAGAAAAGGCTTTCTCCTCAGTCTTTTTCTAATTGCACTGTCACGAACTTTAAGATTTACATACTATCTGAGGATTTTAGGGTCTGAGATGCAAGTCTCTGGATTTTTGGAATTTCAAGGAGTCTACTACAGTCTGACCTTCTTCTGGAAAGTATTAACACACACCTGAATACTCCAGATGATCAAACTGCCAAAACGATTTGACAGAGGGGTGTCACACTTGTTGATCAACTAATCAAATGCATTTGATCTGCAGCAACTGGCTCTATCTAATCTCTAAATTACTTTTTTACATGTCTGTACAACCCAGGCCATTTTCATGATTTTTCTAATTTCACAGGATTGTATGTTGTGAATTCTTGGGCTAGACTGTCAACACAAACTATGACTGTTTTATTCTAAAACATCTGAAGAAGAATATTGCCTCATATTACAGCATATCACTTGTGCTGTAAAAAACATAGAGTTCATGAATAAATCATGTATTTTTAGGCCATAACACAATCTTTGTTTATCTCCTGCCCAAACCTGCCTCCCTACATCCAAAATGAAATTAGGTTTTGACACATAGTAGGAGAACCAGAGGGAACTGCAGAGGCAAGTGAGGAAGTGGTTAGAACCATACTGAAGTGGCTCAGTCTTAAAATAGGTTCAGAAGACGGCGATCTTACACCAGAAATTGGCCACATTTTAAATCAGGGTAGACAGTTCAGATACCACCAAGTATATGAAATACAATGGCACATGTTTTTATAATTTTGTACATCACCGTAGTAGAATTTAAATCAAACAATCAAGATGTGACTTAAGTACAGTCTTTCAGCTTTATTTCTCAAGGTTGAACTAAACAACTGTTTCAAACAGACATCTCTTTTTATACACAGTTCTCACTGCCAGGATTAAAAGTTGTGATGGACAGGGCTTAGCAGCGACTGACCTTTCAAAATAAGAGGGAACATAACTAATTTGAAAATATGCATGAGGGCTATATAAATAAGGAAAGTGTGATTTGTCAAACGTACACGTGACACAGTGGGGAGTGACAAATCTTATCATGCTCTATGTCTGTCTGCTTGTGCAGTGGCTCGTTTACATAAAAAATGGCAAATGCTGTCTTAAAAATCCTCATATTCCCGGGAGATCCTTGTTTCTAGCCTTCAGTAATGAAGCTCATGGCTGCTGTAGGACATACTAGTTCAGCACTAGTATAAGTAGAACAAAATGAAGTGTTCTTGATTTAATTTGTGTATTTTCAATCTGTTATTTTAAACAATAGTTAAAAAGTATGATGCACACTATCACTTTGCCATTGTAAGACAACATTAAAGGTTGCAGTTAGGTCTTTGTATTTAGCACTACATTACAAAGTGCACATGACCCTTCCTACTGAAACATGACTGTATAAATACTGTGTTGTGGTAGTCTAGCATCAGTAATGATTTCTACTGTGCTGAGTGGAAGTGCTCTATATTACAGCTGAGACCATGGGAAATAGCTTTGTACCTTAGGTGGACACAGGATGCCTGACTCAGCTATTACTAGGAAACAATAGTGGCTGGATGTACTGTACTGTAAACTGAGATGCTGCACAACTTTTCACACATCCTACTATGAAAGAGAACAAAGCATATGCTTTTGGTAGAATTTACAGTATAGAAAATCACAAGCTCCTCAGAAGTTTTCTGTCTATTAGCTCTCAGAGAGAATAGCAAGTAACAAAAAGATGCATAGACCTAAAAAAATAAATCGATCTGAAAAATGAGTCGGATGCTATGAAACCCGGTCTGGTTATAAATGGTTTAACTAAGAACACGGATGTCACCATAGCTGAAATTTTAGCTGCAGGAGACTAAATTCAGGAGGCAGGAACAGAAATGCTGATTTAGTTTATTAAGATTTAATTTGCTCCAAATTGAGACTTAATGAGTTTTTTGGCATTAAAATGAAGTTAAATGCTCTTTGTAGATATTCAGAGGGAAATGCTGTTGCAGGAAGAGTTGCAGGGAAGCTGAAGCTTAAAGTGAATGAATCTGGATTATACACACTATGGTGAAGAAATCAACAACACACTCTTCAATAAGCCAAACAAAGTATTATCTGACCAAATATGCAGCTGGCCTCATCCCAAAAAAGTCACAAAAATGGTGCCAAAATGACTTTCTGTTGCCTTTCGAGTCCAGCATTTTCATACATATACATGAAACACAGCGGTGGGGCAGAGGCATCTTGTTCTACCCATTTAAGAGACACAAGCTTTCAGCACACCTGTGATGTGTGTAAGTTTTTATGAGCTTTTAAATATGTTTAGGCCCTAAATAAGATATTTATTTGTGTAAATAATAAGATACAACAGGGCCTTCAAACTATCAGTGCTCAGGTGTTTATCTCTAAAAGCATATAAATAGTTTTTTTAATTACCCTCACTTTGGTTACCTACATACATTGATATATACATAATTCAATTCAATTCAATTTTATTTATATAGCGCCAAATCACAACATAAGTCGCCTCAAGGCGCTTCATAGATACAGAGAAAAACCCAACAATCATATGACCCCCTATGAGCAAGCACTTTGGCGACAGTGGGAAGGAAAAACTCCCTTTTAACAGGAAGAAACCTCCGGCAGAACCAGGCTCAGGGAGGGGCGGGGCCATCTGCTGCGACCGGTTGGGGTGAGAGAAGGAAGACAGGATAAAAGACATGCTGTGGAAGAGAGACAGAGGTTAATAACAGATATGATTCAATGCAGAGAGGTCTATGAACACATAGTGAGTGAGAAAGGTGACTGGAAAGGAAAAACTCAATGCATCATGGGAATCCCCCGGCAGCCTACGTCTATTGCAGCATAACTAAGGGAGGATTCAGGATCACCTGGTCCAGCCCTAACTATATGCTTTAGCAAAAAGGAAAGTTTGAAGCCTAATCTTAAAAGTAGAGATAGTGTCTGTCTCCTGAATCCAAACTGGAAGCTGGTTCCACAGAAGAGGGGCCTGAAAACTGAAGGCTCTCCCTCCCATTCTACTTTTAAATACTCTAGGAACAACAAGTAGGCCTGCAGAGCGAGAGCGAAGTGCTCTAATAGGGTGATATGGTACTACAAGGTCATTAAGATAAGATGGGGCCTGATTATTTAAGACCTTGTATGTGAGGAGCAGGATTTTGAATTCAATTCTGGATTTAACAGGAAGCCAATGAAGGGAAGCCAAAACAGGAGAAATATGCTCTCTCTTTCTAAAAAGTTCTAGTCCCTGTCAGTACTCTTGCTGCAGCATTTTGGATTAGCTGAAGGCTTTTCAGTGAGTTTTTTGGACATCCTGATAATAATGAATTACAGTCGTCCAGCCTGGAAGTAATAAATGCATGAAGTAGTTTTTCAGCATCACTCTGAGACAGGATATTTCTAATTTTAGAGATGTTGCGCAAATGGAAGAACGCAGTCTTACATATTTGTTTAATATGTGCATTGAAGGACAGCTATATATATATATATATAAATTAATAACCGATGCTATGTATGCTTGTTGCAAACTTACACACAGCCAGTCTAAATCTTCATTAAGCAGGTTCCATCAAGGGCCAGCACCTTTACAAATTGAGGTCATTAACATCAATATGCTCTCTGCTCTCCAGTCTTGGTGCACTAAATAATTGACTAGGCGCTATGTAATTTTCACCCTTTATAGTAGCACTGCTATGCTGGTATCAGTATATGGTGTCTATGTAATGTGACCCTCAGGCTGTGTACTGGGACTGTAATTGAGGTATGTCAATTGTAGAGATATACACATTAAATGATATTAGATACAGTACTTTATCATGACAAATGACACTGAATGAACTGTAAAAAAAAAAAAAAAAAAAAATTACACATAACATATAATGTAATTGCAATGAGGTATTTCTGTAGTCTATTGATACTAGATAGTGGAAAAGGGGTGGGATTAAATAAGCTTATGCTTCTTCCTGCTCCTTTTTGAACATGAACGTTATTTGGAGTTGTGGTTGCTCGTTTTCCTTTTGTTTTTCTTTGTTCATTTGTCTCTTTTAATTCTATTTTGTTGTACTTTTTCAACATGTTCAAAATAAAGATTCAATCAACCAATCAACCATAACTGGGTATAAATATACTCAAGTTTAAAGTTCGTCATATATTTTAATGCCATTTAAAGATATGTTATTTGCAACTATTCACTGATAGTGATTTTATTTTCGTTCATACTGCATGGGTAGAAGATGCCATGATACAATTTTAAATTTAATCATATAAAATCAGATGTGGGCTGTAGCAGTTATGGCATCTTTATTAAGGTAGGACAGTGAGCTTTTAGCACCTATTACACTATTTCAAAGGGGGAAAAAGAGCTGTGCTTCAGTAAATATTCATTGTTATTCTGAGGGATATACAGTGCATCTAGAAAGTATTGACAGTGCTTGGCATGTTCCACATTTAGTCATGTTTACATCACAATATTTTATTCATGACATAAATCATGAAAAAAAAATCTGTTGCATTTGTGATATCGCTGTGGTTTTTTTTATGTCATACGGTACGGGAGGAAATTTCTGGGAATTATGCACAGATTGCATTCTGCAGCTAAACAATCAACTGTGCAATGTTCAAATTTATTCATGGCCGCACCAAAAAGAAAACAGAAAATGAGAAAAAAAGCATGTTGGCAATGCTTCAGATAGAAAAAAATATATTTTGGTATTACCTGCCTTTCTAGGAACATGTTTTTGACACAGTTTGTATGGTGCTTTGATTTCTTGGCAGACCTTAAGTAGTAAAATATCTCCACACTACCGACTTCCTTAGACCCATCTTTTCAGCAAATAAGGATCCTTGTCTTATGAGCCTTGGGCTGCATCCATTGGGTTGTTAAATTTTCATTAAGGTTTTTTGTTGTTATTTTGTCTTTTATCTTGCCCATGCTCCTAGCAAGCTCAATGGCACAGATGCAGCAGCCCAAACATGTGTTGTTCCAACCACATGATTGATTTAGCGTGACACAATTCTCATTGTCAGTGGTTTTTTGTCTTATCAGTCAAAACGTGGATGGAATGAGTTCTATCGACTTTACAATGACAACAGAAAAGTTATTTTAGCATAACTAGCTTTATCATTTCATTGATTAGTCCTAGATATAAAGGGCTGTTACAGTTCTTCTAAGGGGGGGAAATATATGTTAGTAAAATTGCAATCACCAATTATTAGTATTAGTATTTTTGTCTAGGAAATGATAAAATGTACATCCAGCATCCACAGCTCTATTTTGGCCCCTGGTTTATTGCACAGGATTTAAATCTGTTATCTCCTTCTGCTATCTCCTGAGCGAGCTTGTTATTATTGTGAAATCCAATAGTGCTATTTTTCTCAGTTCTGACAAAGCTCTTCTGGAGCTAGTGGGACCATACAATTGTTTTTTCTGGAGTATGAGGCATGATCAAAAAGCTCTAAGAATTACCTAGAAAAAATCTTACCTGATTTTATTTGGCCAATATCCTGTTCCCATTCTTCCCAGGCTTGTCCAGACAGCTGGACAAGTAACAGCTTTTTCAGATTGCTCCCTGGTCCCATTTTGATCCCTTACACTGTGCCCTCCACAGCTTTGACATGGTCAGCAAACTTTTGCAGGGAGCAAACACCAAATTCTCTTTCCAGCTGACCCAAATGGCCCAAGAGTCTCACTTTTCCAAACCTGAAGGCAGTACCTCACTTTGAGGATGAGCAAGAATAAGAGCATGCTTATCCAGTATTCACGGTGTTGTGCACAGTAAAACCCAGGGGGCAGTGTTATGCATGTTTCTATCATGCTATCACATGCTGGCCCAGAGCATGTTTAAAACACAGGGTTTTCAATACTATATACATTACATAATCTTCACTCATCACATGCCCTAGTCACAAGATTTATCTCCCTCTTCTGCTCCCCAAAGAAATGAAAAGAAGTTGAAGGATCTGCTTGGTTTGAGATAGACACATGTAGGATGTCTCTGTTAGTCCTTTTGTTTAGTGGTTTGAGCTGTTATATTGAGCCCAGCTGGTCTGGCTGTCAACTCAGGTTATATTTGTGCTGAATCAGATGGGAAAAATGAGTGTGCCAAACTCATTAGGCTCTGTAAATAGCCAGAACCCAAAGTACGGTCTAATGGCGGTTGGTTAGTTACAAAGTCTTTGTTCTTGCACAGAAGGGGATCAGAAGATTTTCTGTGCTTTTTAAAAAAAAAACTATTATCTTGAATGAAGCATGCGTGGCAGAGACCCAATCATGGAAACAGCTATACCAATACACACAGGTACATTCACAGCTGCATATCACATAATCACACACAAGCTTATTTACACACACAACTTTGGATGTGTGTGTAAATAAGTATATATCTATATATCTATCTCTCTCTATCTCTCTCTATCTATATCTATATATATCTTGTAGCTACATGCACAGACACAAGCCACAGGTGCACGCAATGCAAACATTAAACACTAACCCTTAAATGCATCCCCATTTCATAAACACACAATTATTTGTACAAGCATAAAAAGCTCTCTAATTAAAGAGAAAAATTATGAATTAAGTAATAGGAGCATCTGAAGATTTCCAAATTTTGGGGGAAGAATAGAGATATCACTTTCTAAACTGGCTTCTCCAAGAATGTAAATGGACTGATTCTTATAGAGCGCTTTTCTACTCTCCCGGAGTACTCAAAGTGCTCTATACAACATGCCACATTCACCCAATCTCACAAGCACTTTCATTATAGATAATGCTTTCTAAATACATTCACACACATTCATACGCTGATGGATGCATTGGAGAGCAACTTGGGGTTAGTATCTTGCCCAAGGATACTTGACATGCAGACTGGAGGAGCCAGGAATCGAACTGCCAACCTTCCGATCAGTAGATGACCTGCTCTACCTCCTGAGTTACAGCCAACCCTAATGTCAGTGTGCAGAAAAAATACTGGCATTCTAACAAACCATGAGCTGAATCATGTACTAGAACTAACACATACTGAACAGTCCTGAAGGTACTGTTCTCCTGGTAGATAGAGTGAGGTCTATAGGTCTCAGATCACTACTGGCGATTATTCTGTTTTGCATCAGTATTGGATTCTTCAGTTAAAAATTCAAGTTTCTGACAACAGAAACTCAGAGACTGTTAGAATATCTTAGAATATGTTTGCTTTACTTTTTACTTTAATGACAACACCAGATGAGTAGCATGGACTTCTCAAAAAGCTTCTTCCAGCCTGGTCTTCTTTCTGTCTGATGTACTCTGACAGCTCTTTGGTCTTGCTCATGGTGGTGGAGAGGTTGGAATGGAAGAAACTGATTCTGTGGACAGGTGTGCTTTGTACACAAAATTCCTAAAGAATTATTGATTGTAATCTGTGGGAGGCAGGGATTAAATACTGAGTTTCCTCACTAATATGCAAATCAATTCATAACTTTTATGTAATGTGTTTCTGGATTTCCAGAAATGAGACAGAATGGTGATGGTGATATCCATTCCAGGGAAACAAGACAGCTTCCACAAACAGTGGAGTGCAACATTCTCTTTTTTCTCTTAGCCTCAAAATATTACATAGTATACCTTTAAAAAACATTCAGATAATTACAATTAGTAATAAAGTTTTGAATCACTTGTATATAGTCATATATAACTATAATGCCAAAACCAAATAGTCACTCAATATTGTAGTAGAACTACAATTATTAGTAAGAGAAGTAGGGTAACGCTGGGCTGAGATGATCTGGAATGGTGCTCCGCCACCTTCTGGCTGAAACCTGTCCGAGCTGTCATAGGGTGAGAGGCGGGCTGCACCTTGGAAAGGTGATTAGTCTGTTCCGGGCCTGAAAGAGAAGACAATCATTCACAGTCACATTCACACCTTTCACTCATTAAGTTAACATGACTCTAGGAAGAAGCTGGAGAATCGAGCCATACACAGGGAGAACTACATCAGGTGTGGTTTCGTTTCATGGTTTTGTTACAAGATCTCGCTTACAGTGTAAAACACCTTCAGATGATTGTGATCCGTTGCTACATAATTAAAATAATACATTTTTTGAAGATTTTGACTTCATATCTGTTCACATTTTGTGGTTTCTCAGCCCTTTTTTATATTTTTCTGTCTCTCTCTGTCTTACACACACAAACAAACACACATGCACACACGCATGCACGCACACACACAGAGACAGGGGCTTAAGGGTGTCATGTAACAAGCTTGCGCTCTTCAGATAAGCCTATTTAGCAAGTGCTGGTCTAATTGAATTACTGTGCTGCAGACAGTTTGTGTGACTGTGTGTGTGTGTTTTTTACTCTGACGCAAGGCATCAGAGCATAACGTCGACTTGGCCTGTTTTGGTGTCAAACTGGAATGTAATTTGTGTCTCTCAGAGATCTTGACTGTAGGAGGGAGAGATGGAGCCGGGACTGCATCTCTTTTCCATCCTACATCTGCTCATCCTTTCTCCTCCCATCCTTTTCTGTCCATTTCTATTTCTAAATCAGGCCTTTCCTGTTTGGGAACTGGTGGTTTTTCATCATGAACTACTGCCCTGACTTAAGACATACTTACATAAATCTTTACTGTAAAAGCTGTACATGTGTGGTTACAGAATTTCATTTTACAAAAATTATATGTGGTGGATTTGGTAATTTAATTTAATAATAGTGGCAACAAAAAAAACCCCAACCACTGGTATTACATTACTGACTATGGTCCAGATTGTAAAAATCAGTTTTGTGAATTTCAATGTCTTTTTGTAGTGTACTTTAACGATTCAGACTATCTTCGTTGAAGTCCGCTGTCTCTGGACCATTCTTCCCAAAGAAAGCTGTCAACTTCATTTTTTTTATATTACTAAGAAAGAGAAAATAGCTCATTACCACTTAATTTCTCCCTGTTTCTTCTTATCCAGACACGTCTCCTGTTTCTGTTTGTCGCCATCATTACAATCTCCTTGAAATTAATATAGGTTTCTCAGATTTCCATCATTTGTTCAGAAATTTTTACAAAAGGTTGTTTTCAATGAAGCCTAGTTTTCTAAAGTAGTACAGTAATTTATTTCCTGCCACTGTCACTTTTTCGAATTCTGTTGCCTGTAAATAGGCAAAGCTATTAGCCTAGGAGCAGGTAGAGTAAGATCACTTAACTGTTGTGATTTATGTACACCTACTGGATATTTCATTACATCCTTCTGGCTGAAATTGCAGCAAAAGGATTTGTTGCTTTTACATCACAGCAGGCGATTTAGGAAATGAGAAAGGCCTCTTTTTGTCATTATTCATCTGTTAATGGTCCCAGAGTTAAACAGACTCAATCCCCAACAATGGCTCATCTTGATTAACATTACTATTGAGTGTGATATCCCATAAATTTATCAGTTTCACTACAAATTTAGACATTTTCCCCTGATGTAGCTCAAGTTGGCTGTTTATCATACTTTGCACAGGTTACACTTGTTTATCAGGGACTGTAGTTTTTCTAGTTCTGCTAATCTCTCTGTGTGTCTTTCTCTCTCTCTCTCTCTGTTTGTGTGTATGTGTGCTTCATCAAGTGAAATCACAGCAGTTTTGTTGGGCTCTGCTGACCTGGGCTCACATTACTGTGCATAGGCAGAAAATAGCCTATCTTCACGGAAAGCTCAGAGTGTATACACAGACAAACACATCACCATCTAGTTAGTGCCAAGGGAGCACATAATATATTACCCTACTGCTGCTGCTAGTAACAAACACAAGCTATGTACTTGTGGATACCTGCACTGTTTGAGCTGTCACTAAAACAAATGTGGGCATAAACACATTCAGAGATGGTCTGAACATCTGAACTACTTAAGTATATCTCGCTGTTACGTAAAAAGCCACATGTGACATTTGAACATCGGAAGTACCTTCCATATTAAATAAGTGTTACGATCAAAAATGTTTAGTTGGCCATTTGTCAGTAATATTAAAGCGAGGAGGGGGGCTGACTTTTTCAATCATTAAACTTATAGTCTAGTTCCATAGTGCCAAGTTTTGTGGTATTATAGGTGTTTAAAAATTACTACTATGGTTACTATTAAATAGACTGATGCCTGTAGCATCCCAGTACTAGAGACTAGCTTGTTGGCTTGTGAGTATCATTCATGGAGAAAATTAATGCCTTTATATAGACTAAACTGACATATAACCACTCAAAGCAGTGAGTACTGACATTCAGCACAGACACATGGACATTAATCTACAAAGAAAGGTCTGCTATTGCTAGCCCGCCAACTGTTAGCAGACTCCACAAGTTAATCTGACATTGCTGTGTACAGGGCTCTATGTAGTGCATTTCAGTGTAATTTAAAATCAAATCAGATGTTATCAAATAATGTTATTAAAGATGTTAAATGGCTGTAAAATATAAAATATTTATATGTGTAATAGTTAATGGATGTGCAGCAGGTTTGAGTGATCAAAGATAGAGATGGAAATGTACAAGTGAGTGAAGCGCGTGTGTTGAGTGTCAGAGTGAAGAAAATGAGAGCGAGAGAGAAAGAGAAAAGTGGACAGCTGGAGGAAAGTTAGTGAATCACAAAGTGCAAAGTAGGAGGACGTGGAAGAACCTATATAAGATCATGAATAGGGATGGTTACCGGTGTCCGGTGCCATGATGGCACCGGTTCTGACATAAACGGTAGTAACCAGACCGAAAAGCAGCGCACATTTCGGTGCTTTATTTCGGTGCTTTTTTTTCCTGAGCTGTGATACACTTCTAGCCAATCATTTTACGTTTCCGAGGATAGTAGGTGGGGCCAGGTACGTACGTTCTGTTAGAGCAGAGCTACAGATTAAAAATGTCCAAGGCGAAGCGGTCAAAAGTCTGGCTGTACTTCACAGCAAAATATGCAAACTCAGCAGCCTGCAACAAGTGCTTTAAGCTGATACTGTGATACTGTCAAAGGAGGTAACACCAAGAATCCGATTAAACAGCTGGCGACGCATAGCGTTTTTTTTAAAAGCCGAGAAATGCGCCGTATTTGATAGCTTGCTGCAAGACCTCATACCGTGCACGTCGGGTGGGTTGCCAGTTATCGGACCCGGAGCAACATCCCCCAAAAACCCGAAGAATAGAGTCCTGGCCCCTAGCCCTGCCAGTGTAGCAGAAATGATGACAGATGATGATGGCAGCAGCCGTTCTTCTCTGCGTGAGTCGCTTAATGTTGTTCGTGTGCAATTTACGTTGAGTAGGCTAACCACGTTATTACATTAATGCATGTAAGGTGAACTAGCAAACATCATCATAGCTACATGCGGCTGTCTTCTGGTTTGATGGCAGATACTCCCTTCACCCTGGCCAAAAAGGCTAAAATGACCAAAGAAAAAGTGGAAAACAGTTAAACATGAGAGGGTTTAAGTTTGTGTTTTTTCCATTGTTTAAGCACTGCTTCCAGCCAAGAGTGATGCCATATATGCCCCATAGCTGCAGAAAAGGCTAACATTGTTATCTTTTTACAAAAAAACCAGCTGAACATGAGAGGTTTTTGGACCAATTTTGTGTTCTCCATTCTTTAAGCACCGGTTCGAGCACCGTTTAAGCACCGGCACCGTTTCAAAAGTACCGATTTGGCACCGGTATCGGATAAAACCTAAACAATACCCATCCCTAATCATGAATAGTGGAAAGGCAGTAGGTCCAGATTACATACCTGCTGAGGTATGGAGATGTGTGCTTTTTAATTAGATTGTTTAATCCTATTCTGGTGAGTGGAAGGATTTCTGAGAAATGGAGAAGAGTCTACTGGTACCGATTTTCAAGAGCAACAGTGCTGTACAGAGCTATACACACCATGAAGATATCGGAAAGTTGTTGAAGCTAGGTTAAGCAGAGAGGTGATGATCAGTGAGCAGCAGTATGACTTCATGCAAAGAAGGAGCACTACAGATGTTTGCTTTTAATAGCAAACTGTGTACCCCAATAAATTTGGCACCTACGTTATTGACAATGCCACTTGACTGTCAGGAATTTAGCCTAAGATTTAGGTGTGCTATAGTAGCAAAATGCTTACATTCTGGCCTGTATACTTTTTTGTAGCATACTGTGATGATAATATATATGCTGTGCTTTGTTATGTGAAGCTGAGAAAAACATATCTGGAACAAGAGGCTCCATCTTTTTTTCCTCATTAGTGTCCATTCTTGCTGAGAGATACTACAGCAGCTCTATATTTTTGGTATTTCTTTGATCTGGTTTATCTTCACTGCTAGTGTATTTATAACAGAGTAGTAGATTCTTGAAATAATGAAAGCACAAATGTGTATAGTCCATATTGTAGTTGCCGTTGGTCACAAAGAATGCTATAAATAATCTGAAATTATGATTGATATAAGGATTTTTCTCCTGTGATGCCTCTGGGTCAGGGTTTAGCTGCATTATGAGCCCCCATTAATAATGCTTTAGTGCACTGAAGAAGATGATCACAATGCTAAATCCCTCAATAATCAAATAATTCCCATCCATCAGCAATGGGATTTAATTTAAGTGCCTCTGAGACAGCAGGTCCCTCTGCCATCATAACAATGATTGCTCTAAATCATGTTGCATTGCATGACATTGACTTTTGGCTCTCTAAAATGATGGGACAAACACTAAGAACCAGTTAAAGATAAGAGGCTGATTGTTCCACATGAAACACAATTATTGCTTTCATGTCAAGGACATTACTGTGCTTGGTTCTTCTGAAATCTGGAGTTGGAATATATCACGAAGAGCTGACGAGGCCTGTGTTAGTGATTGGGAAACAAATGAAGTATTGTTTTAATTTGACTCTAGAGGACACAGTCCTTACAATTCAATTCAATTCAATTTTATTTATACAAATCAAAACAACAGTCACTTCAAGGCGCTGTATATTGTAAGGTGGACCCTACAATAATACATACAGATAAAAACCCAACAATCATATGACCTCCTATGAGCAAGCACTTTGGCGACAGTGGGAAGGAAAAACTCCCTTTGAACAGGAAGAAACCGGCAGAACCAGGCTCAGGGAGGGGCGGCCATCTGCTGTGCACCATCATCATAGCATAGCAACATAGCAGCATCAACAGAGATTAAAACTAAAACATAGAGGAAAATACTTGGGAAACTAGAGCTGGGCGATAGAACGATAACGATATGTATCGCGATATAACTTTTACTCAATAGAGAAATTAAGCTATCGCGATAGACCTCGCCGCTCTTGTCCTCAAAAAAAAAAAAAAAAAAAAAAAAAAAAGGTCAGCCAATCCAAATTAAGTAGCGCAGAGCCGAACCAATCACAGCCGCAGCGTCACGTCGCGTGACTTGTTACGTACAGCACAAGTGCCAAGCCGCACGTGTGTTTGTTTGGGAAGCAGCCAGCGGGTAATGGAGCCAGCGCATAATGGAGGAAATGAGTGTGCCGACTAGAAAAATCAACCGAGCGTGACCGAAGAGAAAACAGATGATGGTTCCAACGCCGGAGAGATTGTCGAACGGAAGAGCCATAGAAGTTCCGTAGTGTGAAGGTATTTCGGCTATTTCAAGTCTGACAAAAAACAGAGTAGCGTGCACTGTAAATTGTGCCGAAAGCAAGTCTGGAAATACAATAAACTGGTGCATGCGTCACACTGTGCGCCACGTTATTGTTTCGGTGAAATGAATTTCTACAATACTGTTAATTCTACACTCTGCAGTGTTTAAATGCTTACATATACACACAGTTACTGTCCCTCCACACATACGACTCGGTTCTGCTTCTATGCCCCAGCTTTGTTTACTTTTTCCCACCGAGGCTTCTAGACTTCTGATTGGCCAACATTTCGGCACGGTTAGGAATCCAGCGCCACCTGCTGCTTTGGCATGTTCATAGCAGCGTTTTCCTTCATTTCTGCCTTTATGTGTGGACGGGATTATTTTTTAAAACAAAAACGGAAAATCTCCGTTTTCAAAAATACCCGTGTACGTGTGGACGTAGCCTCAGTCTCTGACTGGAAGCGCTAATTCGTCATTCGGCTTTTGTCAGACTAAAGTAACTGTTAAAACTGTTTGAAAAGCTCAGCTATACAACAAGGAGAGATTGAGAATTTCCTTTTAGTTCTCAGTTTATTTGATATTGACAAAAGTTAGTCAGTTTTGTCTGTTCTTCTGTAAAACAAACTAAGATTTATTTTTAGAATTAATATTTTGTTTCTAAGTGGAATTGACAATTTAGTCTGTTTCGTTTGTTCTATTTTGAAACTTAAACGCTTTAGTGGCTGCCTTTTGTGTAGTTTGCAATATTTGCCTTTATTTATCTGAAAAAGTCTCATGTTCCTTAAGTACATCTACCCTGTTGAACTTATTATGGGAAATAAATATTTAAATAAAAACAAGCTGCTGATTATTTCACATTTTACTTGTGAGCAACGGCACATTTAAATCTTACAAATATAGTTATTTGGCTTATATCGTGATAGATATCGTTATCGCCTGAAATGAAAAAAACATATCGTGATATGAAAAAATCTCATATCGCCCAGCTCTATGGGAAACTGAGAAAAATAGAACCTGCTGTGTATAACTTCTACATGGGCAGAAATGGCCTAACAGAGACATTATCTTGAATTATTTCCAGAATTACTCTTGAGGAACTTGGCAAAAGAGATGAAGGAATAAAATTCACTTTGCTCCCTTAGCTATGCTATTGGTG
This sequence comes from Mchenga conophoros, assembly GCF_057382185.1. Classification (NCBI taxonomy): domain Eukaryota; kingdom Metazoa; phylum Chordata; class Actinopteri; order Cichliformes; family Cichlidae; genus Mchenga; species Mchenga conophoros. Next base: position 30,470,225 of record NC_140538.1, on the reverse strand, counting down.
TTAGGGATTATGAACATAAGTATTTGGTTTGCAGCAATGTAGTTCCAGGAGTAAAGCAATACTTTATGGCAACTATAAGAGTTGGAAAATGAGCACTGAAAAGGCGTTGCGGAATTGGATGGCACTAATTTCATATTAGAGCTAATGGTACTTTTAATTATTTTGTAAATATTCCATTCTAGCCTGAGATGTTTGATTTCATAATTTGACGTAACATTTGTTACTACAAGGATGAAACCTACATCTGATCGTCTTTCATCTCCACAGAGAGAGAAAACACATAGGGTGGAGATGAGTGGTATGTTTGGATGAAGATTCAGCAAGCCAAAATGAAGGGAGATTTCACTGCCTCAATCTGAATTCCTTCTTTGGGGGGAAAGGGAAGGGAATGGGAAGTTTGGAATGGACAGTCAGTGCAAGCTAAGCCTCTACAATCTGCCCAATTTAGTGTTTGTGTGTGTAAGAGCAGTCTGTCATCTGTCGTTGAATAAAAACTGTCTGACGACTAACTAGTGCATGACGCATGCTGATAGACTGACGCAGGCTGTGAGTATTTACCTTGGTGATGTGTCATAAGAGCTGTGTGCCAAGCTGAAGGTCGCTGTGCCGTTCATGATCACTGTGAGTAACTGGGTAAAACAAACATGCATCTATACCTTCTTCCAATTACTTCCTATTCATTCTTTGTAGAAATTACACTAGTCTTTCATTAAGTGTTTCACACATATATATATATACTGGCCAAAAGTTTGAAGTCATTTTAAAGTTTATTTATTTATGAAACAAAAATATTTGACTTCATCAAATATTTTTTTCTTACTGGTAAATACAGCTAATGTAGATTTATGATCTTGACTACAACTTTATTGACATTCTTTATTGCTTTCATACTGGTGACCAAGTATCTTTATGCTTTCAGCTGGGAGCAATACCAGGCTGCAGTACATGAAAAATTATTTCACTTAGTATTATGTGTTAATCTGACTATCATATTGCTCATTAACTGGATTCCAGGTTCCACCCCATTCTATCTTCTGCCTGTCTTCCACCAGTCTTCGCCTTACGGATGCACAACAAAGTCTTTCAACTACAAAGAATGAAAAAAGTTTATTAGGGGACAGACTAGGGGTGGGCGATATAAACCATATACAATAGAAACGATATAAATTTGGCCAGCTATAGAGTTTTTGACTATATCGCTCTATCGCGATAGCGCATGTTGATTATGTCATCAAGCTGCGCCTGTTTTGGTCGAAAGCATCGCAGCGGCTATAACCATTATCATCTGCAAATTATGGCGGGCGACAGTCACAGCAAAGAGATGAAGCACTTTTGAAATATGGGGAAAGCCAAAAACTACGCTTCCTCCACTTCCGTAACATTGATTCATTAATGTTGAATTCTCTCGCAGCTGTTCTATTCCCATGTTGTTGCAGTATATTAATAACTAACCTCGTATTGTGGATGAATAATCTCAATTGTTCTCCTGACTGAAGTTTGGCCCGTGTATAGCATCCTGCTATGCGATTGCATTTGTCCCTGACCACCAGAATCCCTCACGTTAACTTTTATGGAGTGGAAAAAAAGTTGCCGTTCATCCTCCAGCTTCACTGTGCTAATGTTATGCTAACATAGCTGTTAGCTAGCAATCACGTAGCACAACATTATATACCAGGTAGTCCAACTTCAGTAACCCTGCAAACGCCACTGCTGTTTAGTTTTCTGTCTTCATTTATGTTGGAAGTGGTAGCAGAGCTGTACGTTTTAATTCGTTTCAAAAATCTCTCAGTCAGAACATGGTATGAAATGTTTAGGTTTAAACTAGCGAGCTAACCTCCTGTTAACTTCTAACTGCGTTAAATTTAATAAATTCTGTTTTCATGGATGCATGGTTGTAAAACGTAATTGTTACACCCGATAAAGCAGCAACGTTGATGATTTAATTAAAGATGAGAGAATTTAGACCGTTTTTAACTCTTAGTGTTCGTTTGACTTTGGGACCTGAAATGGACGGAGTTTTGGACCCAGATTACTCCGCGAAGCTCCTCACTACGGCAGCCGTAATGCTCTGACAATCCATCAAGCAGTGCGGCTTACCAAAGTTGTACTAAAACATTTTTTAACAGATTTCTGCACGCCAAAATCAGTTCGAGGTCAGTAAGTACAACCAGAATTCAAACATAAGGAACACTCTCAATTTTTGAGAAAATTAAAGGATTTTCAGTGTGCCTTATAGTGCGGAAAATACGTTATACAGAAGAAAAGAATATATCGTGATATATATCGTTACCGCACATGCTTCAAATTATATCACGATATGAATTTTAGGCCATATCGCCCAGCCCTAGGACAGACCATCTCTAAAAATGCACTGTTACCTTAAATTCAATTTTAAAACCAGGCTAACAGAGAAACACCCACTCTTTGTTTCTTCGTCTCTGGTTTTGAGATGATGAATCAGTGCACAAGCATTGCAAATTTCTTCCAATCTCATTAGTTTGTTTGCACTGTTTTGTGGAGGGAGCGAGTGCAGGGAATTGTATGCACATCTGGGCATGTTAAATGCAGAGATGCTAACATGAAACTACAGTGGGGTTAGTGATGATATAGTAATAATAATATTAATTATCTAGACTGGTAAAATATGCTTGAATGCTGTGATTGCCATCCATTGTCCATTGACACAACCCTACTACACTCAACAAAAATATAAACGCAACACCTTTGTTACTGCTCCCATTCCCCATGGGATGGACGTAGAGACCTAAAATTCATTCCAGATACACAATATAACCATCCCTCCCAAACAGTGGTCACAAATCAGTCCAAATGTGTGGTAGTGGGCACATCTGCTATATTGATATAATCCATCCCACCTCACAGGTGTGCCACATCAGGATGTTGATCTGACATCATGAGTAGTGCACAGGTGTACCTCAGACTGCCCACAACAAAAGGCCACCCTGGAATGTGCAGTTTTGTCTCACAGCAAAATGCCACAGATGCCACAAGCAATGAGGGAGCGTGCAATTGGCATGCTGACAGCAGGAATTTCAACCAAATCTGTCGCCCGTGCATTGAATGTTCATTTCTCAACCATAAGCCGTCTCCACAGGCGTTTCAGAGAATATGGCAGCACATCCAACCGGCCTCACAACCGCTGACCTCGTGTAACCACACCAGCCCAGGACCTCCACATCCAGCAGGTTCACCTCCAAGATCGTCTGAGACCAGCCACCCAGACAGCTGCTGGAACAATTGGTTTGCACAACCAAACAATTTCTGCACAAACTGTCAGAAACCGTCTCAGGGACGCTCAACTGCATGCCCGTCGTCCTCATCGGGGTCTTGACATTTTGACACAAGATGGCGCGGCCACGTCCAGACGCCTTCCTGACCGCTCCGCTCCGACTATCCACTTTTCTTGTTTTTTACCTATTTTTTGCTCTGGTTTACATCCCAAAATCCTCTAGTCTTATAGTATACGACAGCGGATCACTTGTAAACTGGCCGCCAGAGATTCTACGCGGCGCAGAGAACAACAAAGGACGGGCCGCTCATCCGAGGCGCAGAACAAAGAAGCGCCGGGGAAAACGCGCTGGTATTAGGAACAGACTGAGACAGCAGGCGCATCGCGCACCACTGCCCAGTATCCTACTGGCCAATGTACAATCCATGGAGAACAAGCTCGATGACCTAAGAGCAAGGGTCACCTTCCAACGTGACATGAGGGACTGCAACATTCTGTGCTTCACGGAGACATGGCTGACCCCCACCGTGCTGGACCAGGCCGTAACTCCGTCGGATTCATTCTTTGTGCTCCGCGCGGACAGAACGGCAGAGTCGAACAAAACCAAAGGTGGGGGAGTGTGTTTCATGATAAACAGAAAGTGGTGTGATGCCAGGAGCATTTCTACTCTCTCCAGCGGCTGCTTGCCACATCTGGAGTTCCTGAGCATTAAGTGCCGCCCTTTCTATCTGCCCCGTGAGTTCACCTCAGTCATCGCCACGGTGGTCTACATCCCACCCCAAGCGGACACAGGTATGGCTTTGTCCGAATTACATGATGTGCTGAGCTCGCTTCAAAACAAGGACCCGGGCGCAGCCCTCATTGTAGCAGGAGACTTTAACAAAGCGAACCTCAGACAAGTCATGCCAAACTTTTACCAGCATGTCTCGTGTCCAACGAGAGGGGATCGGATTTTGGATCACTGCTACACGCCATACAAGCAGGGCTACAAAGCTGTCTCACACCCGGCTTTTGGGAAGTCTGACCACAACGCCATCTTCCTCATTCCCCAGTATAAACAAAGCATACGGAGGGAAGACGTGACCAAGAGGGAGGTAAAACGGTGGACTGCCCAATCAGAAGCTACGCTACAGGACGCACTCAACGACGTCGACTGGGACATGTTCAGAGCATGCGCAGTCGACATCAACGAGTTTACGGAAGTAGCAGTATGCTTCGTCAATATGCTAGCGGAGGAGATTATCCCCACTGCGAGAGTCACCACATTCCCAAACCAGAAACCGTGGATGGACAGATCGATCCGCACTGCCGTAAACGCCAGGACCGCCTCCTACAACGCGGGTCTCGCCACTGGCGATATGAGCGCCTACAAAGCGGCCTCATACGGCATGCGGCGCGCGGTGAGAGATGCCAAACGCCGGTACCGGGAACGTGTGGAGTCCCGCTTCCACCAGGGTGACACACGGAGTATGTGGCACGGACTACGCACCATTACGGACTACAAAGCCAGGGACACTGCGCCGATCAACGCCGACTCTGCATTCACCAACGAGCTGAATCGGTTCTACGCCCGTTTCGAGGTTAGCCAGGCGGCTAATGCTATCTACTGCCTGACTACCGAGGACAGTGACGTCATCAGCGAGAGACCGGTGACCAGCATCGCGGAGCATGATGTCCGAGCGGCACTGAGGAGAGTGAACACAAGGAAAGCGGCGGGGCCAGACGGCATCACCGGCCGTCTGCTGCGCTGCTGTGCTGACCAGCTAGCAGGTGTGTTCACTTACATCTTCAACGAGTCCCTGGCGAAGTCTGTGGTCCCCACATGCTTCAAAAGATCCACCATCATCCCTGTGCCCAAGAACAGCAAACCCTCATCCCTGAACGATTACCGGCCAGTTGCACTGACCTCGGTAGTAATGAAGGTGTTTGAGAGGCTGCTGAAGAACATCATCTCCCCCTCCATCCCAGACACCACAGATCCGCTGCAGTTCGCCTACAGATCCAACAGATCCACAGAGGATGCCATCACCCACGTCCTACACACCACTCTCAGCCACGTGGACAAGAAACAGGGTAACTATGTGCGAATGCTGTTTGTTGATTACAGTTCAGCGTTTAACACAATAGTGCCCTGCAGACTGTTCACAAAGCTGAGGGATCTGGGACTTAACAGCCGTCTGTGTGCATGGGTGTTGGACTTCCTCACTGGCAGAACTCAGGTGGTGAGGGTGGGCAGGTGCTTCTCCAACAGCATCACCATCAACACAGGAGCACCTCAGGGATGTGTCCTCTCACCACTGCTCTACTCCCTCTACACTTCAGACTGTGTGGCCACCCATGGCTCCAACACCATTGTGAAGTTTGCTGACGACACAGTGGTGTTGGGTGCCATCTCCAACAACGATGAGGCGGCCTACATGGATGAAGTGAAGAATCTGGCATCGTGGTGCCAGGACAACCACCTCCAGCTGAACGTCAGCAAGACCAAGGAGCTGGTGGTGGACTTCAGAAGGGGTCAGCACAGAGACTACAAGCCCATCATCATCAATGGAGCTCCAGTGGAGAGGGTGCAGTCCTTCAAGTATCTTGGTGTCCACATCTCCTCAGACCTGACATGGGCTGCCCACATTCAGGTCCAGACCAAAAAGGCTAGGCAGCACCTGTATCACCTACGACAACTGAGGAAGTTCAGGGTCTCTCCAAAGATCCTCAGGATTTTCTATACAGGCGCTGTGGAGAGCATCCTCACACAGAACATGACATCGTGGTTTGGGAACAGCTGTGTGAAGGACCAAAAAGCTCTCCAGAGAGTGATCCGTACAGCAGAACGCTGCTGCAGGATTGCACTCCCCCCGCTTCAGGACACCTACACCAGGAGATGCCGGACTAGAGCAGCGCAGATACTGAAGGACCCGTCCCATCCAGGCAACAAACTGTTCCAACTTCTGCAATCTGGTAGAAGGTTCCGCATCTTCCGGGCAAGGACAGAGAGACTCAAGAGGAGCTTCTATCCCCAAGCCATCCGTGCCCTAAACACACACACCCGCCCTCTCACATCATCTATAATTGACTGAGACAGGACTCTCTTCCAGACACTCTAAACCAAGGCACAATGTACATTTCAATTCCTTTAATTTTAAATATGTTTATATTGTCTATCCTGTAAAATAGTCAGATGTCTATTCATATTAATGTACAGAATTCACCTGCTTGCTGCTACTACTGCACATTCACCCAGTGTATATACTATATGTATGTATATATATATATATATATAATGTTCTTCCTCTACACCCCCCCCCCCAATTTTTGCACATGTCGAGGAGCGTGTCAGGCTACATTTCACTGTGTGTTATACTTGTATAACTATGCATGTGACAAATAAAGAACCTTGAACCTTGAACCTTGAACCTGACTCCAGCTCGTCGCCGTAACAGACTTGTGTGGGCAAATGCTCACATTCGATGGCGTCTGGCACGTTGGAGAGGTGTGCGCTTTACGGATGAATCATGGTTCACATTGTTCAGGGCAGATGACAGCTGAGAATGTCCCAGTTCTTGCATGGCCAGCATACTCACCGGACATGTCACCCATTGAGCATGTTCGGGATGTGCTTGACCAGCGTATACGACAGCGTGTACCAGTTCCCACGAATATCCAACAACCTCGCACAGCCATTGAAGTGGAGTGGACCAACATTCCACAGGCCACAATTGACAATCTGATAGACTCCATGCGACGATGTGTTGCACTGCATGAGGCAAATGGTGGTCACACCAGATACTGACCGGTTCTGGGTCCCCAGACCCCCAATAGCGCAAAAAACTGCACATTCCAGGGTGGCCTTTTGTTGTGGGCAGTCTGAGGTACACCTGTGCACTACTCATGATGTCAGATCAGCATCCTGATGTGGCACACCTGTGAGGTGGGATGGATTATCTCAATATAGCAGATGTGCCCACTACCACACATTTGGACTGATTTGTGACCACTGTTTGGGAGGGATGGTTATATTGTGTATCTGGAATGAATTTTAGGTCTCTACGTCCATCCCATGGGGAATGGGAGCAGTAACAAAGGTGTTGCGTTTATATTTTTGTTGAGTGTATATTACAGTCTCAACTTGAATAATGAAGGACTTTCATTTGAAACTTATATAATATTATATAATAATCCGTTCTTGGAAACAGAAACTGTTCCGCATGGAAAACTGCCAAAATAAAACAAACCAGTGCAAACAGACTAATGAGATTGGAAGAAATCTGCAATGCTTGTGTTTACGGCTAAGCAAAAGAACAAGTGCTTCAGAGTCTCAAGTTTGAGAAACAGGGAAGAAACAGATTTAGAATAATTCTGTTTTGCTAAGATATTCAAGGTCCTAAGAAATACATTGGAAGTGTGCATATTTCATGAATATGATGGTAATTCTGTGCTTTTTTCACTTTTACTCATTACTAAGTGTTATGTTAAGTAAAATGTTTTTCTGCACTTAACTGAATGTTTTAAATATCAAGGGGAAAAAGTCAAGATCAAGCTAATTCAAGTTGTGGGTCTTAATAATATCTCTCCATATATTTTCATTGTTTTAAAATTCACAAATCAAGAGAAAGGACTTTGGCTGTGTCCATATTGTGAACAAATCATACACATATATGCTTCTAATGTTTTTAATATAGATGTACTGGAACATGATATAAACATCTTTTCTGCCACACACTCTGGCGGTAAAGAATTTGCTGTCACCTCTAGTCCACTCAGATATTCATGCAAAAGCACAGTGTATTTCCCTGTGACTCTCAGCCACCGAATAAATGCTGCATGTATAGAAAAGGTGTGACTTTGTGCATGATGTCTGGATAGTACTAGAACTGGAGCCTGGCTGAAGTGTCAAAGCAGTGGGTCTGTGGAGGCAAGCGTACCTTTTTCACTTCTCTTTTTCGCTGTCAGTCAATTCCTCTTGTGTATCATTCAGTACAGATGAATAAGCTGCATTCCAAATCAAATAGAGCCTGTTGAAAACAACTGTTATTTCTTTCACAAACAGGTGCAACCACTGATGTGAATCCTACAAGCTGAGCTTAAAAAGAACTTCCCTAGTATTAGGTTAAATTAACACGTAACCCTCAGTGATAAACCCTAAAGAGCCCAAGTGTCCTTTTTTGTTGCTAGGGAACTGCGGAGTTAGCTGTCAAACCTGCATTCATATGGCTGCTTAGTTACAGGAACGGTTGTGGAGTTAACATAACTCAACATCACATAGCTTTACCTCAGTATAACTGTTTTTGGCTTGTTTTCAGTAAAAAAAAAAAAAAAAAGAATGTTTAAGTACAGTACAAGAACCTACAAATTCAACTGAAGTATGTACCACCTCTGTCTAAAGTAAGAAAATAATTTAATCACTACTTAAACTGACATATAATTAAATTGAATAACATTATCCAAGCAAAAACCCCAAGGTGGTTAGGGTTATTTGTTATTTATAATACTAGTTTTTTGTTGTAATGTTTTTTTTACCTGCCTATTGTGCACTTTCCAACCAGCCTGTATTAGCAGGCTGCATTAGCTCGGGACAACTAGCATGCCTATAGCATCAATGCAGAGAAAGCAAGTAAGCCAGTGCTGAGCTTGTGATGACATTCTTATTTTCTGCTGTCTCTGTGCGATCATAGTTTATGTTCCACTGATGCATTTTTGCCTTAATGTGACTCAATCCAAATAAGCCTGTTTACAGTTTTTCACTACACAAAAGACAAAAACTGATAAGGAAGCAATTTTTCAGGAAAGGCTTATGAAGTCAAAGTAATAAGAAAAAGAGAGGAAGTGGTGTACAGTCCTGTGTGGATTTCAGTATCCACTAGGATACATTTTCCACATTATGCATATGTAAGCAGTTTTCTGTAAGAATCTATAGACCAGTGATGTGCTACTGTTACAGCAGCACTTTTCACGCAGCCTACTTAAGATTGAACTCTTATATGTTTTTTCAGCCTTTTATTACTTTTCTGTTTTCTGTGATTGGTAACGAGATGGAGCAGATGGGCATTGGGCCTGCTTTGATTGATAATACCCTGACACATGGAAGTGTGGTCAACTTGTGTCTGCTGAGCCTCACCTTTGCTAACTGGACCTCTTGACAGTGTTTGTGGTGTGAATGCCTTTTGGAACCAATAATATGGTTATACAGGGTGGGCCATTTATATGGATACATGTTAGGATGGCTGGGTCATTGACCCAGGGTTTTGAGTTTATATATTATTTATCATTTCTATTCTTTGGTTTCTTTGTTAGAGTTATGTCTTATGGTTTGTCTCTGTGTAATCCTTAGTTGCTGTCTCCCCTGTCCGCTATATCCCCGTGTCCAGTCAGTGCCTGTGTCTGCCCTGGTCCCACATCTCTGTTCCCTCTGTTTTAGTGCCTGCATGTGAGTCTGTGTCTTTTGTTCAGTCTGTGTTATGTGTTTCCTGTTTTACTTTGAGGGTCTCTGTCTTATCTCAGTGTGTTCAGTTTACGCTTCCTTGTCTCGTCAGTTCTGATTTCCCCCAGCTGCGCTCTCCTTCTGTGTCTCATTCCCCTCGTTACTTCCCAGTGTATTTAAACCCTGTGTTTCTCTGAGTCATTGTCGTGTCGTCCCTCATTCTGTGTGGATCTTTCACGAATTGTTTACAAGTTTCTGACCACTTATAAAATGTGTTCAATGTGCTGCCCATTGTGTTGGATTGTCAATGCAACCCTCTTCTCCCACTCTTCACACACTGATAGCAACACTGCAGGAGAAATGCCAGCACAGGCATCCAGTATCCGTAGTTTCAGGTGCTGCACATCTCGTATCTTCACACCATAGACAATTGCCTTCAGATGACCCCAAAGATAAAAGTCTAAGGGGGTCAGATCGGGAGACCTTGGGGGCCATTCAACTGGCCCACGACGACCAATCCACTTTCCAGGAAACTGTTCATCTAGGAATGCTCAGACCTGGCACCCATAATGTGGTGGTGCACCATCTTGCTGGAAAAACTCAGGGAACGTGCCAGCTTCAGTGCATAAAGAGGGAAACACATCATCATGTAGCAATTTCAAATATCCAGTGGCCTTGAGGTTTCCATTGATGAAGATTGGACCCACTATCGTTGTACCCCATATACCACACCAAACCATCACTTTTGTTGTTCCAACAGTCTTGGAGGCATCCATCCAATGTGGGTTAGTGTCAGACCAATAGCGGTGGTTTTGTTTGTTAACTTCACCATTCACATAAAAGTTTGCCTCATCACTGAACAAAGTCTTCTGCGTGAACTGAGGGTCCTGTTCCAATTTTTGTTTTGCCCATTCTGCAAATTCTGTGCGCCGATCTGGGTCAACCTCGTTGAGATGCTGCAGTAGCTGGAGTTTGTAAGGCTGCCATTTGTGAGTAGCTAATATTCTCCGAAGGGATGTTCGACTAATGCCACTCTCCAGTGACATGCGGCGAGTGCTACGCTGTGGGCTCTTGCTGAATGAAGCTAGGACAGCCACTGATGTTTCTTCATTAGTGACAGTTTTCTTGCGTCCACATTTTGGCAAATCCAACACTGAACCAGTTTCACGAAACTTAGCAAGCAGTTTGCTAACTGTAGCATGGGAGATGGGTGGTCTCGTAGGGTGTCTTGCATTGAAATCTGCTGCAATGATCCGGTTATTCCATTCACCAGATATCAACACAATTTCGATCCGCTCCTCACATGTTAACCTCTTTGACATGTCAATGGCTGTGAACAAAGAGAAACTTGTAAATAACTCATGAAAGAATAAAGTTATGTTGAAACCAAGCACACCATTGTTTTTCTTGTGACATTACCAATAAGTTTGATGTGTCACATGGCCCTCTTCCTATTGAAAAAACAAAAGTTGTATCCAAGATGGCCGACTTCAAAATGGCCACCATGGTCACCACCCATCTTGAGGAGTTTGCCCCTCACATATACTAATGTGCCACAAACAGGACTTTAATATAACCAACCATTCCCATTTTATTACGGTGTATCCATATAAATGGCCCACCCTGTAGTATAACGGTTTGTTATTAACTTTTGTTGATTTAATGTTTATGAGTTATGATATGACTTTTTGATAACCTAAGACTATACACATTGTCCAAGTATGACACTTTTCTAAAGCTATCCTCTGCAAGAGGCCTGTTCACCTGTATGTAAATTTGACTGTGTTTGTGGTGGTAGCGAATGTGTGTACGACAGGAGGCACACCAGTGAAGTCTTAAATACAATAGAATACAAATTAGTACTGGAAGAGCTTTAGCTTCACTGCAGCTCTGATCTGCAGTTAGTGATAGTATTTCTTCTGACTTGGTTGCAGTTGGGGTTCTTTCTATGATGCACTGAGCATTTCTTATCAGCTCACCTCTTTTCACTGCCATTGCACTCAAATCTCAATATGCCATAGTATGTGTTTTGTCCTGTGCTCTCCTTTTTCCTCTCTCTTTCTCCTCAGTAGTTGTTAGCCTGGCTCTGCTGGCTATTGCTTCCTGTTAAAACTGAATTCTTCTCAATTCTCAAGTTCTCATAGGGCAAACACTATGAAAAAGCACTTGAATCACTGGGATTCTCTCACTGACATTTTCCTTACAATACAAGCATCTCAATCCAGATACTGTTTTGAATTATTGCTATGTGAATAAAACTGGATTGAACTGAAATGAAAAAAGTTGATGGTTTGGGATTTCCATAACAGCAACCTGATCAGCCCACTGGTAGGAAAACAGGAGTTACTCATCAGCAGCAACTGAACGCTGAACAGAAAAGTGAGAGATTTGTCCATTTGTAAATGAAGGTGTTTTTTTCTTATATGAATGAAAGAAAATATAGTTTGTTAAATATCGGCTGACCCAAGTTAAATCTGTGGGTGGTAAATATGTTGGTTACTCTTCAACTTCATCAAGTAGAAGAATAACCATAGTAACCATAATTGAACTCCATAGTTCAGATTCAACAGTGCATATTTGACTGAGGTGTAGCTTTTAGCGTTTACGTTTTGCACATATTGCATACTGATACATACTGCATCTCTGTATGGTTCTCCAGCTGCACCGTGGCACACAAACAGGCACTTTACATTCAAATTCAAATTGTATTTGTCACACACACAACCATACACAGTATGACATGAGGTGAAATGTTTATTGCTGTGCAATGCCCAACCATTAAATGACAGTAAGAATTGACAGTAATATTTACAGATTTACAGATCACTACAAAAACTTACAGATTTTATTAATAAAAAGAAATTATAAGACGCATGCAAAAAGAAAAACCAGAGTGCGTGTGGAGATGTGATGTGTGTGGGAGAGTTCAGTCCTACACCTGGTTCAGGGCCCGAATAGCCTGGGGGAAGATGCTTCTTCTTCAGGGTCATTAATATGGCCAAAAAAATCCTCGGACAACCTCTTCTCTCCCCGAAGGACCTGTACAGCACTCGCTGTCTCAAAGGGGCACGTGGCATCTTACTGCACACACCCAGGACACCGAGTGTTTAAGCTGCTGCCGTCTAGCAGGAGAATTAGGTTGCTGAGGTCGTGGACAAGCAGACTCAAGGACAGCTTTTAGAACAGGGCAATAACCCCAATCAATGCTAACAGCTGACCTGATTGGCTACTTCCCTGGACTTTTTGGGGGGCAATCGTGTGGAATAAACATTCATTCTTTAATTTATCATTCATACCTTTTTTGCACTTTTTATCCACTTTAAAGTTTACTGTTTTGTGTTTTGTTGTGTTTAGCTGTGCTTAGTGCCGATATGGGACAATTTTGCAATTTCGTTATCATATCTTTTATTTCAAACACACAAACATGCGAGTGGTATCAATCTCCTCATCTTAGTCTTGGAAACCAAATGAGGATGCATCAGTTTAAAACTGTTGAACTATTAGCTTAATCTTTGATAGTTGCTGAGCAACTATAGGCTAAATAGCTTACTTGATTACCTTCAAATTATAACAAATGTAGATTCAGTCATCTAGATTTAGCTCATGGGGGTTATTTGCTTTTGTTATTTGCATGTAAAATTTGATTTGTTGTTTTGCATGGGTGGAGTTGATTTCCCAGATGTAAACATGCTTGACACTGGAACGAATTTAGCTGTTCATCTACAGCATCTCCCTTATGCATTTTATGATGCAGGCTGACAGACCTCCCCTATTTTCACATAAAAACCTTGCCGGTACAGGTTTACTATATATTACACAGAATATTGGGACCTCTTTTATTAGAAAGTGTGTCAGGAAAGTGAAAAGGCCTGGGAACATTTAGCTGGAAACTTCATTAAGGGTTGAACTGAAGGTCTGTTGGATGATGGGATGGCACAATTCAGTGAAATCACGAGTTCACACAAAAATGTGTAATTTTACACACATACAATGGTGAGGCACACAGGCAGGTCAGCAAAGTGATGGCAAAGTTCAACAGAAGCTGGGAGCTTGCTTTTGCATGTGCAAGTTCAATTTATGTGTGTAGCTTGTGTAATTAAAAGTTTGCAAATGTGCTTGTGTGCGCATGTGCGTATGTGTGTGAGATCAGAGGTCCTGTGTTAAGGACAGGCCTGCTAAGTAGGCCAACAGCTGCTTCCCTGGCAATTCATCTCCAGTCAGCTTTGAAGCCTGCTTTTTCCTCTTATTATTTCAAACCAGGCACATTTGACATATTAATTGAGCTTTCTTTTGTATTCTGGTACACTGACCATCATCATTTTTACTTGCCGGACTTTTACACAAACACATTTAACATCCCTTTGTAGATACAAGCATCTGAGAAACACAAGTGACCAGGTGTTAGTTCCAAGGTTGGTTTATCTATTATGTATTCAAATAAATGCAACATATTCACCACCTGCATGTGCGTGTGTGTGTGGTAGCGTGGGTGTTTATAATTGCGCATTGCAGAAATTACAAACGCTGCTGCTCTGTCCCTCTACCACCTATCGGATGTGTGTGTGTTTTTGTGCCCTTTGATGCTGGACAAAAGACCAGTTCTCCCTTGATCACTCATTTCTTCTCTCTCTTTGCTCTTGTTCTTTTCTAACTCATTTTTCCATCTCTTCTTAACAAAAATGGAAAAATAAACTACAGAGTAAAATACTGAACAGTGGCACAAACACGTGCACACACACTATCCCTCTTTTTGTCCATCACTCTTCATGGCGCACGCAGCGAAGTGCATTCAAGTGAAGCAGAGCACACAGCTGTGAACCAGCCCAGGGGCTTGTCCTCTCTCTCTTTCTCCCTTTCTGTGTATGTCTGTGTGTCTTGACAGCTTGGACCACTGGGACACAACCAGAGGTGTAAACAGGTCAACATGAGAATGAGGGCACTCTCAGTGCACGAGAAACAATCAGAGAGTAGCACCGTTGACTCAAAGAACTGTCTGTGCTTGCTGTTTAATTAGAATATTCAGCATCTTCACACACACGGGTACACACAAAGTGAGTGGTTAATCTGTGTTAGAGTTGATAGATGACCACAGTCAGCGGTCAGCCTTTCTTCCTCCCTACAGCTGCTGTGCCACATGCTCACTTGGAGTGGTGAAGCACATGCAGCAGGCCTCCAGTGTAAGCATGGTAAACTGCCGGAAACACTGGTTATATAATCACAGCATGTGTTCACTGTCACTGTGGTCTGGGCAAAATCTCCTGTTTACACAGCACAAACACATCTGCATTTGGTCGTCTTCTCTGTCAGTATTCCACCTGCACTGTCCAGCTTTGATGAGTGTAGCAGCACTAAGAGTTTTGGTTCAACAGCTGTTTAACCCGAGTCCACTTAATATATGAACATCCTCCCACATACCTCATCGATTACTGTTAACCTCATGTGAGCTGTATATGTGGTTAGTTTTACGGGTGATTTATGAAAGTTGTTGAAACTGTTTTCTGAACACAGGCACAGCTGGTTCATTTCAATATCAAGCTGGGCCAGTCACAAAACTCTGTAACGTGCAGTCTTATCACTGCACTTTCCTTGTAAATACAGTACTTTAAAAAAAAAAACAATTTTTACAGCAAAACCCGGTTTGTACTGGCACAGCGTGTTACTAAATCAAGCCCTTAATCTCCAAGAGAACACTGGTCACCCATCTAAGGTTTGGGTTGGATGTGGGGTTTTCAAATTTATAACAGTTTGGAATTCTGGAAAAAGCATTTAATGGTAAAACTTGAAGAGAGACGTCATTTGAACTACAGTATCTTCTACAGTATCTTCTAGTTTCTGATAATATATCTCTTTTTAAATGTAAAGGCAGGTTTACATTTAGTGTCCATCATTTGGTAAATGGTATATGGTCTGTATTTGTATTAGAGATGGCACGATACCACTTTTTTATGTCCGATACCGATACCGATATCATAAATTTGGATATCTGCCGATACCGATATGAATCCGATATGGTGTTTTTTAATCAACAAAACTGTTTTTTTTTAAATATCTTGCTGCATTTTGTATAAGTTCATACTCAAGTTTAAAACAACAACTACACTAAAGCTATTCTGTTATACCTGTATGCAAAAAAAAAAATTTCATAGTACAGCAATACTGATCAATCTAATAAACTTAAACCTACACCATCCTCCCTATTCTGGTATTTTAAAGAGTACTTAGCATAAATATTAAGCAACCTAACTAATAGGGTTCCAACTCCCAGCAACAACAAAAATAAATAAATAAAAAATAGGGAACCACCCCTCACGCTCCACCTCATGATGCTTAATCGACGTAATCAACCTTAATTTGATGCAGTGTGAAAAAAAATGCACAGAAATCAATTATTTTTCAAGAAATATTAAATAGATTCAACATCTTTCTTCAACAAAATTGCAGACTGCACAGATGGTACCTTCCCAAAGGAAAAAGTAGTATAGCTTACTAGGGTATATTAGACTTAATAGTTACTATATACAGTAATGGACTTCTATTCATTTTACATCAAATTAAAACTTTGGCTGTCAGATAATTATTTATTAAAAGCTAGACATTTTAAATGAGAATAAGAAAGAAAAGTATGTCTTTGTGCCCCCTTTTCCCTGTTAATGCCCTATCGGCCCCCCTGGCTAAACTTTGCTAGATCCGCCCCTGCACAGTTACCAGCCGTCAGCTACGTAGAAAAAGATCCTCGAGTAGAAAGTAATATTAAATAAATTCTAACAACAGCTTATCAAGCTTAAACGTGCTGCTGTTGTTCAGCCGCTGGTTTCCTCTTTCTGGTGCAAAGTGGGCCAAAAGCAAACTAGAGACACGGACTCGCGACAGAAAAGCCGATCAGCTGATCGTTAAGCAGTTTCATGATTGAAGTAGCAGCAAGAAGAGGCAGTCGCTTGTTAAGCTTAACGCAGGAATGCTTTACAAACATTCAGAGATGGACTTACACATTTGCTTTACTTCTCTCGGGATAACTTTGTCGGAGATGAAATGCCGGGTTGCTAGCGAAGCTCCACATGCTATCCAGACCACTGACAGGTCCCGCATGCCACAGCCGCTCTATCACGTGATGCATACTGCTCCGACGTGCTAACCTGAGGTGAGTTACGGTGTGTTGCAAGTTTTGTGAGGTGCTTTCGTGATATTTAATGGATCGGATTACATTTTTTATTTTTCTCCGATATCCGATCCAGTAATTTAGGTCAGTATCGGACCGATACCGATACGTAATATCGGATCGGTCCATCTCTAATTTGTATAGCGTTTTACTTGGTCCTAAGGACCCCAAAGCGCTTTACACTATACACAATCATCCACCCAATCACACACACATTCACACACTGGTGATGGCAAGCTACAGTGTAGCTTCGGCAAGCGCGTACGCTAAATTGGATACGATACAGAGAAGATTAGCATGGCCCCTGCGCAAGGATGACACGCAAATTCGTGTAGCCACAGCCACCCTGGGGCACACTGACAGAGGCGAGGCTGCCGGACACTGGCGCCACCGAGCTCTCTGACCACCACCAGTAGGCAACGGGTGAAGTGTCTTGCCCAAGGACACAACGACCAAGACTGTCGGAGCCGGGGCTCAAACCGGCAACCTTCCTTGTATGTAACTAAAGCTACAAGTAACTAATGTAAATGAAAATTCCCTGGCATTTATATATCAATGAGGGCAATGTTTTGTTTGAGGTCTAGGAAGTCTTCTTTTAACCTCTTCAGACAGAGCTGACTTCTTTGTCTCGGACAACTTCCCTCTATGACAACAACATAAGATTCACGAGTGATTTGGTTAATAGTTTTTCCTTTTTCCTCCTCCTCAGTGTAATTATGTGTGTGGTAGACAGTGACAATATTTGGCATGGCTGGCTCTGTTCCTGACTGACTGGCACGTATTTGAGTAACAGAAACACAATTAGTCACAACTCAAGACAGGGGTGAGAACCAGTTTTTGCAGTCATTATATCACTGAGTAATTTATTGCTGACTGTGGAAGCATAGCGTGACTCTTACTTGTATGTATTCAAAATTGAAAAGAGAACGAAGGAGGATTGACATCAAGGGAAAACACTCATCATTGAGGCAATTCAGTGTGGGAAGATACATTTTTTCACTGTGTGTGCATGTGTGTACAACAATTACTAATCTTAACTAAGAGTATCCAGTTTCTGATGATTTCTGCTGGTTTATTTTTACAGCTCTGATATCTGCTGGCTGCTGCACCAACTCATGTAGGAGTGTTAAACTTTGGGACAGGTGAGTCCCCAGAATTCTTATCTTTTATATATCATATCTGAACTTTTTATATTATTTTATATTATTTTATATTTAGAAGATATGGTTAAATCACTATGTGGTGGAGCTGTTTTTAACATAAAAGTCCGGTGTGGAAAATACTTTTGAGTGCTAAGACTTTATCACAAGTGACCTTAATGCGGAAAAAGTTTTGTGATCTTTATTTATTTATTTCAGTTATCTTAACTGTCATTATATCAAATGAACAGGTTTGTGAGTAACTATGTACCAGTCTGATGTTTTCCAGTTCCAGTGTGTTGGAACACAGATCAGCACAGTTCTCTCAATACTACAGTGCCAATACCACTGTTCAATTTCTGATAATCATTTATCAGATCATTTGCAAGGCAACACCAGACTTGACGTAAACATTGCTTCCCTTACTTTGTCATTTAAAATGTAACATAAAATATAATCCGAACATATATATTTGGTAAACAGGTGTTTAGTAATTAACTAACAAAGGATAAAATCAAACGATTAAAGAAAAAAAAGTTTAGCTCAGTTTACGAGTTGATGGAGGCAGTTAACATTTACAGTCAAATTAGCTCCACCTTCCCCTGCTCTCAGGCTGAGTGAATGACTGATTTTCTTGTCCTTTGATTGTGCTTGGATAAATAATTCTTAAATAAATAAAAATTAAAAATAAATAAATAAAAATAAATAAAACTACTGATATAATTCTAATAGCCTAGGGTTGGAATAAGGGTAGAAATAAGTCATCACAAATGATGACTTACACATACCAGGATAATATTTATATTTGATAAGAACATATTGATAGGTTTGTAGCTTGAACCTATTCGCTGGAACGTTGAGGACAATATAATTACACCGCAAGCAAGACACGAAGTAGGCAAAGTTCTTCATGTTTCTCGTGCACGGGAGAGAACCGGACAAACGCCGTTCCTTCGCTTGACCCCAGTTGCTCTCGTCCGTTCTCCCGTAACACTGCTCTTTTATTGAGGTTACATGAATATGCATAGGTTCATTAACATATGATGTCTACATACAAACAAAGAGTACCTTGCCTTTGTGTGTGTGTGTGTGTGTGTGTGTGTGTGTGTGTGTGTGTGTGTGTGTGTGTGTGTGTGTGTGTGTGATTTGTGTGAGGTCAAGATGTGACCCTGTGAAGACTCCCCAAAGCTGGTGCCAGGAGTCTAGCGGGTCCATCTGAACAAAAGGCTCTTATACTTAAAGAGATATACGTGTGTTTGCTATATCAACAAAGAGAAGATAGGACCTCTCTTATGCTCCTAGGATGTGGGTGTGCATTCCACTCTAGAATGCACACCAAGCCTTTGCAGCCTGCTAAAGATCACAGTCCTATCACTACACAATTGATTATACACCTCTAAGCATATATGGTTAAATATTTCTAAGCATAAATGACAATCAACAATACAAAACCTAACACATATTATTTTACTTAAGTGAAATGATATGCAAGTGTTACACCAAATATAACAAGAGTGAGAACAAGCAAGACAATTTCACAGGAAAGCATTGCTATTAAGACAGTCTGAAGTTCAGTTGAGATGAAACAAAAAAAAAGTCCAGTATCAAATCCAGAAATGATCAAATTTGGCAACGCTTTTTAATTTATTCAGTCGGTAATATGTGAAAACCCAATAAATTCAGAGAGAACAGAGAATGTAAATCATCTACAGGTTATGAAAATTTGGAAAAACATGGAGTAGGTAACACCTTTGGTAGTTGAAGTGCTGACATAAGAAGTCATCTTGGGCAATGGATAGGTTCAAGGTTCAAGGTTCTTTATTTGTCACATGCATAGTTATACAAGTATAACACACAGTGAAATGTAGCCTGACATGCTCCTCGACATGTGCACACACACACACACACACACACACACACACACACACACACACACACACACACACACACACACATTGGGTGAATGTGCATGGTATAGGATAGTGTTGGAAAAGGCAAATTGTGTGTGTGTGAGAGGTCACCCTTGTGTAATCCCTGCTTTAATGCATCAACTGAGTGATGGGACTTGGTTAATATTTAATGTTGAAGAAGTTCCTAATGGATGAATAAATCAACCTTCATCTTTACCTGGAGTTGACAGATTTCTGCATTCTGAACCCAGAAGCTACACACACACACACACACACACACACACACACACACACACACACACACACACACACACACACACACACACACACACACACACACACAAATGACAGCACGTTTTTTGTTTCTTTCCTGTCTTTCAGCTTCGATGCTTCCTTACCATGACATGCCTCTTGATGAGATGCTGCTGTGACAACATGCACCCCAGAGAGAGCAGAAGGGGCAAGAGGATCGATACATAACCGGTCGCATAAATGATCAGGCCAATCAAAACTTCGCAGTGAACAGCGACTACAAGCAGACATAAATACTCTCTCTGCCTTTTCTGCGGTTGCTGCTACTGATGCTGCTATGCATTTACTGAGGACCACCAGAAAAAACGAATGTCATTGTTCAGATGGGCGAAGATTTGTCCCTGCATTGCCAAAAGGAACAGAAGAAAACAAAACAACTGAGAATCTGCGGTTGCCAATTATAAAGCCCTACCTCTTTGGAAAGACAGAGCCCTTATGGATAAATTAAGTTATATATCAAGAGTAGTTGTTCCTGCTAACTGTCTCTTCGCTGTCACACCTGTAAGCATTTGAAAATTAAAATGTGTGAAAACGCAGTTTTAGGTAATGGTAACTACTTTTACAAAGTAATTGTGGATCTGGAATTGAAGCACAAAGTTTACTTTAACCTCTCAACATCTGTTAGATTACCAGTGACAAGTTTGCGTTAGTATTAGGTTTATGTCTACTTTTTATATTGAATTGTAACCAATTGAAAATCTTAAAACTGTTAGACCAACATGCATGTAAAAGAACTGATTTGAAAAGCAACATTTTCTAGTTTATGAAACTATGCTTGTTTAGCATGTGGCTTAAACTTAATTATAACCTTTTCCTTATTTGGTTCACCTGGTGGATGTTAGGAGGTTAACATTTTTTGTGGATAAATTTGATAGTTTTGGCCATAATTGTCAGAAATTATATTTCTATTCACTACAGAATTTCTCAAGATGTAAGACAAGAAACTAATTTGACAATTGGCAGTCACAAAGGATGGGACAAGCCACTTTCAATTTTGAGTTTTAGCTAGTTGTTACTACATACATCTACTGAGGCATGACCACAGTGTGCAGTATTAGAGCCAACCATGTACAGGCCCTGACTACAAAATATATAGAAAAACACATGTACCTATAATTATATACACACATGTAATGAAGAATACACATAAAACACTAAAAATTCATATCACTACAAAAAAGTAATAAAAGCAAATATGGATTAAAAACATACATCATCATAACATCAACACACAGGTGATGGGGAACAAATATGGTCTCTGGTAGGGGCCCCAAAATGTGATTGTAAACATGCTTTTGTTCCTACACAATGAGTATTATATATATATATACACACGCGCGCGCACACACACACAGTCATGTGTTCTCTTGCAGTAAGTTACATTAATTTCCTGTGGATTTGCTCTAAATGTACCCATTCTGCCTTTCCTTTCCTTTTGTTACAATTGTGGATGCATATATTAAATACATATATGTTTTAGATAATGAGGTCAGTGAATGAACAAATATCTCAAAACGTCTTGATGCAATCATCCAGGTAAGTAAATCTCCAAAAGTTGATTCTGTTCATCTGGACGTAGCGTTTTGTGGGAGAAACGTTTCGTCACTCATCCAGGTGACTTCTTCAGTCTCAGCTGACTGCAGGTTTCCCCAATCTTAACCCAGGAATGCTGGTTAGAGCGCGGAGTCAAGGAAGCCATTTACGTGAAAAGGGAAAGACCATCTCTGAATCGAGGAGCTTTCGCCATCTTACAATACTATGATTGCAGCCATTCCCCAACTCTCTGTGAATGGTACTCATGGCCATTGATCAGTGGTCTTTGATCAGTGGGTTTTGGTCAGTGGTTTTTGGTCAGTGGTTGTTGATCAATGGTCATGAGAATTTGCATAATTAAGATTAAGGAGCTGACCTCCCAGCCCATTGTTCCTTCAGTGGGCTGGTTTCAGTCATTATGCAAATGTACTGTTTATAAGATTGGGGAAACCTGCAGTCAGCTGAGACTGAAGAAGTCACTTGGATGAGTGACGAAACGTTTCTGCCACAAAACGCTACGTCCAGATGAACAGAATCAACTTTTGGAGAAATATCTCAAAAGCTCAGTGTTCAGAATGAATTTTTTTTTTAACTTTCACTTTTTCTCTACTTCTGGCCACCACAGGTGCCATTCAAACTCATTTCTCTAAAGGAATACAATCTTTAAAAGGGTTTAAGGCCCCATTCACACACGCCCAGAGAACGTTTGGAAGCCGCTGGCAATCACCGGTCGATAGGAAAAGACGTGCTTTCCTAACCAGTTGGTGAGCGGTTGTGGAAGTTGCTGATTGTTGCTAGCCCTAGAGACTGGCCAGTGACCTTGTGGCAACCATTACCCATAGTTTTCATGGAAGCTGCTGACTTGTCTGCAAAAACTCACCAACTACTTGTTCATCTGTAGTGAAACTGTGAAAAAAGCAGCTCAAACTGGAAACACAAACCATTTATCTTCAAATATAAAAGATGGATGTAGGTCTTGGTTTCTAAAGTCCCATCTTGAAGCGTCAAGGTAAAGAGTTTTGCGATTGCCATCTTAGTATTCTGAAACCACATTTGAAAAGATAGACAAGTCTTATTTTGAAACCCCATATCAATTCAATTCAATTTTATTTATACAGCGCCAAATCACAAAAGTGCTCAAGGGAATTTATATTGTAAGGTAGACCCTACAATAATACCTACAGAGAAAAACCCAACAATCAAATGACCCCCTATGAGCAAGGACTTTTGTGACAGTGGGAAGGAAAACTCCCTTTGAACAGGAAGAAACCTCCGGCAGAACCAGGCCCAGGGAGGGGCGGGGCCATCTGCCGCGACTGGTTGGGGAGAGAGAAGGAAAACAGGATAAATCATTCAGCATACCCCAAATAATTCTCTTCCCTAAAACACAGCATGACTAAGATTTACCAAATTTACTTATTTTATTTATTTTTAGTGTGACCCCAAAATGAGCGGAAAAGCCTTTACAGCAGAAAAGCCTTTAAAAATCTGAGGGCTGTAGACTTTCGAAGGAGACTACGTCTTTTTTAACCACAGGTTTGGCTCTATGGTGGACATTAAAAAGAAATGCAGGTTTAGGCACTTGCATGCTGGCTTCACCTTCCAGACCCAGCACCTACATCCATCTTTTATACTGTCAAAAAAATTGTTCAAAAAATATGGAGCTGGCGATTAGCATGATAGGTCACTTTCAACAATAACCACTACTAGCCTAATCCTGACCTACAACAAACGTTAACCTAAATTTTGTCTTTCCCTTGTTTTTTCACGTCATTCACTGGTGCAAACAAAATTATACCTCTGCAAAAAGTACAGTAATTGTTACAAAATTCATCTTGTAATAGATTTTTAATTAAAAAAATCCACATCAAATTCCAGATTCCTCTTACTATATTTGGAAGTATTGTTGAATTTTTGTGAAATAAAGTTCTTGCTTAATAATGAGACATTTATTTAAAGGGTTACTGTGAGAATAGGATGTCAGGGATCGAGGGGATATATATTTAAATATTTTCTTGTTTAGTTTCTGCTCCTTATTCAGCTTTGTGTCAAGATGTGTTCATATACCAACAACATCATGTACTCTAAACCTTGTGTCAACATCAAATCATATATGTAGCTGTGTGTGCTTTTCGTTTTCCACACCTCTGGGTTTTATGGATAACAGGCTTGAGCAACGTTTTCTCATTGGATGGGAAGAAACTCAGGCATGAAAATTACTACTATCAGACACTGTTTTCAGTTAAAACACTAGAAAAATTTGTCAACTTAAAAATTTAACTGGTATGTTTTCTTAGCTTTAAAGACATTTTAAGACTTTTAGACTTTTCAGATGTCAGTTAACCACAGGATATACTGATATCAGTTCCCCCCCCAAAATTGTGAAGGGATTAACTACTATGGGTTGGTAAATATAAAAGCCAAGCTTTGTTTATTATATCAATTTTTAAAGTTGTTGGGGTTTCAATGTCACTTGCTCCTTGTCCCCTTTCCCCATTTTATTACACGTCCTTTTTTGGAAGGACACACTAAAGAACAGATTATAGAATTTAGAATAATGCAGCCATTCTTTACTGTTCTTAACTGTTCACTGTTCCGTTAGCAATTTCATAGTAGCATCTTGTAGATCCTAGCACTTAACACATATGTTCCAGACTGTACTGATTTAAGTACAGACTCTCTCGCCCCCAATGATACCTTACTTTATTTATAAACTCTCTGTTTTTGCTCAACATGAAATAGAAAGCAATTGAAACTATTTGAAGTTTTTACCACTACTTTCAATTTGCCCATTGGTAGCTAAAATGCACACAATCAAAGGTTTCAGAGTACCAGAAATGCTTCTGATTTCACTTCAGGGCAGAACTGAACCATTGTTTTCTACTGTTTGCTTCTCACTATCTGTTTTCTTGTTACTGCTCAGATGTGTGGAAAACATTTTACTTGGTGCATACCTAATGACTCACAGTAATATCGACATACAGACATCCACACACATACAGTTATCCAAACTCTTTTCTGTATAACCTCTTCACCCTGAGTGTCTAGATTTGTTGAAAGGTTAACAAGGCAGAAAATACTACTATATTATCAAAGACCTTGTTTGTTTTTAAAAAGTCAAGAGTAGTAAATCTACTTAGTTTTATAAATATATAGGTTATTATTTTTGACTTCTTGGTATTATAAAACTACTTATTCTATTCAGAGACATATGTAAAAGCTAATAAAGTGACTTTATGTAAAAATGGCTCAGTTGAGTTAGAATTGGTGGATTCACACACACACACACACACACACACACACACACACACACACACACACACACACACACACACACACACACACGATGAAGCAACTAAAAGCCAATTGAAGTATAGAGTATAGAGTTGTAAACAACTATTGGATTAATGGTTGAGTAATCAGTGCCAATTTTATGGACAACCATCTTTTTCAGGTGGTGAGTAAAGGTTGAGTAATAATACCCACAAATGAGATCTCATTCTATTTAGAACAGGCCATTCCTAAGCTACAGACACTGAGTGGTAAGCTCAACTGCGTTGATTCATTCTGAGGACAAAATGCAAACTTGGAGCAGGAAAAGCCTTTTCCAGCCAAGCGTCCAAAAGTAACATGCTGCTTTGTTTCAGTAGATGCTACATATAGCAAATTTTGTAGGAGCACAATTTGCTACTACCCCATTAAAAACTTGCACTGTGTGTACAGTATGACATTATTTATTTACTCATTTAATTAGAACATTAGTATACAGTACATGTATTTGTACATGTGCATGCTCTTGCATGCAAGGAGAAGAGACTGAGTTCAATGACTGACAGTGAAAATGGTTCCCAATTACTTATTGGCTTGGAATGAAAAGTGCATATGTATCATGTCAAGTATGATATGTATTATATCATATCAAATTCTCAGTTATCTACCTCTTGGTGGTCTCAGGAGCGTTGAAGAAAGACAACTGGACTTCTCTGAATATTTGAAAGATATTGAACACATAAATTAACTATTCAATGAACCATTCAAAATAAAGAATTTCCCAAAACAAAGATAAAGAAAGAATAAAGAAAGAGGAGAAGCACAAATGTTTTCATTTAAAGTGTCTCAGTTTCAAATCATTTTGAGTGAAAAATATAACCTAATGTTCCCTTCAACGTGAATAAACTCATATGCAAGGTCACTTTGAGTGGGTGCACTAAGAAATACAACCACCATTGTATTTTGTTGTCATCTTTTGTCTCCAGTAGCTGTTGAAGGATTTGTGCGGTTTCAATCAGAGGCATCTTATTAACACATAAATCAACGATTCCCTGAACTATTCAAAATAAAGAATTCGCCAAATAGGAGAATTAAGGAAAAAGGAAAAGAAGAAGAAGAAAGTGTACTTTATTGGTCCCCGTGGGGAAAATCCCTCCAAGTGTTTCCGTTTGAGGGGTCTCTACTTGAAATGTTCTTTAAGTGAACCATGTTAACTAGTGTTTGCTTCAAAGTGTCTAATTGCTGTAAACTCGTATGCAAGGTAACTTTGAATGGGTGCACTTAGGAACAGTGTTGGGAAGGTTAATTTTAAAATGTATTCTACTGCAGATTACAGAATACATGCCCCAAATGTATTTTGTAACGTATTCCCGTTACATTACTCAATGAGAGTAACGTATTCTGAATACTTTGGATTACTTAATATATTACCATGCTTTTTCCCTGCAGCACAGACTACATGAGGCTACATTCTTTAGGGTGTAGCCTCATGGGCATGTAACACTCTGCCTATTGCCTTCATATTAAATCATAAAAAATATTTCTTCACGTCATTATGAGATGCGAGATTGAGACTCAGGCATTAGAGCCTCTTAATGTGTGTTTTGTTTGGGTTTCCACCAGCGTGGGATTACCAAAAATTAGACAGGGCATAGCCTAAAGTATGAAACAGGAAAAGACTTTCTGTGTAATCCCTTTATTTTAGAAAAGTAACTGTATTCTGAATACCACCTTTTTAAACGGTAACTCTAACGGAATACATCCATCCATTTGCTTCCGCTTGTCCTTTTCAGGGTCACGGGGGGGCGCTGGAGCCTATCCCA
Organism: Mchenga conophoros; assembly: GCF_057382185.1. NCBI lineage: Eukaryota > Metazoa > Chordata > Actinopteri > Cichliformes > Cichlidae > Mchenga > Mchenga conophoros. The sequence continues at coordinate 30,443,417 of NC_140538.1, read as the reverse complement.
GCTGGCATAGGGCAAGAGGCGGGGTACACCCTGGACAGGTCGCCAGTCTGTCGCAGGGCCAACACACAGGGACAGACAACCATTCACACTCACATTCACACCTAGTGGCAATTTGGATTATCCAATTAACCTATCCCCATAAGCTGCATGTTTTTGGACGGTGGGAGGAAGCCGGAGTACCCGGAGGAAACCCACGCAAACACGGGGAGTACATGCAAACTCCACACAGAAAGACCCCGACCTGATGGTGGAATTGAACTCAGGAACTTCTTCCTGTGCGGCAACAGTGCTAACCATCGTGCCACCGTGCTGCCCTAGTAATAGAATACAATTAATCATATTTTGTATTTTAAATATGTAAAGGCGGTACATGTATTCAGTTACTCACCAACACTGCTTAGGAATACAACCACCACCATGTCTCCATTCAAAGTGATCTTGATATGAAACATAGAACTCAATTTGATAGACGTAACATGGAGGGTCAGGTAGAATTTGTAGCAGTTGTTGTGTACAACTGGTCCAAGCAGATGCACTTACTGAATTCAAGAGACAAGTTCTTGCATGAGTTGGACCAATAATACAGACTTGTAATGAATGCTCTTCCTTACCAGTGAGTCCGGAAGTTCTTTTGGAATATTCTGTATTGTCTGTGTTTCCAAATCCATGAGATGCTTGAACATGAGTCTCCTTTTATATGAACTCAAGACTCCTCTTGCAGTCCCACCCACATTTAAGTCAATGACATTCAGTCATGAAATGAATGGTTGGCTAACGACTGTCGTAGCAGCCCATTGTATTTTGGTTTGCTCTTTTGTCTCCAGTAGCTGTTGAAGGATTTGTGAGGTTTCAATAAGAGGGATCTTATTAACACATAAATCAATGATTCCCTGAACTATTCAAAAGAAAGAATTCCCCAAATAGGAGCACTAAATAAAGAGGAAAACCACAAGTGTTTCCATTTGAAGGGTCTCTACTTGAGATTTTCTGTAAGTGAACCGTGTTATCTAAAGTTTGCTTCAAAGTGTCTAATTGCTGTAAACTCACATGTAAGGTCACTTTGAGTGGGTGCACTTAGGAAAACAACCACCATCAGTGTCTCCATTCAAAGTGATCTTGATATGAAACATAGAACTCACTTTTTTAGATGCAATCAGGTAGAATTTGTAGCAGTTGTTGTGTACAACTGGTCCAAGCAGATGCACTTACTGAATTCAAGAGACAAGTTCTTGCATGAGTTGGACCAATAATACAGACTTGTAATGAATGCTCTTCCTTACCAGTGAGTCCGGAAGTTCTTTTGGAATATCCTGTGTTGTCTGTGTTTCCAAATCCATGAGGGATACCTGGACATGAGTCTCCTTTTATATGAACTCAAGACTCCTCTTGCAGTCCCACCCACATTTAAATCAACGAGATTCAATCATGAGACTAATGGTTGGCTAACGACTGTCGTAGCACCCCACTGTATTTTGTTGTCATCTTTTGTCTCCAGTAGCTGTTGGAAGGATTTGTGCGGTTTCAATCAGATGAATCTTATTAACACCTAAATTAATGATTCCCTGAACTATTCAAAAGAAAGAATTCCCAAAATAGGAGCACTAAGTAAAGAGGAAAACCACAACTTTTTTCATTTGAGGGGTCTCTACTTGAGATTTTCTGTAAGTGAACCGTGTTATCTAAAGTTTGCTTCAAAGTGTCTAATTGCTGTAAACTCACATGTAAGGTCACTTTGAGTGGGTGCACTTAGGAAAACAACCACCATCAGTGTCTCCATTCAAAGTGATCTTGATATGAACCATAGAACTCAATTTGATAGACCTAACATGGAGGGTGACGTAGAATTTGTAGCAGTCGATGAGTCTATATTTGAGATCTTCTTTAAGTGAAACATATAATCTAAAGTTTGCTTCAAAGTGTCTAATTGCTGTAAACTTGTATGCAAGGTCACTTTGAGTGGGTGCACTTGGGAATACAACCACCATCAGTGTCTCCATTCAAAGTGATCTTGATATGAAACATAGAACTCAATTTGATAGACATAACATGGAGGGTCAGGTAGAATTTGTAGCAGTCGATGAGTGTGTCTATTTGAGATCTTTAAGTGAAACATTTAATCTAAAGTGTCCTTCAACGTGTCTAATTGTTGTAAACTCGTATGCAAGGTCACTTTGAGTGGGTGCACTTAGGAAAACAACCACCGTCAGTGTCTCCATTCAAAGTGATCTTGATATGAAACATAGAACTCAATTTGATAGACATAACATGAAGGGTCAGGTAGAATTTGTAGCAGTTGTTGTGTACAACTGGTCCAAGCACTTACTGAATTCAAGAGACAAGTTCTTGCATGAGTTGGACCAACAATACAGACTTGTAATGAATGCTCTTCCTTACCAGTGAGTCCGGAAGTTCTTTTGGAATATCCTGTGTTGTCTGTGTTTCCAAATCCATGAGGGATACCTGGACATGAGTCTCCTTTTATATGAACTCAAGACTCCTCTTGCTCCATCCACATTTAAGTCAATGACATTAAGTCATGAAACCAATGGTTGGCTAACGACTGTAGTAGCGTCCATTTGTATTTTGGTTTCCTCTTTTGTCTCCAGTAGCTGTTGGAAAGATTTGTGCGGTTTCAATCAGAGGGATCTTATTAACACATAAATCAACGATTCCCTGAACTATTCGAAATAAAGACTTCCCCAAATAGGAGCACAAAGAAAAAAGGAAAACCACAAGTGTTTTCATTTGAGGGGTCTCTACTTGAGATGTTGTGTAAGTGAACCGTGTTATCTAAAGTTTGCTTCAAAGTGTCTAATTGCTGTAAACTCACATTCAAGGTCACTTTGAGTGGGCGCACTTAGGAATACAGCCACCATCAGTGTCTCCATTCAAAGTGATCTTGATATGAAACATAGAACTCAATTTTTTAGATGTAATCTGGTAGAATTTGTAGCAGTTGTGTACAACTGGTCCAAGCAAATGCACTTACTGAATTCAAGAGACAAGTTCTTGCATGAGTTGGACCAATAATACAGACTTGTAATGAATGCTCTTCCTTACCAGTGAGTCCGGAAGTTCTTTTGGAATATCCTGTGTTGTCTGTGTTTCCAAATCCATGAGGGATACCTGGACATGAGTCTCCTTTTATATGAACTCAAGACTCCTCTTGCTCCATCCACATTTAAATCAACGAGATTCAATCATGAGACTAATGGTTGGCTAACGACTGTCGTAGCACCCCACTGTATTTTGGTTTCCTCTTTTGTCTCCAGTAGCTGTTGAAGGATTTGTGCGGTTTCAATCAGAGGCATCTTATTAACACATAAATCAACGATTCCCTGAACTATTAAAAAAAAAAAAAAAGAATTCCCCAAATAGGAGCACTAAGTAAAGAAGAAAACCACAACTTTTTTCATTTGAGGGGTCTCTACTTGAGATTTTCTGTAAGTGAACCGTGTTATCTAAAGTTTGCTTCAAAGTGTCTAATTGTTGTAAACTCACATGCAAGGTCACTTTGAGTGGGTGCACTTAGGAAAACAACCACCATCAGTGTCTCCATTCAAAGGGATCTTGATATGAAACATAGAACTCAATTTGATAGACATAACATGAAGGGTCAGTAGAATTTGTAGCAGTTGTTGTGTACAACTCGTCCAAGCACTTACTGAATTCAAGAGACAAGTTCTTGCATGAGTTGGACCAATAATACAGACTTGTAATGAATGCTCTTCCTTACCAGTGAGTCCCGAAGCTCTTTTGGAAAATGCTGTGTTGTCTGTGTTTCCAAATCCATGAGGGATACCTGGACATGAGTCTCCTTTTATATGAACTCAAGACTCCTCTTGCTCCATCCACATTTAAGTCAAGGACATTAAGTCATGAAACCAATGGTTGGCTAACGACTGTAGTAGCGTCCATTTGTATTTTGGTTTCCTCTTTTGTCTCCAGTAGCTGTTGAAGGAGTTGTGCGGTTTCAATCAGAGGCATCTTATTAACACACAAATCAACGATTCCCTGAACTATTCAAAATAAAGACTTCCCCAAATAGGAGCACAAAGAAAAAAGGAAAACCACAAGTGTTTCCATTTGAAGGGTCTCTACTTGAGATGTTCTGTAAGTGAACCGTGTTATCTAAAGTTTGCTTCAAAGTGTATAATTGCTGTAAACTCATATGTAAGGTCACTTTGAGTGGGTGCACTTAGGAATACAACCACCATCAGTGTCTCCATTCAAAGTGATCTCGATATGAAACATAGAACTCAATTTGATAGACATAACATGGAGGGTCAGGTAGAATTTGTAGCAGTCGATGAGTCTATATTTGAGATCTTCTTTAAATGAAACATATTATCTAAAGTTTGCTTCAAAGTGTCTAATTGCTGTAAACTCACATTTAAGGTCACTTTGAGTGGGTGCACTTAGGAAAACAACCACCATCAGTGTCTCCATTCAAAGTGATCTCGATATGAAACATAGAACTCAATTTGATAGACATAACATGAAGGGTCAGGTAGAATTTGTAGCAGTTGTTGTGTACAACTGGTCCAAGCAGATGTACTTACTGAATTCAAGAGACAAGTTCTTGCATGAGTTGGACCAATAATACAGACTTGTAATGAATGCTCTTCCTTACCAGTGAGTCCGGAAGTTCTTTTGGAATATCCTGTGTTGTCTGTGTTTCCAAATCCATGAGGGATACCTGGACATGAGTCTCCTTTTATATGAACTCAAGACTCCTCTTGCAGTCCCATCCACATTTAAGTCAATGACATTCAATCATGAAACCAATGGTTGGCTAACGACTGTAGTAGCGGCCCATTGTATTTTGGTTTCCTCTTTTGTCTCCAGTAGCTGTTGAAGGATTTGTGCGGTTTCAATCAGAGGCATCTTATTAACACATAAATCAACGATTCCCTGAACTATTCGAAATAAAGACTTCCCCAAATAGGAGCACTAAGTAAAGAGGAAAACCACAAGTGTTTCCATTTGAGGGGTCTCTACTTGAGATGTTCTGTAAGTGAACCATGTTAACTAAAGTTTGCTTTAAAGTGTCTAATTGCTGTAAACTCATATGCAAGGTCACTTTGAGTGGGTGCACTTAGGAATACAGCCACCATCAGTGTCTCCATTCAAAGTGATCTTGATATGAAACATAGAACTCAATTTTTTAGATGCAATCAGGTAGAATTTGTAGCAGTTGTTGTGTACAACTGGTCCAAGCAAATGCACTTACTGAATTCAAGAGACAAGTTCTTGCATGAGTTGGACCAATAATACAGACTTGTAATGAATGCTCTTCCTTACCAGTGAGTCCGGAAGTTCTTTTGGAATATCCTGTGTTGTCTGTGTTTCCAAATCCATGAGGGATACCTGGACATGAGTCTCCTTTTATATGAACTCAAGACTCCTCTTGCAGTCCCACCCACATTTAAGTCAATGACATTCAGTCATGAAACCAATGGTTGGCTAACGACTGTAGTAGCGGCCCATTGTATTTTGGTTTCCTCTTTTGTCTCCAGTAGCTGTTGAAGGAGTTGTGCGGTTTCAATAAGAGGCATCTTATTAACACATGAATTAATGATTCCCTGAACTATTCAAAATAAAGAATTCCCAAAATAGGAGCACTAAATAAAGAGGAAAACCACAAGTGTTTCCATTTGCGGGGTCTCTACTTGAGATTTTCTGTAAGTGAACCGTGTTAACTAAAGTTTGCTTTAAAGTGTCTAATTGCTGTAAACTCACATGTAAGGTCACTTTGAGTGGGTGCACTTAGGAAAACAACCACCATCAGTGTCTCCATTCAAAGTGATCTTGATATGAAACATAGAACTCAATTTGATAGACGTAACATGCAGGCTCAGGTAGAATTTGTAACAGTCGATGAGTGTGTCTATTTGAGATCTTCTTTAAGTGAAATATATAATCTAAAGTGTGCTTCAAAGTGTCTAATTGTTGTAAACTCACATGTAAGGTCACTTTGAGTGGGTGCACTTAGGAATACAACCACCATCAGTGTCTCCATTCAAAGTGATCTCGATATGAAACATAGAACTCAATTTTTTAGATGTAATCAGGTAGAATTTGTAGCAGTTGTTGTGTACAACTGGTCCAAGCAAATGCACTTACTGAATTCAAGAGACAAGTTCTTCCATGAGTTGGACCAATAATACAGACTTGTAATGAATGCTCTTCCTTACCAGTGAGTCCCGAAGCTCTTTTGGAATATCCTGTGTTGTCTGTGTTTCCAAATCCATGAAGAATACCTGGACATGAGTCTCCTTTTATATGAACTCAAGACTCCTCTTGCTCCATCCACATTTAAGTCAAGGACATTCAGTCATGAAACCAATGGTTGGCTATGACTGTAGTAGCACCCCATTGTATTTTGGTTTGCTCTTTTGTCTCCAGTAGCTTTTGGAAGGTTTTGTGCGGTTTCAATCAGAGGCATCTTATTAACACATAAATCAACGATTCCCAGAACTATTCAAAAAAAAAAAAAAAAAAGAATTCCCCAAATAGGAGCACTAAGTAAAGAGGAAAACCACAAGTGTTTCCATTTGAGGGGTCTCTACTTGAGATTTTCTGTAAGTGAACCGTGTTATCTCAAGTTTGCTTCAAAGTGTCTAATTGCTGTAAACTCACATGTAAGGTCACTTTGAGTGGGTGCACTTAGGAAAACAACCACCATCAGTGTCTCCATTCAAAGTGATCTTGATATGAAACATAGAACTCAATTTGATAGACATAACATGGAGGGTCAGGTAGAATTTGTAGCAGTTGTTGTGTACAACTGGTCCAAGCAGATGCACTTACTGAATTCAAGAGACAAGTTCTTGCATGAGTTGGACCAATAATACAGACTTGTAATGAATGCTCTTCCTTACCAGTGAGTCCGGAAGTTCTTTTGGAAAATCCTGTGTTGTCTGTGTTTCCAAATCCATGAGGGATACCTGGACATGAGTCTCCTTTTATATGAACTCAAGACTCCTCTTGCAGTCCCACCCACATTTAAGTCAATGACATTCAGTCATGAAACCAATGGTTGGCTAACGACTGTAGTAGCGGCCCATTGTATTTTGGTTTCCTCTTTTGTCTCCAGTAGCTGTTGAAGGAGTTGTGCGGTTTCAATAAGAGGCATCTTATTAACACATGAATTAATGATTCCCTGAACTATTCAAAATAAAGAATTCCCAAAATAGGAGCACTAAATAAAGAGGAAAACCACAAGTGTTTCCATTTGAGGGGTCTCTACTTGAGATTTTCTGTAAGTGAACCGTGTTAACTAAAGTTTGCTTCAAAGTGTCTAATTGCTGTAAACTCACATGCAAGGTCACTTTGAGTGGGTGCACTTAGGAAAACAACCACCATCAGTGTCTCCATTCAAAGTGATCTTGATATGAAACATAGAACTCAATTTGATAGACGTAACATGCAGGCTCAGGTAGAATTTGTAACAGTCGATGAGTGTGTCTATTTGAGATCTTCTTTAAGTGAAACATATAATCTAAAATTTGCTTCAAAGTATCTAATTGTTGTAAACTCATATGCAAGGTCACTTTGAGTGGGTGCACTTAGGAAAACAACCACCATCAGTGTCTCCATTCAAAGTGATCTTGATATGAAACATAGAACTCAATTTGATAGACCTAACATGGAGAGTGACGTAGAATTTGTAGCAGTCGATGAGTCTATATTTGAGATCTTCTTTAAATGAAACATATTATCTAAAGTTTGCTTCAAACTGTCTAACTGTTGTAAACTTCAGTCCCACCCACATTTAAATCAACGAGATTCAATCATGAAACAAATGGATGGCTAACGACTGTAGTAGCGGCCCATTGTATTTTGTTGTCATCCTTTGTCTCCAGTAGCTGTTGAAGGTTTTATACTGTTCTAATCACAGTTATCTTATTAACACATAAATCAACGATTCCCTGAACTATTCAAAATAAAGAATTCCCCAAATAGAAGCACTAAGTAAAGAGGAAAACCTCAACTGTTTCCATTTGAGGGGTCTCTACTTGATATATTCTTTAAGTGAAACATATACAGTGAAGTCACATTGAATTTTCCTCTATTTGGTGCTCTATTTGAAGTTTGCTTTAAAGTGTCTAATTGCTGTAAACTCATATGCAAGTTCACTTTTATTGGGTGCACTTAGGAAAAGAACCACCATTGATATGAAGCACAGGACATGTAGCTTCAAATATTTTTGAATTTGTTATGTATAGCTATAATCCATGATTACTAATGAGCACAACAATAATTAGCACTTAATGTACTCAGAATCCAAGTAAGTGCTTAAGTCTCTGTAATGTTCATGACCAATCTTATGCTTATTGAATACATATATAACAAGGGTATCGTTGAAAAAGCTGATGTCTTGAATGTGATACTTTGTTGCTGAGATCAAGAGTATAATTTGTAACACTGTACCTACCATTCCAGGTGGTAATAGTCTTTTTTGTTATGATGGTGAATAATTCCTTAAATTATGTCATTGTTTCATCCTGATGTGAACCCAAGGTTATCTCAAAGGAAGCACTTGGGAAAAAAAGAATCATTCCATTTTCATTCCATGAAATCTTGACAATTCAGTTCAATTCAACTGTATTTATACACCACCAAATAACAACAACAGACGTCTCAAGGTGCTTTATATATTATGTAGACCTTACAATAAAAAATTCAGAGAAAAACCCAACAATCATATGACCCCCTATGAGAAAGAACTTGGTGATAGTGGGAAGGAAAAACTCCCTAATGTGGAAGAGAGTCAGAGATTAATAACGAGTGTGATTAAATGCAGAGAGATCTATTAACACATGTTGAGTGAGATAGGTGACTAGAAGAAAATACTCAGTGCATCATGGGAATCCCCCAACAGTCTACACCTATTGCAGCATAACTAAGGGAGGACTCAGGGTCACCTGATCCAGCCCTAACTATATGCTTTAGCAAAAAGGAAAGTTTTACGCTTAAGTTGTAATAAGGAATTTTATTTTAAAAGGACATAAAGATTTCGGAATGTCAAAATACAATATAAATCAAAATCCAAGATTAAGTTTACAGTTATGATTAGGTATAGAAGACATCAACAACACAACAACAATCAGCACTTACTGTATTCAGAATTCAAATAACTACCTATATTGTCGCGATGTTGGCAATGATGGTGGCTAATTCCTGAAATGATGACTTTATGTGACCCAGATGAAAAACATAAGAACAAACGCACCCACTAAGACAGAAGATGCCTGCAAAACACTCTTTGTTAATGACCTAAAAAGGAGGAAAACTTACTGTACCTTAATGTAGAACCTACTGTACTTTGAATTCCAGTTGGTGACAGTTGTTTTTAATGATGGTGAACAAGTCCTGAAATAATCTGGCTGTGTGATCCTGATGTAATACAATCAAGATTACTTCGAAAGGAAGCACTTAGGAAAACATGGAACCATCAGTGTCTCCGTTCGAGGTGATCTTAATGTGATATGTCCTGAAAATCTAAAGTAAGCTTTAAGTTAACATACATCTTTATATCAAGTCCTGCAACCTTGGCAAAGAGGAAAGATTTGCAACAAAGATTTCTGATGGTCAAAATGAGCTACAATACATAATGCAATGGTAATTTTACAGTGATTGTTGGCTGAAGAAGACATCAGCAACACAACAACAATCAGCACTTACTATTTTAAGAATTCAAATAAGTGCCCTTGTTGCCGTGATGTTGGTGACTAATTTGTGAAATGATGATTTCATTTGACCCTGATGAAAAACATAAAAAGCCATGCATCCACTGAGACAGAAGATGCCTGCAAAACACTCTTTGTTGATGACTTATACAGCACGAAAACTTGCACTTACTGTAGTTTGAATTCCAGTTGATGACAGTTCTTTTAAATGATGTTGAACAAGTCCTGAAATAATCTGGCTGTGTGATCCTACAATCAAGATTACTTCGAAAGGAAGCACTTAGGAAAACATGGAACCATCAGTGTCTCCGTTCGAGGTGATCTTAATGGGATATGTCCTGAAAATCTAAAGTCAGCTTAAGTTAACATGCATCTTTATATCAAGTCCTGCAACCTTGGCAAAGAGGAAAGATTTGCAACAAAGATTTCTGATGGTCAAAATGAGCTACAATGCATAATGCAAAGGTAATTTTACAGTGATTGTTGGCTGTAGAAGACATCAACAACACAACAACAATCAGCACTTACTATATTCAGTAATCAAATAAGTGCCTATGTTGCCGTGATGTTGGTGATTAATTCCTGAAATCATGAATTCTTTTGAACCTAATAACCTAATAAAAAGCAACGCATCCACTGAGACAGAATGTCTTCAAAACACTCTTTGTTGATGACATTTGGCACTTACTCTAGTTTGAATTACAGTTGGTAATGGTGTTTTACTTGTGATGGGTGACTAATTCTTAAAAGGTAGCTGCGTGATCCTGATGTAATACAATCAAGATTACTTCGAAAGGAAGCACTTAGGAAAACAAGAACCATCAGTGTCTCCGTTCGAGGTGATCTTTCTGTGATACGTCCTGAAAATCTAAAGTCTGATTAACTACAGTTAACATGCATTTTTTTTATCAAGTGCTGCAACCTTGGCAAAGAGGAAAGATTTGCAACAAAGATTTCTGATGGTCAAAATGAGCTACAATGCATAATGCAAAGGTAATTTTACAGTGATTGTTGGCTGTAGAAGACATCAACAACACAACAACAATCAGCACTTACTATATTCAGAATTCAAATAAGTGCCCTTGTTGCCGTGATGTTGGTGACTAATTTGTGAAATGGTGATTTCATTTGACCCTGATGAAAAAGCATAAGAAGCCATGCATCCACTGAGACAGAAGATTCCTTCAAAGCATTCTTTGTTGATGACGTCAGGAGTACAACAATTAGCACTTACTGCAGTTTAAATTTCTAGTTGGTGACAGTTGTTTTACATGATGGTGAACAAGTCCTGAAATAATTTGGCTGTGTGATCCTGATGTATTACAATCAAGATTACTTCGAAAGGATGCACTTAGGAAAACATGGAACCATCAGTGTCTCCGTTCGAGGTGATCTTAATGTGATATGTCCTGAAAATCTAAAGTCAGCTTTAAGTTAACATACATCTTTATATCAAGTCCTGCAACCTTGGCAAAGAGGAAAGATTTGCAACAAAGATTTCTGATGGTCAAAATGAGCTACAATGCATAATGCAATGGTAATTTTACAGTGATTGTTGGCTGAAGAAGACATCAGCAACACAACAACAATCAGCACTTACTATTTTAAGAATTCAAATAAGTGCCCTTGTTGCCGTGATGTTGGTGACTAATTTCTGAAATGATGATTTCATTTGACCCTGATGAAAAACATAAAAAGCCATGCATCCACTGAGACAGAAGATGCCTGCAAAACACTCTTTGTTGATGACTTATACAGCACGAAAACTTGCACTTACTGTAGTTTGAATTCCAGTTGATGACAGTTCTTTTAAATGATGTTGAACAAGTCCTGAAATAATCTGGCTGTGTGATCCTACAATCAAGATTACTTCGAAAGGAAGCACTTAGGAAAACATGGAACCATCAGTGTCTCCGTTCGAGGTGATCTTAATGTGATATGTCCTGAAAATCTAAAGTCAGCTTAAGTTAACATGCATCTTTATATCAAGTCCTGCAACCTTGGCAAAGAGGAAAGATTTGCAACAAAGATTTCTGATGGTCAAAATGAGCTACAATGCATAATGCAAAGGTAATTTTACAGTGATTGTTGGCTGTAGAAGACATCAACAACACAACAACAATCAGCACTTACTATATTCAGTAATCAAATAAGTGCCTATGTTGCCGTGATGTTGGTGATTAATTCCTGAAATCATGACTTCTTTTGAACCTAATAACCTAATAAAAAGCAACGCATCCACTGAGACAGAATGTCTTCAAAACACTCTTTGTTGATGACATTTGGCACTTACTCTAGTTTGAATTACAGTTGGTAATGGTGTTTTACTTGTGATGGGTGACTAATTCTTAAAAGGTAGCTGCGTGATCCTGATGTAATACAATCAAGATTACTTCGAAAGGAAGCACTTAGGAAAACAAGAACCATCAGTGTCTCCGTTCGAGGTGATCTTTCTGTGATACGTCCTGAAAATCTAAAGTCTGCTTAACTATAGTTAACATGCATCTTTATATCAAGTCCTGCAACCTTGGCAAAGAGGAAAGATTTGCAACAAAGATTTCTGATGGTCAAAATGAGCTACAATGCATAATGCAATGTATCACTGTAATTTTACAGTGATTTTTGACTGTAGAAGACATCAACAACACAACAACAATCAGCACTTACTATATTCAGAATTCAAATAAGTGCCTATTTTGCCGTGATGTTGGTGACTAATTTGTGAAATGATGATTTCATTTGACCCTGATGAAAAAGCATAAGAAGCCATGCATCCACTGAGACAGAAGATTCCTTCAAAGCATTCTTTGTTGATGACGTCAGGAGTACAACAATTAGCACTTACTGCAGTTTAAATTTCTAGTTGGTGACAGTTGTTTTACATGATGGTGAACAAGTCCTGAAATAATCTGGCTATGTGATCCTGATGTAATACAATCAAGATTACTTCGAAAGGAAGCACTTAGGAAAACATGGAACCATCAGTGTCTCCGTTCGAGGTGATCTTAATGTGATACGTCCTGAAAATCTAAAGTCAGCTTTAAGTTAACATATATCTTTATATCAAGTCCTGCAACCTTGGCAAAGAGGAAAGATTTGCAACAAAGATTTCTGATGGTCAAAATGAGCTACAATGCATAATGCAATGGTAATTTTACAGTGATTGTTGGCTGAAGAAGACATCAGCAACACAACAACAATCAGCACTTACTATTTTAAGAATTCAAATAAGTGCCCTTGTTGCCGTGATGTTGGTGACTAATTTCTGAAATGATGATTTCATTTGACCCTGATGAAAAACATAAAAAGCCATGCATCCACTGAGACAGAAGATGCCTGCAAAACACTCTTTGTTGATGACTTATACAGCACGAAAACTTGCACTTACTGTAGTTTGAATTCCAGTTGATGACAGTTCTTTTAAATGATGTTGAACAAGTCCTGAAATAATCTGGCTGTGTGATCCTACAATCAAGATTACTTCGAAAGGAAGCACTTAGGAAAACATGGAACCATCAGTGTCTCCGTTCGAGGTGATCTTAATGTGATATGTCCTGAAAATCTAAAGTCAGCTTAAGTTAACATGCATCTTTATATCAAGTCCTGCAACCTTGGCAAAGAGGAAAGATTTGCAACAAAGATTTCTGATGGTCAAAATGAGCTACAATGCATAATGCAAAGGTAATTTTACAGTGATTGTTGGCTGTAGAAGACATCAACAACACAACAACAATCAGCACTTACTATATTCAGAATTCAAATAAGTGCTTATGTTGTCGTGATGTTGGTGACTAATTTCTGAAATGATGATTTCATTTGACCCTGATGAAAAAGCATAAAAAGCCATGCATCCACTGAGACAGAAGATGCCTGCAAAACACTCTTTGTTGATGACTTATACAGCACGAAAACTTGCACTTACTGTAGTTTGAATTTCAGTTGGTGACAGTTGTTTTAAATGATGTTGAACAAGTCCTGAAATAATCTGGCTATGTGATCCTACAATCAAGATTACTTCGAAAGGAAGCACTTAGGAAAACATGGAACCATCAGTGTCTCCGTTCGAGGTGATCTTTCTGTGATACGTCCTGAATATCTAAAGTCTTCTTAACTAAAGTTAACATGCATTTTTTAATCAAGTGCTTCAACCTTGGCGAAGAGGAAATATTTGCAAAACAGACTTCTGATTGTCAAAATGAGCTACAATGCATAATGCAATGTATCACTGTAATTTTACAGTGATTGTTGGCTGTAGAAGACATCAGCAACACAACAACAATCAGCATTTACTATATTCAGAAATCAAATAAGTGCCTATGTTGCCGTGATGTTGGTGATTATTTACTGAAATCATGATTTCGTTTGAACCTAATAACCTAATAAAAAAGCAACGCATCCACTGAGACTTGGTAATGGTGTTTTACTTATGATGGGTGACTAATTCTTAAAAGGTAGCTGTGTGATCCTGATGTAATACAATCAAGATTACTTCGAAAGGAAGCACTTAGGAAAACAAGAACCATCAGTGTCTCCGTTCGAGGTGATCTTAATTATATTATGTCCTGAAAATCTAAAGTCAGCTTAAGTTAACATGCATCTTTATATCAAGTCCTGCAACCTTGGCAAAGAGGAAAGATTTGCAACAAAGATTTCTGATGGTCAAAAGGAGCTACAATGCATAATGCAATGGTAATTATATATTGATTTTTGGCTGTAGAAGACATCAGCAACACAACAACAATCAGCACTTACTATATTCAGAATTCAAATAAGTGCCTATGTTGTCGTGATGTTGGTGACTAATTTGTGAAATGGTGATTTCATTTGACCCTGATGAAAAACATAAAAAGCCATACATCCACTGAGACAGAAGATTCCTTCAAAGCATTCTTTGTTGATGACATCAGGAGTACAACAATTAGCACTTACTGCAGTTTAAATTTCTAGTTGGTGACAGTTGTTTTAAATGATGGTGAACAATTCCTGAAATAACCTGGCTGTGTGATCCTGATGTATTACAATCAAGATTACTTCGAAAGGAAGCACTTAGGAAAACATGGAACCATCAGTGTCTCCGTTCGAGGTGATCTTAATGTGATACGTCCTGAAAATCTAAAGTCTTCTTAACTAAAGTTAACATGCATTTTTTAATCAAGTCTTGCAACCTGGGAAACCGAATTTCCCAGAGCAACCCACCCGAGGGATTAATAAAGTTTTATCTTATCTTATCAACCTTGGCAAAGAGGAAATATTTTCAACAAAGATTTCTGTTGGACAAAGTCAGCTACAATTCATAATGCAACGGTAATTTTATAGTGAATTTTGACTGTAGAAGACATCAACAATACAACAACAATGAGCACTTACTGTATTCAGAATTCAAATAAGTGCCTATGTTGCCGTAATGTTGGTGACTTAATTTAGCAAAGCACTTTAATTAAAGACGTGTGATCTGTGATTTTTTAGTTGAAATCAAATCCAACCTTTTCTTTAAAAAAAAAAAAAAGCTTAATTGCATCTTGAGTCACAATTCAACATTATGGTTTAGGAATACAGTTTACTAAATCATTTACATACACAGTTACTCTTTCAGAAATCAACCTAATCCTACTGTTTTCAGTCAGTTTATGGTTTGTTGTGGACAACAGCATTACAACAACAATTAGCACTTGATGCTTTCAGAATTCACTTAAGTGCTCATGTTGCTGTTATGTTGGTGACCAATTCAGAAGTTTATATCATCATGTGACCCTGATAGAACTATAAATAGACACCTAACATGATCAAGTATCTTAACAGAAGTACTTCATTAAAACACAAAAAAACCAAAGTTACTGATCTCATGATAAGTATACTTTGGATTACTTCCATCAAAGGATAATTATAAACAGAACTAAATAAGACAATGTGGTAAAAATCATAGAACATAAAACCAATGGATCAATAACACATATGTAAAGAACATGCTTACTTACCGATGAAGTTGAACATGGTTTGTAGCATCTGCCGTGTGGTTTCCCTTTTGCAGTGGATGTGGTGATATACTTATAGGGTACTCCTAACTGCTGGGTGCTACCTCTTCCACCCAACTCCGCCTTCTTTCACACCAAATTTTAAATGGTCTAGATAATGGCTGGCCAACGACCAACCATGATTAACAAAGAACCATTGTCACACCTTAACTCAGGTCATCAGACATTCGGGAGTTAGATTTACTTGATAGAACTAGGGCTAAAGTGATATTTAGAAATGGCATGAAAAAAATTAGAAATAAAAACTTTCAGCCAAAAGTTTTTAAAATCTCCTTAATACAGAACATATATAAGTCATATTTGTCTGTGATAGCAATCTATGGTTTCCCATATGTCATTCATCAGTTAAATTCCTCACTTATAGCATTTAACTTGGGTTAAAAAATAATGACTTAAGTCTATAATGATATTTTCATGACTACTGAGAAAAGGACCTTAACCTGAAAAATTAGCACTTACTTTAGTGTAAATCAGTGAAAGCTAGAATAATTATGTTATGATTAAGTAGTTATCTTAACGTGAAAGCTGATATATTGTTCACTGATACTGTTGTATACCTGATAGGATTTATTATGAACCAAACTGTGTTTTAATGCAATCTTTGATTGTCTTTTTTTACTTGCTGAGTGGTTTCAAACTATAATGCTCTTCTCTCTCTTTTGACATACATGTTTCAGCGCTTTTTGATGCAGCTGCAGACAAATATTTATTTTAGAGTCTCCTAACAATTCACCTCAATTTCAATATACTAGTGCCTGCTGAGTTTCACACCTACAGTTTCACCTTCAAGTCTGTGTGTCTGCCACTTTCTTTCTCTTTGTCTCTTAAACTAATTTGCATACTCACACACACACACACAGAGAGAGAAAGAGAGAGAGATTCTTATCTGTGGGAATGGTATTTTGGCCTTATATTCTTTGTGAAAACTCTTCTTTCAAAAAACACCCCAAAAAACACCCAAAACTGTGCTATACACAATTTTGTCAACACCATGGACAAAACAAAAAACAACAAAAAAACCAACTTAAGCAAATGCATAAATTAAAGCTATATTTTCTTGAATAGTCTTTTGAATGTAGGTTAGTCTTATGATTGTAAAGAGCTGCTTTGTAATTCTCTTGTTTGAATCCCTCAGCAGCACGCTTAAAAACTGTGAGGTTATGAATCTCTCCCTCTCTTTTGTTGTATGTGTGTGTGTGTGTGTGTGTGTGTGTGTGTGTGTGTGTGTGTGTGTGTGAGACAGAGAGAAAGAGAGAAATGGTGTTTAACAAATCAGATCACATCCAATGCCACTTTACAGGAATGGAGACCACAGAGGAAAGAAGGATCAAGAATGGTGAACGATGGAAAGCTCCATCTGTTCTCATGAAAATGTCTCAAAGAGAAAACTGACAGAGGTCATAAAACTGGTTTCACAAGGCACAATGTTAGCCGAAGGCAACAAACTGCTGGCAAATTTACCTTAAGGTGATATTAGCCACAATGTTTTTAATTAGATGACAGTTTAAAGCCAAGGATGGAACTTTCTTGAAATCTCAACCAAAGGCCTTGTCCCCTCTCTGCTCTCACTCATAAGCCCCTTTCAACAAACGTATGAAACCTGTGCAGTGCTAGGAAGGTAGCCTCAGAGTATGTCATTTCCTCGTTTTACTTTCAATCATGGTCATCGAGCCTCTGACAATAAGAAAATGTGTTTACATCATTTTTATAGATCCCATAAATAATCGTGACTATATTACAGAACAGCACTGTTCATAATAAGTGTAACGTAATGAAGGAGAAGGTTATGTTAACAAGAAGATTTTTAAAAGAAATCAGCAAGTACTTGTTTTAGACCAGGGGCCTCAAACTCGCTGCATCCCACATCACCCCTACTTGTATATTGATGTGAAGATATATAATGCAATTGAAGTTGAACTTTTTTTGTTAGAGAGGATTTGTTTGTTGTTGAGTGCAATGGTAAAATAAGTTCTTTAAAAAGCAAAAAAGTATTTAATATGAAGACAATGTGAATAACATGTTGAGGGATTGGCTGTGTTAGTTCAGTGAGAGAGTAAAGAAAACAATTTTCACTAGCAGTCAAAAACTAATGTGAGAAAACAAAATTTGTGTTCACGTTTGCAGTTATACAATATTTGAAATAAAAAACAAACAAAACACTACATTTTCAGAAATATTTGTTGGTGTTTTCTTGTTCGTTTGTTTGTTTGTTTTTGTACTACTTGAACACTAAAGTGGCCCTCCATTGAGATGAGAGTGCCAGCAGTGGCCCACAGCTCATTTAAGTTTGACACCCCTGTGTTAGACTAAATGGCAACGAAAAAGTTGCTCAAAAGAGCAACTGTCATAATATGGAAATGTGTAACTTTGAAATAGTAAAGTAGAATTTAGATAAAGTCATTATGATCTAGGACTGTAACATGCAAAAAATGAGCAAATGAGAATATAAGACAAAATTCATGCCAGAAAAAGTCACTAGTGTTATGTCATATTACAACATCCCAAACACAACCTACAGTAACGGAAAAAAGAAAGTGCTCCTGCAGTGTACCTTCAGCAGCAACTTCATTATGCAGGAATTGTAGTCCTCTCTTCTTCACAGTGTTGCTTAAGTTCATTAAGGTTTGTGCAACTCTTTAAAAAAAATCAGGAATATTATTTTGAACATACAGTGACTTCTGAATCACTAGTCATTCAAACGATATATCATAAGAAAAGCAGAATTTGTTATAACATGATCATGCAATGTGAACACACTGATTGCTGGACTAATTCATCACTGGTGATTATTGTTAAGAGCTCTGCTTTACAGTTGACAAAGTGTTGTCATTTGTTCAGATACAACTAAACTGTGCTGCCATATTTGTTTTAGTCTTTCTTCCTTAGTCATACTTCTTCGGTCTTTTTCTAACTGTGATGTTATGAACTTTAATATTTACCACATTAACTGAGGCCTGTAGCGTCTGAAATGTAGCTCTTAAATTCTTGGAATTTTGCACTGACTGACCTTGAGGTGAATATGCTGGGGCATCCACAGAGAAGATAAGTAACTGTCTCAAATGTTTTCCACTTGTAAATAATTTTTCTGACATTAGAATAATGAACTCCAAATTGTGTGGAAATGACCTTATGAACCTTCCAGGACTGATGGGATAAGCAATTTCCTCGATGCTGATGTCATTCCTCCTTGGCACACATCTGAATGCTCAAGCCAAGGAAACTGCCAAAACTTGTGCTTGTATAGAGGTGCTCACAGTTGCTGATAAATAAATAAAATACATTTGATTAGTATGACTGCAAAACGTTTTTCTGAAAGAGGAATACTAAACAACAGCCTCTCAAAATGCATTGATACCTGGTCCCTGAGCTTGAATCTGCAGCAACCCTTCTTAGCTGCCATACTGCTGCAGGTCTTCAGACTTCTAGCATCGTCTTGCTTTCTTGTAGCAGCTGTGACTACATAATTTTCTCAGTGATTATCAAGTATTCTGATTCTGTTTCTCATTCTTACACGTTATGCAGAAATGGGCACCTGGAAGCCATAAATGTAGCCATAGCTGACTTTGTGACTCCACTTTTGTGACATTTGGTTGAACAGCTTCTAGCATCAGAAATAAAATAAAAAAAATGAAATATTCAAAGAATTAAAAATAAAATCCTAAAGTGTAGCATACCAGAGCACAGCAACATCCATGAGAGCTTATGTACTTCATGTGGTGAACACTGTGTGATGCATAAATATGCCAAAATTTGTTCTTGTAGTTGTATTTATTTTAAGAACTTACTCTGTAGAGCCAAAATCACCATGTGCACTCCATAATGATGGTGCTGTAGATTTTCCTTAGTAAAAGTAGAGTCAATGACAGGACTGCTGTGGATAAAAAGGGTCACATCTGATGACTTGGATTACAGTTGAAGGATTTCTGTATTCTTTTCTTTCCTATTCGCATTTCTCTATGTTTATGCTTCTAAACAAGAAGCATAATGAATTGTACTTGTTGTTTCGTTCAATGAACGTACAGTACTAATAACGCACAATAACAAAGAGCAAACTGTGAATATGTTCCCAGAATGCAAATGTGATTTGAGATCTCTCATCTAAACAGTGCTTTATTAACCAAGCCAAGATGGATGAGCTAACATTCCTTCCACTCCTGTGCTACTATTGGCAAAACTGCAGCTCTCTGATTGCAAGCGATGTTCATTTGCATCGGACACACGGTTGAAATGAGATTCCCTTGGTGATGGATGGGCTCACTCTTCCTGCTGTTTAAACAGTCTGACTAAAGACTTGTGGGGATGTGTTCCCAACTCCACACAATTCATATATCCTCCATCCACTTCGTACCTGGAAATGGGATATGTCACTTTGGTGGATCAATGCTGTTTGCCCACACTGTATCATGTTGCAAATTTATTTCACAATGCTGAAAGTGAATAGACTCATTTCCCTAATAATCTTCTTTTAAAGATCCATTTGGTCTGATGCTATGTGGATGACTCAGATCAATGTGATTGAGATTTTAAAATATGCCTGTATCTTTAGCATCTGTTCTTTGCTGAAAAATTATAATAACTAAAACCGCTCAAATTCATGATTCATGTTGCTATTTGGAAAAAACCTTATGGGCTATGAGTGGAAATATTAGTGCCATTGCTGATTTTCTGCTGAGCACTGGTCTTATAGGCAGTTCTCCTACAGAGAAGAAGGAAACCTTGACCCAGAAATAATGACAAAATATTCATTTAGTTCCTCATGTGCTACACTCCTAAATCCAAAATGGGATATTTTTCAGTTGCAAGAAAGAGTGCTGTGATAAAAAAAAACCTGTCTCACTAAAAGCGTGCAAAAACTATTAGAAACAGCTTTTAAAAAAAAACAAAGTAAAAGTGTTTGGAGTGAATAAAATCCACGTGTTATAACTATTATTTATTAGAACGTTATGTCATGTTTATTATTATACATTTAACTGAAGACATAGTTACTTTTTTTGCATTCTTAGAGTAGCATTAAGCTACACACAGTTAAAAACAAACAAACAAAAACGTAATTTTTCCACATAGTTATTGTTTTCTCACCACACAGAGCCTCTCGTCCACCCAGTCTGTAATATAATTGCTTTAGGATAAAGATAAAGATGCACTGTATGTGGTAAACACAGTATGAGTCACATCCCCACAAAGATGCCCAAATAGAGGGCAGTGGGGGACAATCAGGCAGTAGATAAACATTTCTCTAATTAGCACCGTAGTGCTGAATTCGTTTAGATACATAGTGTCAAATGCATAATATTAATCACACACACAAAAGAGAGAGAGAGACCGAAAATGTGAAAGTACTAACCAAACCTTTATCAAAGCTATTCTAATATGTTTCCCCCTTAAAATGTCTTAATTTATGTTATCTCCATTATGGGACTGTATAAAGATATTTAGGTCCCCACAACATGTATAATACCTAGACCACACACAAGCACACAAAGGACACATCTTGTAACCTCTTAAGTCACCGTTCATTTGCCAAATAGGTGAAATTATCATATAAAGCTGTAGCACGATCCTAGCCCTAATAATGAACAGGTCATTGGGGATGTTGTGGATGTAAAGATGTTCAATTATCTTAATTCATTTTGCATTTGCTTTTGTTTGCATTATACTCCAGTAGTCACAGCGGTAATACTAGCAGCACCATGGGAAGAACTATCAGTGTGTGCAGAACTGCTTTACATGAGTTCTAATTCAACATTAAGATAACCTTTGCAAGTCAATCCAAATTCATGGACAAGCTTACATTTACGATTCCCAATGCCTAAGTCATTTAATTAAATAGCACTGGGTTTCTGAGTAACTCACTCAGTTTTATTTAATTTTATATACTTCACTTATATGCTTCAATTTTATATACTTTTACACAGGAAAAACCAAATTAACCAAATTATCTCCAGTAAAAAAACTGAATAAAAATATATTTTTTATTGTATTATTCCAAAATGACAAGCTGATACCTTTGCGATTGCTGGTGCATGTGATTCCACCCCCCCCCCACACACACACACACACAAATACTCATCAATAAACCTAATTTTGGTCAAATACTTCCCCCAAAAGCACAAAACTGGCTCCCAGCTATTTGCAGTCATGAAAAAAATACTGTATTTTGATAATGTCATGGGAGCAGCATAAAGTGTGAGAAAGAGGACTCAGCAGTTTTTTTAATGCTTATTTTATAATGTCACAAAAAAGTGTAACATAATTGTTGGAATCTAATTAAAATAGTGAGTACATTACCTTTTAAGTTGCATCTGAGCAACTTAAGCGGAACACTTTTTAAAATTTGCATTTGAATTTCTAACTAAAATGTAACTTCACCCCAAGCTTGAGGTTTTAAGAGGTAAGAAACACAAGGTTGCAAAAGCCTCCACGTTCCCCTGAAATGAACGTTAGTGTAGCAAAGGACTGACCATGACGCCTTCGTGACAAATAAATTCATGGCATCGGCTTTGGTCATAAACCTTATCAAAGTCTGAAAGGAAAAAAAAAACATCCATGTGAGGTTTTACAACTGGACAACCGCTGCACCAGAGTAAAAAAAAAGCTAAGAAAAAGTTATAAAAATATATCATAAACACCCATGAATTAGGAGCCTGTGCAAGCTATTATTGTTTATCTGATTTACTTCAAAAGTGCCTGCTGTATTGATGGAGAAATCACCTGTAATTCACAGCTGGACTGGAGCTCCTATTTTGTTCAAAACACATTCACTAAAACCAGTGCCACACACACACATACAGTGTGACTGCTACTGGTTAGGTTCTTTAGTAATAGAGTGTTGTAGTTGTGGCTTTCAGGACCCTTTAAAAGAAGATGAGATGAGAGTTCAACTTTGTCAGAAAAAGAGTATTGCACTTTGTCTTATTGCACATGTGTGGGTTTGTGTGTGTTTGATCAGCTGCAAAAGTCTTTGATGTGGAGTCTGACAGCAGTGGGGAGGAAAGACCTGCGAAATCTCTCCGTCCCGCATAGCGGGTGCTGCAGCCACTGAAGGAGTTGCTCAGTGCTGTCCGAGTCTCCTGCATGGGGTGGGAGATGTTGTCCAACAGGGATGACAGCTTAGCCACAATTCTCCTGTCACTCACCACCTCCACTGGGTCCAGAGGGCATCCTAGAACAATCCAATCCAATCCAACTTTATATATAGCACTTTTAAAAACAACAAAGTTGACCAAAGTGCTTTCCAATAATAAAACAGAGATAGCAGAACAGAGCTGGCCCTGCAGATCAGCCTGTTCAGTCTCTTCCTGTCCCCGACAGAGATGTTGCCACCCCAGCAGACCACACCATAAAAGATGGTTGAGGCCACCACAGAGTCATAGACGGTCTTCAGGAGTGGGCCCTTCACTCCAAAAGACCTGAGTCTCCGCAGCAGGTACAGCCTGAGACTCAGGTCTTTTGGAGTGAAGGGCCCACTCCTGAAGGCCAGGATATAAACAGTGTTAAAATTGAAGTCTTTAAAAATGCATAGAAATATAGAGGGGTTACATTTCAAAAGTCATTTAATATTTGGTCACATGAAAGAAATTAAAAATAATGTGTGAGTCAAACTACTGATATTTCTGACATACTTATAAATGAAGCAAACAAAACAGGAGAGCAACATGTTCTCACTGTTACTAGGTTAAAATAAGTTGCTAAATGTGGTACAATACTCCATGCACTATTTGAATACAAAGTTAGTGCAAGCTATAATATACTCAAAGCTACCTGCTCGTTAGTGAATTAAATCTGAGTAGCTGGAGCTGCCATGTTACCAAATACAGAAAGAAATTCAGGCCACAGATAAAATAAAGGCTTCTTGGTAACTTCAAAATAAAGTCACAAAGACTTTGAGCATCTCATCAGCCACAGTACATAAAAAATATGTCTCTGACCTTTTGGCATTCAGGTGACCCTTACATGCTGTTCAAGTTAAGTTTTACTTTCTCAGTTATGAAATTTGAGAGCAATAAAAATGCTCTAAATGTCATTCTTTTAGCCTGAAATTTGGTGACTTTTCCAAAGTGACCAAAATACACAAAAATAAAAAGAGGGGTTGAGGAGGTCATTGAAGACACCTCAGCTGCCATTACAGCGACTGTGGTTAATGGGCAGTTTCCCAGTCTAGTTTGCAATAAGCTAAGTGTGATTAAATGTTGAATTATTATTGCTATGGCAAAATTGTAATGATCATAATTTTTGTAATGATACAGATTTGATGTTTAAAGTTTTTTGGCAATAGTGGTTACATAATAAATCTTAACACTTTCACAATTTTCTTCTCATTTTAGTTTTCAGTAAAATATATTGAAATCACTGTGGATGTTATTTTTGTATGTATTAGGTAAAACAGGACATAACACTGTGTGATAACAGATATTTTCCCAGAGTGAGCCAGCTGCAAAACATTTGGCACGTCACATAACAACAACAATTCAACATAGAAGAGCCTGGACTGCTCTGTGTCAGACAAGAATAGGTACAGCAACTAGTTTCTTTTCACAACAGGAAATATCTGGGAACTGAGGCAGACTCTGTCTGTGCTAGTTTAAAACACTGAGGTAGATTTTAGTTTAAGAGCAGCTAGAGGGATGCTAGTCTTTCATTAAAAGGTCATTCCATGACATAGGTCGATAGATTTTGGTAGAAATACCAACATTAACACTAGCACTGATGTGTTTCATCACAGTGTAGAAAGTACTAAATTTAGCATCAACCTTTAAGTGTAAGTGTAAACTTTCAGTCTTTTGCAGTGATGAGCTTTTTAGAAAATATTTTTTAGTTATTAACAAAAACATCATTGA
The DNA here is from genome assembly GCF_057382185.1 of Mchenga conophoros. Taxonomy (NCBI): domain Eukaryota; kingdom Metazoa; phylum Chordata; class Actinopteri; order Cichliformes; family Cichlidae; genus Mchenga; species Mchenga conophoros. The sequence continues at coordinate 30,418,853 of NC_140538.1, read as the reverse complement.
CACACTGCACATTTGGTTGTGGATAGTTTGCTCTTTGAATTTCTCTTCAAGTGTATGGGATGACCCTATCTGAGCTGGAAAGCCATGTGCTGAATTCTAAACTCTGCATTATCAGTCTGCAAATGAAACCAGTGTAACACGACTGCATACTAAATCTCACCACGGAAGTTAGTATAGCTTATCTAATGTAATGCAATTTCCCATTTGGCCCTCTGTGCTGGGTCTTTGCGGCCTCTCGTTGATGAGGATTCACATGACAAATGCAACTTTGCAAACTTTCCTTTGTTTTGGAAATGAGTGGTGTTAGTTTCACCCTGGCAGACATGTTTCATTCACACCTTAACATAAAGAAGTGGTGAGGGGTGTTGGCAATGAATGTGAGCCAGAGATCAGTGGATGGGGAGACGCCAAGAAAAGCTTGTGTTATGCAAAATGGGAATTTAAAAGAGAATGAGTTTTTGTTTCTGCAGCGACAGTGGAAATTGTTAAAGTCTTCAGCATGCGTTCTTGAAGTTGCTGTTCATGGTACTGTGAGGTTACAGGCTAGATACTTAATAATAGCCTCCAAGTTTAATGTGACATTTTTATTTATTTGTATTCATATTTATTTTTTATTTGTATTCTGTATTACCAATGTCAGAATATAGTTATATTTTAGAGTCACTGATTTGCAAAGCAAAAGCTAAACTCAGTCCAGATGTAAGTTACAATTGAAAACCAATAGATCCCAAATGAAAACCCACAGGCTCAGGCTGTCCCAATAAATAAACACATTTAAGTCATAGGATTAACAAATTCTGGTGTAAGTCTTTCTGACTGAAGAAAATAATACAAAGAGAAACTTGCATTATGCGGCCTTTTATTTAGATACCAACTAATCCATGTTCGGATGTTTTTACTGTATCCTAATGTAATGGTTACACTTTTAGATAAGAATTGATTTATGCTGTGGTACACCATTATACCATGCAATGTAGAGCAGCAATATAACTAATTGATGTTTTCATGATGTTGTCCTGTAAAGGACAGGAGAAGATTTATTGTTTGTGTTTTTGCCACAAGAAGCTGAGTCTCCGTGGGAATGCATATATGCATCTTTTCAGGAAGGTCCACCTTTAGGGCTTTGGCTGACCGCTTCCCTGTGCATTACCATGGCAACACTCTCTCTTCCTACCAGGGATGCTCTGTTGAGTAGCCTGTGTTCGTGGAAGTTTTAGTAATGTGTGCATCGTGTTATTGAATTGTAAGATTCAAGCAGAAAACCACTCACTGTTACTCAGCAACTCCCTGTTCCACTGTTTCCTGACTGTGGGATTTGTCCCCAGCTTCCTGTGTATGCAACACAAACAGCAGGAGACAACAGAATGCAGGCGCATGTGTGAACACGGCATTAGCAACCTCTGACTAGATTCCCCACTGAGATAGATGCAAGAGAGTCAACAGTAGAATGGCCCCTTCTTTTTTGCTTCTTTGTTTTGGGGATAGGCCTTATTGTCTCAGTTTTCTCTCTCACTGTGTCTCCTTCACCTCAGGCCATAACAGCGAGGTGTTGAAAATACATGTAGTCAACAGAGGCATGTGACTCTTGAGACAACATTACAGATAGAAAAGCTCCTGTGACAGAAGTACTTCTGTCTATAATCACGAGATATCACAAGATACAGACAAGACAAAGCTGTGTGTCCATCATTAGGAAGGCATTACACTTGCTTAAATTCATTTCTTAGAAAAATAATGAATCTTCACCTTTACCTTTTCAGTTTTCAGACTAAAATATAACTATTTATGTAATGGTAACCTGCCTCTGGTCTTCTGCCCCCTACAAATTTATACCCCCACAGCATAAGTAATACAATTACACACATATTGTATTTCCATCACTTCATGGAAAACACTAAATTACTTTATTTTATTGTAAGTTAAACATAACCTAACGTTTCTAACCAAGGTCCTAAAATTTACTGATTTACAAATGAGCACAAATGGGTGCATACATTTAAAAAGGATAGAGTAGAGTCAGTTGTCTGGTCTTTAAAATTTGGTTCATGACTGACTCTGAATTAGGTTAGATTTAGATTGACATGCACCACCCATCCAGACCAATCCAGACACTCCATCAGCTGGTCAGAAATGGCTTGAGGAATACAACAACAAAAAAATCAAGTCCTCTAACCCTCGCATATGCCAATCACACTAAGCATCCACAAGATTCACCATAACAAGCCTGATTCACTGTAGCTCCATTCTGTAACCCCAAACACCCACAGGATCTGCTGCCAGTGTCCTGGTTTCAGACTCCACAGGACATCCCATATGTCCAGTGTCCATGTTCTGAAGGGTCAGAGTTGTTTTGGCTTCACAATTATGTGCATAATATTCTGTGCAAACTCAGAAATTATTCTCACAGGCTACTATGATAAAAACCACATAGTCTATTCTTCTGTATTCAAGATTCTTTATTTGTCACGTGCATAGTTATACAAGTACAACGTGTAGTGAAATGTGACCTGATACGCTACTCGACTGTGCAAAAAGAGAAAGAACATTGTATGCAGTGAGTGAATATATACAAAGAGGACATTATGCGCAGTAAGTGAGTGAGTTATATATAAATAAAATAAAATAAAACAATCTGTAAATTTACAGTTCGAAATCTGAGAATGAACATTGTGTGAGTGGGGTGTTAAAGTGTCTTGTGCCATAGTGAAGGCAGAAGGATCAGGCATGATATGAGCACATTCTCATATCATGCCTCCTAAAAGCTTTCTAAAATTTCCCAGAGTCTTGTGCAGTGTAATAGAGAATTAGACACACTTAGCATTTTATATATTTTCATCTTGACTAACAGCTCCAGTTTTATGGGATAAAGCTGTAACCCCAAGTCATCATTAAATGGGTGGGATGAAATTAAAAGGTAAAAATACAACAGCTAGTCCTACTTTTGCATCTTCAGTAGGAAATACTAGAAACACATCATAATTTCCCCACAACCCTTTAATGAATCTTCAGTACTTTTGAGATTCTAAATTAGAACAGAATAATACAATTTTAAAAAGCAATAAAAGTCTCAATCATGCATGAATTACTTTTCTGCACAGAGTAAACTGTGGAAATTCACATATGACCTTTGGACAATGTAGGACGGGTTTAGGGATACAGTGCAAATGTTTCTGGGTATGTATTAAAGACAGAGGGCAGGAACAGCATTCAATATAGTTGCAAAATGTCTGATTGGTGAATTTTTTTCGTGTGTGTTTTGTCTGACTTAGCTTTGCTTTTTTTTCTCAAAAAAACAAAAAAAACAAAAAACAATCAGTGAGCAAATTAATACTTTTTATTATTAGACTTGGCCATGGGGTCATTTTAAGTTCTTTCTCTACTGGTGGCCTGCTTTATTGTAGAGCTGTTTGCAGCAAAAGCTGAGCAGCTGCTAGTTATCTTGTTAATCCCATAGATTACAGGGACAAAAAGTGTAGAGCAATAGATTATTGTGGAAGATGGATGCTGACTGGTTTTTCTCTGTGAGGACAAATTTGAGAGTCCCAGAGGGTTACTAAAACCGATTTATAGCCAATGCAATTTTCATAACAGTCAAAAATCCATTCATCATTTCTCTGCAAAAGCTGCCTGCATTTAACCAAGAGCACAAACAAAGCCCACAATTTCATTGTGTAAAAGCGGTAACTTATAAAGATAAGAAGACATATAGATATTTATTGTCAGTGGTCACAAAACAGTGAAAAACCATGGAAACTGTTAAACAGCGAGAAATGAAAATACCAAAAGACTAAAGTATAAATAAACAGAACTAAAGATAAGCTCTAAATAAGAATGTAGAACAATAGATGAGAGCAACATGTTTAAATCCAACATCCAGCTCTACTTTTAGGGAGAGGTGGAGGGGTTACGCTTTTTACTGGGGAAGCAGGAAAAAGCAGTTTTTTAATTGTTGGTTTTGGACTTGATTTAAATCTCTTCCCTGAGGGCAAGAGGAAGAATAGATGATACCTGGGGTGAGTTAGCACATTAAAAACTGAACCGTGTGTGGGGGTGTAGTGGAGCATGTGTGCCAAAATAACATGGTAATAGAATGTTTTAAAAGGATACAGGAAGCAGTCTGATCAAAAAGAGATATGTATGATCTTAACACTGCATAATGTATTGAAATGACATGCTGGCACCACAGAAGGCAACAAGTTTCTCCTCCATTGTTGTGGATATTTAGTTGCATGATGTGATGAAACCGGGGGCTTCCTAAAAGGGTGAGGTGCTGAGATTTTCAATACCTTGACAAAAGACTGAAGGGAAGGGAGGGTGAAGTGCTAAGTTATCAGGTAAAGCTAACAGGCTTAGTTAGCATTCTGTTAGCATTCTGCACCTTTCCAGCTGAAACACAAATATCATCCTGTATCTTCACATGTATTAAGTGTCTGACAACTGAAAGAAATACTAAAAATACTGAAAAAAGCAACAATATGATCATGAGAGGTCCAAATTGGCAGAGGTGAGACACACCAGACTGGCCTAACTTTAACCCATAAAACCAATACAGGGTGCAAGTTTAATACAGGTTATCTGGGACTGTGCTTAATGCCTGAATTATGCTTCAGCTGGAAATCTACATCATGACTTACGTTACGTACATGTAAATGGATACTGCTCTTAACTCTACACCATAACTTCATATATAATCACTATATTTCTTTAGCTATAACTTTAGCTTAGTGCATTGTTAAGTGATTTGATTACTGACACAAACCAAGATGAGTAGAGATGATGCTTTTCCTTTGTTACTGTATTTCATGCAGTTTGATTTCTTCGTTGGGAGCCATGATGCAGTCTGATGATAGTACTGTTAAGTATCTACCTGCAGTCTTCCAAGTGCTCCACCTTCTTCCACAATCCAAACACAGGATGTGAGACATGCATGGTCAATTTTCTTTAATCACTCACTGAGAAAAAGAAAAGAGAAACAAAGAATCACTCAAGTAAAATAATAAATTCTTTTAAAAAGTCAAAACCAAAACCTTTACATTGCTCTGGCCTGTGGGAGGATCAGAGGCTGTGCCCTCTGTGTTTCCTTCTATCTTGAATGTTTTATTCATAGTCTTAAGTCACAGGAGATGGAACAAAAAATCACTCTAACTTGCTGTGTCCAGGGTTGATCTGTTTCAAACAACAAATATTTAAATCATATGAACAAAGTGCACAAAATAACAATCTCATATTTCTTTAATTGCACACAGATCCATATGCATCACCAGCCTGAGTATTGTACTTAGTCTTGATTTGTATAGAACAGCAATTCTCCGGTTTGAGAAATTCTTCATTATCAAAACAAAGGTGAGTGTTAATAATCTAAAGTCAGGAGTTAGGTGGATACCCAATATTATTCCATTTCATGGGCTGTTTCAGAGTCAGCATTTCAGAGCTGCAGTAAGGCAAAGTGTTGACTGAGTGAGCACAATAGCTCAGTCAATAGCTCAGTATCTTTTGAAGTAGATGTAATCAAAGCTTATCTCATCATGTGATTGTGTGACAGGATTTAGAGAGACATGCTCACACGACGGGCCACGCTGAATCTGTAGTTGTTCTTACCACTCTGTTTATCTATCAGCCATTTTGAATAAAAACAAAAAAAGCTCATTTTACCTTCCAGGCTGGTGTATTTATCAGAAAAGTAATCCCCATGTTAATGTCAGTCACATTATTTTTCACTGCTCTGCTTACATTTAACAGATTTGACATCTGCATGGTAATCATTCACTACCAAGCAGAGAGTAGTTCCACACAGTCACAACCACAGCGAAACTGCTTTAAAAATACATCTAGAAGCCACAATGACTGCTCATCACTGCTTTTGTTACATATATAAGCTTAGGTAACGACACACTCGGCTTGAATATCACTGTAAAGTTGTGTTACAATGCTGTTTTTGTGAGTGCTGTGTGTTAACAGCTGTTTGGTGCCTGGATTCCTGTTTTTAATGTCGTCTTCATCTTTTTGTATAATTTAAAAAAAGACGTGCCCGTATCTTCACTCCTCGAACGTTGTAAGATGGCTCCACCTTTTTCTTCCTCTACATGAACTGAAATCTGGTGATTGTAGCACACTGCTAGGGAAACAAAGACATGTTTGGTGATTTGTAATGAAAAACATTATTGCAATGTGATCACTGAGTAAGGAAAACGGCAGATTACATTCAACAATGTGAGTAGCTGTTGTCTAGAATGCTAACTGCAGTTATTATCTAGGCTTCCCTGTATTCATTTAGCCTTGTGGCCTCTTTGCTCTTCTTTTTCCTTTTTTTCTTTCACCTAAGACCTGACGTAACCCTTTATCCCTGGTTCTGGTAGAGATCTCTTCCTTAAAAAAAAACTCTGGGTGACTCTAGATTATGAGTTGGTCTTTGAGATAGTTTTGTCCATTTGTGTGGGTTTTATCACAGCCCTGCTTTGATTGAGTTGTCATATTGTTACAATCCATCACTGCAACACACCACATACACAATGACGAAGATGAATTAAAAAGGCCTTTTTCACAATAACACTTGCTATTGTCATGAAATTATGTTGTTTACTTTGATAACATACCTCTTCTCTTAAAAGACAACAGCTCCACAGATAATGTGCAAACAGCTCAGTTGAGGTGGAATGCTAAACAGAGGATGGCTTTCACACTGAAAGTCATACTATCCTCTTACTGAGACATTAGGATAGAGGTGTCATGGCAATAGGCATGGAGGAAAAAGTCATTTTAAAGCAATTTCAATTAAATGTGAGATGTAGTACAACTCCATTAACAGATGACTGTTATATTGAGGGTAACAATACTACCTCATGGCCCATGCATCAAAGGACACATTAGGCCAGATATCCTACTGGCTGCCATCACCAGTGGAACTTTCCATTTCTACTGCCACATTCTGGTGACTGTGGCTCCACATTAATTTGCCCTGCTTAGCTCAAGTAGAACTGTTGGAAGAATGGATCGGAGTGTTCTGAAGCCTTGTTAAGCTCTATGTGGTGAAGAGTAGCCAGTTTTCTGTTGTTGTTGTTGTTTTTTATAAAGCTAGACTGCTGAAGGTCAATTAAAGGAACTTTTTATTAAGTTGCTTTGCCTCTCATAAAACACTAGGAAAGCAAGGATTGTCATGGCTACACATCATTTTGATTTAAAATTACATCAAATTCAGGTGGATGTGTTGGTTTCTAGTGACTGGGAAGAGAAAATGCTTTTTGCTTCCTTTTTGAAGGCAGAGTGAAGGCTATGTTAAACTTGAGACAGAAATAAATTGCAACAGTTTGACAACTGTGTGATGTCAGGTACTTAGTTTCATGGCAGTTGAAAACTGCCTTGCAAGGTTTAATTTTTGTAAAGCCAGAAATTTCAAAGATCATCTGAAGTCATTCATAGACTTAAATAATTTGACTGCAGTGGTCATGATAAATAATACAGTTCTTATATTATTTGAAAAATCAGTGGATTTCTTTTATTCATAAATTAAAACTTAAATGTTTTCCACTGAACTTGTTAAGAGCTTTTCTTCTTGCTGTCTTTTCTCCCTGATGTACAGTTTTATAGGCCAGCTGACAGCTCCCAATACATCACTCTTCTCTTACTGTGGAAAAAGCTTGTAAACAACTGAGTCACAAAGCAAACATCCTCAGTTCAGTTCCCTAAAGCCTTCACTCTTACATGGTGAGCCCTCGGTAGCAGTCTGTTGTTATTTTCCCACTAAGGAAAACAGGAAATGGTAGTCGTGAATAAGGTGAAACAGATTTTCAGTGGAAATAAAAATGTCCTTAATGTCTCAGTTCGAGTCACATGGAGTCTGAAATTTATTTGAGTGTAATTAATAATGTTATTGATCAGGTGACCTTTTCATTCTCACCATATAATATCAATCAGCATTGGTTTTTTAAGTATTGCCAACAGAATGTTCATAAAAGAAAACAAGAATGTCTATTTATGTCATCTTCCTAGCCAAAACTGGTTGCAGCATGAAGCAAAACCTGCGCAGTATATAGACAGAAGTTCACTTTGTGTCCACATACCACAGTTGTCCAACCAGACAGTCTTCTTACAGAGCATGAGACAGGGATCCTTTAGTTGCAATCAAAACAGACGCACATCTATTTTTGTCATATTTTACTGATTTTGATTGACAGCTTGTTTGGTTATAATATGGTTCTGAACAGCCAATCACACAACAGCCACTGAATGGATGCAATCACTGCCCATGCCCCTCCTGTAAATGTAAGGGACGTATTTATGTAATGTACTGAATGTATAGATTCAGTATCATGTCAGTATTATGAACCTGGGCTGCAGGATGGATCTACACCAGCTTTAGATTTGTGGGGATTTTTTTATTCATGAATTTCCAACTCCAACTTTTCTCTTAGTCAAGTCTAATCCATCAGTTAATTAAATAAGCCTTCCCTTGCTAAACAGTTTAAAACATGGATCCAAAGAATGTTCAAGGAGGATGTCCAACATGACATGACAGGCACAGGTGTCTTTTTTCTATATTAGTTTGTTCTATCTACGTAGACAGAATAGTTTTTCTTTTTTCTCTCTAGCATGATTTACTTCTTAGCTAGTCTTAAAGACAGTGAGCGTATATATTTTTCTTGCTTTTCCTTGTTCCATCTTCAAAAAATATGGATTTTTTAAAAAAATGGTAAACTGCCAAGGCTTTTTTCTCAAATAAATATTATCAAGTATGTAAGGTAGCTAAGCAGGAATTGCAGTACTAAGAAACTATAAACTATAACTATGAGCATAAATCAATAGCAAAACTAATAGCATTCAAAATGTAGGAATAAATAACAAAGGCAATCTAAAAAAAGAGTTGAAATCTCTGCAATAATACATATCAGTTTATCCAATAGTACATAATAGTACGTGGTAATTCAATAATACATGTCACTGTAGAGATCTGGAGATCTCCATCTGGAGACCTTGAATGACTAAAAACGTCCAGGTCCTGCTGATGCAATGTGCTTTCAGTTCCAACGATAGAGTGCAATGCACTACAGGCATCAGAGAGGCCTGGGCAACTTATAGGAGAAAGACTGAGAATTGAGGTTTTATTTTCAGTGTTCAGTAATATAATAATAATATAATCGTTTTCAGCCTATACTGAGGGACTATTTTTGTTCAGCTTTTTCCACGAGGGTTGAAACTTCATTTTCAGTGAAGGTATTAATTTTTTTTTTTGCTTTTCCTTGTTCCACCCTCAAAAAATATCCATTGTTATTGAATGTATATTTTAACAACAAACTTTTATTTTCTTAAATTGATATTATTAAGTGTGTAAGCTAGTTAGTGTGTTTTTTGCTTTGTAAGGCAGATTGGAGCCCAGCAATTAAATATAGAAATTTCTAAATTATAATCATTACCAGAACCAAATCAAATCAGAACCTTTTTTCAAACCAGGGGAAACTAAATGATAGTCAGTCTCAGTGCCATTCAAGGGTTGTACTGAGCTGGAATAATGCATACAATAATGCCATGATATTCAATATCACATGTCTTAGCATGTGAAATTGACTGCAGATCTACCAGGCTACCAACCAGTTGATCTGACACCTGTTATAATGTGTTAAACTAGTCCAATGTCGTATCATGTCCTGCCTCCCACTCATATTCAAACCACGCATACGGAGCTAACCAAGGCCATGTCTACACTAATACATTTTCGTTTGAAAATGCATCTTTTTCTCTCCGCTTTGGCCTTCTGTCCACACTGAGACGTTTTCAGGCAAGGAAAATGCAGCGTTTTGAAAACGCTCTCCAAAGCAAATACATTTGAAAACGCCATTTTCGCATTGCAGTGTGGACAGCGAACGAAAACGATGACACATTTTAGTCCTGTGATGCAGTCATGTGACCAATTAAACGAAGATAGCGGAGGGATTATACAGCAGTTTTGTTTGCGCTCAATATTGACAGCCCTATTAAAGATTGATATCAGTTTGTACATTCTCCAGATAGCTTTTCTTCAAATTCTTTAATTCTCACTTGCTTTTGCAACTTTGTACCTGGTGTTTCAAAGAGCCGGAAAGTACGTAAATGGCAGAAAGAAATGACGCAAGTCGAATCGTCTTGTTTTACACGCATGCGCAGTACTGAAACGTAAGCGTTTTCGGCCGTTTCAATGTGGACGCACAACTCTGTGAAACCGGCTGAAAACGATAAAGTGGACCCGGAGCGTTTTCAGACAAAAACGCAGTTTTTAAATTTATCCGGGCTAGTGTAGACATAGCCTTGGCCACATTCAGCTGAAGGTGGCTCACCTCACATCACCTCATAAAGAGATCAATCAGTCAAGTGCCAAATATCCTTGACCAAGATACTAACCCCAAGTTGCTGTCCGGTGCACCCAGCCATGAACGTGTGTGAATCTTAGAAAGGACTTACATAGAAAAAGTGCTTGTATGAATAGGGATGAATGAGGCAAGTTGTAGAAAGAGTGCTCAGAGTAGAAAAGCGGTATACAAGAACCAGTTCATTTCCTATATCGACTAAAATGATGATACTAGTCACATGCACTCAAGTTAATGCCATTTTTTCTTCTCCCTGTGATGTTATTGTTATGTATTCTTGTTTTAAAATCAATATTTTGTGAGACTTAAGTTTTGCAATATAAAAAAGCATATCTCAATAATGAGATCTGTGCAGTTTCATTAACTCACTGTCATTAATGTTTGACAATATTTGTATTTCTTTAAAATGATATCACACACTTTTATGACTGAGTTGTGATTCTTCTCTACAATATGTAATAACTGTTTTTATTTTGAAAAGTTTACATACATTAATTAACTACAACCACACAATTAATTTTGGACTGCAAAAATAGTTCATAAACTCAACCATCTGTCCCACCATCTCCAACTGTGGAGGTGAGTCATTTTATTTCACTCCTATGACTGTCTGCTATTTTCTGCTCACACAGAGTTTTAACTTTAAGAGTTTTCTTAATGGCTTAGATACTTTATAAAAGAAAACGTAGTTATTCTTTAAATCAATAAAAAAAATTGACTATACTGTTTATATTACGTTAACAGGAAAGAAGACAAGTACGTAGAGGTCAGAATGTCCACTCTGTATGATGTTAAATGTCCCACTGGTCGCATTTACTTGTAATCAAGAGTATGTGAAACCATTTTTGGTGCTCATTCATTTAAGCAACTTTCTGTGGCTAATAGCAAGGACTCCCAGCATAGAGTGATTTAGGAACACTCTCAGAACAACTCTGAGTAATGAAGAGACTAAAACGTTTTCTTCAGTGAGGTGGTGCGGATAAGCCTTTTGCTTAGTATGGTGCATTCTTTTATATGTTGTGTTTGAAAAAACACAACATATAAAATGTTGTGTTTGAAAAAAGAACACAAAAAAGAAAATTTTTTAAAACATTAAAAAATGTTAATAGACAAAAGGGACAGTGAAACAAAGAGATGCAAAGAGATTTTACTTTGCAACTTAAAAAAGAAGGTGAACTGAGGTGACTTCGCTACTGAGCTTGATTGTTTTCCCCCTTTACTGCATGATATTCACTGGAGGTGTGAGTGTGTTCTCTTATGAACGTGACAACAAACATGATCTGGTGGTGATGTAACTGTAGTCTTCCCAAAAATAGCTTTTTCTCAGTATTACAAGAATGCTGAGAAAAGTCATCTGACTTACTCTTAACACTTTTTCAGCTTAGTGGGCTTGTTTATTGTTTTATTTACTCCTGTAAGGGTTTCTTTAGTTGATAAATTATTTGTGTCTTCTTGTTTGATACTAATGTTTCTCGCAGTATATTTTAGATAATAATAAAATTGCATTAGGTGTAGTCAAAAAACAACAACACTATTTTAATCATATTAAAATACTGTATTTTACTTTTGGGGTTACAAAGAAGAACGCATATGGATTTCATTCCCCTGAGCCAAGGACAACAATCTGAGGCTGGAGCTTAAATAGGTTCACCAAAACTGGATACGTGATAACTGGAAACACATAGGTCGGTCTGATGAGTTTCCATTTCTGCTGAGGCTACAGATGGTTTGCTCAGAATTTGGCTTCATCAGCAAGAATCCATCAGCCCAACCCTGCAGCCCAGATGGTTTGATAGTGTGGGGAATGTTTCCTTGGCACACCTCAAGGCTTGAATGCAACAACCTATCCATGTATTGATGTTGACCATGTTCAACCTTTTCTGTCCACAGCTGCAGTTTTCTCACTTCATTCTGGATAACGAATCACTAGCTGCCTTGAACTGTTTTTATTCATGGATATCTCCAGTCACTATATCTCAGTCTAGTATGGCACCAGTATGTGCTAGAACAACAGATATGGATATGCAGCTGAAAAAATTTAAAAAATGTCAGTCATGTCAATATGGCAGTTCTCAAAGTAATAGTTTTCCAAATATTTAGGAATTACAGCCCCAAGAACTTTTTTCACACCAATTTGGCACAACAAAATACAGGCATGTTTGTGTGGTGAGTTTAGTGTTAAATAATATATAATATAATATAATAATATAAATAATATTTATATTATTCTTAAAAAATTTGTGCAGTTAAAATGCTGATTTCTCTCAAAAACACAATGTAATAAACACAAACACAGAAAAGGAGATTAATAAGGAAATATCCAAGTGAAGCACTGGCACACCAGAATTATACATATGTAGCAACTCAGATTAAAGAACAAGCTAAACCTTTGTCAATGAATACAGGAGTCCGAGTAGAGTTGACTGTAGTACAGTCCATCAACCTGATCATCACTATGCATTATTTTCTTTGACTATAACTTTGTCAAATTTATATTTTCCCTGAAAAAAAACCCTTAACATTTGTCATGATTCATTTGCAGAAATCAGTGAGAAGACTTAAAGTCCTGATAAAATGTAATTAAATGTTAATTTTGTGGTGCTGTAAATCTGCAGCCATATGAGCAATGCATGTAGGACATCTTGCTGTGCAGTTTATTTGTGATTTTATAATAGAAAAATGAAATGGCCCATGGCTTTCATGTCGAAGATATACATCCCATCCAACCAGTCTAGCGTATTCAACTACACTGTTATCAACAGTTGCTGGAGGACATTGGTTATGATGTGGGCAAATGGCTCTGGGTACTCCTGCTTTCAAATGATTTAATTATTTTCCTTTTCTTTCTTTTCCTTTCCTTTTTTTATATTTTAGCACATGCTGCTTTGTTGAAAACGTCCTTCAGCCTGGCAGAGTCAGATGGTCACTTCTCTATAACCTTGTTGTGTCAGCAAAAGCACAGCTGCAATCTCTCAAAGGTCTTTAAGACTGCATTTGGTGTCATAGATCTTCACAGACAGACTAACACAGATGACATGAAGGCTGGTTTTTTTTTTTATTTCATTACCCTGTGGGTGTGTGTGTGACAGTGTGTGTGTGTGTTTACAAGAGCTTTATATTGATAGACATAAAGGGAGCAGAATAAAACAGAGCCTCTAAGAAATAATGAGGTGCATAAGAGCAGGATTGTAACCCAAGCTTCAACAAGCACATGAGTAGAGATAATAACCTGAGCCAATTAGGCTTTTCTTGTTTTAATCTGGGGTAAATGAAAAATTTAAGGGGATCCTTTTAAAAACAATAACTAGGCAGTTTCTTTAGACGTCATTCAGAAAAGGTACGAACGCACTGTGTTCAAACCTGGGTTGCAGCGCCAGCAGTCTAAACAAGGATAATGACAATATCTTCCTCAGGATCATTTCCTGGTCCTTGTTGACTCCACCATGCTAGGAAACCAACCCACTGGTGTCATCATCAAATGACCCAAGCACCTAAAAGCAAAAGAGCAAAGCTCTCTACCTCAGCTCATTAAGCAAAGATTATTTTCTACTGAGGACACAGACACCACACATTCATGCTATACATCTTTGTAACCAAAGGGCACATATATCATTTGTGCACTATATTGTATGGTCTCAATGGATAGGTTTGTGTATATCACAAAAAAAATGGTAGGCATGTAATTATCCTCAAGGGACCTTGTGGTGACCGTTTCATAATGAAATGGCATTGCTTTGTTGCAGTAATGAGATTACTGCAATGTATGCTTTTTTTCTGTTAGTTGCCAATAGACCTTACAATTCATTATCAAATTGTGTTTGTTATGTGTCAGACTACAGATTAAGGCCCTTCACTTGCCAAGTATTAATGCACTGTCTGAAAACACTGACAGCCACCAGTGCTACACCTTAACCTCCTAGTATATGCATCTACGATGTTAATTTGAAAATTCTTGGTGGCTTCCTTCTTGACTTATCCCATTCACAGGATTTTAAGAAAACTTGACCTTGAGGTGAAGGTCACTAAGATCCAAACTAGTCTGAGACTTTTTGGAAGATGCACCTATAGTATAAATTTGAAATCCTAGGTGGAATTTTTCTGTTCAGGGACCCACAGATTCCCTAAGCTCTAAAACAACATGTTCAAGCTCAGGTAGCCGTGACAGAACAGGACACACAGGCCCCCTTCCAAAGGGAGGACACCAATTACATTGGTTTGCCTGTCCCGTTTGGTTCTTTAGCCATCAGAATTGTTGTCTGAAGACCAACAAGGATACCCAATGGATTTACTTTGCCAAATGGATCATCACGGCCTTGCCATATTGGTCCATTTGATCGACCTTTGTTGTTATTATTTATTTTATTTTATTTTCAGTTGTTACAGACGGGACAGACATGACTGAGGGATAGGAAAGGGAGAAAGAAAGATGAAGGAAAAGAAAAACAGAAGGGAAGAGGGACAGTGAGAAAGGGCACTTTCTCACTGAAGAAGAGAAAAAAAATCTCCTGGATCACCTGTTTAGAGAAAAAGAAGAGAAAACAAGCAAAAAAAAACCCAGAGCAACATACTAAACACAACACCATCACGTTAATCTAGCTAAGTGTAAACAGCAATAAATACTAAATATTGAATATTGTTGTGTAGCAAGCAGGACTGACAGCGCACAATGTGCTTGGAAATAGCAGCCAATAAAGGTGCAGTTTATGTCTATGAACAGTGAACACGGGTGTGCACACCTGTGTCGATCAGCGCGCTTGTATTCAAAAGGTTTCCCCATGTAATGGTCTGCTAGAGGATGTAGGGAGCCATAGCCCCGTCCCCCAGGGCATGAAGCAGGCATGGAGGAGATCCAGGCTCCAGACATCCAGAGGCCCCAGAGTGCGAGAGCCCAAGGAGGACCACTGGAGGGGCATCCGCGCCACCCTCCTGGGAAGAGCTGAGGAGAGCCCCAGATAAGGGTTCACCCAGTAGCCACGGAGCAGAAGCCAGAGGGGGCTGCAGTGGCGTGCCCGCCGGCTCTGCCGGCAGCCAGATGTGCCAGAGTGAACCGAGCCGCAGGCTCGGAGGCCCAAGGGCCCCCTTTGCCCCGGAGGAGGCCTGACCGAGCAACAGGCACCAGGCCCCGCCAAGTAGTCACCGGGAGTGAGCTGGTACATACCTGAGCGCCCAGCCCCGGACACCAAGAACCACCAACGCACCGACCCCTGAGGGCATCAGTTACCGGCAGGGAGTGTGGTGAGGGGAGATAGGCCTTTGGAGGGCCTGGGAGTTCCCAGAGAGGTGGAGCGTAAGACCCGACCTGACACATAGACACAGACAAACAGGCACACACAGATACAAACATGCATTCCCACCCTCATGCACACATATACAAATACTCAGCACTCACCCAACATAGGGATAGACATACATGGACACTGTACACACAGTCACACTCCCCAAACATACTATATACCCCAGGTCTAGGTGCCGTTTCCCCCTCCAGGGGTGAGGTTACCCTTTCCCCCGGGGTGGAGGCAAGCAGACCGCCCCAGGCTCCGCAGCAGCAGGGAGGCCCTGCATCCCAGATCCCAATCAGACGGCCAACACCTCCTCCCAGCCCCCCCGCCCTGATGGCCAGCAGAGAACAGGGATGTGTGAAGACCCCAAACCTCCCTCCTCTCGCTCATGTGTAGTGTTGCCGCGTGTTGTTCTAAGGTGCATTTAAAACACGGGAGAGCATGGTGCTGCTGCCAGAGAGCAGCAGGTGTTAGCACGGCCCCTCCCGAGAACCCTCAATGTCTACATGGATTTAAAATTGAGAAATTTAAAATTATCAGGGCTTCCTGGAGTTCACCTGGCGTCAGTGGCGAATCCAGTGCCATTGCTTCCACTGCAAGAGTAAAACTGTGAAATGTGGATTTTTAAACATTAAACATTATTTTGGAAGAGTTACGTTGTCAAGAAACTGATCAATTTCATTTTTAAATGGGTTTATTTGTGGTGAATATAGAGTTTCATAGAAATCCCTAAAAATGTTGTTTATTTTTCCAGGGTCATATATTGTGTTTCCTGATAAATCTTTAGCAGTACCTACAGTTGTTTTTTCTTTATTTATTTTTAACTGGTTAGCTAGAAATCGACCTGATTTGTTACTGTGTTCAAAATTCTGCAAGCGACGTCTTTGTACTAGGAAGTGCGTTTTTTTATTAATAATTTCATTTAACTCTAGTTTTGTTTTGCATATTTTGTTCATTATTTCTTCGTGTAGGCTTCTTCTAAGGATTTGATGGTTTTTTCTAGCTCCTGAATATTTTTGTTTTCTTCTTTCTTTTTGTGTGATGAGAAAGAAATTATTTTATATTTTATTTTATTTCACCTTAAATGGTGACACATTTGTAAGTAAAATGTATTTATGGATTGAACAACAGATGTGAGTATGTGGGTCCATTAAAACCTTGCCAAGTGTGAATTCATGCTGAGACAGAGCACTACAGATGAATTTGAGCCTGCAGCTGGTGCAGGAATATCAGAATATTTTTACTAGACAGTTATGTCACACATGCCAACCTTATAACTCCAATCCCTGCATAAAGTCACTACGAGAAAAGACACAGAGAAAGAGAAATAGCAACATAATTTATTTGCATGGTATCTTCCATTACCTATAAATGTCACTGTGAGTCACATATACATTACCATCTTTCCTGGACAGTGAGCAAAATGACATAATTGGGGTAAATAATCAAATTTATCTGACAGTAGACAGATCCTTACAACCCAGAATGCAAAGGACTGTGGGAGAAAGAGAGGCAGGATTTACTGTGAAAAGGTTACCAGCAAGGAAACCAAAACAAACAGCTTAGACAGCATATCTGAAGGTTACTCTTGTTTTCTGTATGGGTGCAGCAATTAGCTTACCCCTGTTATTGTACACACAGAATGGAGGAGATATAGGACTTGTATCAGTAGGATAAATAGTATGATAGGCAAAGTAGTCTGATGCAATTTAGCCAATTTAAGTTAACAGAAAATGACATTGGTGGCAGGGTTCAATTCACTGAGCTGCTCTGCTGACTGATGAAGAGGCGTCGCTATCGATCCCGACTTGAATATTCTGCACACATGTTGCCAGAGTGGCACGTCACTGAAAATTAACTGGATGACACCTTGAAGTTCCGAGCTCTAGTAATTGCTTTGGAGAATGAGGGATTACAGGAGAAAGCAGGTGAAGCACAGATGGGCTCTTGTTGTAGGGTTTCAGACCCAGAAAGTATCTGTCCAGCATACAAAGATACTGTACTTGCACTTCACATGGACTAGTGTTTCAGTTTTTTCTGTATGTTCACACACAACACAGTCTTCATGACATTTATTGTAATGATTCGCTCCTGGTTGTGGATTTTTGCTATTTGTGTTTTGTTTTTTGATTCCACGAGCAACATTTTTCATCAGGGAAAGCTCACATCTATTGATTTGTGTCAATGTAAACAAAGTGACATTTTTCATCAATTTAAAGGAATGAAATGGTCCATATTTTAAGACTGAAGGGGTCATTGTTTGCCTCTTTGATCCCTTACAGCTATAATTATACCTATAGTTGGAGTCTTATGTAGATTATTTTATGCTCTCATTAGTGTTATTTTTCACTTTAGTTATGGCATTTGTTTGAATTTGATGATGACTGTAACAGGAAAGCTTTTGTCCATGGATGACGTGTATTTCACTTTTTGCCATGAGATCAGGTTAGCATCAACTAAACTTATCTTTTATTTGAGAAGGAGTCTCCTTCACCAAAAGCAAAAATGTGGATGAAAAAGATAATGCAACCAATTTTAATAGTATTCAAATATTGTCAGTAGTTTTATATAAATTGTTAATCTTTTTTTTTTTTTTTTTTTTTTTTTTTTGGGCGTGAACACAGTGCTTTATTTACAGTGCCTAGTGAACTTACAAAGCGGGAAACTGTGGAAGCTATGAACTGTGAATTGTGAGGCCAAACTATGAACATGAAACTCTGAGTGCTATGACTAGGTGCTAGATTTCACGGATGGATCCTGGGAATGGAAAAAGGGGCAGCGGCTTGGATGGAGGTACGCAGTCAGCGTTGTAGGTTAAAGTGTCATGCGAGGAGGGGGTGTCCAAGGGGTTCCGGATGAGGAGTGTCCAGAGAGGATCCAGAATATACTTGGAGTGAGGGACTTGGCAGGGAGACAGGCAGGTGTAGTCCAATGATGGAAAGGAAGCAACCAGATGACAGAACCAGCATCCAGGCGGAGATGTGAGTAGTTTAGCTTGGGAAGTGCGACTGCCAGGTGGGTCGTGAGTTAGCAAAAGATCTGGCAGAGGTCTGTTGTGAATGCTGGTCTTATATACTGGTGACTTGATTGGAACCAGGTGTGGAAGCTGATTGGAGTCTCTGCCTGAAGGTGGAACCCAGCGGAGTGGAAAAACCCCGTACTCACCCGGACCATGACAGTTGGATTAAAATCTGGTGACTGCGGAAGTCGTTTTATTTATTTATTTATTTATTTTTTTGTGTCCCGTTTGGATCTTTAGCCATCAGAATTGTTGTCTTAAGGCCAAGAAAGATGCCAAGCGGATTTATTTTACCAAGTGGATCATCATGGCCTTGCCATATTGGTCCATTTGATTGACCTTTATTATAATTATGAATTTATTTTATTTTCAGTTGCTACAAACGGGACAGACATGACTGGGGGATAGGACAGGGAGAAAGAATGAAAGAAAGAGAGGGAGAGAAAGAAAACCAAAGGGGAGAAGAGACGGTGAGAAGGGGGGAAGAAAGAAAGAAAAACAAACAAAAAAAACAAAACACCTGGGTCACCTGTATGGAGAAAAAAAACAGAAGAGAAAGCAAACAACAAAGAGCAACATAATAAAAAAAACGGCACCATCACAATAAACTAGCTAGCAGTAGATAACAGTAGATACTAAATAATAAACGATATTGTGCAGCACGCAAGATAGACAGCGCACAGTGTGCTTTGAGGCAGCAGCCAAGAAAGCTGTAGTCCGCGTCTGTGAATACCCGTGTGTACACCTGTGTGCATACCTGTGTGGATCAACATGCTTGCATTCCAAAGGTTTCTCCATGTAACGATCTGCTAGGGAGTGTGGGGAGCCATAGCCCCGTCCTCCAGGGTATGAAGCAGGTATGGAGGAGATCAAAACTCCAGACATCCAGAGGTCCCCAGAACACAAGAGACCAAGGAAGACCAACAGAGGGGCAGCCGCGCCACTGTCCCAGAAAGAGCTGAGGAGAGTCCCAGATGAGGGCTCACTCAGCAGCCGCGGAGCAGAAGCCAGGGGGAGTTGCAGTGACGGGGGCACCCCACCTCCGAAGTGGCCCGAGCGAGCCCCAGGCTCCAGGCCCCGATAAGCGGCCGCCAAGGAGTGAGCCGGTGTGTACCTGGACGCCCATCCCCAGACACAAAGAACCACCAACACACCGACACCTGAGGGAGTCCGCCACTGGCAGGGAAAGTGGTGGTGGGGAGATAGGCCTCCAAACCTTGGAGGGCCTGAGATGTCCCCAGAGAGGTGGCGTCTGATACCCAACCTGACATATAGACACAGACATACAGGCACACACAGATACAAACATCCATTCCCACCCTCATGCTCTCATATGCACTTACTCCACACTCAACCAACGTGGAGACAGACATAAAGAGACGCTGTACACACGATCACACTCCCCAAGCGTACTCTACAAACCGGGTCTAGGTACCCTTGCCCCTGGAGGGGGAAACTGCACCCAGACCCAGGTGGTGTTACCCTTTTCCCTGCGGTGGGGAGAGGCAGACCGCCCCGACTCCGCAGCAGCAGGGAGGCCCCACACTCCAGACCGCAGTTGGACGGCTAACTCCTCCTAGCCCCCCCGCTCCAGCAGGCCGCAGAGAATGGGGGTGAGAGAAGACTCCAAACCTCCCTCCACCCGCTCATTGTAGTGTTGATGCATGTGTGTTCTAAGGTGCAATTAAAACCCAGGAGGGCATGGAGCTACCTGCCAGAGAGCAGCAGGTAAGCGCATAGTTCCTCCTGTTAGCCCTCAATGTCTACGTGTATTTAAAATTGAGAGGTGGGCAACGACGCCAGGGGTGAAGTGTACACCCTGAATGTGATTTTCACAAAAATGTGGAGGAAAAAGATAATGCAACCAATTTTCATAGTATTCTAATATTGTCAGTAGTTTTATATAAATTGTTAATCTTAACAGTGTATGTACTTTTTATTTATACAGTTGCCTCAGAGGGGTTTTACATTGTAAGGTAAAGACTCTATAATATTACAAAGGCAAAGAGTTAGACTGTCAAATGAATTGTCGGGGGAGTCTTTGGTTGATTAATAAGCTGGAGTAAAAGATTGTTTTCAGTCTCTGGTTTAAGGATTCAGACAGTTACAGTAGTATGACTCGGAGGTGTTACTGTAAGTCATTTAAATTAACATAATAATCCTGTTGATACAAGGTTTCTGTAAATCAATATGTTGATCAGTTGTTGAATAATTTACTAAACAGGCTTAGAAGAGAGAGACATAATGTTTAAAAATCCACATTTCACAGTTTTACTCTTGCAGTGGAAGAAGATATGTTCTTCTTTTATGTTTAAATCGTTTTTTGCTGATTTTTGTTTTTGGTGGTCTGGGAGAAGACACGGTCTCTATAGCTTTTAGGTGATGAAAGGAGGAGTGAAGCATATGAGACTAAAAATCTGTTCCTTGGTCGCAACTCTGGATAGTTATGTTTTGGAGGTCTCCAGTCTGTCACACACATAGACAACCATTCGCGCTCACATTCACTCCCGCATCCACACCAATGGGCAATTTAGAGTTTGCAATTAACCTACCCCCACTAAGTGCATGTCTTTGGACTGTGGGAGGAAGCCACAGTCCAAGATCCCGGAGAGAACATGCCAACTCCACACAGAAAGACCCCAGGCTGATGGTGGAACTGAACTCAGGACCTTCTTGCTGTGAGGCAACAGTGCTAACCACCGTGCCGCCCTTTTGATGTTTTCATCTTCAGTTGTCAATTGTACATGTGACTGCCAATAAGCACAATGACTAAATATTATTTCCCCTTCATCCACCATTTTAACAGTTTCAACACTTGCTTGGACTAAAACCCCATGCCCATATTAAGCCAAGCTTTCTACCACTGTGTGTGAGTATTTACATTATGTTATAGATGTTATTAAATGGTTTCTTTTTTGTCCTTAATTTTCTTAATTTAATTGCTAAAATCACATTTTACCAGATTTATATCCAGTGAAATAACATAAATCTCTAAATATTAAGTAGTCAGGTATTCACGTTTACGTTGCCATTTTTTTTTTTTCAGTTAAGCATTCTATAAAAGCTTGGTTAACAAAACATTTAACCATCCCAACCTCGATCAGTAGGGATAATGCCATTTAAATTCAGTTTTTAATTATGAAGAGATGCCATACTATATTTAAATACACAACATATTTTTCTTGACTCTGGTCTCAGTGTAGGGATATTTTATCAAGGATTCTGCTGTGCTATATCACTGCAGCAGCTGAGGTGAATACACAGAATTTAAATGAAAAGCAAATTAATAGAGAAGTGGTTCAAAAAATATCGAGATTCAAAATACATTTAATTAGATGAAAAGAATTACAAGATATGTTTTGATGGAGCTTTCAGTTACAACGACTTTGATCTTCTGTGTTCATGCTAAATTTCATCAAATGTATTTCCTAACAAATTCATATAAAACCTAGCCTTCTTGTCTCTTTGTGAGCGTTTAACAGTAGTAGTGCAGTCACTGAACTGGTCACAGTGAGATATTGAGGTTATTAAATTTGGATTTTTATTGTTGACAGTGGGCCTATTTGGCAAGTGAACAGTGATGTGATAAACAGACACTGATACTGCCAGAGAAAAGGAAACAAAATAAAGGACTGAGAGCCAGAGAAGAAGGGAGGAAGATGTGGAGGAAAAACAGAAAGAGATGTTTTTAGCAGGAAGAGTCGAGCGAGGAACATTAATCAAATGTCCAAAGTCAGGCATTTCACTTTTATCATTCCTCTCTTTGGTTTCTACGAGCAAGGAAGCCTAATAGAGCCATATAAAATTCTCCATTGTTTCCGCATGTCGATTTTATGGATTGCTATTTAAACATCATCCATCTAGTAAAGAGCAGTCTTCATTGACTCAGTGCTTGCATTTATTTAGTTGTGTGTGATGAAGACCAAAAAAAATGAGGACCGCTACTGTAGGTATTAGTCACCTGTCTTTCAGTAGTGTGCAACGTGGGTTTCAAATGTCTCCAACAATGTAGAATACCGGTTATAGCTGAATAACAACATGGAAATAATCAGATATTCAAAGAGCATATAATGCTACATACTTAAAACATGGCCATTCTTTTTTAAATAATCCAAATTTGAGATTTGTGGCAATAACATAAAAGAGGCAAACATTAAATACAAGGATACAACAGTGAATCAAACACTCAGCAAAAGAAGCAATTGCTGTATATTTGAATGACACTGAAGGTTGCAGTGTAGGGATAAAAGGTTTCCGGTTAGTATGTATGTTAGAAGGTTGATTTCCCACAGAAATCTAAATGTTATTATGGTGACGTGAGTGTGTGGCTGAAGTTTTTACAGGGAGTGCAGAATTATTAGGCAAATGAGTATTTTGTCCACATCATCCTCTTCATGCATGTCGTCTTACTCCAAGCTGTATAGGCTTGAAAGCCTACTACCAATTAAGCATATTAGGTGATGTGCATCTCTGTAATGAGAAGGGGTGTGGTCTAATGACATCAACACCCTATATCAGGTGTGCATAATTATTAGGCAACGTCCTTTCCTTTGACAAAATGGGTCAAAAGAAGGACTTGACAGGCTCAGAAAAGTCAAAAATAGTGAGATATCTTGCAGAGGGATGCAGCAGTCTCAAAATCGCAAAGCTTCTGAAGCGTGATCATCGAACAATCAAGCGTTTCATTCAAAATAGTCAACAGGGTCGCAAGAAGCGTGTGGAAAAACCAAGGCGCAAAATAACTGCCCATGAACTGAGAAAAGTCAAGCGTGCAGCTGCCAAGATGCCACTTGCCACCAGTTTGGCCATATTTCAGAGCTGCAACATCACTGGAGTGCCCAAAAGCACAAGGTGTGCAATACTCAGAGACATGGCCAAGGTAAGAAAGGCTGAAAGACGACCACCACTGAACAAGACACACAAGCTGAAACGTCAAGACTGGGCCAAGAAATATCTCAAGACTGGTTTTTCTAAGGTTTTATGGACTGATGAAATGAGAGTGAGTCTTGATGGGCCAGATGGATGGGCCCGTGGCTGGATTGGTAAAGGGCAGAGAGCTCCAGTCCGACTCAGACGCCAGCAAGGTGGAGGTGGAGTACTGGTTTGGGCTGGTATCATCAAAGATGAGCTTGTGGGGCCTTTTCGGGTTGAGGATGGAGTCAAGCTCAACTCCCAGTCCTACTGCCAGTTTCTGGAAGACACCTTCTTCAAGCAGTGGTACAGGAAGAAGTCTGCATCCTTCAAGAAAAACATGATTTTCATGCAGGACAATGCTCCATCACACGCGTCCAAGTACTCCACAGCGTGGCTGGCAAGAAAGGGTATAAAAGAAGAAAAACTAATGACATGGCCTCCTTGTTCACCTGATCTGAACCCCATTGAGAACCTGTGGTCCATCATCAAATGTGAGATTTACAAGGAGGGAAAACAGTACACCTCTCTGAACAGTGTCTGGGAGGCTGTGGTTGCTGCTGCACGCAATGTTGATGGTGAACAGATCAAAACACTGACAGAATCCATGGATGGCAGGCTTTTGAGTGTCCTTGCAAAGAAAGGTGGCTATATTGGTCGCTGATTTGTTTTTGTTTTGTTTTTGAATGTCAGAAATGTATATTTGTGAATGTGGAGATGTTATATTGGTGTCACTGGTAAAAATAAGTAATTGAAATGGGTATATATTTGTTTTTTGTTAAGTTGCCTAATAATTATGCACAGTAATAGTCACCTGCACACACAGATATCCCCCTAAAATAGCTAAAACTAAAAACAAACTAAAAACTACTTCCACAAACATTCAGCTTTGATATTAATGAGTTTTTTGGGTTCATTGAGAACATGGTTGTTGTTCAATAATAAAATTATTCCTCAAAAATACAACTTGCCTAATAATTCTGCACTCCCTGTAGATAGAGATCAGACTAAGAGGGAATGTGGATACCTCCTTAGTAAAGCATTACATTTGGGAGGGGATTTCAGAGTGGCAGAGTTAGGCCTTGTTAGAGATTATGTCTCTCAGCTGTATTGAAAATGTCAGTGGTATTTCCACCAAAGACCTGGATGTGATAGCCAGGAAAAATTAAGGTCTGGCATTCTTGCTCAAAATCATTGTGATTCAGCATGGTGGATGCCCCTTAAGTATAATTCATGTTACTTACAGCTGGTTAACAACAGAGTAAACTAAAAGCGATTTTCTTTAATAATTCAGTATATACCACAAAATATATCTTAGAAAATTAAGTAAGGACAGATTTTGGATTAACTGCCATAGAAAGCCAGAAGATTTCCACAATTGACAAGCTAGAACCAGTTCATAGATTTTTTTGTTACCTGACAAATCAACTTTAAATGATCATTTCAGCTTTATTGATTGGTTTCTGGAGGTCTGGAAAAATAATCAAACTCGCATATCATGAAAGTAAGGAGCCCACCAGCAACATTTTTTCTCTAGGGACCCCTAAGGAGATACATGTGGCCATTTTTGTGATGAAGAGTGCAAATGTACAGTCTACATCACACACCACCAGGGCTGAAGCTGCAGTGCTGCCAGTGTCCTCCCAACCTTTCCAAATTATTATTTTTTCCTCATTTGAAAGGAAAGGAGTTCACTGTGAGTAAACTGAGTTCACATATGTACCATTTAATATACTGAAATTATAGCACTAGTAATAAATATACTGAACATGGCAATTGTGATTAGCTACTTCTTGTTTAATGAATAACAACAGCAGATGTAGCAGAAGTGACAAAAAACATCAATAAAATCATTAACCCCCACCCCCACCACCAAAAGAAGAGATCCACAGTATGGGGGATAAACTAGATTGGTGGAGGAAAAGAGATCAAGTTAGAAATGACAGGGAGAGAGAGAGAGAGTAAGTTGTAAGTGTTGCTTCACAACTGTCAGCAGAGTAAATTGAGATGAATTGTTTCAACACAGAAGAGCAAAGGCTTAGTAACATTTCAAAGGAATCATGGTGTCAGGCACGCTGCAGTCCCCAGAACCAGCCCTTATATCTTCTCTCCGTTCTTTTACCATCCATCATTCATCTTGTCATCCTCCAATACATCTTTCAGTCATTTTAACTGTTACTCCCCTTTCATCTGTTTGCTGTTCTTTTATTTGCTTTGTCCCTATTTTTCTCCATGACTGGCACTTTGCTAAGATGCCTCTTTAGTTGCATGCTTTAATCAGTGGCAAAAGAGAATCAAAAAACAGTTCGACCGGTCCAGTGGGAGAACCTGTTAATGGAGTTGTGGGACCTGACTGACCTGAGGCACCAACCAGAGGGTAGCGGGCCAAACAGTTGATGGGCAGGGTGCAAAGGGTGACCTGCAATAGCACTGTTGTTTCTGAGACAGGGGGATCTGGGGATGGCCTCCTGGGTGACAGAGTGCAGCCAATTAATTTTATGGTGTGGTGTTAATTCCCCTCTACACAGTAGTGGCCCCTGTTTATTTGCTTATAAGCTTTTTCTCACACACATCGTTTGATAGAAATCTAATTCCATAATTTTCACTGAATAGATATAGATAGATATACATTGCTGTGTACAATTGCACCTTTGGTGTCACACTGAGCAGCTTTCCAGTCTAAATATAGACACACAATAAGATCCCAAGTGTTTACCTGCCAAATAGGCGAGCATCAGATGGTGACATAGCTGAGAAGAATTAGCGTGCAGCCCAAAGTTTCCTTCTGAGAATAATGCTTTACAGAGCTGAGACAGCAGTGCTGAAATACCAGGCTCTGCTAAAAGTCCTGTGTGTGAAACTGACATTGATTGATTGCTTAAAATTCCGGTAATTTATTTTTGTCAAAATTCTTAGTGTCAAATTTCTCCTTTCAATTTTTCATAGTCTTAAAGTGGATATCCTATAAACTAGGTGTGTTTCATTCCATGCACTTTCCTAATGATTAAACACATCTTTAGGAAAAGAGAAGAATTTCTCAAAACAGCTGCTTACTATGCTTTGGCAACAAGAGTTGAAACTGTTGGTATCTACCTTTAGCAGCAGATTAATCCACAACTGCCGATACTAGTCTATATGCTACATATATGTCTATATAGTATATAGACCATCATAGTTCAAAGGTTTTTTTTTTAATTTTTAATTTTAACATTTGTGGGCAAATTGTAGAACCTTACAATATAAAGCACACTGAGACAACTGTTGTTGTAAAGTGATGTTTTATAATGTGTGTGGGTCCCCGTAGGGAAATTGCTCCTCTGAATTTAACCCATTCACCCAATGCAACACCCAGGGAGCAGTGTGTAGGGACGGTACCTTGCTCAGGGGTACCTCAGGGTAGCTGTTCAGTGGAGTCAAACCCCCAACCTCTCTACCTACTGAGCTATCCCTGCCCTGCAGGGATAAGTCAATGAAGACAACTATGAATATTGTTTTTGTACTGGCCATTGTAACATTACTTGTGAAATCAAAGACTCTAATTTATGAATTGCATTAACTCACATTTTGTGAAACTCTATCAAGAACAACAGCCATTTTGAATAACACCAACTATTATGATACACAGTCTGGCGTATCTGTGCTTTCATGTGCTTTACACTAAATTCTGATTCTTTCATTCGAATGTAGCTACAGAAATTGAGACTCAGACCATGAAACATTTTTACACACACACTTCTCTCTTCTCTTGGTGCAAATTGTAGCCTCAGTTTCCTGACAAAAGTGGTACTCGGTGTGGTTTTCTGCATGTTTACTCTGCATTAAGCTCACTGTTCTGAATAAAAATATTCAGAAATATTTAAATACTCCTTTATATTAAGCTTGTGCATTCTGGTTATTCCTAGAACCTACTGTACATTTACTTTTAAGTTTACTGACCCTTGAATATAACCAGCAGCAAGCTAGTTAATTTCCCTCAGAGTGGCAGCTTTAGCTGAAATAAAAACAAACCATTGCGGTTTATGAGCTGCAGCACAAACCACTGATCTCAACGTGCCTAAGATGCGCTTACTTTGCAGATGTGACCTCAAAGAAACTGCAAAGGTCACCTGGATCCCTGAGATCCCAGTTAGCAGGCTTTGTTACTTTTTTGTGAGACAGACACCCTCACTATTTTTAAAATTAGGCTTAAATCTTTCCTTTTTCATAATGCATACAGTTAGGGCTGGATCAGGTGACCCTGAATCTCTAACTCCCTTAGTTACGCTGTAATAGGTGTATGCTGCTGGAGGCTTCCCATGATGGATTGAGTTGTTCTATTTCACTCATTAAATGTTTATACACCACTGCATTAAATCATCAGTTATCATTCATCTCTGGGTCTCTTTCACTGTGTTTTCCTCCCCTCAGCCTAACCTGGTCATGACCAATTGCTGCCCCTGCCTGAGTCCTGCTGGAGATTTCTTCCTGTCAAAAGCAGAGTTTTTCCTTCACACTGTCACCAAAGCACTTGCTCAAAAGGGATCATATGATTGTTGGGGTTTCTCTGTATTATTGTAGGGTCTTTACTTTAAAATATAAAGTGCCCTGAGGCAACTGTTTTTGTGATTTGGTGCTACATAAATACAATTTAAATTGAATTGAGTAATGGAATTCTTATCACATCAAATAACAAAGAATGCAGAATTTCTTCTGTATAAAATACATAACATCAAAAAGAAAAAGACATTTAGAAAATTTTTATTTGAAGCATTTTTAATTATTTCTGCATGTTATTTTCATCCCACAGAACCATAAGTCCATTGTACTGAACAAGAGAAAACTCGCAGTATCTGTGGATCAGGAATTGAACACTTCTGCATTTTATGGGTCTTAATAAAAAGGAGTCAATGATCAGTACTTATTCCTAATGTAGACAAAGTCACATACACCTTGAACAAAAATGCAGTATGACTTAAAGCTAACAAGCGCCATCAGGATTTTTTTTAAGGAGCCAGTGGTATAAATGACCCAGCAGAAAATCCCATCACCTACACACACTTCTCTTTTTTACCATCTCCTTTCACTCACTAGGGAATCATTAATCTGTTAGTGCAGCATTTTCTGCAGCCTTACTCCAATTAGGCTTGATTGATATGGCTTGGATTACCACCCTAACTGACGAGGTGGTTTAATGAGAGGCAGAATCCCACCCTCCCTAACCTTGTGCTGTTTGTGGAGCTGCAGGCAAAATGGCAGTATGTAATGAATGATGGCATCTGTTTTTATAATAGCACCAGTAAGAAGTGTGTGTGTGTGTGTGTGTGTGTGTGTGTGTGTGTGTGTGTGTGTGTGTGTGTGTGTGTGTGTGTGAGTGAGTGAGTGAGCGAGAGAGAAACACAAACAAGAAATTGCATGCAGGCTATTACCTGGATGTATTTTCTTGAGCCTCAGTACTGACATGTCGATTATATCACACCATGGTTTTTAAAAAAAAAAAAAAAAAACATAACAGGCCTGGGATTTATTAGGAATCCAGTCTCTCGGAACCCAATCTTGTATCTTTACACCACAGATAATTGCCTTCAGATGACCCCAAAGATAAAAGTCTAAGGGGGTCAGATCGGGAGACCTTGGGGGCCATTCAACTGGCCCACGACGACCAATCCACTTTCCAGGAAACTGTTCATCTGGGAATGCTCGGACCTGGCACCCATAATGTGGTGGTGCACCATCTTGCTGGAAAAACTCAGGGAACGTGCCAGCTTCAGTGGATAAAGAGGGAAACACATCATCATGTAGCAATTTCAAATATCCAGTGGCCTTGAGGTTTCCATTGATGAAGAATGGACCCACTATCGTTGTACCCCATATACCACATCAAACCACCACTTTTGTTGTTCCAACAGTCTTGGAGGGATCCATCCAATGTGGGTTAGTGTCGGACCAATAACGGTGGTTTTGTTTGTTAACTTCACCATTCACATAAAAGTTTGCCTCATCACTGAACAAAATCTTCTGCGTGAACTGAGGGTCCTGTTCCAATTTTTGTTTTGCCCATTCTGCAAATTCTCTGCGCCGATCTGGGTCATCCTCGTTGAGATGCTGCAGTAGCTGGAGTTTGTAAGGCTGCCGTTTGTGAGTAGCTAATATCTGCCGAAGGGATGTTCGACTAATGCCACTCTCCAGTGACATGCAGGGAGTGCTACGCTGTGGGCTCTTGCTGAATGAAGCTAGGACAGCCACTGATGTTTCTTCATTAGTGACAGTTTTCTTGCGTCCACATTTTGGCAAATCCAACACTGAACTGTAGCATGGGAGATGGGTGGTCTCGTAGGGTGTCTTGCATTGAAATCTGCTGCAATGACCCGGTTACTGCGTTCACCAGATATCAACACAATTTCGATCCGCTCCTCACGGGTTAACCTCTTCGACATGTCAATGGCTGTGAACAAAGAGAAACTTGTAAATAACTCATGAAAGAATAAAGTTACGTTGAAACCAAGCACACCATTGTTTTTCTTGTGACATTACCAATAAGTTTGATGTGTCACATGGCCCTCTTCCTATTGAAAAAACAAAAGTTGTATCCAAGATGGCCGACTTCTAAATGGCCACCATGGTCACCACCCATCTTGAGGAGTTTGCCCCCTCACATATACTAATGTGCCACAAACAGGACTTTAATATCACCAACCATTCCCATGTTATTACGGTGTATCCATCCATCCATCCATCCATTCGCTTCCGCTTATCCTTTTTCAG
The DNA here is from genome assembly GCF_057382185.1 of Mchenga conophoros. Classification (NCBI taxonomy): domain Eukaryota; kingdom Metazoa; phylum Chordata; class Actinopteri; order Cichliformes; family Cichlidae; genus Mchenga; species Mchenga conophoros. The sequence continues at coordinate 30,388,569 of NC_140538.1, read as the reverse complement.
GGTCGCGGGGGGCGCTGGAGCCTATCCCAGCTGTCATAGGGCGAGAGGCGGGGTACACCCTGGACAGGTCGCCAGTCTGTCGCAGGGCCAACATACAGGGACAGACAACCATTCGCACTCACTTTCATTCGCACATTCACACCTAGTGACAATTTGGATTATCCAATTAACCTATCCCCACTAAGTGCATGTCTTTGGACGGTGGGAGGAAGCCGGAGTACCCGGAGGGAACCCACGAAAACACGGGGAGAACATGCAAACTCCACACAGAAAGACCCCGGCCTGATGTTGGAATTGATCTCAGGACCTTCTTGCTGTTATTACGGTGTATCCATATATATATGGCCCACCCTGTACTACAGGAGAGGGGTGGAACAGCAAGCTCGGGGTGTAGTGGTGGGCAGGCAGGGAGGGCAGCTGTGGAGGATCTACTAATCAACAGCCTTCTGTATTTCAGTGAGGCCGGGACAGGGGAGGTCTGTCTGTGAGTGGTGACTGGGGTGCCGTTTCATTATGTGATATAGTTTTACATATGTGAAATATGAAAATAGTTTGTGACTTTGTAACAAAATTATGTTACTGAATTACCTGCTTTTTTTTTTTTTTTTACATTTTTTACATTTTTTCTCAATATGAATCACTAAAACTTCTTTTTGTTTTCTTCAAATAGAAAGCAACAAAATGCATTATATAGTTTAACCTTTTGCTAGGCTCTCTTAACAACCCCCCCCCCCCCGTGCTAATTTAGTATTGACTATCTCCAATTACAACAATTTATTACATGTGAACCTCTTGACTAAGAAGTGAAAGCCACAGGCTCAAGTGGAGAAAGATTTTCCTGTAAAATTAACATCATACCAATCGAAGGAATTGATTCATTTTAGGACAGAGAGTGCTTGAAGCATGCAGTTACTAGTCCCATGTGCAGGCAACCACCATTAGCAAGTAAAAAATCAATTACAGCCAAGTGCCCACACCCTTGAAGATTGTGTTAATATGGACAAATATAAAACTGCTAACAAAGGACCAAATTATACCCTCAGAGCTCTCTCTCTCTGAGCACTAAGTCTCATCACCTTGACCCCCCACCTGGAATATTAAGACACATTAATGGTTTAATCAATGTTTAGCGATTGCAAATGACATGTTAGTGCATGTGACAGGTTTTATTGTTATCATGGTGTGGGACAGTGTGCCTGGGTGATTGCATCAACATCAAGGCTTCAGCTATAGAAGCCTTGATGTTGATGTAACCCGTAGATCAGTTAGGATTGAATAATGTTGTTTATTAGCAGCTGGGTACAAATTGTTTCACAGTTCAGAGCTAATAGCTCAACGAGTGTCTAAGATTTCCCAGTCCACATCTTCCATTGAGGGTTGACCCTCAATATTGCAGCTCCTCAGCCATGTACCAGTGTGCAGGAAGGACATGCCTCATCCTGTATCCATTTTATTTTTTTCTCATTGTTTGCAAGCAGTGTCAAAGCAGTGTGACAGTGTGAAGCTCAACAGTAAAATTTCCTAACAATGCATTCACAGAACAAATTCATTTGTCAGATCTACTTGCACAGTAATGATTTGGAAGGGATATTGGTTACATTGGTGAGCACTCAAAGGATTTTATACAACTTGCCTTGTTCAGATTGAGGCTGGAGCAGCCAGGGATCAAACTACCAACCTTCCAATCAGCAGACAACCCACTCTACCTGAATGAGCTACAGCCCTGTAACCCAGTATGCTTACAAACATATATTGTTACTTCCAGTATCTGTCTATTTGTTTCTATGAATCCAGCATTAAAATATTATGATTGTTTACTTGTTTAACAGAGGCAGCTGTTATTGCTAAATGTCTCAGTCCTCATTTTCTTTTGGTACTGTATAGGGGGGACTATGTCAGAACCTATGGTGTGCTGTCCTAAAATCAGTTTTTGGTGATGATTTCAAGGACTTAGAAACAAACTGTATGAAAGTAGAGTGGATGGGGGTAAGGGGAGGGAGCGAGAGCAACAAAACACAGCTGTGCGCATAAATCCTATACTTGTCTACACAGAGAGAAGCTCTCTCTGTGTAGACTTCTCTCAACTGCTGGTATCATTTGATAAAATGGGTACAAACACAAGTCATGGAAGACTGCTTTGGAATAAAGATAACCATCAACACTCATAAAATACACCAAAAAAATCCAACAGACACCTTAAAAGGAATAGTGTTTTGAACAACGTGAAAATGTAACCCGGATCAGACCTGTTGAGTCATCAACTAGAAACTGAACTGATTACATTTCCAATTGTGTCACTTTTATGTACACAAATGCATACATTTTCTATGTATCCATGTGATGGACCGAGCAGTGAAGGAACGTCAGGCACAGGTTAAAGTCCAAAACAAGTTTTTTTATTTAACCCAGAAACAAATTTGGTTAAATTATACAGAAAAATCCAAATCTTGGGCCCATAAAAGTAACAAAACTCGATTCAAAAGCTGAACACAAACAATACTACTAACTTAAACAAACTGACCTACCTCAACGAGACAAATAGTGGCTGATCAGCACACAAACTTACAAAAAGGGGTAGAACACACAAAACCCAACTGAATCTAACATAACAAATTCCACCCGCCCACCCCCATGATCCAGTGGTATGATCAGGTCTCCACTTACTCATCAACCAAGGGACTGGGAGCAGCTGCCACAGAGCTAACTCAGAAAACAGAGAAAGATTAAATCATACATAACAGTGTAAAATAAAATGTGTGGACTTATCTTAGAATACAGTATTATAAGAGTATGTAAATTAATTCTAAACCAATTCTTTATTATCCTGTAAATTAAATCCTATATTTAAAGAAAGAAAAATATAAGTGTAGTGTTATGAGTAAGCCTCTACACTGATGTTTGGTATATTACCACTGTGTAGCTGTAACTGCAGCCATCACAATCCATAAAGATTTTACCAACTCATAAATTCTTCTAAAGAGTTGACTTGTGAGATACCTCCCAAGAAAGCAAGAGGAACAGAAGAAAAACATGTTAGTGTACACGTATAAGTGTTTCTTTTCCTTTACAAAAGTTTTTGTTTGTGATATCATGCCATATGCTATATAATTAGCCAGCTGTATGCAAAGTTTTTTGGGCTAGATTTAGTACTGCATTGTGTCAGTGCAATCTGAGTTTTTGTACAAAGTTTTACAAAGCCTGTATTTACGAAGAGCATTAAATGCCAGACAAACGCAGGACTTTGAGAGGCCTCAAAGCTGAACTTGGCTCACACATTAGTGGTGATGAGCTGCAGTTCCTGCTGAGCTGATTCATTTATGTTGTCATGAGATACCAAACTCTCATGTTTGTTACTTCTTCAGTTGTCTATTTTACATCCTTGAAATACGCCAAAATCAACACAATCTACTCACCTACGCTACTCCTGAACTTGACATGCAGGTGTGGCACTCCTTTAAATTTAGGTTGCTCATGAACTAATCAGTCAGCTCATTGCCAGAAGGCAACAGATCACAGAGCTGACAAAATACGAGCCCCTGTTAGTGGTGAGAGATTTGTCAGGTCTCAAGATGCATTTCTTTCATTTTAAAGATTGCTTCTGTGTTTTTTGCTTCACAGCGTCAGGCGTGACAGGACATATGGCGAGAGGATGAAACTTGACAAATGCTAGGGGCTGCATCTCATCCTGCAGCTGTCTTCTCATTTCATGAGTGGACGGTGAATGATGTATCACAAGCTATTAGCCACAGATCAATGTGAAATAACATTTAGCTGGACAGATGCCTAGATTTGTGGATGGCTATATGGTTTAATAAATAACAAAAACGACATTTATCTCATTAAACATGTGTGTTGCATAAGAATATTTTCTCTTACAAAATATAAAATTTGCCTTTTCTTTTCTTAATATTACACTTTCCACTCTGCATGACTAACCAATGAGTAATAACGCCGTTTGTCCTGACTGCTTCCTTCTCAAGTCACTCAGTGTCATCTCTGACTTAGCAACAGAATATCAAGTATACCTCACGCTATTCAGCTAATACAGACTATACATGTACACATAAAACAGGCACTCACTGATGCCTGGAGAGCCAGTGTTTTTCAGTAGGTAAAATAACAGATGATATACAGTCTGTGTTGACTAGAATTTTGTTTGTGTGTTAGGAAATGGGTGGCACATATATAGGATAACTGTGAATTTGTACTAAATGAATGGACACTTGCTATGCAATCAATCAGGATGGTAAATGTTCATTGACTACACCAAGAATAAATCCCCTTTTCATGTCACTGTATTTCAATATTTAATATAGAACAATCTGAATATGTAATAGTACATCATAATTTCCGTACAAAACATGAATAAATAAGTAGCTCCAGTATATTCCTACTGGTCACATTAAAAAAGTATTAAGTCTGTCATCTGCACAAATGACAATAAAATGCTCAAAATTGGGAAAGAAGACTAGGAAAGAGTTGACCTGTGGTCCATTTACTGAAATAAAAACAGGTTTTTGGAATTTGCTTCTGTACTCCCATATGGAAAAGATGTATATAAATCTTATAAAGTTTGTATCTGTCTTGTGTGAAACTTGTATGAAAAGCATACAAGAGTGAAAACAGATATAAGATCCATAGAAAAATTATATAAATGAAACTTGTATGTTTTGGATACTTACTAAAACAATATATGAAAGTAATGAGAAAGTGGCCACTTTCATGAGTAAATCATGTAAGCCTGATATGATTCACTATATAAAGTAGGCCACATCTTATGCAAGTCTTATATAAGTTTTTTCTATTTTTTTTCTATATGGGCTTGATCGGTGGATTCTAAATCTAACAATTAAGATTTGATTGAAGTGTAGACTTTCAGCTATGCTTCAAGGAGTTTAAAAAAAGCATTGCATTAACATTTAAGAATTAGTCATTTTATACATAGTCCATCATTTTCAAAGGATCAAAAATAATTTGACAAGTAGGTTCATGGCTAGATTGGAGATGTTCAATCCATGCATTCTCCCAAATAATATCTGATTCCAGGTGTTGAACTTGCATTTTGCAGCTTTTCACCATATATTTCAGTACAGCATTCAAAGCAATGTCAATGCAACTGAAGGAGGCCTTCAGATGGGAATGTAAATACAGGAATGGCGAGGAACAAAGAACAGGAATCAAGAAAATCAGCTAAACGAGCCTTCCCGGGTCTGGTGAAAAACTTTTTGGACAGATGAAACCAAGATCAATTTGAACAAGAATGGTATAAGTATGGATGCGCACCGCTATAGCTCACCTGGTTGAGCAGATAACCTGTGTTCAGGTTAGTCTCAGACCATTTTGTGCATGCCACTCTTTCCAGCTTTCCTGTCAACTCTCTCCACTATCCTAATAAAATCTTCTAGTAAAATCATTTCAATCTTATTATCCTTTAAAGAAATGTAGATGACAAAATAAATTTCACAAAAGTAGATATAAGGAAAAAAAACAGCATATGATTTGAAATAAAAACACATCTGTCAAACATGATGGGGGCACTGTTATGGTTTGGGCATGTCTGCCAGTGCAAAGAACATTTATATTTTTCAGCGGCAAAGTCAGTCAGCTGATATTTATTCACTAGGGCATGATGTTAAGTTACTGAAGACAAAGCTGAAGAGAGAGACACTCACAAACAAGCAGCAAATGAAGGGAACAGAGATAAAGGTCTAGCATAGCATCTCAAGAGAGTAAATGCATCATGCATCAAGTTAGTGAGTTTAAATAGTGACTGAATGTAAGGATTTTCCTCCAATTATTATTGTTAAAAAATTTTTTTATATTTAAATCTATAATAGTTTGTCCAATTAATTTGAGCCTCTAAAAATAGGTAGCTATTAGGATAATATAATATTGTATAAAAAGGTAATGTAAATTTTCTTGAATTACTAACTCCATCTGTCTGAAATAACCATACAGAACTCACATTTTGTATAATAACATAAAAATTATTTATTCTCTGACTAAAGAAGAAATATTCTGCAAAATGAATTTTGATATTGAGCTATTCTGCAGTCTGGTTAAACACATAAGGTCTAAAAGTAGAAAAGATAGATCTTCTTCATAAACGTTCTTACATTTTAAGAAATATACATAAAAATAGTTTGGTTTATGAATACAAATCGAAAAATAAAAGCATCTGTATATAACAGGAAATGAGCTAAGCAAGCCTTAGCACATCCTGCTGGTGGTGTGTGGATATCACCTGATTGATGGCTTTTTTTTATGCCCCTGCAACCCTAGGTTGCTGATGAGAAAATGGTTTGAACCATGTAAGTCAAGTTTGATTTTTGTGGTCACAGAAAAATTGCTATCAGTCAGATCTTATGAAAAATACTTACAAAGTTTGCTCAGAAGTCTGAGTTTTATGTGTAAACCAAAAACATTTCTATACCACTTAAAATCTGGAATACACCACCACCACTTTTAAGCCTTAATTAACTTACATTTACAAAGTATACTCCTCTGCCACAGTTTTTCAAGGAAAGAAAAGTCCGACTTTGTGAGTTTGTGAAAATGAGGAGGCTCTTCAGTGTGTTTTACACAATTATGGACCATAGGCTCCAACTCACAATTAAGCCAATAAATAGTGGTTATGTTAGAATTGATTTTTTTTACCCAGGAGTGTGCCTGCTCCTCTGTATCGGCCCATCACAGCAGCTGTCCCATCAGTTGCAAAGCCAATAAGCCATGTGTGTAACAATTTTGAGACACCATGCACTGCAAAGCTTTCAGCTGCAGGATGTGCATAAATGCAATTCAACAAGTGAAATAAACAGCTGGAAATTTACCCTTTCTAGGGAATTCTGGTTTGGATGATCAGATGTGTTTAACACTAAGCAGAAATATGGGTATGTTTCTTTCTTTGCCTTAATCCTGCTGTTTACTGTTTGTTCACACTGTGGGCTGAAGAGTGTGATTTAATTGATCTCTCCATGAAACATAAAGCAATCATCATGGTGAATGTGATGTCTATGGACAATAAAATGGTCTGAGCTGACTGAGCACCAGAAACTCTGCGAGTTTAGTTTTAACTGCTCCAGCTCTGGAAATCATTTGTCTTCTTTGTAGCTTTTCCAGGACTGCAGGATTACTTTCAGCCAGTTGAACTGCCAATGCAGTCAGCTGCCAAAGACTCTATATTATAAAGAAAAAACCACAAGCAGAATTGCAAGACTTGGGAAACAAATAGCAGCCTCCTCCCTTCACTTCAAGAAAGAAGGTGAAAAACAAAAACAAAAACCATGAGCTTCTGTAACAGGCTGTTATTCAGCACGCTGCCAGGTTTAAAAAAAAAGAAGAAGAAAAAAGTGTGTTATAAACAGGGTCAGACTGATGATGACATTTATTTATTTTATTTTCATAATGGCTTTCATAAAGTAAACCCCAAATCAGTAAACTGTCTCGCACACAACGACCGATGAATAATAGTTGCTAGCTTTTTTCACATTAATGGTCATGGCCAAAGGTGTTTTGTTGTTTATGGGTTGTGAATTCTTTGAAAATATTGAAAAGCTTTATTGTTATTGTAAGTGTTGGAAGTTTTGGTTTCTGTTGGAGTTTTTTTTTTTTTAATTACTATTATCGTCATAGTAATCATGAGTCATAGTGTATCTGAGTTGCAGTCCCTGTATAGTAATTGTGTTGCTTTGGATTCCTGACTTGATTTCATCATTCTAATTGTAAAGTGATTTTTTTCTTATGTTATTTGTTTTTTGAGTCACATTCTTTGTTTATGTTTTTTCTCAGAATGAGATCCAACTCTTCTTCTCTACATTTTTCATACGATCATTTTTAGTTGTGTGTTTTTGGTTTTGTCTTTAGCGATCAGCATTAGACTAATAGTAAACTAATGTAAAACACAACCTGCACTGAAGGATAATGAGTTGCCATGTCGATGTACACTGGTAAGCAATGAACTGAACATTTAATTTACACTATTTACATACAGTTGGGGTTGGTCCCTAACTACTCACACAGCCCCTCTCTTCTTCTTTGTTTTGCCAACTTCTTCTATTTACAGTGGCACCATTTAGAGCACTTCGGTCTCGCTCTGCAGGCCTACTTGTTGTTCCTAGAGTATTTAAAAGTAGAATGGGAGGGAGAGCCTTCAGTTTCCAGGCCCCTCTTCTGTGGAACCAGCTTCCAGTTTGGATTCGGGAGACAGACACTATCTCTACTTTTAAGATTAGGCTTAAAACTTTCCTTTTTGCTAAAGCATATAGTTAGGGCTGGACCAGGTGACCCTGAATCCTCCCTTAGTTATGCTGCAATAGACGTAGGCTGCCGGGGATTCCCATGATGCATTGAGTTTTTCCTTTCCAGTCACCTTTCTCACTCACTATGTATTAACAGACCTCTCTGCATTGAATCTGTTATTGTTATTAACCTCTGTCTCTCTTCCACAGCATGTCTTTTATCCTGTCTTCCTTCTCTCACCCCAACCGGTCGCAGCAGATGGCCGCCCCTCCCTGAGCCTGGTTCCGCCGGAGGTTTCTTCCTGTTAAAAGGGAGTTTTTCCTTCCCACTGTCGCCAAAGTGCTTGCTCATAGGGGGTCATATGATTGTTGGGTTTTTCTCTGTATCTATGAAGCGCCTTGAGGCGACTTTTGTTGTGATTTGGCGCTATATAAATAAAATTGAATTGAATTGAATTGAATTGGCTTGCAAAAGTATTTGGCCCCCTTGAACTTCCCCAAATTTTGTCACATTACAGCGACAAACATGAATCAATTTATTGGAATTCCACATGAAAGACCAATAGAAAGTGGTGCACACGTGAGAAGTGGAACAAAAATCATACATGATTCCAAACAATTTTTACAAATAAATAACTGCAAAGTGGGATGTGCATAATTATTCAGCCCCCTTTGGTCTGAGTGCAGCCAGTTGCCCATAGACATTGCCTGATGAGTGCTAATGACTAAATAGAGTGCTCCTGTCTGTAATCTAATGTCAGTACAGCTGCTCTGTGACGACCTCAGAGGTTGCCTAAGAGAATATTGGGAGCAACAACACCATGAAGTCCAAAGAACACACCAGACAGGGATAAGGTTATTGAGAAATTTAAAGCAGGCTTAGGCTACAAAAAGATTTCCCAAGCCTTGAACATCCCACGGAGCACTGTTCAAGCGATCATTCAGAAATGGAAGGAGTATGGCACAACTGTAAACCTACCAAGACAAGGCCGTCCACCTAAACTCACAGGCCGAACAAGGAGAGCGCTGATCAGAAATGCAGCCAAGAGGCCCATGGTGACTCTGGACGAGCTGCAGAGATCTACAGCTCAGGTGGGGGAATCTGTCCATATTAGTGGTGCACTGCACAAAGTTGGCCTTTATGGAAGAGTGGCAAGAAGAAAGCCATTGTTAACAGAAAACCATAAGAAGTCCCGTTTTCTTTTTTGCCACAAGCCATGTGGGGGACACAGCAAACATGTGGAAGAAGCTGCTCTAGTCAGATGAGACCAAAATGGAACTTTCTGGCCAAAATGCAAAACCCTATGTGAATAATTACGCACACCCCACTTTTCAATTATTTATTTGTAAAAAATGTTTGGAATCATGTATGATTTTCGTTCCACTTCTCACGTGTGCACCACTTTGTGTTGGTCTTTCACGCGGAATTCCAATAAAATTGATTCATGTTTGTGGTTGTAATGTGACAAAATGTGGGAAAGTTCAAGGGGGCCCAATACTTTTTCAAGCCACTGTATGTCCATCAAAGTCAGGCAAGCAGATAACGTTAAGCTAGCTAGCAAGTAAGTGTCTATGGTGAAAGGGCACTCTTGTGATTGAACATAAGCAGTTTTTGGATGTCTCTCTCAAAATGAGTCATGACCCAGATTGAATCAGATATTTTTCTTGAGATATTAAAGCCTAGTTGTAAATAGGGTTGCCAACCGTCCCTTAAAAAACGGAATCGTCCCGTATTTAGAAACAAAAGTACACGTCCCGTATTGAGCTAATAAGGGACGCACTTTGTCCCGTAATACAGTGAGAATCAAAAGTAGTCTATAACTTTTAATGGAATTAACGCTTTGTTGGAAAACATAATTCCCAGCCCCTCTCCTGCTTTGTGACCAATGAGCTGACAGCACACTTATGACAATTCAAGTATGACAATTCAGATTACCGCTTATCTCATTGGTCGAGGAAAGGTCGCTTACGGAGAAAATACCGGAAGACAACAGATGACCACAACAAGAAGCATGGCCAACAGGGAAACAAACGCCGTCACTGCGGTGCAAGTCTCGGACAACAGTACACCTAAAGCTGGGCAGACACTGTGCGATATTTTTTCAGTCACGTTATTCAGCTCCTGCTCAAACTGCACGATTGACTCGCAGGGGTTAGAAGTTGGTAGGTCACGATGCAGGGTCTCACACTATACGGCCCGATGCTCTGATGCGACCTGAGTGCTCACACTGTGCGTCCATAAAATGAAGGTTATAACAGAAAATCTGTCGCTCGCTCTCCCTCTCTGTCTTTCACTCACACAGACACACACACCACCATCAACTTTGCTAAATTGCTTATGAAAAACATTGATCAGGCAGCTGTGATTGAGCAGCAATGTAAATCCAACTATTTTCACGGTTGTTGTGGTCGTGATAATTTTGTGATGCCACATCGAAAAGGCTCGGATGAGCTTTCCAAAGTTCTACAAGTTGTGCCTCCATCGCTTGTGTCCAGATCACACGCTGCACAGCCGTGCTGCTCCGTCTTTTTCACTGACGTTTACGTGTTTGCGCGTGAGCAGTGTGAGCGGCTGTGGTGACACCCTCACGAGCGATTGATGATCGGGAGCTGGTCGTGAGGTGTTAATCGCTTCTCGTTACCCCACGTATACTACACGATGCACGATGAAGGCCAAAATTGGGCCGATCACCAAATCGGCCGCACGACTCAAAAATCGGCTCAAAATGGGCCAAAAATTGCACAGTGTGAGCCCAGCATTAGAGCAGCAATGTTTGTTCCCCTCAGAGAAAGAAAAATAGGCTGCAAAAGTACAGGGAGGACTGGGAAAAGGAAAACACCTGGCTGGAAAAGTGCACGATAACACCTATAAAGCGCACTGCACTGTGTGCCGGCGCACTTTTTCCATAGGCATGCTTCTAATGGTGGGCACATGAAGAACATGAGGGGCGTGAAAGCTCGGGGAACCCTTAACCAATTTCTTGTCCACCCGGCCACGGCAGAAGCAGATATGGTATGTAAACATTGGTTTGTTGTTTTTAAACCCTCTGGTTAAGGTTAATATGGGCATGTGCAGTGAATATCAGCGCTATGTGGCCAGAAGTGTGATAATATAATTTATTTTGTGTAATAAACAACTGCAAGGATAGATGATTACAACAAATAGATGACTAATACATAAAAGTAATACATAAATGAATAATGATGATGAGTTATGATGCGTAATCATGGGAACAAGTGGGTTTACAAACAGGAGCAGCTGATTAGCATTAGAAAAGCTGAAATAATACCTCAACTGAAGCCAATTGTACTAAATGCACTATATGTGCACTGTTACAAGAATATTTTTCGTTCTATTGCTTTCTATTAATTTATATAATTTTAAGTTAAGCAGGACAGAGTTCTTTTAAAGAAAGATTTACTTATATTCTCAAAAGTTAAGCATGACAGGCTTCTGTTTAAGAAAGAGACCTGTTTTACTGTGTTAATGTTGTCATTTTGAGCTAAAAATAAATGGCTAAATGATCATTTGTTTCCCATATGGTCATATCACAAAGAATATGCATCTGCTTAAATCAAATTCAAGTCAAATGGTTAAAAAATAATTTCACACACAAAAAAAAGAGCTACCACACTGGGAAGGGTGAAGACAACTGGGTTGCCCGGCCTGGCCACGAGGTGTCCCTTATTTATTTTTCAGGGAGTTGGCAACCCTAGTTGTAAAGTGGGACAATGGAGAGAGGTCATCATTATATACTAACAAATCAATTATTTTAAAGCTCACATTACATATTGTTTCTGTCACACAGGCAGCTGCAGACAGATAGTGGTTTAATGTTCACTGCTGGGATTTTTGTATTCTGGCATGTTTTTGAACATTTTCTTTTCACATTTTGCTACACCAGATCTCCTGTTCTAATGATATCCAGTCCCTAGGCTAATTCACTGAGGTGTCCTAAACCTTTTTTTCTCCTACTGACTACAGATTTGATGCTTATTACTTTGATTATTTATAAGCAATAGCTGTATGGTTTTGGTGTTGCTTTTGACTTCTAATTCTAATCAACCTTAAACTTTAGGGGGCATTAAAGAAAACTGAAAATGTCAGTATTCAGTATGTGTATTTATATGCAAGCACAAACATACTGTACAGTATATTATGTACATAAATTTTTTAAAAAAGCTTTACTGATTTACTCTCTGAGCATTGTAACATTCTTGAGGTGTATGTATTAAGGTTGAACAGCCTTCAAAGACTCGGCCTACTGCATATAACTTCTTCTAAAAACCATAATGTTAATTCTTAACTTTTAAGGAGTTTAAAGGCATTTCTAAAAGTATTCTCATCTCATCAGTACTGCAGCAAAAACCAGGACAAACTGACGCTGAAGCCCAAATTATGTAGAACTGCTACACCATAAGAATGCCTGCAGTAAAGCCAGCAGATCTCCATCAGTTTTCTAAAAAGACCTCCGATAATTCTGGTTTACTCAAGTTAACATTCTGTCTGACTGCTTGTTTTACTGCTCCATCTGCTCCAGTCACACCAAGTCTCTGTTCTGCTATATGGATGAACACCAGTGCCAACTTACTGGAACACTTTGTGTGTGTGTGTGTGTGTGTGTGTGTGTGTGTGTGTGTGTGTGTGTACACATGGTGGTCAACATGGATGATCTGCTGCTCAATTCAGGCCCAAAGCAACAAGAGCATTTGGTCAAAAGCTGTGACACCATATGCCTCATGTGCACATGACATGCAATTGAGAGACAACATTTCCATGTTGATTCCATAGAGATTTTTGGAAAAAAAATAAAACGTACAGCTCTGATATCACTTCCAACATAAATGAAGACAGAAAACTACACTGCAGTGACGCTTGTACCGTTACTGAAGTTGGGCTAGCTGGTATATAATGCTGTGCTACGTGATCGTTAGCGACACAGCTATATTGGCATAACATAAACACAGTGAAGTTGGAGGATGAATGCTAACTTTTTTCCACTCGATAAAGTTCTGGATGGTTTTTGACAAATGCAATCGCATGGAAAGATGCTATAAATGGACCAAATTTCAGTAGGGGAGAACGACTGAGATAATCCATCCACAATATGAGGTTAGTCATTAATTTAAGATAAGATAACCTTTATTAGTCCCACACATGGGTAATTTGTTTTGTTACAGCAGAAAGTGGACAGTGCAAAGTTACATTGCAAAAATTAGAAAAACACTGCAACAACATGGGAATAGAGCAGCTGCAAGAGAATTCAAAATTAATGAATCAATGGTATGGAAATGGAGGAAGCAAGAGGAATGAGTTGAGTAAAGTTTGACTTATCTGACTGTTTTGTTTCCTTTAATGCGTCTTATAATCCAGTGCACCTTATGGTCCGAAAAATACAGTAACTGTATTACTTTCTTGGAGAAGTAATCAGTAATTAGTAACTAATGACATTTTTTAAAGTAACTTGACCAACATTGGTTGTAATCAGACAGCATTTGTTAGCAGGATTGCAGTTGAGAACCTGACCACTAGTAGTGAGCATTTTAATTTTGTGCAGAAGTTAATTACCTTCAAGTAAGGCTACACGTACACAGGTAATTTTGAAAACTGACATTTTAGGTTTTGGGGTTGTTGGTTTTTTAAATCCCGTCCACCCGTGCAGTTAAAAAAAAATAAATCTCCTTCCACATGTGAACGCCAGAAATGAAGTCAAACGCTATCAAGAACATGCCAAATCCTAACCGTGTAGAAATGTTGGCCAATCATAAGTCTAGAAGCCTGGGAGGAAAAGAGTAAACAGGGTTTTATGCCCTCACAAAACCTTAAGTACTTCTGAAAAGTTTGAAAGGCAGCTAATTTTGTGTTACTTTTCAAGCCTTCATCATTTCAAACGTTAATAACTAAAGACAGCATTTTGGCTGGTATAGACTCACAACTTTGGAATAGACAAAATGCATACATAAATGTAATTTTTTAAAAAATGAAATCAGTCAGGATTTGGGTCGTGAGAGCGTCTGTGTTGAATGTAGAAGCCACGTCTGATGTTCACTCTGATGCCTCTTTTTCTAAATGGAGGAACAGTAACTGTGTGTATATGTAAGCATGTAAAAACTGCAGATACTAAGATTAACAGCAACAGTATTTTGTCTGTGTCCGCTATTGTAGAAATCTGTCCAATGTAAACAATAACGTGGCCACGGTGTGACGTCAAAAATGGTGCGCACTTTTGACGTTGCCTCAGTAAATCTCAGTTTTGCTCGTCCACACCTAAACACAAAAACGTAGTTTTCAAAAATCTAAACTCTGGCAGGAGTTATTAAAAATATCACCTTTCAGTGATCCAAAATGCCGTTAACGTATGAACGAAAAGCCCAAGCGCATAGAAAAAGCTGCGTTTTCAAAAATACCCGTACATGTGGACATAGCCTCAGTTTGTCAAAAAATACTCCAATAGTCTGTTTGAGAAAAAACTTAGATGTTTTCTATTTTCCTAAATTAACAAGATCATCTCAGAAATAATCGTGTTAAAAAGAGCTTCTCGGAGTGACTTTAAGATATGATTAAGTACATTTTCTAATCTTGTTAGGATGCCTGGGTCGTTGACCCAGGGTATTTGAGTTTATTATATTATTTATACTTTTTAGTCTTTGGTTTCTTTGAGTTCTGTCTTATGGTTTATGTCTCTGTCTTCTTTAGTTGCTCTGTCTCCCCTATCACCTGTATCCCCTTGTCTAGTTTGCGTCTCTGTGTATCCTTAGTTCCTATATCCCCGTGTTCAGTCAGTGTTTGTGTCTGCCCTGGTCCCACGTCTCTGTTCCCTCTGTAGTGCCTGCATGTGAGTCTGTGTTATGTGTTTCCTGTTTTACTTTGAAGGTCTCTGTCTTATCTCAGTGTGTTCAGGTTACGCTTCCTTTTGTCTCGTCAGTTCTGATTTGCCCCAGCTGTGTTTCCCTCCTGTTATTCATTCCCTGATTGCTCCTTCTGTGTATTTAAGCCCTGTGTTTCTCTGTGTCCGTGTCGTGATCTACCGTTTATTTTGCTGTGTGTTTTGTCAATCTGCCGGTGTTAGTTTATTTTTGACCTTTTTCCCCAGTTATGTTATGTTTGAGTTCAGCATTAAATCTGTTTTGGTTTAAGTTCTGTCTCTGGAGTCTGCACCTTGGGTCCTATTCCTGTCTGCACACAGCCATACCTAACAAATCTATGTATAAAGCTGACAAATAGTTAAGTCTCCATTTGTTTTTCTGAATAATAGATCCAAATCATCCTCTCTGATGTAAAATGTAGTCTAGACTTGCACAATGTAAAGTACATAAATACTGTTCTGGCAAGCAGGAAAATTGGGCTTCATATTTAAGTAAATTATCTTAAGTTTGTAAACTGAAATTTGACCTTACTTTAGTTCTTAGATGGTAATAATGTAAATTACAGAGCAGTTAATCCTCAGGGAAATGTAGAAATTTCACTAAATAGTTGTCCTCTTTCATACAGTTGCAGTGTCTCTTCAGTTTTGTGTTCATATGCTGGTGTTTTCATTCAAAAGATGTTTAAATGCTGTGATGTCATTTTAGCATCAAAGACTGCAGAATGTACATAGATTCTTTTTACTTTTAAGTTGTATGCTCAGATTTAGATATCTTTCATATGGAGACAAAAAAAATACTCAAGACAGAAGTGAAAAAACTAAAGCAGTCAATGTGTTATTTAATTTTTTCATTTATTCTAATAGTTACTTTAAAATTCTACTCTTAAGAGATTCATCTTGGCCTTCTTGCAGGATTAAAGCTCAAAAATGAATACACACACATAATATAATACATATCTTGTGATTGTTAGGCAAAAATGAAGAGAACCCAAAGTTATTAAAACAAATAACCACTAATATGGTCTTATTCTTGCTCTGCTCCCCAATTTCACTCCTGGAAATGTCACCATGGCAACAAAACAACAAGCATTAAATGACGTTCCAAACAACAACCAAGCTGTTTTCAGTGCTTAACATGTAACATATCTTTGTTATAAACTTTATTTGTAAAAATCTGTAATGTTGATGTGCACAACCTGGGATTCTGGTTTGAGTGGCAAGATGAAATAATCCACTACTGATGATTACAAGTGTGTTTTTATTGCCTTCTTAAAGTGGAAAATGTACATAGACACAACTTGGCACATGTGAGACCAGTCTGATAAAAACTTGTGTTTTTGCAAAAGTGATAATGGAGAATTTATGTCCTGAATGGACTTCAGTGTAGCTAAGCACATTCTCTTTCTAACCTGTGGTTATTAAGACAAATGTGATGCATATATTTGATCACTTCCCTAATAAAACTGTTTTTTCTGTTTCTTATTGCATTTTTATTCCCTATTTTTTCCATTGTTTGTTTTATTTATTTATTATTGTGTTTGTGGTCCCATGGTTTTATTATATTTTCTTTAAGGAGATAGAGATCACAAGTGCTTCACAGAAAAATACCAGAGCATTTAAAACATATAAAGCAAACAAAAGGAAGTTAACCAAATGCAAGTCCAAAAAGATCATTTTTAGTTGAGACCATCTGGCAAACAGTAGATAGAGGCTGAGAGAAATAAAAGACAAATATGGGCGATCGTGGCTCAAGAGTTGGGAGTTCGCCTTGTAATCGGAAGGTTGCCGGTTCGAGCCCTGGCTTGGACAGTCTCGGTCGTTGTGTCCTTGGGCAATACACTTCACCCGTTGCCTACTGGTGGTGGTCAGAGGGCCAGGTGGCGCCAGTGTCCGGCAGCCTCGCCTCTGTCAGTGCGCCCCAGGGTGGCTGTGGCTACAATGTAGCTTGCCATCATGTGTGTGTGAATGGGTGGATGACTGGATGTGTAAAGCGCTTTGGGGTCCTAAAGCGCTATATAAATACAGGCCATTTACCAAAGAAAAGTGTTGAACAGAGATAAAAATGTCCTCAAAATAAATAGAAACAATATTTAAACTCAAAGTGAAAACAAGGTCCTGTGTGTCCTTTGCTTTGTGTGGGGCTGGACACATGCTGGCTAAAATGAAAAGAATCCATGATGCTGATAAAACCTCTGGCAAAGGGGTTGACGTCATCATCAACGTGTATGATTAAAATATAAGTAATCAATATAAACAACTATTAGCAGTCTGGACTGCTTCATAGTAAAACACAGTAAGACCTCCTCCATGACCAGACACCCGAGGCTCGCTGATGAAGAAATAGCTATCTGGGCAAAATTCAATGAGGGACAAATAGTCTAAGTCACCCTGCCAGTGCTCAGTCAGAAATAAATAATGAATTTTTTGGGAAAATATCAAATAATTCAGCAAGATTTATTAGTTATAGATAGAGCATTAAAAAGCGCCATGGTCTGTGAGGTAGAAGCCTCATTATTAGCAGAATCTCGAGTTAGGGGGTGTAAATACTCAGGGTTTGGGCCACTATGCTCGCAGATTCCACTCACCGAGGGGATAAAAGGCCGGCCAGGAGGAGAGCTTGTATGGACCCTCTTGAGGCAGCATGATCCCAGAGACCTGAGCCCTGTGTATCCAAGCAGGGGCATGAAAAACGAATTCCCCTCAATTCAAATTTTCTGAGTACAGGTAACAAGATGTCGATGTCGCATACCAGACAGACCCTGCTGTAGAACAGCCTGAGGTTCACATGGACAGCTGCTCTTCTCCTTCTCCATGGTCTGAGGACACAGCTGAAGTCGCTGGACAGGAATCCAGGCACTGGCAGAGGATGGAAAATGCCGACACAAGGGGATGAGACCCATCATTGAAGATCAGATAGATAACAGCGTCTATCCAGGGCAGCCAATACATCATTGATACGGAGCAAAAACAGGACAAACGCAAACACAGGTGCCATCATACCATCACTCTTTTGACCACATTTTTAAGACTAAGAACTAGGAAAAATTCACAGATATGCAAAGAAACTTCTTGGGACACTCACAGCTAACTGGATGCGATTTACAGTTTTGATTGATTTTAGCCAGTCACACAGAATGCCCATTACCACAGTAATTTCGACTGCTGCTTAGCTGATGGCACATTTGAAACTGATGACTCTCACTGGTGGACTCAGTTTTCCTCTGTAAATCTCTTGTATTTATGGGTTTAAAATGTGCTTTCATAACCTGCCTCCCCTTCTCCCAAACAAACATATGGCATTGGCTTGGCATTTCAGCTCATTAGTAAATAAGATCAAAGGTCACAAGGGTCATGGTCTGTCAGTCCTCACCATCCAACCCTTTTTGCTGTGTTTTGTTATGTTCTCTCCTGGATTCCTGCTTTCCTCTATGTGGGTGTAAATCAAGCAGCCTTTTGCTGCTTGATTTACAGTGAAGATGGAGACTGAGACAAAGTATGGCGGAAGCAAGAGGCACTTATTTGCCTACATATATCTAAAGCCATGACATTCAATAGCAGGTCAAGCCTTCTACAGCAATCACTCCTCTGTCTAATGACAAATGGCAGCCTTAAATACTCTCAGCTGTTAATGACTAAACCAATATTTACTCTCAGGTGAGTTTACCAAATTCTAACATTCCATAAACATTGTACAGTACACAATCCCAATAAATAAATATACATACATTTTAACATTCTGATAATTATCTGTGGGGATACTGGTGGGCACGATTCAAGATTCTTCCCTACCACGACTCACCTGTTTAGCTAAGCTAATTCATTAGACGCAAACTCACTCATGGGAAGCATTAGTTGACTCCAGAGTGGAGCAAAACTTGGCTAAGTCTTGGCTCTTAATGGGATCCTACTCTCTGACATCACTCACGCGAACACTCAGCTGTCTCTGTCTGGTGACCACGTGGAGGAGTGTGTGTTTGTTTTCCATCCCCCAGTACTCCAGTAGTTCTCACCTACCCCTGGTTAAGCAAGCACAACCCACAGATTTATTGGGCTAAGGGCAGCATTTCAGAATGGAGTACCTGGTGCCATGAGAATTGTCTGCGTTCTGCTACACCTAGTGTCTCAGCTACAGAGCCGCCTGACCCAAGTGACACATCTGATCTCTTTGCCATTCCTAAAATCTACCACGACAGACCCAATGATGGTTTCATGCTTTTCAGAATTTTCAAGACACTTTTATTAACAGTTGCTGGAATACACAGCTACAGCTGCAGCTTTCCAGTTCGCAGATCACTCTCCGACGACAACAACGCCATGACAGGACCCAGTTTAAACGTTAAAACTGGCGAGGCGTGATTGTAGATGCCGCTCAGGTGCGTCCACCTCACCTGCAGTGGCACCGCAGACCACGCCCTGCCACATCCTTATATTTATAAAACACTTTTGTACTCCTACTGACCCAAGACCACAAGTCACATCTTTGCTATTCATTCATACAGCACTACATTCTGTGTGCTTCAAGCACTTTATTTGCCTCACATCCATGGCCAGTTTAGAATCACCAGTTAACCTAATATGCATGTCTTTGGTCTAAGGCAGCGCTCCCCAATCCCCGGGCAACAGATACCAGTACCAGTCCGTGAGAGTTGAGGCTCGGGTGTGAAATTTATCGTTTTCAGTGTTTTTTTTTATCAGTTTTTAGTGTTATTTTTGTTTTTATGGTCAACTCGGTTTCCCTGGGATTTTTCCCATGTGTTATGAATAAATCTTTTTTTTTGGTACTGGTAGTGGTTTTATTTTGTTGTATTTATCCGCGACACCTTAAAGGCCGGTCCGTTCAAATATTGTCGAACATAACCGGTCCGTGACGCAAAAAAGGTTGGGGACTGCTGGTCTATGGGAGGAAGCCAGAGTACACTGAGGAAATCTACAAAGCCAGAGAGGCAACAAACCACACACTGCTGCCATAACATTTTGATTTTTGAATGATTTATATAGACATGTTACTCAAGAGAAGCAGAGTTAAGTGGGTTGGATTAGGAATTTGGATCATTACTGTGATTAATACTGTTTTAAACTCATGGCTTCTGCACACACTTTGGTAATATTTCTGTTTAATAGTGATGTTTATATTTGTTTGGTATAGAAGAAATACATGGCATTGCTTCTCTGTTGGGGCAGGATTCTCAGGGCTTTGTCTACTGAAGTTCATTCTTTAAAAATGCTCCAGAAGTGACCTAAGATTTGATGTGCAGGGGGAAGGTGCTATAGCTCTGCTCATTTGTTGTGGTGTGTGTACACACTATTCTGATAGCAAATGACTATGTCTTCTCTTCTAATCATTGTGTATTTTTTTCTGTAATTTCCATTGTATTAATGCATATTGTTTGATTTATTTGTAAGACACTCAAAAACAAAAGCGCTCTCTTGTTGAAATCTTCCTTAGAAATGTATCTTTCCCCAGGCAAGCGTTTTGGGAGTTTTTCCTTGTTAATATGATAGTGATGTCTAAGTAATTTTGTTTGTGTTGCTATAAATTTCATAATTTTTCTTTAATTTAGTTATTTTCTGCTCTTATTGGTCATTGTTTTATTGGCATATGATTTGCTAATAAATGTTAAAGGAATTCACAAACCTTCTATCAATGAGATCCTAAGTCACTCATTATTCAGAGTGTGACATATTAACTGACTGACTGACTGACTGACCCAGCCTCCCAACAACCCATTGGTCAAATCGAAAATACCTCTGGTAGTTCTGATCTGCCACTAGACACACAGATATATGCAATCACACCACAAAGGTGTCATTATGAACAGTGTGGGGAGAGCAATGAGAAAAAGCATTGATTTCTACTCTGAGAAAGTGCACTCGTAACAATTACCGTTCCATTACAATAGAGCTAACTGAGTGCAGAGAACAACTTTAGAGCAGTCCTGACACATACAAGCGCACACACAAAAACACTGCTGGCTGCCTGCCATCGCCACAGCTACTAACACACACAAATGTTGGAGGTGGGGCTGTGCAGAGTGAGTGAATTTATTCAGAGGTATTTCTACTGTCACAGTGTGCATGTTAATTTTGCAGGCTGAATTGTTAAAGCTGCAGAGCAAAGACATCCCTCACACAGCCTACAGCAAGACATGAAGGAAAAGAGTCCAGTGTTTTAAAAGGCGATCATTATGATACAGACACTGAATTCACTAAATTATAAACACTTTATTATTTGAACAAATAAAGGATATTCCATCAAATTCCATCACTCTGTACCTGACAGACTGAAGGTGTTAGGGTGCCAATCTTTTCCATCTTCCTGGATTTCAAACAGATTTCCCTCCTTTTCATTGACAAAGGGATTATGTCATCAACTAGAAAGCCAGAGAGGGACCGAGCAGTTTAGGATCTTTTCTGAATACTTTTGCTGCCATCTTGTGACCTTACCAGGTATTGCAGACTAGAAGAACCTTAAAGTCATGTTGTTGTCAAAGAACTGATGAGAAAGACGTTTGACAAGCTTAATATATATGTTAGGGAATAGTTTGGATATAGAGAATGCTGGTGGCATGAATTTAAATGTTTGTAGCTTCATGCAGTGATGAAACTGAAATCATAATAGGGAGGGATTCTTCTATCAGATGGAAAGATGAATTAAAAACAGCAAAATTACAATATGTAAACTTGTAAAGGAATATTATAGACAGTTTTCAAAGCTATAGATTGATCTGTAAAGATGTCAAGCAGCTTCTAGATGCTTAAAGGAAGCAGTAAGGTCAGTTTCCATTCTGGGTTTTTAGCATTAATAAGGCAACCTGCTCCAAGGTGAGTTTGAGGTCTTAAAGAAGTCAACATAGAGAATTTTTTTTTACCAACTTTATTTAGTGCTTTTCTACTCTACCTGAACATTCAAAGCGCTCTATACAGGTTGCCTCATTGACTCATTCACACCTGTTCATAGAAGCCCTTTCATACTGATGAATGCATCAGAGAGAAACTTAGGGATAATGTCTTGCCCAAGGACATTTAGCATGCAGTCTGGAGCAGTCACGGATCAACCCAAAAACCTTCTGATTAGTAGATGACCTGCTCCACCTCCGCAGCCACAGCCACCCCTTTAGGGTTAAAGAATCATTTTGAAAGTCATGTCCATAAAAGGTACAGTAAGTAATTTTTTTTAGGTGATTTGATAAAAAAAGAAAAATGTTGTACTTCTAAATACACAATTTATGTGTTCCAACAAATTGATACATTGTCACAAACTTATCATTTATCTATTAAAAATACATAGGAGCTGGTGTCATTTTGTGGAAGCTGCCATCTTGACCCACTATCTGGAATACACTGGCTGAGATGGGCATCGCCGCTCCGCCTTTTTACATTTTACATAACTGGCTAGAGACTGGCCACACTTTATACATTAGTTTTAATTTAAAGGTCATAAATAGCTCTTTCTCATTATATATGACCATTTAACA
Source organism: Mchenga conophoros (assembly GCF_057382185.1). Taxonomy (NCBI): domain Eukaryota; kingdom Metazoa; phylum Chordata; class Actinopteri; order Cichliformes; family Cichlidae; genus Mchenga; species Mchenga conophoros. The sequence goes on along the minus strand of NC_140538.1, from coordinate 30,365,991 downwards.
TATGTACATGTATATTTTGGTGATCTCTTTCTCAGTATGTTTTTCTTCTTATGTTAGTTTGGAAATAAGCTAAGACTAAACCAGTTAATGTTAGGCTCTAGTGTCCTTAAAAAAAAAAAAAAAAAAAAATCACACTTTTCCCCTGATAAACAATTTGATTGCATTCTCACATCGTATGGGAGTTCATTTACGACTAACAGCCAGTTCAAAGAAAGTTTCACCTACATGGGCAAACAGCAGTGATTATCAACAGAAAAGTTCAGTATATAATAACAACTGACCTCAGTATTGCTGCTAGTGCACAGAAGTGAGCGTCACTGACTCATATCAGACTCCTTCTTTACAGTTTTACTAAATGTGGACACCAGCTAAGCTAAACGGCTGACTGACAACAAAGATGTATTCTGCTTGAACCATGTCACAGCATCCACTTATTAATTAGTGAGAAGAACTTAACATATGATTAATGATAGAAATCACAGTTTTTGTGTTTTTCTTTCCCCAATCTGATGCTGACCCTTAATGGACCTTAAATTAATGGCCTCGTGGTAGCAGTGCTCTAAGTCTGAAAACAAATGTTTTACTAGATTAATATCACAGTGACATTGTGACACTGTAGCTAGTTATAGATTTAGGCCATGGCTTTTATGCTCAAGGTGGATTTAAGGCTGCTGCTGATACCATTTATGAATCATCTGATTTAAAGGGGAAAAAAACCCAATGACAACAATGAAAGTATTTGCATCTTGAAATGGATCCAGCACAATTTGTTGCAGGACTGCTGAAAGAATCTTGTACAGTCTTAGTTTTTTGTCTAAAGTTTCTGGATCCTGGAAAAAGTTGGAGCTGGAGAAGTGGAAATGTCAACATGATTTCCAAGAGCTGATGGATTACCAGAAGCAAAAAACTTTGGGGGATTTATGTAGCTAACCTGTTTATATGGGCTCAGGAAAACATGGCTCCAACTCCGCTCAGGCTTGGACACTGTGATTTTGCAAGCAGCTTGAAAATCAGAGATAAATTCTGATGGAATAGTTCAATGCTGGAAATTAAAAACCATCCGGCATGTCATATAACCCTGTGAGACATATTGAAGTGAAGGCCAAGAGGTATTTGGTTAGCTGCCACATCTGGGGCTTTCTGTTATGTGTCTGTTCACTACAAACAATTCCCAGTTTCTGGAAACAGCATTATCTACACTCTACTGTGAAATAGAAACAGTATTAAATTCATATTTCTATCTGTGCAAGGCATATTAAAGTGTTTCCATCACATGCAGCATATATACCTCATACTGTTGACAATTCATTGATAGAAGCAGTGAGACAGGAGGCCTGAACATCCTCATGCTGATTAGCTGAATTGATGTCAGGTGTGCCGCTGCAGCAGTCTGCAGGGCTGTTAGCTGGAAAGAGAAGAGATTTTTTTTCTTCTCCCCTCTTCTAGTCCACACAGCAGAAACAGATCTAAGCACCTGTGAAATGAGTAGCAGGTAATGTTTGTTTTGGCCTTTTCATTATAACTTCAAGCCAGAAAAAGTCAGGCACAGAGAGGCCACATAATACTTGAATCCTTGACTGGTGTTGGTTGTTTTGTTAAATCACAGTACTACTGATTTCAGAATACGTTCTGTGTTAGCGTTCATCCGTTCCCTGGCCCGTAAGAAGCCTTTGGAGCCAGCAGGTGAGCAGTCCAACTTCTGCCGATGCTTGACCAGCCTGGATCTGATTGGCCTGGGTGTTGGCGGCACGCTTGGAGCAGGGGTTTACGTGCTCTCAGGGGAGGTGGCGAGGGAAGTGGCTGGTCCTAGTATCGTCATCTCTTTCCTGGTTGCTGCAGTGGCTTCAGTCTTTGCAGGATTGTGCTACGCTGAGCTTGGTGCTCGTGTGCCAAAGATGGGCTCGGCCTACCTTTACAGCTATGTGACTATAGGAGAAGTGTGGGCATTTGTGACTGGCTGGAATCTGCTGCTGTCCTATCTCATTGGTAAGTGGAATTCAGGGGGCACTATACATCTTTACCATGTATTTGACAAAATACATAAATGCAGTATGCCAAGTGATGTAGTTGTGCATCAAATCCAGTTTTTGCAGTAGTTTATGGTAGAAAGTGTGAAAAAACAGACAAATGTTAAAGCTGACACTGCCTGAACTTATTTATTTTTATTTGATTCTATTTGTAGGGAGTTTGATCATATTTAATATAAAAAATTTGATATTTACTTCTTTACACAAGATGACCCTTAGTCTCAAATGTTTTGTAAAAGCTGATTTTATTCAGTTTTATTTGTATAGTGTCAAATCACAACAGTCACATTGAGGCCTTTTATATTGGTAAAGACCCTACAATAACAATTAATGGAGTTATCTTCCATGCCTTGTTTTTTGAACTTCTCCTTAGAAACATCTAGTATAGCCAAAGCCTGGACTGGAGCATTTGATGACCTGATACACAATGTTATGGCTAAGCATCTAGGGGAACACACACCAATGGACTCACCTGGCTTGGCTGAATACCCAGACTTCTTTGCTGCTGCGCTGATTATGTTGCTTGCTGGTGACATTTGCAATTTTGACATGAAGTATTATTTGTATCATAGATGGAAAAACATTCTTAAAGGTAAAGTACATCTGTTTATATCTTTCCCTCTGTTTTCAGGGGTGCTTGCATATGGTCTGAAGGAGTCTGCAATTGTGAATACTGTTTTTACAGCAGTAAATGTGACTGTGTTGATTTTTATCATCACTTCTGGCTTTATAAAAGGAGATCTCAAAAACTGGCACATCAGTAAAAAGACAGTTCTAAATGCAACTTGGGAAATTATGTAAGTTTTATTTATGCTAATTTTCATTCACATTCTGATAGATTTTTTTTTTTCGTGTACTGCAAAAGTCAGTTTTAGGTTTCAGTTTATATTTGAAAATTTTTACTATGCTGGACACAGTACTGTGAAAAAGTATTTACCCCCTTAGTGGTTTCATGTTTGTCACACCAGCATGTTTCAGATCATCAAACAAATTTTGATATTAGAGAAAGATAACAGGGACAATATGTACTACAATCAAGTTTTTACAATAACCGGTGATCTGTCTTGATCTGTGGAAGAATTTCAGCCGACTTTCCTTTGCAGAACTTAATTCAGCCTTCACACAGGGTTTCCAAGCATGAACTGCCTGATTTAATGTCATGCCACACATTTTGTAACTTCTATCTTGTTAGTCCACAGAATATTTTTTTAAAAACTCTTGGAACTCTTGCTAGACTAATTACTACACACTTTTCTCATAGGCTTAGTTAGATGGTTAGCATTTTTCCCTTAAAATAAAATATTTGTTCAATATTAAATTTGTTTGATAGTTTAGGCTTGCCAATTCTTCCTTGTTTCTCAAGTTCTCCAGTTTCCTCTATTGTGTATTTATTTTTGGCATACTGGAGTTTAACATTGGCTCTGGTTCATTCCTTGCATGCCCTTTGCACACTTGGATGATTCATAGGTTGGTGTTAAGTGATCAACAAAACTCTGAAGATAGTCAGGTACGAGGAATAGACAGGAATTATTGAAAAAGCAACCAGTGTCCAAAGAAAAACTTTGAAAGACCTTCAAGAAGACAGGAGAACTATTTCTTTAAACAAAAACAAGATGCCCAGTCTTACTTTGGGAGCAAAGTATAAAGAAATGAGGGGTAATGGAGATCTAAAGAGCTTAGTAAGAAGAGGTAGCTTGAATGGGGTAATGGAGACTTTTACACAGTACTGTATATTCATAGCTGCCTGCCACCACGTGAGAATGCTTATCCCAAATGGTGAGGAGACTTGATCTAAATAGACAATCCGATTTATTTCATTCACAACTTTTTTCCCCCTGTTTGTGCTCTTTATAGTTTCATGGTATATTTAAGATTTCTCAAATTGCTCAGTCATATGTATAACTTTTATATAAGCAGAAAACCAATTTGTCTGATAGTATGTACATCATTAATGTGGATATTTCCATTGTGATATCATGTCATGAAACTACTGTTGCTTTTGTGCAGGAAACTTGAGCCGAATGAAACTGTTGACTTTGGTGTTGGCGGCTTTTTCCCCTTTGGTTTTGATGGAACTTTGGCCGGGGCAGCAACCTGTTTCTATGCTTTCTTTGGATTTGACTGCATTGTTGCTACTGGTACTCTTGAGTAGGATTAACTTTGTTACCTTTCATCTGGCCACAAACATTTTGCCCTGTGAGGTTGTTTATTATATTCCAGTCTGTAATGCACTATGTGGACAAAAGTACCGGGTCACATCTCTTAATTATTCAGTTTAGTTTGTGAAATTTCTTCCATCCAGGATATTCCACATTCAAATGTAAGTGGCATTGCAAAGTACAACCACAGTAACTTAGCTACAAATTGGCAGGAAATTTCTGAGTAAATTCTGAGTATGCCTATTCTTCTACCTGGTGGATTTTCAGAAAACATCAGGATATATGTTGTTGAAGCAAAGGAAAGAAAACAGCCTTTAAGTTCTGAAATAAATGCTTTCCAAGAGAAAACTATGTTGTGTTGGGAAAATTCACTGTGAGCAGAAGCAACTTCCGGACTACAGAATACTCAATTTGCATGTTTGTAGAGTTAATAATAGTGATGTGGTTGCAGTGTGACGACACCCTACTTTTTACTCTATGAGCTGTTTTAAAATGGTTCCCTATGGGAGACAAACGGGGAGAAAGCTGTGCTTTGATGATATTTGTGAGATGATCGTAAATCCTATCTCAGATAGAACTACGATAGAGAGATGGTTATCAAAACATAGCTATCGTGTGTGTGTGTGTGTGTGTGTGTGTGTGTGTGTGTGTGTGTGTGTGTGTGTGTGTGTGTGTGTACACACATGTATATTGAAAAAAAATAAATAAATACAAATCCCTAGCAAAAGTTTAAGACCACTTGAAAGATGGCAAAAAATCATATTTTGCATGGTTGGATCTTAACAAGCTTCCAAGTAGAGCTTCAACATGCAACAAGAATAATAAAATAAAATTATAATAAAAATCACTCCACACACTTTGCTATCTGGAAATCTCGTGGACAAATCTAGTTTTGATGACTGCCAGGAGAATGTTGCCTCCATTGTACTAACTCTTAAGCTTTGGAGGTTGGATAAAGCTATAAGACTGTCTGTGTTTGGCCCAGGCGCTTAGTTCCAGGGAAGGGAAGTCTTTGTGGGAACAGTTTGGAAAAGGCCCTTCTCTGTTGCGGCGCCGTTTTAGGAGACCGACTCTATATTAATGCCTGTAGGCCTAGAATAGGATGTCATAAATTTCCTGTAGGTGTAATGTGCAAGTGACTCAGTACTTTTGTCAGTATAGTGTTTGTGCTTTTGTTGCAAAATAATCTGTTGGTCTGTTTATTTGATTGTTTTGGCTCATCTGTGTGTAGATCATTTCATTATTAGATTGTTTGCTGAATCAGGAAGTGTACGTCTAATTCATCTGCTTTTCTAGGAGAGGAGGTGCAGAACCCACAGAAAGCCATACCTCTTGGGATTGTGGTATCCCTGCTTATTTGCTTCGTGGCTTTTTTTGGCGTGTCGGCTTCCCTGACACTTATGATGCCCTACTATCTGCTTGACGCTCACAGTCCATTACCTGTGGCCTTTGAGTACATTGGCTGGGAGCCTGCAAAGTATGCTGTTGCTGTAGGATCCCTTTGTGCACTGTCAACAAGGTAATGATTTGTACACCTGTAAAACACTGAGTCAGTTCCAATTGCTAAATTCATTTACACAATTGTTAAAACTGCATGCTTAAATTTACTTTAGTGCTACAGAAATCTTTTCTTTCTTTTTGTTAAATTGTTGTGCACAATTGCCTGATTTACCTGAAGAAAAAAAAAAGGTTCTTTGCCCCTCACTGGCATCAGGGGGTGTTGAAATTTGACCATTTTTCTAAAAGCAGCAAGGGCAATCTGTGATGATGTAGCCTGTAATGACTTCAAAGCAGTGGAATACTTGACCCCATTTGCTCAGGCTGACTAGTACTAATCATGATTAATATATTGCCTTGTAAGCTATACAGAGATTTGGTGTAGTATATATCGTATGTGAAACTAAATACATAGTATGCCAAGTTCCACACACACACATGATAAATAGAGCTAAGTAATGGACTGTTTAAATACTAGAATTTAAATCACAGAAACTGGAGAAGTTGTCGAACGAGATGCATGTTAATTCATTCACATGCACAAATGCCACAACTACCTGCGAAGTCAATTTCAATGACTGGAGTTACCAGAGGAATAGCAGACTGCTTAAGGCTGCAGCTCCATGAACATAATCTAATAAGCCATTATTTGGCTTATTAGTTGTCAAAAATGAAAATAATTCAACCTCAGTACAACATGATGATGGAAAATATCCAGAGTCCAGTACTAACCATCTTATAGGCAACAAAGTAAAAAGAATGGTAGAAAGAAGCTCTCCTTATTGTCAGAAATCATAGTTCAGCTCTTGTTATAAGTGGCTTTGCTTGTCTATCCTGTATGTGTTTGTGCTACCAAAGCCAAATAAACGGCATATAAAACTACATCTCATTCTTTGTTGTAGTTATGGCTCATCTGTGAAGTCTGTGATGTGCAACTTGCTGTACCTGTAATTTCACGTTTAAAATGCAGTTGATACGTCATTCACAGTTTGCTGGGAGTGATGTTGCCAATGCCACGGGTGCTGTATGCCATGGCCAGAGACGGCCTGCTCTTCAAGCCACTCAGCTACATGAGTTCCAGGCAAAGTCCTGTCTTGGCTACATTGTCCTCAGGAGCTGTGGCTGGTAAGGCAGCTCTTTTTAACCCCTAGCAAATAGGTTATTAACCAATTTCAACTTTTTTGGTGTTCACAAAATCAAAAACAGGTGCAGCAGAGGGGCAACAATATGTCAACACCCAAAACTGGAATTATTTTGTAGGTGGAGGCTACTGACATAAGCATTCAAATGGTTCCAACCAGTAAATCTAACATAGTGTCTTGATGCATGCTCAATTGTCCAGGTAAATAAATCTCCCACTGAAAACGTTACGTCCAGATGGACAGAATCAAACTTTTGGGACTAACATAGATTTTCTGTTACCTTCTCACTTTTTCTGAATTTGTAAAGCTGCTTCGTTTGAGGCTTTATCTTATTTAATGTTGTAGTTGTCATTGATGCCTCTAGTTCTGCACACAGGGTCTTTCTGTTGCTCCTTGACAAAATGTCAAAGCAAATTAGTGTCTAAACATTTTTTTTTTTTTTTTTTTTTTTGCCTGTCCCGTTTGGCTCTTTTGCCATCAGAATTGTTGTCTAAAGGCGAAGAAAGATGCCCAACGGATTTACTTTACCAAATTGACCATCCCAGCCTTGCCGTAATGGTCCATTTGATTCACCTTTTATTGTTTATTTTATTTTCACTTGCTGAATACGGGACAGACTTGACTGGGGGAAAGAAGGGGAGAAAGAAAGAGGGAAAGAGAAACAGCTGAGAAGAGGGACGGGGGAGAAGGGCAAAAAACAAAAACCAACAGAATGGGCAGCTAAAAAAAAATGCATATATCAATCACCTGGAGTTGGCCGTCCGACTGGGGTCTGGAATGTGGGGCCTCCCTGCTGCTGCGGAGTCGGGACGGTCTGCCTCCCCCCACCGCAGGGAAAAGGGTAACACCACCTGGGTCTGGGTGCAGTTCCCCCCTCCAGGGGCAAGGGTACCTAGACCCGGTTCGTAGAGTACGCTTGGGGAGTGTGATCGTGTGTACAGCGTCTCTTTATGTCTGTCTCCACGTTGGTTGAGTGTGGAGTAAGTGCATATGAGAGCATGAGGGTGGGGATGGATGTTTGTGTCTGTGTGTGCCTGTATGTCTGTGTCTATATGTCAGGTTGGGTATCAGACGCCACCTCTCTGGGGACATCTCAGGCCCTCCAAGGTTTGGAGGCCTATCTCCCCCCACCACCACTTCCCCTGCCAGTGGCGGACTCCCTCAGACATCGGTGTGTTGGTGGTTCTTTGTGTCCGGGGATGGGCGTCCAGGTACACACCTGCTCACTCCTTGGCGGCCGCTTATTGGGGCCTGGAGCCTGGGGCTCGCTTGGGCCCCTTCGGAGGTGGGGTGCCCCCGGCCTCTCGGCCTGGGGCTCGGTCACTCAGGCACAGCTGGGGGCCGGCGGAGCTCACGGGCACGTCACTGCAACTCCCCCTGGCTTCTGCTCCGCGGCTGCTGAGTGAGCCCTCATCTGGGACTCTCCTCAGCTCTTACTGGGACAGTGGTGCGGCTGCCCCTCTGTTGGTCTTCCTTGGTCTCTTGTGTTCTGGGGGCCTCTGGATGTCTGGAGTTTTGATCTCCTCCATACCTGCTTCATGCCCTGGAGGACGGGGCTGTGGCCCCCCCCACACCCTCTAGCAGATCATTACATGAAGGAACCTTTTAAAAAAACAAGCGCGTCCATGCTCACAGGTGTACACACGGGTGATCACACCCACAAACTACACCCTTTTTGGCTCCTACCTCAAAGCACACTGTGTTCTGTTGATCTTACGTGCTGCACAATAATCTTTAATATTTAGTATTTACTGTCATATTCCCATATATCATTGTGATGCTGTTTATTCTATTACTCTTGTTCTTTTCTGCTTGTTTTCTTTTTTCTTTCTCAGCAGGTGATCCAGGTGATTGATATATGTGTCTAAACATTTTTGATAAGTGTTAAATTGTAGACTTTTGTGTCATCTGTAGTTGGGTGTGTGTTGCTCTTTTTGCAGCTTTCATGGTCCTTTTATTTGACCTCAAGGCACTGGTGGACATGAGCTCTATTGGGACCATTTTTGCATACACTCTTGTTGCAGTATGCCTTCTTATATTAAGGTTAGTACTCAGCCTAACAAATTAACATATGCTACTGTTCACTAAAAAACAATATATTCTTGTAAAAAAAACCAAAACAAACTAGCCAGTAGAATAAAGATTGCAAATCAATTTGTACATGCATAGTGCTTTTATCCCCAGGTTAACTGAAAAATCTAAATTGCCCATAGGTGTGAATGAGAGTGCGAATGGTTGTCTGTCCCTGTGTGTTAGCCCTGCGACAGACTGGCGACCTGTCCAGGGTGTACCCCGCCTCTCGCCCTATGACAGCTGGGATAGGTTCCAGCATCCCCCGTGACCCTGAAAAGGATAAGCGGAAGCAAATGGGTGAATGGATGGATAGTGCTTTTATGCTTCGAGCACCCAAAGCCCATCCTGTCCAATATCTTTAGAATGGATCAACTACTGTTTTGACTTATCGTCTTGAGTTTAGTTAATAGATGATGTATCCTACATCACTGGAAGAACATTTACAGCATTTATACAATGCAAACTTTAAACTTGGTGCAAAATAGCATTGGGACAAAATGCTAAGTACATATATACAAATTAATTTATGTGAGCTCACAAACTTTAGGCAGAACTTCATGGTACTAATGATTTGCAAATCTAATACACCTTTATTTTAATCACATTAAAACACAGATAACCTATAAAATGTATACACTGATATTTAATGGTTTATGGTATTTTATTCATCCCAATCATTTGATTATATATGCATGTTGTACAATCATTCTATCCTGAAGAGAGAGCCGTTGAAAGTAACTGATATATAACCCCAGATTAACAAGATACACTCATGAGTAGGGATGGGTATCGTTTAGGTTTTATCCGATACCGGTGCCAAATCAGTACTTTTGAAACGGTGCCGGTGCTTAAACGGTGCTCAAACCGGTGCTTAAAGAATGGAGAACACAAAATTGGTCCAAAAACCTCTCATGTTCAGCTGTTTTTTGTTTTTTTTGTTTTTTTTGTAAAAAGATAACAATGTTAGCCTTTTCTGCAGCTATGGGGCATATATGGTATCACTCTTGGCTGGAAGCAGTGCTTAATCAATGGAAAAAAAAAAAAACACAAACTTTGTCCAAAAACCTCTCATGTTTAACTGTTTTCCACTTTTTCTTTGGTCATTTTAGCCTTTTTGGCCAGGGTGAAGGGAGTATCTGCCATCAAACAAGAAGACAGCCGCATGTAACTACGATGATGTTTGCTAGTTCACCTTAAATGCATTAATGTAATGACGTGGTTAGCCTACTCAACGTAAATTACACACGAACAACATTAAGCTACTCACGCAGAGAAGAACGGCTGCTGCCATCAAATACGGCGCATTTCTCGGCTTTTAAAAAAAACGCTATGCGTCGCCAGGTGTTTCATCAGATTCGAGGTGTTGCCTCCTTTGCACAGTATCACAGTATCACTTTTTATTTTTTTTTATTTTTTTTTATTTTTTTTTGCGTCCTGTTTGGATCTTTAGCCATCAGAATTGTTGTCTTAAGGCCAAGAAAGATGCCAAGTGGATTTATTTTACCAAGTGGATCATCATGGCCTTGCCATATTGGTCCATTTGATTGACCTTTATTATAATTATGAATTTATTTTATTTTCAGTTGCTACAAACGGGACAGACATGACTGGGGGATAGGACAGGGAGAAAGAATGAAAGAAAGAGAGGGAGAGAAAGAAAACCAAAGGGGAGAAGAGACGGTGAGAAGGGGGGGAAGAAAGAGAAAAAAAAAAAGAAAAACAAACAAAACACCTGGGTCACCTGTATGGAGAAAAAAAACAGAAGAGAAAGCAAACAACAAAGAGCAACATAATAAAAAAAAAAAAAGGCACCATCACAATAAACTAGCTAGCAGTAGATATCAGTAGATACTAGATAATAAACGATATTGTGCAGCACGCAAGATAGACAGCGCACAATGTGCTTTGAGGCAGCAGCCAAGAAAGGTGTCTGTGAACACCCGTGTGTACACCTGTGTGGATCAGCATGCTTGTATTCCAAAGGTTTCTCCATGTAACGATCTGCTAGGGAGTGTGGGGAGCCATAGCCCCGTCCTCCAGGGTATGAAGCAGGTATGGAGGAGATCCAGGCCCCAGATCACAGTATCAGCTTAAAGCACTTGTTGCAGGCTGCTGAGTTTGCATATTTTGCTGTGAAGTAAAGCCAGACTTTTGAACACTTCACCTTGGGCATTTTTAATCTGTAGCTCTGCTCTAAAAGAACATATGTACCTGGACCCGCCTACTATCCTCGGAAACTTAGAAGGCTAGAATCTAAAGTGTATCACAGCTCAGGAAAAAAAAAGCACCAAAATAAAGCACCGAAATGTGCGCTGCTTTTCGGTCTGGTTACTACAGTTTATGTCAGATGGCACCGGACACCGGTACCCATCCCTACTCATGAGTGTATGTACAGCTTTTTTTTTTTTTTTTTTTGAGCACGACACATGCTTTTCAGCAAGATGTTGTTTTTTTTTTTTTTTTAAATCAAGATGATGCTTAACTGCAGCTATTGCAACAACACAGATTCATAGTACTAGTGTGCTGAAATGCCCACCATGCAGTCAACTTTGACATTAAAAATACAAGAAGAATGTGACCATGTTCCTCTTCCAAAAGTCAAGCAACTGTTATCTATAATTCCCAGGTGTTTTCCCAAATGCTCTGTTTACAACTGTGTACCGTTGTAAACAGGGCATTGTCCCGAATCTTGAGGTGTTGCTGCTATCAAATTCAAAATAAGCCTTTTTTTTTTTTTTTTTTTTTTTCATGAAAAGGTAAAATGTCTGTTTTAAACATTTGGCATGTGTATGTTCTACTGCAAATGACTTGGTCAAACAAGAGTTCCAGATTAGATGTAAGCCTGACTGTTTTTGTTTGTTTGTTTCAGGTACAAAGATAATGCTGGTTTTGTCCTCAGACTGGAGCCATTCTCAATAAGGGATGTGCTCAGGCCTCCATTTCGAGCTACCCACCGCACCTCTAAAAATGTCACCATTCTCACCATCATTATCTGTGAGTCATCCTTTATCACCCCGCCACACACACCCCACCTGATTTGCTGAGGCTCCTGACAGCTGCTTCACTTTGATACTTTGTATCTTGAGCAGATACTGCTAACACTATTCATTAAAAATAATTTTTGCTATTAAGAATGCAGAAATGAAACAAAATCCTAGTATTATGTTTTCTGACAGCTCCGACCTCTCCCCAGTGTTCCTGGTAATCGTTTTAACCGTGCTCCTGTCTGAGGCCTTGTACTCACTCAGCAGACGGGAACTATGGAGCGTGCTCCTCGTCTCTGTCCTCGTGCTGACATTGGTCCTTGCCGTTGTTATCATCTGGAGGCAGCCACAGAGCAGGACTAAAGCTTCTTTCATGGTAAAGCAGATGGTGTTGGGCGCTTGGTTCCAAATGTAGGATTTCATGCTTCTTGAAAGTCTGCTTCTATTGATTTTCATTGAATACAGCTTATTTGGGGGTCAGTTGCTGGGCCTCACTAAGGGTCTGTTGCAGGGCACAGAAAGTTTATAGCAAATAAATGTACGGCATGTTTACTAAAGGGAGGGCAACCAGTGGGCAAATGCTGGCTGACATTTTTTTTCTTCTTCTTGTTAAACTCCAAAAAGAAGGACTAGTAAGGAGAGTACTGGTACTGTCTGTCCCTGCTTGAAAAAGAAAACACTTGGCCTTTTTACTTAGGAAAAACAATGAAAAAGTGTAACTTCTAAAGTCAAAATGACATGCATAAATCAGTCATGGGTTCATATCCTTCTGCAGGTTCCCTGTGTACCTGTAATTCCAGTTTTAAGTGTCTTCATTAATACCTACTTGATGGTTCAACTGGAAGGAGAAACCTGGGTCAGCTATGCTGTTTGGATGGCAATTGGTAAGAGCGTGCATTTTCAGCCATTTCAGGTAACTAGGATTGCTATCAAATGCTTTTATTCTTCCAGGTTTGCATCATTGTAGAGAGCATATAGATGTATTAAGGAATAAAGACAGTAAGTTCATGGCATGCTATCCCCTTTTCTCAGGTCTGATCGTATACTTTGGCTATGGAGTTCGTCATAGTGTCCAGAAACAAAGACTCCAAGAAGCTCATGATCAGCTTAGTAGCAATAACATAAGCAGTAATGTTGTGGATTGTGCTGCTTGATGCTGTGTTCCACAGCATATTTAAGATGATCAAGAAATCGCCTTAAAATCCTATTTTGGAATTTTACCCTGACTAACATAAAGCTGGTATGTGTCCTTTGATGCATAATGTTTAGCTAACAACTGCCTGAACTAAATATTACCATGGCAACAAATGTTGCAGTTCTGTTTTGGTTTGATCAGTCAATCTGTGTTATGCAATCTTGGCTATTGTTGTTTAATGTTAGTATTTCTGAGTTAATATTTCACTTTTTAAATATTGATGTATGTTTCTGAAGTTGGGGGGGGGAGTAAATTTGTTTAAAAAAAATAAAAATAAAAAAGTAAACTAAATGTACCTAAATAAACTTGGTTCAAGTGAAGAAATTATGGTTTCCCGTTAGGTTATACTTAATTACTATTAATCTGTATTTTTATTTTGTCACTGTGGGAGTGCAGAAGAACCTGAAACACTTCATTTCCTCAGCACTTGGTACCATAATGGCTGATTAAAATAAAGTACACCTTACCTTTTATTTACACTGGCAGTAATTGTATTGAGGGTGTGGGGGGGGGGGGAATATCAAAAATGCTCTCAAGACGTTCTGCAAGGTTTTTCTTTGAGCCAAATTAAAATGACGACGTGTTCTGTGCACTCACGGTGCTAGACTAATCAAATTTCGAGTGGAAAACTTTGGGACACCTTGAATACTCCAAAGACCAAACTGCTTTTCATTCATTCATGACATAATTTTCTTCACTATTCATTCCACCAGTGTGTGAATGAATAGTGGAATTGTACAACGCTTTTCAAAGCGCTGTACAATTTATTATTATTATTATTATTATTATTATTATTATATTCCCTCTCTCTCTCATTTGTAGCTCTTAGTTATTACAAATACTTAATTGAAGTTGGTGGCAGTGGTGGCACAACCAGTTATTAGTTATGACCCATATTAGTGTAGCCTGAGACTGAGCAATCTATGAGGCCCTTTTATTATGCACACATATCGTCCCTTCATACACAAACGTCATGAAGTCACATGAATGTGGTCAAAAGTGTGCAGCTGATGGCAGGTCTATGGTATTCAGAAAAAGTCAGATTTATACATGTGAAGTTCTTCATGACGTTCTTCAGTTTTCTTACAAAGAATCTGTAAATGGCTTTAGAGCCACACATTACTTCTTATACTGCTCTATAGCTGTTTATTGAGGTGAAACATTGGTGGTATGTTCGTGACTAACCGTGAATCACTTTTATTGCACTGTTCACGATTTTTATTTTTATTTTTATTTTTTAAAACAAACAAAACATTTAAACCTACTGGGTAAAGAGTTGATTTGTGTTACCAGGTTGGGAGATGGTCTCTGTGTCATTAATACAAAATAACAGTGAAGTGAGCAAACCTGTGCCATCTGTTTAGTGGAAATGGGTGATGAACAGTGATCTTTTGTTATCCATCCACCACAGAACTTTTCAAGCATCAAACAAAACTTCAATACAGTAAAATGAAAATGTCAAAACTAGAGATGGCACGATACCACTTTTTTATGTCCGATACCGATACCGATATCATAAATTTGGATATCTGCCGATACCGATATGAATCCGATATAGTGTTTTTTAATCAACAAAACTGTTTTTTAAAATATCTTGCTGCATTTTGCAAGTCTGCAAGTTCATACTCAAGTTTAAAACAACAACTACACTAAAGCTATTCTGTTATACCTGTATACAAAAAAAATATTTCATAGTTCAGCAATACTGATCAATCTAATAAACTTAGACCTACACCATCCTCCCTATTCTGGTATTTTAAAGAGTACTTAGCGTAAATATTAAGCAACCTAACTAATAGGGTTCCAACTCCCAGCAACAACAAAAATAAATAAATAAAAAATAGGGAACCACCCCTCACGCTCCACCTCATGATGCTTAATCGACGTAATCAACCTTAATTTGATGCAGTGTGAAAAAAAAATGCACAGAAATCAATTCTTTTTCAAGAAATATTAAATAGATTCAACATCTTTCTTCAACAAAATTGCAGACTGCACAGATGGTACCTTCCCAAAGTAAAAAGTACTATAGCTTACTAGGGTATATATATTAGACTTAATAGTCACTATATACAGTAATCGACTTCTATTCATTTTACATCAAATTAAAACTTTGGGTGTCAGATAATTATTTATTAAAAGCTCGACATTTTAAATGAGAATAAGAAAGAAAAGTATGTCTTTGTGCCCCCTTTTCCCAGTTAATGCCCTATCGGCCCCCCTGGCTAAACTTTGCTAGATCCGCCCCTGCACAGTTACCAGCCGTCAGCTACGTAGAAAAAGATCCTGGTGTAGAAAGTAATATTAAATAAATTCTAACAACAGCTTATCAAGCTTAAACGTGCTGCTGTTGTTCAGCCGTTGGTTTCCTCTTTCTGGTGCAAAGTGGACCAAAAACAAACAAGAGAGACAGACTCGCGACAGAAAAGCCGATCAGCTGATCATTTAAGCAGTTTCACGATTGAAGTAGCAGCCGGAGAGCGAGAGGCAGTCGCTCGTTAAGCTTAACGTGGGAATGCTTTACAAACATTCAGAGATGGACTTACACACGTGCTTTACTTCTCTCGGGGATAACTTTGTCGGAGATGAAATGCCGGGTTGCTAGCGAAGCTCCAAATGCTATCCAGACCACCGACAGGTCCCGCATGCCACAGCCGCTCTATCACGTGACGCATACTGCTCCGACTGCTAACGTTCTGAGGTGAGTTACGGTGTGTTGCAAGTTTTGTGAGGTGCTTTCGTGATATTTAATGGATCGGATTACATTTTTTATTTTTCTCCGATATCCGATCCAGTAATTTAGGTCAGTATCGGACCGATACCGATACGTAATATCGGATCGGTCCATCTCTAGTCAAAACTGTACATCCAAATTAAAATATTCACCGACTGTTACACGAAGCTTGGCTCATGAATTTATGCAACTGGCCCCGATATTCACTTTGTTTTCAGGAGTTCTTCCACCATTGACCACTGAGTGGAGTTGGCATAGCATTTTTTTTGCTCTCCATACAGTTTATGAATTCAGCTTGCTGATATCAGGATTACCTGATAACTTGCACTGCACCCACTAATCTAAATCTCATCTACTTACTCCACAACTCCATAATACTGGTCAAAACTCTGTCACTAAGGCTTTGAAGTCAGAGTCTGAAAATAGAGGGTTGTGCCATAGGGGCTACAACAATCTTTACATACAGTCTATGGTATGTAGTGCTTTTTCAAGAAGCCGTTTTGAAGAAACTTCTTGGCCTCTGATGGGCCTTAAGTGTTCTAAATCCTTCCATCTGTACAGATTACCTGTCTGCTCCCAGATGCTATCCTCCGTCCGAAGGACCGTCATCTAGGAAAGGTCAATTAAATAATGTTGGAAGTGAAATACCTCCCATGACATTTGGACTTGAGAATGCTGTATGTACATAATATTACTGGCTGCTAATAACAATGCTGGTCTTTTGCGCTAACTGATGTCCTGTCATTGGTCCACATATTACTCATAATACTGATCCATTCAGATAGACAAAAACATAAAGTTTATACACTAATCTGTCTTATATTTTCCAGCTGGTGTGTTGTTGTTTTTTTTGGTTCTGCACTTTAAAACACCCTGCAGTCCTCCTGTCAGTCTCTGGGGCTCACCTGAGCAGCTGCCACCACCAACACTCAAAATGAGTCCATCAGGGGAGCACCGACACACACACTTGTGCAAACTTGCCTTATTAGCTGCTCCAGATTGGCCATCCTAAAGCCCAGATGTCTGTGACCTCCCACTGCCCCCTAAATGCAAAGCTATTGTGATTAAAGCATGATTGGCAGTGCTGGTTATTAATTCTAATCTGGGCCACATATGTGGGGTGGTGGGCAGAGGGCAGGCAGCAGTGTGTGCCAGGCTCACGCCAAACGGAGGCTAATTCAGTCTGACACGCTATCAGAGCAGACTCTCACACACACGCGTGCGACATTCCCCCGATGTGCCGACACAGCTATAGGCAACACACATTTTTCCTCTAATGCGCAGGAGCGAGGAGAGAAGGTTATCCTTTAACAAGAAGCGCGTACACATTTCACAGCACTCCAACACAAAAGTGGCATTTCCCGAAAACCATTAAGGTGCTCTGTAACTTCAAGTACATCATTTGAAAGCAGAAACAGCATGTGTTTTGCAAATCATTTCCATCTCGAGACTCGTATAAAGGTCTTACATTTACCACTTAGAGGCAGAAACTAGAGTGAAGGGTTATTTTCAAAATATGTTTTCTTTCCTTCAAGGTAAAAGCCTCGAAGCAAATGATGTCTTGTCTGTATTACCAAGTCACTTCTCGGGTTAAGGTGTCATCTCTGTGGCTGCAGTCAGCCTGGAATTACTGCAGGAGTATTACAGGAGGAATGGACGGACTCTGGCTACTCATCATGGGGATACTGTTTTATTGTAGACTCTAATGAAAATAACAGCCAACGCATGGTGATTTAAATGTATGCAGGCTCATTTGCTAGGACTAACATCTCCTGTAATACTTGAAGTAACTTGGTAGTTGGCAAATGAAGCAATCTTTAAAAGATGTGAACAGGATTAACATTGACTATATTGGACACTGTTGTAACTCAATGTTTTTGAGGCCACAAACTACTAATTTGCAATTTAAAAAAAAGGTTTTCTGCTGCAATGATGGCTCTATTCATCTAAATCGGAGGTGTGTGTGTGTAAAATCTAAGCGGATTGTAAGTAGAAGGACAGAGAGAAGGATGAGGTACTGTTGCTTTTCCTGTAGAGGGCATTGCTTTATCATGGAAGGGAAATGCATTCATGTTTTTGACACAGTTGGTTGAAAATGGCAGCAGAGAGGAACACTCTGTTTTTGAGGGCAGCTCAAATCAGCACATTTACATGTACAGACTGGCAGATTTGGTTTACAGTGCACAGTATGAATGAATGTATGGGTAAATGTAACTAGTACTTTGAGTCATAGCTGGACTGGCCATTGGGCATACCGGGCATTTGCCCGGTGGGCCGCTGGCGATTTTTTGTTTTTATGGGCCGATGTTTTTGTTTTTTTGTTTTTAGGAAGGGTATATATAATGAAAGGTGTTGGATTGGCCAATTGGTCATGATCGACTCTGGGCTGGACCAATTACAGCCGAGGAGGCTGAATGCACCCGCCCCCTTGTTTAGCAATCACGTGATTTTCGCGCATTGCATGCCGGGAACTCGTGGCAAAACAATCCAAGTACCGCATCAAATGCAAGCATTTGCAGCACCGCAAAACGTTCATTCTTCGATTCCAATAAATTCTTGTTTTTTCTTTGCCGCACAAAAAAGGTATGTACAAAACAAAAGGAGAACAATGCCGGTCCGTACAAAGACAGACTCGACGAAAAGACAAAGAAAAGATACGAGGAAAAAATCAAAGGTGTGAAAGGGTTACCCTTACGAGCACGCAGAGGGACAAAAGACGTTAGCGTGCTGCCCAACTTTCACCACGCTCAGATTTATAATTATACGGTTCTTGGAGTGAGTGCATACACTCATGAAGTTTAGTAACTTCAGGTCACTGCAACAAGCCCAGGTACAGTTTACCGACGGATGGGTACAGGACCTTGAAACGCACCGTGTAGAACGAAAGACCATCGTACGTATCATAAGTTTACCAGTCTCACAAATCGTCATCATAAATACACATTCGTTAACAGTTTATTAATGTAACCTTTGAGCTCAACGGTAATTAATTAGTAGTGGAAATAATTTCTGGTTCATCACAGAAATGTAGCAGTGACAATAATATTGTATGCTGTAATCGTACTGGACAATTAGTGATACAAAACAACTGTTTTATCCTGTGAATAAAAGTATATGTTTTTGTCAATGTACCATGGTAATAACAGGAGTGAAACGCAATATTGTGTCAGGACAATTCACTATTTATGCACAATAAACAAAGGATCATAGCGCGACAATTTCTGTTCAGCGCCAGACTTGCTTGTAACCTATATCACCAATTATGTTAAGAAAAATGACGCATTAACGACTAAAAAACTCTGACCTTTGTGGGAATGCTTGGAGCAGACTAACATGTGAGCTGGAGTGTTCTGGGACGTTATATTTGGTATATCCAGACCATCTGTCGTCGGCTCTTACTTCGGAAACATGGCTTAAAAAAATTTCTCTTCAACGACGTAATCCGATAAAAAAAAAACGATCGGCTTCCCGTGGCTGTCATGCGACCGGCTGTTGCAGTTAATAATACAACAGCTTCTTGCCATTTTTTGTGTTTCTTTTTAATCGCTGTGTAACTGAGTTCAATTGAAAGCCTGCGTGCGCTAGTACCTCTTGCCACAAGTTCCCAGAATCCTTTGCGGTTTTACCCCTGAATGACGTCACATTTTCAATCTTTATCCTGGTGGGCCGGTCTCTAGTCAAAATGCCTGGGCCGATTTTTTGTCCCAGTCCAGCCTTGCTTTGAGTGGTCAGTAAGAAAACGTGTGAGTACATTACAGCATATATGTTTTTGTGGATCGAACACACTGTGGTCAGACTAGTTTGTGTATTTAGTATTAGTTATCTCCTTTTTGCTGGATTAAACAAGTGTAAAACCAGGCTTATGGTTGAGTAGTCCACTTGTAACTCTCTAATTGAGGGAAGTGACCCAGACACACCAGCATGGCCACCATAATAACATCTGCTTAAATTCCTTAATGCTTCCTTTGCAGCCATGTCACTTATCGGGATGACTGGAAAGTGGTACAAAACAACATGTAAATTATTCTGTTTCCCATAATATACCATAACTTTGCTAATACATATGTTTTGAACACACAAAAAATGTAATGGAAACATCTATTAAACACAGTTTTATAAAAGTGTGCTTGCTATAGTCGTGGGGGGGTGGGGGGGTTTCTTGAGTGAAGGGAGTTTTTTTCTTTTTTACTTTAGTTATAAAAGTGCTGCACAAAGGAAGATAATTATCCATATTCATGTGATTAAAATACATGTGAAGTCTATGTAATTTGTTGTGCATTGGCTCTGTCACCAAATTGGACGTTGCTGTAGCCAGTCTTCAGGATTATTGCTAATTAATTTGACTTCAGAATTGCTGAAATCCTTAATAAAGACATGTGGATCATCTCTTCAGCAGAGGGAGAAAATGAGTGGACACCAGTCCTATTAATGTCACTTTCAGGCTGGTAAGCTTTTATATTTTTCAACCTCCGTAGTGAAGTAGAAACATGGACTAGTTTGTCCATGTTTCTACAGTCTGTACAAAACAACAGGGTTATGAAACACGGGCATTGCAGGTCCAATAAAAACACATCAAAGTCATTGTAACAGATTAAATATCTGTGACTAGTGTGAGTGCAGCCTGATTTTTGGTATGTTTTAGGAAAAAATGTATTTCATTTACCCCACAGTAAATAAAAGAATAACCAATTAAAACAGAAGTACCTTCAAATAAAAAAGAAGCGACAAAAGCCAACAAAAACAGTTGAATGCGTTCAAACCCAACCTTAGGAAAAAATATTTTAAAAGTATTCCAATTATCTGGAATGGCCCTTTGCAACTCTTGTTGTCCTGACACTAGTTGCAGTGCAAGTAGACAGAACAGGTTAATCAAGAGCTGGCTGAAGCTTTGGACCTCTTTTTCTAGTCGGCAGCCATGGCAGCACAGCTGATCCTCTGGCATACCGCTCTGGTGTCTTTCTGGTGTCCATTGTGCTCGTCTCTCTTATGTTACTTGTATTTCAGGCCTGAAGCTCCAAATTACAGCCACCAAAATGTCCTAGTTAGTTCTTGCAGCCTTTTGTCATGCTACTCAGAAAGCCAAATTATTCAATAATTAAATCTAGCAGGGTAAACATACCAATCAATTTTTTATACAAAGAAAAAATGAAATAAAACAAGCAGAAAACCTAAACCACTAAAATCAACAAAATAAACATGCAAAACACATTAAACCAAGTATTCTGCCTGGTGATGAGTACTGATTCCAGTACTTTTCTGCACAGTTTTAATTCTGCACACTTTTTCTACAAGCTGCATGAGGTAATGGAGGGCCCACTCCCGTTAAGAGATCTGACTGGGCAGTGCAGCTTCAGTTATGAAAATAAACGAATGCGCAGCAACCCTTCAGGCCGGCCCATTGGCCCAAAAATGAAAAGTGCCCAGCATGCCAGATCACCAGTCTAGCCCATATCTCCAGCATGTATTTAGTTCTATGGATTTATAAATTGAATTGTTTTTCCCTGTTAATTCTGACAAACTTCTTAAGCATTTCCCTTTTGCTTTGCAGTTGACATGAATAATAAATTCTGCCATGGCCTTTCTGAGCTCTTTCACAACCTTATTTCTCAGTATAATAAATAAAAGCCTACCATTTTGTGCTTTATTCTAAAGAGGTACCTTAGAGCATGGTCCTTTGGTTTTATAAGTGAAAGTACATTTCCATTAAAGCAAGGCAAAAAGTCTTTTTGGCTTGTTTTACTTTTCATTTTTCAAAAAAAAAATAAAAATCTATGTATAGTTCTCTGAAGTACATGAAAACATTATAGCTATTATCCAGGCTTTTTGCAAAAAAATCACTACAGTTTATTTCATTGATTTCCAGACTGTAAAAGCCAAGTCAACGAGAGTTTCTGAGATTCTAGTTGATCCTTCAATAACCTGTTGGAAATAAAAGTTGCTTGTTACCCTTTTTAATGCTTTTCACTTTAGTGTATTATTTCTAATGTAAATTGCAGTCCCCAAATAAAATGGCCTAATTATTGTTACCACGGTCTTTAATATTCACTTTGTCATAAAACACTGCAGATGGTAGTCTATATGTTCCAATTATAGTGGAGGCCATTTGAGCTGAGAGTGTTAATTTGAGTCAGTAACACATGACTAATTAATCTGTTTACAGCTATTCTTAACATAGAAAAGCACAGCCTGCCCTGACCATCAGAACATATTGCAACCTTGCACATTTAATATGTCAGCTGTGGAGTTTTCATGTAGTCGTGTTTCTAAGAACCACAAATTAAAAGAAAAATCCAAATGTGGTTCATACATACAGTAAGATGTTGTAGTGTTTCAGTTTAGGAATGGAGCTTCATATTTATAAATAGTCCTCTTTCTTATTTGCCATCAAGGCTGGACTGGGACAAAAAATCGGCCCAGGCATTTTGACTAGAGACCGGCCCACCAGGATAAAGATTGAAAATGTGACGTCATTCAGGGGTAAAACCGCAAAGGATTCTGGGAACTTGTGGCAAGAGGTACTAGCGCACGCAGGCTTTCAATTGAACTCAGTTACACAGCGATTAAAAAGAAACACAAAAAATGGCAAGAAGCTGTTGTATTATTAACTGCAACAGCCGGTCGCATGACAGCCACGGGAAGCCGATCATTTTTTTTTTATCGGATTACGTCGTTGAAGAGAAATTTTTTTAAGCCATGTTTCCGAAGTAAGAGCCGACGACGGATGGTGTGGATATACCAAATATAACGTCCCAGAACACTCCAGCTCACATGTTAGTCTGCTCCAAGCATTCCCACAAAGGTCAGAGTTTTTTAGTCGTTAATGCGTCATTTTTCTTAACATAATTGGTGATATAGGTTACAAGCAAGTTTGGCGCTGAACAGAAATTGTCGCGCTATGATCCTTTGTTTATTGTGCATAAATAGTGAATTGTCCTGACACAATATTGCGTTTCACTCCTGTTATTACCATGGTACATTGACAAAAACATACTTTTATTCACAGGATAAAACAGTTGTTTTAGTTCCCGGCATGCAATGCGCGAAAATCACGTGATTGCTAAACAAGGGGGCGGGTGCATTCAGCCTCCTCGGCTGTAATTGGTCCAGCCCAGAGTCGATCATGACCAATTGGCCAATCCAACACCTTTCATTATATATACCCTTCCTAAAAAAAAAAAAAAGAACATCGGTCCATAAAAACAAAAAATCGCCAGCGGCCCACCGGGCAGATGCCCGGTATGCCCGATGGCCAGTCCAGCTATGTTTGCCATGGAAGGTGGCAACATCGTCAATTTATGGCCCCACAAATATTTACATCCACTCTTCTGTTAGGAGAGGGAACAGAAAGAGGTTTTCACCCACTGCAAATGTACTCCAGTGGATTCCTCCAAAATCACAACTGAATGTCGCAGGATGCAGATGCCGTATGTGTCAGGGGAAATGGGATTGGTGGACCAGAATAGGGAAGGGACTGGGACAGTTCACTGGGAACGAGAGAAATGTGAATTAAAAGCCAGCAAAGATTATTTTAAAAACACAGTATGAAAAAAAAACATGGCTGCAGGGACTTTAGGTCATTGCTCTCTGATTTGTCATTTATATTTGTTTATTTGCTTATTATAAAGTTTTATGTGACGTGGCTTGGCACTGCGGATGAAAATTAGCAGCTTCAGTAAAACATTGCATTTTCACACTTTACATGTTTGATTACTGCTTAATATTGATGATCATTAACATGTATTGCCCATCGTAAAATAAAAATAAAAACCCACTGGCTGAAATTCTCCCACAGACTGTGGATTCCCTTTGGATGCCACTGATAATCAGAAACAGAGGACAAGCTTGTTGATGCTATTTGAGGGCATTTGGAGGTGTTTGGTTCAAATTTGCTTTTAAAGAAAGACAAGAAAAAGGAGAGAGCTTGGAGAAAAGTTCTGGTAAGTTGTGGAAATCTGTCACTATAACTTTTTTCCAGTTATCAGCACTTCTTCATGTCCCAGTGGACTGAATTTACCCAAATAAAAACATGCGAAAATTCCCTTTGCATTTGGTGTGAACGCGCCATTAAGATTCAAATTAATGGATGGCGGTGCTTTATGCTGCACTATTGTGGCTGGTTGTAATCAGTGTGGAGTCCAGGACTGAGGTGAGAGCACTTTAATAGACTCTCAGCATCAGTGTTTAGTACTGTTTTATTATTGTTAAAGCATTACAGACACACACACACGCAGAGTATCATTTGCAGCTAGAGTTAAAGAAGTTCTCTTGATTCCCTCAATGCTCCCCGGAGAGGTTTGAATTAGGACAAAACAGGAATTTATTTTTAGTCTCCTTCCACTTTTTCTCTGTGCTCCTGTTCTTCTGCTTTTCTTTTCTCCGCCTCATCTCTCCTGCCCAGTCTTGGTTCCTTCTTCCTCATAATGTTCTCTAAAATATCCTTTTTTATACTCTTCTTCCGCCCCTCTTTCCCTCATTCCCTCTCGACCCCACTCGTCATGAGAACATCTGGAGGTGTCATTAAAAAAACCCTGTTCCTTCAGGAGTACACACACTCTCTCACACACACACACAGATCAGCATGGACACACATTACTTCTAGTGACATTACTGTAATGTTATTTTTATGCGAATTCAACATAAACTTGGCGGGGGAGAACAGAAAAGACAGAAAGGAACATTGAGAAGTTAAGAAAAAACACAAAACCAAAGGGACACAAGGAGCACAGAGCAATCTTTCATTTATTCAATTAGCTAACGAGGTGAGGGAGCCAGGCGCCGACAGAGGATTGATAGAGGGGAAAAACTTCTCTCAGCAGGCGACGCTTACTCAGGACTTTTACTCCTGTCTCTCTTTAATTCTCTCCGTCTTCTCCTTTTTTCAGAGGAGAATTTTGGCAGGAGAAAGAAGGGAGGAGACTGTGAGGATGACCTTGAGCAGCTGTTCTGTGTCTTGGGAGGAATAACAGGGAGCAGATGAAGACAAAAAGAAAAAAAAACAGAAACACGTGAAATGTTTTTGAATCAATACTTTATTTTATTTTTAAATCCTTACTTTTACTTTTCAGACTTTAAGAACGTTTAACAGATTATTTATTTATTTGGCAAACATTTCAAGAAAAATGTATAATGTTGTGTTGATGTTGTATCAGCAACTTTTTCCATCACCTCCCTTGTAAACATCGAGCCTAGAGTGACTGTCTCCTCAAATATTGAATATTGATCGGACAGTTATGTGGTAAATATTGAGAATACTTTATGATATCATGAATAACTTTCAGGCAAGGTTACATGCGATTCACACTCTAGGCTTTTAAATCTTTCTCACTGATACTCTGAGAAACCGCTTGGAAACAGTGGTGAGAGAAAACTGGCATTCAAGCAGGAAGAAAGTTGAACATGGCTGCAGTGGCTTCAAAATATTTTAGTGGTGAAGTTGCAGAGTGAAATAAATTGAAATTTGTTGGCTTCTGGTAGAGTTTTCCTTTAAACAGCCCAACAGAGTGATTCAGCTCCACTGCCAGGTGGATAGATACAAAAGCTATCACTCTCTATAAGACTCTCTTGCATCTGGAAGAGAATCAGTAGGGTCAGGTAGTAATGATATATATTGTTTATTATCAGTTTAAATCCTATTATTATCATTATTATTATTTCAGCTACTGTATTAAAAGAATTTCCAAAGTAGCTAAATGTATTTTTTACCATATCGTATGAACACAACACACAGTTAGAAGAAAACAAGGAATTTAAAGAAGCTTTAGCAAGCAGCCCATCCCTTCTGCTGACCATAAATATCACAGCACAATATCAAGGCACTGATGACAATGTTTTTTCTTTTTTCACTAAATAAAATAGAATTTCTCTGTGTAGTCTGTTTTTAATTTGCCCTCGGAGAATGCAGATACCTCCTGCCTCCAGTCTTCATACTAAGGTAAACTGATTGCTTCTGGACAACACAATCTATCACTCAGCAACAAGGTGAAGAAGAATCTAGCATTTACCTACTGTGGTTTTATTAGCATGTCATCATAAGCAATAAAGGCTTAGACGAGCTAACACTGCAGCTTACACAATCAAGTAAAAACACGCAGTGGTCACTGATAAGTACCTAACTGATTGTCAAAAGGTGGACTGTGTCTTCCTGGCTGACGAATGTCAAATGCAGCTTTTTTTAGCCACAGTCCAGTGCTTGGAGAGTGACATGCTGATCCCTGGCCCAGGTTCACGCTCTGACATTAAGCTTGACATTTCAGAAGGATGTCAGCTTCCATCGCTAGTAAAGGTCAGCACTGCTGTCCTGTCAGCAGAAGGTCATAAACTCTGACCCCAACGAAGAATCTCTGTATTTTTACGTACGTCGAAATGGTGATTAAGAATCAGAATCAGAATCAGAATCAGAATACTTTATTGATCCCTGGGGGAAATTATTTTTTGTTACAGTGCTCCATTTTAAACCAACATTAAGACAAGACAGACAATACGCTAACTAAGAATAGTACAATATATACATATATATACATACATAAGTCACTTATAAACAAATATTTGGAAAAGAAACATGTGTAGTTGTAGCAGCAAACAGTGTGTTAAGTGGATGCGTTGTACAGGGAGATGGCCACAGGCAGGAATGATTTCCTGTGTCGTTCAGTGGTGCTTTTCGGTAATCTCAGTCTCTCACTGAACGAGCTCCTGTGACTGACCAACATGTCATGGAGTGGGTGGGAGGTGTTATCCAACATTGTCTTTATCTTGGACAGCATCCGCCTCTCCGACACCACCTTGAGGGAGTCCAGCTCCATCCCCACAACATTGCTGGCCTTACGGATCAGTTTATTAAGTCTGTTGGCATCTGCGACCCTCAGCCTGCTCCCCCAGCATGCAACAGCATAGAGGATCGCACTGGCCACCACAGACTCATAGAAAATCCTCAGCATTTTCTGGCAGATGTTGAAGGACCTCAGTCGCCTCAAAAAATAGAGACGACTCTGGCCCTTCCTGTAAAGTGCTGTGGTGTTTTTAGCCCAGTCCAGTTTATTGTCAATGTGTACTCCAAGGTGTAAGAGCATAATGAATGGCTTTTCCAAACATCTGCATTGAGCAAGCCTTACGTACACACTTACACTTATACACACACATGTGGTCCCAGTGACCTTGAGGGGTGTTAGATTTGGGTCAGGATCAGTAAGTGTCTCACAGCCCATCTGTGCCACTCTGGAAACAGTTCCAAGTGAGTCCACTGGGAGAGAGGCCACCTTTGCTGGTGTGGCAGCATAAACCAGCAGTAATTTTAAAGAGAGACAGAGAGAGAGAGAAGACACAGTTGGATTCACAATGGATGAAAGAGACTGGAAAGTAATTACAGTGGTTGAATGTAATCAAGAAAAATGTCCTTAAGTGCTGCATGAAGTATCATTTTGAAGTACTGTTATTTCACTATTTTATTCTTCATCATATGTCTGAAATTGTTTGGCTTTAGACGTATTATGAGAAAGAAGCCTGTAATTGTGTGTTTACTGCAACTGTGTCAAGTTTAAGAAAGAAAACAGACATTTCCTCTGTGAAGTCCAAAGATAGTTCAGAGAACACTTGGTAAACGCTGTTTAGAAGCACTACTTTCATTTCATCATTAGATGTCAGGATATGGCAGATTGCAGTCAACTGAATTCAGTTTTCTTACATCTCCCAATTCAAGCGCATAATCCTAGCTGGCCACTGTAGGAGAAACAGCTCTGGTGACCATTGAGCATTAGTGAGTACAGACCAGGTGTCCACGTCCAGTTACTCTAGAGGAAACTGTAAAACTCTGTGAAAGGAGTTTGATAGCCATCAATTAGTCAGTGAAGCTCGCTTCTGTCCTGTCATTAGCTTGCATAATCTTAGTTTACAACAAGCTTCTGTTGTTTAACCAGCTCCTTGTCAGCTATCCGGAGACAGGAGGATGCTGTGTTTAATCTGCTGACAATATCGTGAATAAATAAACACGGTGTTGCACGTTTTCATGTGTTGGAACTCTGAATATGGTTCCGGATACGAGACTTGTGGTTGGGAAGAAGAGAAAAGACATAATGAGGTGAAGATGATAACATGTATACATAAAACCTGTTAAATGGTCAAATATAGTCTGAGAGAGCTATTTGTAGTCTTTAAATTAAAAGTAACTTTTAAGGTGTATTGTGGACATTCTCTAGACACATATAGAAAATACGATTAGTTCAAAATAGCAATGTACATCTTGGCCAATCTTTTTAATTGAAGTTAATTGAACCATTTTTGTTGGAAGATGTAATTACACACTAATCAGTCTATATTTATAAGTACAACATTCCTTTTCTTTTAAATGACTTACTGTACTTTTAAGAATGCACTAGTGGTATTAAGGAAGTTAGAAGCAACACACACATTTGAATCAAACAAAGCCAAAAATAGTTTGCTATCTGTGTACTTCTAAAAGTCTTTTGTTGGCTAAAAGCTAACATCAGGGTCCTTATAGCTCATAAAAGTAATGTAATATCTTGTGATAATAATGTTAATATTTATATTAACTTGTTTACACTGGATTAGTCTGGTAGTTGACTGAGATTTGCTAATTAGTCAAGATATTTGCAGAAAAGCCTACTTGTTCATAAGAAAAAGTGCTAATAGTTTTTTCACATGATTTTTACAACTTTTATTAGGAAGACACTCAGGGATCGCTACAATTAGAATTAGCTAATGATTGGGAACTATCCTCTGGGGACAGTGAATGAGTGAACAAAATGTGCTAATTCAATGTGCAGGTGTTGAGTTATTTCAGCAGTATCTGCTGTTGTAGACCTTATTTTTCTTTATTATATAATGCAGTCAGAGGAGACAGAGATTGAAAGACACACAACAAAGAAACCTCAGGTCATAGTCAAACCCAGGCTTTTGTATTTAGCCTTAAGGCACAGTCGCCTACTCAACCGGTGAGCTAAACTTGTGCCCACACACTCCTTGGTCACCGTGCAGACCTTCTAACATTGTGTTTGCCCCACAAATTAGCCCCACGCAACCATCCCCGCTCTTTCTAAACCTCAAGTTCAGAGCTGCACTCAGGTCCCAGTGAATAGTTGCAAAATTTGAGGCAGATCGCATGAACAGCTGTCAAGATAGCTGAAGAACAGACAGACATCAAAAGCTTCAACATGCTGGATCTGACGCAACTAAGTGAAGCAACAAAGGATATATGTGACTCGACCAATACGTTTTTGGTGACCATTAAGTTACGTATACAATGTAACATGTAATTCTAGATGTTTGATATTATAACATATTATTCTATATCAGTTTGACAATAGATGACTGAAGTTGTTGTTATAGCACAGAATTACAAGTGGAAAACGTCCCAATTACACCAAAAAAAGCTAACTTAAAAACTCACGTGGAGCTAAATCAGCAACTTATGTGAACTTGACAATGCAGTGAAGTTGAGCACAGCAGGGTTCAAAACTGCTTCACGTGACTGCTATCCAGGTGCATCATGGGAAATTGGCAGTTAACAACATGTTCACTTTACTTGGACGTTTTCTAATCATCTTCATTGGAATCTACTTTCAAGGTGAGTAACATTGATTATAACTATAAGGAAAGAGAGCTACAAAAGTTAGAATAAGTTTTAAATCTATGGCGTGATGTGTGTTTTTCTCTTTTACCGAAATGTTTGCTTTAGCAGATGTTACTTTAGCCCAGTGGTTCAAAAACTTTTTTTGCTGGGCCCCCTTTGTTTTACATGAAAAATGTTCGCGCCAACCCCCCCCCCCCCGCCGCGCGCGCACACGCACAAACACATCCTCCAACCACACACACCCATATTTTGCACTATTGCGGTTTATTTCACACCTCAAACATTTAGTAAACAATTAATTAAATACATGTAATCTGCAATAAATTACAG
Source organism: Mchenga conophoros (assembly GCF_057382185.1). NCBI lineage: Eukaryota > Metazoa > Chordata > Actinopteri > Cichliformes > Cichlidae > Mchenga > Mchenga conophoros. The sequence continues at coordinate 30,336,268 of NC_140538.1, read as the reverse complement.
GTAGTACGAAAATAAACTACTAACTCTTTTACGCTACGTCCACACCTACACGGGTATTTTTGAAAACGCAGCTGTGTCGTCCACACAATAAACGGCGTTTTGAATCACCAAAAACTGAGATTTTTTTAAACTCCTTTTTTGCGTTTAACGTGTGGACGAGGAATACAGAGTTTGCCACACAACATCAAAGGTATGTGCCTTCCCATATGGAAAAGATATATATAAATCTTATAAAGTTTGTATCTGTCTTGTGTGAAACGTGTATGAAAAGCATATAAAGTGAAAACAGATATAAGATCCCTTGAAAAATTATATAATGAAACTTGTATGTTTTGGATACTTACTAAAACAATGTATGAAAGTAATGAGAAAGTGGCCACTTTCATGAGTAAATCATGTAAGCCTTATATGATTTACTCATGAAAGTGGCCACTTTCATGAGTAATCACATATAAGTTTTTACTATTTCTTTTCCATATGGGTTTTTTTCACGTCACGCTGTGCGCCACGTTATTGTTTACATGAGATGAATTGCAGAATGGCAGATAGTCAGATTAACAGTATTTTGTCTCTATCTTCAGGTTTTACACGCTTACATACACACATGCAGTTACTGTCCCTCTATTTAGAAAGGCAGAGGCGTCAAGGTGTAATTATTTTACATGTAGTTGTTTTTTTCCTGTGTAATAATATTCAACATTACTATCAATACATTTTTCAAAAAATGTCTCTCTGTGTAAAATGGGTTCAAAAACATAAACAACTGTGGGATACTGTTTGTCCATGATTTAGACAGGGGGAACAAATCGTGGCAGGCTGTTGTATTTTGGTGGAAGTTCATTTTGGCAATATTTACAATAAGTGAGTGGGTTCAAAAAACCTTTTGGCAGGGCTGCTATGCTTGTTGTCATCTGTTTACCTCTATGTAATCACTTAAGTTTACTTATTGTTTATTTACTGCTGCATGCTAAGCTGCAAGAGTGCACTGATGATTGAGACAAAATATAGACTACAAACCAGCGTTATATTAGTTTTTATCAGATAGTCATCCAGCGCGTTTATTTCTTGCAGTAATGATATTCTGCAATTATTTCTTTCCGTTATGCTTAACATCAGCTCCATTTTGACTTATTTTTGAACTCTTGTGATCAGTATAACGAAATTGTGTGTGAGTTTCCGTACTAAAAGAGCTGTAGTGATAAAATAATTGGCATCATAGACGAATATTTTTGTCCAAATCCCTCAGGTTGTTTCTGATTTTTATTTTTATTTTTCTTTCTTTCTTTTTTTTTGGTGGTGGTGGGATAATTTAGCTTTTAATTTAACTGCATTCCCCGTGTTGTAACAAAAATAAAATTGTTTATAGGTGTCAGAAAATGATATGCAAACACGCGCATATATGGCGAGAACAATATAATTATAATATATATATATATTTTTTTTTTTTCTTCTTTTAGGTCTGTGAAGCCAAACTTGAGGCTGGGTATTTATTTTTGTCAGTGGAGTCAAATGTAAGGTAAGTTACCTTTTGTGTATTTTTTTCATACCGGAAACACCAAAGATTATATTGTAATTTAATAGCTCTGTAGAACAAATTATATAAAGATTGTAGTGTCAGGGTACTTCTTAAGAAGTAATATAGCGCTATTGATGATCACATAAACTAAATATTCAGATGTGATACAAACAAATGATTCATTAACAAAAGCAATGGAGCAGACTGTTTAGGCTCTTGTGGTTGTAATAGCATCTATAACTGAAGGTTTGTCATTAATTTATTTTCACAGGTCTAGATGATCACATCTGTTTTTGTCATTTAAATGAGGTGGACTTCCAAACATTGGGTTTTTTTTGTGGAAATTGCTGTCCACTACCTGCATATACACAGAATGTGCACAGTATTTCAGATCTAAAAAATGCCTTAGAGGTTAATTTAAGAGCTCATGGGGTCACAGAAGGAGTATGTAATGGACTTGCTGGCTTTATTGTAAAAAGCCTGTTGTGTAACTTTAGTGAGGCAGTTGGACTAAAGCAATATGTTGTTCATCAAGGTAAACATCTGAGGAATAAGGAAATTGTTACTTGTCCTTTTGATCAGTGTTCTTTTACATCCACATTTACTCCAGTTTTACATCACATTAGAGTTGTTTTCACACTCATTCTGCTTTAAAATATTTCAAGATAGATAGAGATATTGTTCTCTGAATGACAGGTAAAATGCGTCTTTTTGTTTGTTTGCTTTTGTATGTGTGTGCGTTTTCTCTAATGGTTCTCAGATGACGGTTTGCTTAAATTTAGGTCTCAAAGCATTTAAAAAAAATTCTGCCTGTACTCCCCACGCCTCTTCTTTCATTGCTCAGGCTGAAGCAGAATTTGGCCGTCTTACATCTGTTGACCTGAAAGGGTCCCTCTTTGCTGGGCTTGACCAATATGGAGAGTTTCATGGAGCTGTACAAAACCGAGAGTGGCATAGCAACTAGGCTCATAAAATGCCTCGATGATGATGTAAGTGTTCAATGTGCTATGTTACTGATGTTGAACTTTATTTTGTTCATACAGTTAATTATTAGAGTTGCCAACCGTCCTGTAAAAAACAGAATCGTCTCGTATTCAGAGAAATTATTACGCGTTTCGTATTTAGGTGAAAAGGAACAGTTTGTCCCGGACTGCAGCTACAATGAAAAAGACACAAAGCTGGAGTTATTCTGTGTCTTTGCTGCACAGCTGCCTCTTCTTCTCTCATTCTCTCCCCTCCCTCTCCTGTTGCTACTTTAATCATGAAACTGATCAATGATCAGCTGATCAGCTTTTCCCTCTTGTTTATTTATCGTCCGCTTTGCGCCAGAAAGAGGAAACCACCGGATGTCACGTTAAACAACAGCAGCACGTTTGATCAGCTGTTGTTAGAATTTATTTAATATTACTTTCTAGTATCAGCTGATGTTTGCTGGAGCCACAGCTGTAAAGCTGGATATGTGGTGGTTTTGTCCCAGTCCAGCCCTGTATGCAGCTCATCTGCAGTCTGGTGTTACCTACATCTTCCTATTCGGAAGGCAGAATTTCTGAGTTCTGACTACAATCAAAAGCACCACATCTGCAGTTTTTGTGTTGGATATAGAAAGCGCACATGACGCTGTAACGTAGGCTAGAATCATGGCGGTGGTCAACGACGGTCCAGGCGTGGGATTTCTCTCGTGGAAATATGCGCATTATTTTTTCCTTTGGTAGGTGGCACAGTGCACTTGTGGCAAGTAAGCAAGCTAGAAAACTGGCAAAGTTATGGAAGAAACACATTAACAAGAGAATTCTGAGTAAAACCAAAGTTACTTTCCCTAGTAACTAGTTACTTTGAAAGTAACGAGTAACTTGAAGTAACTGAGTTACTTTTGATGGAAGTAACTAGTAATGTAACTAAGTTACTAATTTAAAGTAACTTACCCAACACTGCATGTACTGTACCAGTGTACCTGCACATGTGATGTGACAATAAAAATGATTTGATTTGATTTGATTTGAGCTGTGGGGTGCAATACTTTGGTGAAATGTCTTGGACCCTGGAAAAGAGACTGTGTGGACTGGGTAAGCAATTAAAGGTTACTGGCCCAGAGTCAGAGACAGCTGGATAAAAGCAGATGTTGTCATTCAGTGCCAGTTATGCAACGTGTCCAGCCATGTCTATATGCTCTTTTTTCATGCTGTTAATATAAGAGGAAAAAATAAACTGTTATTAATTAAAGAAGCATGGTCTGTGGAGCCACAATCTGATCCTGTAGTTTAGCTCCAGTTTGCACATTTCATGTATTCTCAGTCACATTTGACTCAGAGCCCTTAGCCCAAGTAAATTTTAATTTTTGTTCACATTCTGCAATTGAAGATATGCTCTGTTATTTATGAAAATGGTCTTTGTTTAAAGCAAGAAATGGATTTGTAACATGGGGGTGCCAATCTCATTCTGAAAAAACTTCAAGAACTAATAAGTGTTACCCAAAGCCAATGACCATCATCCAAGGCATCAGTATGGCTCTTCTATGGAAAGACAGGAATCCTAAAGCACAGGGAATAGTGTGTAATTTTTTGAAATCAAGTATGTTAGATGATTGTTTGTTTGTTTTTTGTCTTTGAACCCTTTTATAGCCCACTGATATTGAAGACACATTTACTAAGAGGATGAAAGTTGGCATTGTGTTGGTGAAAGAAGAAGACATCATCCATGTGTTAGTTGTCCTTGATGCGTCAGTAATCCTGTCTAATCTGAGGGATGTCTCAAGTGCTATTTCCATGCTGATGGGCCTTCTTTTTGCTCTCAACATAGATTATCCAAATGAACTTAAGTACACCTTTGAAGTAATTCAGAAGGTCCTCGTGAACACTGGTGGAAGGCAGTGCTCCTCACTTGTGCATGGTCTAAGAAACAGACTCTTGCGGAAAGCCATGCAGAACTGTAATTGTATGCTCACAGCATTAAAGACGGCGTTAAAGACAGTTTTTATTTTACTGTTTGTCTTTACATACTTGCAAGCTCTCATATTTCACTTTTGTATGTCACTAAATGACTAGACTTTACATTCCTGATTAGACAATCACTCATTTGTTCATGGTTGAAGAAACGTACTTCTGTGAACAACAATATAATGGTGGACTCTGCAAATGCTTATCTCATGCAAGTCTGTAGTTTTTCCTTTGTTTTGCAATTGAGCCGACTGAAACTGATGTTTCTGAAACTTACATATTATCAAATGTTTCAGAAGCATGCAGCACTCATTTTCAGAGCAGTTGGTTCTGTGGATTTGTTGCAGTTGTAAATGAAGACAAATACAAGAGTTTGAAGTCTTAATTGTTATAAACTGATCTCTACTGTCAATTAACAGTACAGGTGTTGTACTATTTTAATATTTCACGTTTTATGCTAACAGGTGTGACTAAGCCTGATGAGCTACATCACTGATTCTTCTGTTTCTCAGATGAGTAAGACGGCACAATAAATGTTGAATGTTTGGTGCTCATGAGTTATTGTCTTGTCATGTTCTTAAAACAAGCTTTCTGTATGAAATGATCTGATACACTTTAATTGAATCTGTGGGTTTTTATTTTTTTTGTAAACAACAGAAAATTAATTTAAATGAATGTAGACATTTAAACCTGAGATCAGAGATAAACCTAACAGGTAGTTTCGCTGAAATGGATGATGAAAAGCTCAAAGAAATACTTAAATCCAGTCAATCAACTCTGATAATTAAAATAAAACTGATTTACAAGTTCACAAGTTTACAAGACTATTAAAGCAGTTGAACTGACTAAAAAACCTCAGTCAACTAAACTAAGACAAAAGTTTAGACAACGTGTGATTTTTCATCAAGATACCATTTGGTTGTGTTACAAGGACAAACTCTATTTCTTGACTTAACTTAAAATTTTAAGGCAGCCCTTTACATCATATTTTTAAGTTGAAAGAACAAGTTATATTTTACAGTGTAGGCAATATATGTCAACTTGGTCTCACGGCCATTCATGAAATACTCATAAAACTTAATCTGTTCAATGGGTTGTTTAGATGTTAATAATGTTAATAATTGCTGTATGTGTAGCTATACAATATTTTTGCAATGTTCTCTGCTGAGAGATACTGTATATGCATATATGTACTTCAATCATTATAATAATAAGTATGTGGAAATGTTCTTACATTCCACAAAAATCAACTGCATATGCAAAATTACGATTGGATTTAAGAAATGTGCACATTGGCCTGCTTTGTTCTTACAAGTGTTTTATATTCAGTCAGAATCATTCTAAACAAATGATCGTGCAATCTGAATACAGACTAAATACCACCTTAATACTGCCATCACTGTAAAGACAAACATTTTCAGAGTTGAGAGAAGCCTGCACCTCTAAGGCAAGAAGGCATTGGAAAGTCTAGCTGAAGAAGCATAAAAGGCACAGCTTTCCAACGTGTTTCCACTGAACAATCAATCACTCTTTATTGATAGACTTTACGTCCATAGTTTATAAAATTACAATTAAAATTTAAAAAAAAACAGAGCACAGCACACAAACCTTAGTAAAAAAAATATAAAATATTTGTTACAATATAAAACTATAATATACATAAAAATGCACAATTACTTACAAGAAATTAATAAATACACAAACACTTCAACCAGCGCTTCCTCAGACTGGATGAGTTACAGGAACCACTCATTGTCGGCTCTGTGAGTGCTAAAATTATACTGAACTGACAACAGGTTTTTTTTTTGTTTGTTTGTTCTAAGGTGCAGCCACTACATTTTACAACAATGCATATAACTCCCAAGCAAAGAAACCCCTAAAATTGACTTTATTAAATTACAACAGTTTTCTTCCACCTCTTCAACTGCTCCCTTCCTGTGACATCAGCACTAAACAGGATGCTATAAATGCAGGAAGTGAAACAGCACTTCCTCCTTTTGCTCGTGGAACACAGTGCAGCCTTACAGTACGCAGCCTTAATGGTACTCAAGGGCTGTATCCCAATTCAGGGTCTGCAGCCTTAAAGACTGCATTTTAAGGCCGATTACATCACAGCGAAGCGACAAAGGCTGTCCCAATTCAAAGGCTGCTCGAAATACGGCCCTCAAATGCGTCCTTCATTTCCCTGAATTTTAAGGCTGTGGCGGTGTAGACTTATCCCACAATTCATAGCGCGGCAGTCGGCGTGGATAACTTTGCTGCAGACGGCAGAAGCGGAGCGGCCGAAGAGTAAATTGTTAAAAGTAAGTACTGAATATTATGTCACAATCTATGTGAAAATGTTTAATAATGAGGAACATTAAAACATTACTGTTGGCCACATGTTGGCAAAGTTATTTGCCATTAGCGATGTTTGTACTTTCAGCGTTTACTTGATTTTAAAGCCTTTAAAATATAACAATACATGTGTGAGTCCTGTGATTAAAGCATCTTTCTTTCAGCTTAACGAGTGAACCGTCAGCTCGTTCAAACACACGTTAAAGTCCGTTTGGCTCGACACCACCGAACAGAGGCAATTCAATTCAATTCAATTTTATTTATATAGCGCCAAATCACAACAAAAGTCGCCTCAAGGCGCTTCATAGATACAGAGAAAAACCCAACAATCATATGACCCCTATGAGCAAGCACTTTGGCGACAGTGGGAAGGAAAAACTCCCTTTTAACAGGAAGAAACCTCCGGCGGAACCAGGCTCAGGGAGGGGCGGGGCCATCTGCTGTGATTGGTTGGTGTGAGAGAAGGAAGACAGGATAAAAGACATGCTGTGGAAGAGAGACAGAGGTTAATAACAGATATGATTCAATGCAGAGAGGCAGCAATATAACATAGCTAACATTAACAGTGCAGTGAATCCTGCTTGTGCCGTGATATTCAGGACTGCAAAACGAGCAGCATCACTGACTTTCAGCCTGTTGTGTTTCTGGATATATGACTGACTTTAACTGACTCTAATTAATAAAATCATCACATTCTCTGTAAGATTAAGGCCGACTATTGAACGGCGTATATTTTAAAGTAAATGATTTAAAACCAAATTAGTACAGACATCACTAATGTCACATAACTTTGCCGACATGTTGCCAACAGTAACGTTTTAATGTTCTTCATTATTAAACATTTGCACATAAATAAGTGACATAATATTCAGTACTTACTTTTAAAAGTTTACTCTTCAGCCGCCCCTCTTGAAATGCTGTCTTTAAGGCTGCAGACCCTGAATTGCGATACAGCCACAGGTAAGTAAGGTGAGTTCAAACAAAGTAAACTGGACAACTAACAGCTAAAATAAATACAATGTTAACAAACTTGTCAAAGTTTGCAATCTGTAAAAGTGCAAAACATAAACAAACCCAGGATAGTAAATGTTTGTAAACTACAGAATAAAGATAAGGAACGGCTAAATAGAAACAAGAATAACAGGCCTAAACTCTGGGCAAATGGTGTTTTCACCCACTTTGTCACAGCTTATATGAAATAAATAACAGATACAAGAAAAAGAAAAAGATAGGCGGAGTTCAAGCCGCATATGGTCGGTCAAACTCACTCCACTGGAACAAACAATCCAGATTTCAGGTTCTCCAGTCTCCTCTAGTAACAAGAAACTAGAACGTAAGTGCTGACATCCAGCAATGACACAAGTCCCTGTCATAGAAATATATTATCATTTAAGACAGAATAAGGAATATTGGAATATATTTAAATTAAAGGTTTACACACATTACACATTCTGATTTATTATTTTCTTTTCTTTACATGCAGAAATCAGCCTTACCGCAGTGTTGTGATAAGCTGTATATAATGAACAATGGTAATAATAATAAAACTGCCACATGTGTGATTTACACACATTTGTACGTAGAAGCTGTAAATCGGGCGTGTCATCTTTGTTCAGTCATTCAGAAATTAATAAAAAGTTCGTAGCCTGTAAGTGCATTTTTATCTGTACACACATACATATATCATTTTGTACGTTTTTAACAAAGACATACTTGATTGTTTGTGCTCAGGACAGTATTTGTCTGTCTTTGCTTTTCTCTTTTCCCCCTTCCTCCTCTCTCCTGCTCGTCTTCCATTCTTCCAGGTTTGCCTTTAATTTTTAACCTTCCTTGATCCCACCCTCCCTTATTTCAAGCTCTCTCTCTTCCTTCCTATCTGCTCCTCTTTTTCCTTGTTTCCCGCTCGCTCTCTCCCCTGACACCTTTCTTGATCCTTTCCTGTTTTTTTCTGTCTTCCCTCTTGTTCCCTCCCTCCTACCATCTCCTCCTCTGCTCTCCTGCTGTGTCTCTCCTTTATTTACCATCGGAGCTGCTGAGTTTTCCAGTGGGTCCTGACACTTTAGGTTCTGATGGATAGTCCTGCCAGTGGACGAGTGTGATAAACGGTGAGGTGATGGATAGATCTGCTGGGGCGGTGGAGACATCACACAGCAGTTTCACTATTTTGCAGCTCCTTGCCAGGCAGCAGGAGGGCCTGAGGGCGGCCATTTTGTGCCAAGCCACAGGCCCCTAATGGAGAAACCGGGGCCTAATGAGGCCAGATGATTAGACAGTGAAAGGGGGAGGGAGGAGGGATAGTAATCTGACTCCAGTAGAAATAATGGGACTTCACAAAAGTCGCACTCCTGTTGAGGCAACCTACTCAAGTTATATGTATCATAATCGAAATTTATGACATCACAAATCGGTTGAAGCCATTCACATCCTTGTATGAAATTTGAGCATGAATGTGATGGTAATTTGGGGCTTTTAAATTCTTTGCAGGCTCATATGTATGCATACTCTTACTATCCACTCATTTGATAAGTGAAGATTCTGCCAACTTAAAAATTAACTTCTCGTGGGACTTTTCTGACAGTGCTCAATGGACTGACCAATGCTAAGAATGGGTGAGTGCCCACAGTGAGTGTATGTAAAGCTCTGACTATCACTTCCATTCTCCGAAAATGACTACATAGTTACAATCATATGATAAGAAAATTAATATAAAGTCACTTAAAAAGCATTTCCTTTTTAAAAAATGTTGGAAATATCATTTTGAAATAGATGAAACTATTTTTTCCCCATCTATCATCTTAATGAGAAAAATAAAATAAAACATTTTTTTTTTTAAACGATGTCATTAACAATTTACTTTGGGCCAAACTTGGGTTAGGAGTATCCTGTTTGCTTCAATTCTTAAGGTCACCAAAAGTTGAATCCCTTCATATCTGAGTCTAAATAATTCATGTCTGAGCCAAAATTTAAAACCTATCATTGAGATTCTCCTGAGAGGTTGCACTTCTGAGACTAGGAAAGGATGTGAAGTCTCAGTGAGCTTTGATTACCAAACAGTTCATTTTTGACTCCAATTACACATGTAAAGGTGAAAAAAGAAGCATATTGTGGAACAGTGCATTTCCTATGTGTTGTGATGTGAAAAAAAATCTTTTGTAAAGCCTTGCTTTGTTTTTCAAAGAAATTTGATGAGACACGGGTTGGTTTAAGTGCATAGAGCCATTTCCAAGTCTTTTAGTGCAGCGGTCCCCAACCCCCGGGCCTCGGACGGGTACCGGTCCGTGAGTCGTTTGGTACCGGGCCGCGAGAGTTGAGGCTCAGGTGTGAAATGTTTGGTTTTCAGGATTTTTATCGGTTTTCAGCGTTATTTTGTTATCGTTTTTATCGTTGACTCGGTTTTCCTGGGTCTTTTCACATGTGTTATGAATGAATCTTCTTTTTTTGGTACCAGTACTAGTTTTATTTTGTTGTATTTATCCGCGACACCTTAAAGGCCGGTCTGTGAAAATATTGTCGGGCATAAACCGGTCCGTGGCGTAAAAAAAGGTTGGGGACCGCTGTTTTAGTGGAAACATTTGGAATCAAGTTCTAGAGTTGGTCATTTGGCCTAACTGAGAAAAAAGGTCTATGAGCAGGGAGGTGATCAGGAATGCACTGACCTTTTCCAAAGCTGTATCAGAGCTGAACTTGTCAGGATTGATGGAAAGAGGAATGCTGCCAAATCTAGAAAGGGTCTTGAAAATGAAACTACGCCAGGGTGCAGCAATCTGATCTGCTTTTTACCAAGACTTATAAGCTGAGGCACACACCCAAGTCAACTAAGAAATGACTGAATGAGAAGTTCTTGAATAGCCAGCCAAAGTCTTAAACCCCACAGGAGTTGTGTAGTGACCTGAGGATGACAGTTCAGACTCATGTATGTAATGAAGCATGAGAGGATGTGCCAGGAAGGATCAGAAACTGCCCTGGAACGGCTGGAAAGGAGCTTTGAGCAGAGACTGTGCAGTATTCAACACTTTTGTAAATGAAATATGTATGAAAACATATTCTATGTGTTGAGTGTAGATTCATAGAGAAATACAATGGGAAATACAATCCATTAAAAAATATATATATAACCCCAAAATGTCCAAAGAATATCACTAGTGGCTACGTCTAGTATTGGTAGATAGATCTAACTCTATTTTCTGATATGCTACTGCTGTGGTTGAGACTTGACTTATGTATCAACCATAAAACTAACACTAAAGGTTGGAGGGAGAGGTAAGGCAAATGTGTGAGTGGCCAGAAAATCTGCCAGAGTTACAGATCAGTCTAGTTAATCTTTCTTTGTTTTAAATATATTATCAAGGGTTCTAAGTCCTACAGTATTGGAGCATCCCAGTGATAAGCAAGCACTTGGTGACACTGAAGAAGAATAACTCCATTTTGAAGGCAAGATCTCAGAGCCAAGCACGGGAACAGCCAGCCATCTGCCGTATCCTTTTGGGAATTAAAGGGTTCAAGCCCCAGCTTGGACAGTCTTTGTCGTTGTTTCCTTGGGCAAGACACTTCACCCGTTGCCTACTGGTGGTGGTCAGAGGGCCCGGTGGCAGCCTCGCTTCTGTCAGTGCGCCCCAGGGTGGCTGTGGCTACAGTGTAGCTTGCCATCACCAATGTGTGTGTGAATGGGTGGATGACTGGTTGTGTAAAGCGCTTTGGGGTCCTTAGGGACTAGTAAAGCGCTATACAAATGCAGGCCATTTACCATTTAGTTCCAGGTCACCCAATCCACCTCTAAGCTTAATCAAAAAGTAAAGTTTGAAGGTGAATCCAAGCAGTAGAGTAGTGACTGTCACCCAAACCCAAACTCTCTAGAAATGTCTAGAAACTACAAGAGAGCCTGCAGTCTACGTGTGAAGAGCTCTATTGGGGTGAATTATACTATGGGGCTTGATCATTCAGGACTTTGTATGCAAAAAGAAGGATTTTATTCTAGATTTAATAGGAGAACGGGAAAACTTCAGTTCCTGTTTTGCATGAAATTAAGGCTTTTCCTTATAATAAATAATTACAATAAGACTTGAAATAAAAAATGTGCAGACTAGATTTTCAGCATCACACTGATCTTTCTACTTTTTACAATACTACCCAGATGAAAGAAAGAAATCCAACGAATTTAATGTGCACACTGAAGGACATATCCTGGTCAAAAAAGACACCTAACAGTAGTACGAGAGACCGAGGTAATGCTATTTACACTACTTAGTTAGGTGCTGTGTTTCTGAGATCTTTAGGATCAAAATCAATAACAATATCCTAAATTTAGAAGAAGAAAATTCGGGTCAGGCCTTGCTTTTTTGTGTTGTGTTTTTTTTTGGGGGGGGGGGGGGTTGCAGTGATCCCTGTATCATCCACAGTTTCACTAGAACTCATGGTACTCATTTTCAGTTTAATATCACACTAGATCATTAGCTTCTTCTGATAAAATTATAATGTGTGTCATGTACTGTCCACTCCTTCCTCTCCTGCTCCTACAGCTTCTTGTATTGACACTGAATGTCCAGAAGAGATCGCTCTTGCTCTGCATTTGGACGGGATCTTCTGCACTTCTTTACCATTGACTGGGGCATCGGGCACAGAGCGTTTGTGCTTTTTATGCTTTAACTGCAGAGTTTCAAGAGAGACCAGTGAGCCCGAGGAAAAGTAATGGGGCCTTGCACAGGTGGAATGACAAAACTGTCAATATTAAAATGCAGAATCTGCACCCAGGAGTACTCTAATTGCCTGGACGAGTAAAATAAATAAATTAAAAAGTAAATTTAAAAAAACCCACTAAAATTAGAATTAGACACTTGCTGCTTTTAATCACACAGCAAGCAGTAGAATAATAAAGAACGGACACATTCAAAGGGGCAATCAAATAAAAAAAACTATTATGATGATCAATACACAATTAAACAATTTTAAAACTGAGTAATCCAACTGAGCTACACTGAAAGTGAATTTCCACCAATAAAACATCTTGCTCTAGAACAAATTTTGAGAACATGGAGTAATATCTTGGTACTGGGGAAATGCTGGGACTGATTTTCATATAAAAGTCATTCTCAGAGAAACATTAGAATAATTTAAAGCTCAATAAATCTGGCTGCTTTTGCATCTGATGTAGAGACAACCATTTCTTAATAAACCTCCGCTACTTTGTGGACAGCAGTGTCACTCCACATGCTGTACACCTCACCAACTCCGCCTATAAAAAGTCACTTTTCCAAACTGTATGCTGATATCATTCTTACCATTATGGATCACTTATGAGATTGAATGTTGGCAATATCTAATAGCATTGCTTACATGTGACAGTCATAAACATATCAGTCACTAGATAATGGCTTGGCTGTTGTAACAAACTACCATCAGACCTCTAGATTTAGCCTTCATCCTCTCAACTGGCCACTTTACTAAATAAGCCAACTTTACATAAATATTTTTTATAGTTTGACCTTTTCCCTTCAGTCAAAGGGACTCTTCAAGCACTGCCATAAATGTTTCACTTGGGAGCTCTAGCACGACTCTCTGATATTGCTGCAGTGAAGGAGCCATGCATTTTAGACACTTTGTGTTCTTTATAAGGGTGAGATGCAAATAGTCTTATCGTTTCATGTCAGCAAAGACGGAACAAGACAGCCTGGTTACCTCCAAAGTGAAAAAAGTGCAACAACCTACTAAACTCAAAAGTTCACTAATTAATTAGACAACATATTTTTTTGTCATGCATTAACAGCCATCTGAAGCTAGATTCCTATCACTACCTTAAGATTTACCTACCTCATATTTATATTCTTGGATTCTTCTCTGAATTCAACTCTAAAAAAATACCCCATAATTTTGTTGCACATGTACAATGACAATAAAGGGCTATTCTATTTTATTTTATTCTATTTATCTGTACCTTTGGCAAATGTTACAAATAGTACAAGGTAAAGACAGCTTTTCCAGAGTAGAACCTCATACCAACTATGAACTACAGTGATGGAGCTTTTGCATTTTGCTTCTTTGTTTTTTTTTTGTTGTTGTTGTTTTTTTGCTGTGTAATTTGACTATGACTTTTGTGTTATATTAATGAATTCTCAAAGAAAATGTGAGGCCATCTGTCTGAAACTTTAAGATGAACACGAAGTGAGTCTTTCAACAGGATAATATTCCCAGGCACACCAGCAAATGAGCCAAGGAATGTCTCAGAAATAAGAAATAGAAAGTCAAGAGAAAAAGCCCAGATCTGAATCCCACTGGAATGTTAAAGGGGGAATTTGCAATGGGCAGCACGTTGAAGAAAATCTTCAAATACTTTGCAAAGGAATTTTCCCCGGATGTGTAATTAGAATGTTCAGCAAACCGAAGTGTTCTGCTAATTGGCTGAATGTTAGTTCCTGAGCTGAAAGGTGTTTTGTTTTTTTAATCAAATTAATCAAATTATTTTATCTATTGACATTTTGTTAATTAAGGTATATCACCTTTATCTGCAGGCATATTTCAAAGAGTATCAAATGTTTTTCTTACATAAAACAATCCAACAATTTCACCAACATATTTCTCACAACTATTCCTACATATGTACGTAGATACAATGACAGAAATTATTCCAACACCTCTCTTTTATTCTTGTAGTTCTCACATTTTTTTCCCAGTTTCCTCATTTTTCCTTATTCACTACATGAACAGTTAAAGGGCTGAGAAGGCATACACACTCCAAAATGCTATCATACATATACACCTAGCACACAGCCTCACACACACACACACACACACACACACATACACACACAGCCTCACACACACACACAGAGTGTGTGACGAGGAGGTAACTTTTAGTGGCGGCTAGCTGTGAAGAGAGGCGCCTAATTAAAAAGATCATGAATATTCATGAGATACTTGTACTGCTGCAGCTAATTACATATTCAGAGAGCTTTGGTCCACAGCGCTGGTGTGAGTAGTCGATTCAACTCCGACACACTGACAGCTCAATAAAACACAAGCAGCAATGTTTCACCCCACTGCAGATCTCAACACTGTGCGGACACAAATGCAACCCACAGGTTACACACGTACATTTATACATCTGCAAAAGACTGAAAAACTATACATTTGAATTAAAGAGGTTAAACCTAGATGATAAATATTTTATCATTACATGAATACCATATTTTTTCTGTTAGTCTCAAGTTAGGTTATCGTGTGTCTTGTATTTACTGTGTCTGGTAATAATAAACAGACACTACTGTGAAATTTCAAAATTTATTATTGATCACTATTGGCACTATTGTGAACCAAGATAACACAGTAACAGACTGGACATCCTACTTACAAATCTTAAATATGGGAAATTATTTCATCCTCTACTATCCCATGTGTCTAACGTGTCCTGCCACTTTGTTAGATGCTGCCTGCATATCTCTGTCAGTAGGTGCTTTAGGAGATTGTGATGGTGACATACTGAGCTTTAGGGTTTCTCAGCCGGGAGAGAAGGGTTTGTGTCCTGTTGAGGCCCTTGTGTTTTAAACGTTTTTGGCCTCATTTTCATACTTGAGTTTGAGCTGGGGTTGGGTGACTGAAAAGTCTCAATGCTATCACCCTGCGCATCATGCAACAACACAAAAGCATACATTGTGAAAATGAGCCAGATTAAAGGCTGACCAAACGGGATTCATTGACGCCCTGGGAAGTGATAACAGACTGATGTGTCATGACTGTTAAATTATTGTACTTCTTGTACAACTACATGTTTTTCAAGTAACACATTTAAACTATTCTGTCTGATTTGAAAACCACACCTCTTTTAAACTGCAGTCAATATTACTTATGAATTTAAGGAACTTCAGGTGTATAGGAGGGAGAATTAAGAGTGTTGATTGTACCTACTGAAAATCACCAGTATGATATAGGATGTTTTCGTCTTAACCATGGCACTTCTTGTATGTTGCAGTGTGTATAAGCTGGCAATTCAATTTCAATACAGCTTTATTTATATAGCACCAAATCACAACAACAGTCACCTCAAAGCACTTTATATTATAAGCTAAAGGCCTTATAATCAGTCTGCTGTTTTCTCAGCTATCAATACGTGTCCACATCTGGAAGAGCCTGTAAACCTCCTCCTCCAGCCTGACAGGATTCTCAGAAGTTGATGAGTCAGGGAAGCTCACTTCTGTCTAATGACAACAATACTGAGGTGAGTTGTTGAGGATATCATGAACTTAAATGCTGCTGTTAGCCTTGTTAGCTGCTATTCAGTATTATTGAAACATTCTTCGAAGTGAACATTAGATTCACTGGCGTAAGATGAGCTTATAAGCTGTTAGCTGTTGTTGTCTTCTTTTTTTTTAACTAGCTCACTGTCAGCTGTTTCAGTTAGTGCTGACAAGAAGTAATTGCGAACAGTATCAGGAATAAATGGGATTTTATGCTTTAGGGGGAAATCTGCACCATAGCTACCTCATAACTGCAAACCCTTCTGAAATTCTGCGATTAAAACCTAAGCTGCAACCTACGGTGTAACTGGACATGTACCTCCTGAGAAATTATCTACACATTGAGTTGACATAGCCTGCAAATGCATTCCTGGAAACTTTTTCTTCTCAGTTTTTGAATATCATTAAGACAATAACAATGATTTTCTTAAAATAAGGAATAATAATCATAGAATCACTATAAAGATTCACAAATGTCAGCAAATTCCTGGAGGGACATTGCTGAAGCTATCGGAATAAACATGAGAGAATGTATAAAGTTTAAAGTTTAAAATGGTCAGGGACAAATATAGTTCATGTTGCACCAGCCAATATATATTTATGAGAACAATACTCTTTTTTTCTATGAAATCACCTCAAAAAACGACTGACTGTTAAAATAAATATTATTTAAATATTTTCACATACCGTTAGAAAACCTAGGGTTTCAAATGTAAGGTAAAGGTAAATAAAACTAAAAGGAGGAATGACCATGAACTATCATCTCTTTGCTCTGTTTATAGTCCAGTACAGAATAAGGGTGGATGAGAGAGAAAAAAAGAAAGCAGGAGGGATGGAGGAAGTGGTATTGGGAATTACAGTGCAGACTCTGATGGGTCGGCTAATCACCACTTTGCCCTGCCTAATGTGGAGCCCCTGTGGCAACAGAACATGTTTTATTCACTAACTTACAACATCCCAGTCCACACTCGCTGATAGCCAGCAGTTAGCGCTTAGCACAAGATAGCATCGGTAATGGCAGGAACATCTTGAAAACCTACATGTAACAGCGGCACATAAACTGTGTTGGAATAATTCTTGATAGTAACTCAGTTTGTCATGATCAATAGTATTATTGTTTAGGAAAAAAATAAGAATATTTTTGATAATACTTCAACTGTGTGTCAGCTATCACAGCCATCATGTGCTATTAATTTCATGCTAGCAAACCAAATACTGAATAATAGAGAATATGATTTATATATCATTGTGGTCTTGCACAAAACGTATATCAACTAACACACTAAATCTTTTTTCATTTATTTATTGTTTGGTAGATTTTAGAAAGAAATAAGCGGTTATGAAATAAATATAATTAATTGGAAAAGATTAAAGGAGATAAATATGTAAGATCAAGTAAACTACAAGTTATTTAATAATGACTATAGAATAACCATAATTCTAGCAATCATAGTTGTGGAACTGAAGTCAAATGATGACTGCTGTTAATCCTTTAACTATGCCAATAATCCTGACTTTCAATTCTTTCAAATGCTTGCAAGTCTTTGTTATTCTAAGACAATCTACCTATCAGAAGCATAACATCAGAAAAAAATATATAAATAAAAAAAAACAAAGAAACTTATGAAAAACTTAAATTAAATCAAAGTCAACTTTTGTCAGAATCAGTACTTTAGCCTTTTCATTGAACATTTAACATTGACTGTTAACATTCCTTAAAGCCATACACGTTCTTTAATGTGGATCCTCCATTTAAATACACCATTAAAGAGAAAGGAGATCTTGAGAAGTACCTTAGGGGTAACATGTATGGATATTAGAAAGTGTAAACAAGTAAAGATTCAGGGAGATAAAAGAGGGTTCAGGTGTTAACACAGTATCTGACTTTCATGTGTAACTGAAAGTGAAGCCAAGTAAAGGTTTTTGTGAAACATGCTCATATTTTATTATCTATCCAAGTGTAAGCGGGTAAAAGCAAAGTCTGTGACAAACAGAGATGTGTAGGACAGGAGGAAGCAAGTGGAATGGAAAACTCTACATTTAAGATGAGTCCTTACAGAGCAATTTACATATTTGAGCATGCACTAATTATTTTAGCTGTTAGTGCTGATGTGTAAGAGTGTGTGTGTGTGTGTGTGTGTGTGTGTGTGTGTGTGTGTGTGTGTGTGTGTGTGTGTGTGTCAGAGTCTACATGTCTGTGTGCTCACTGGGCATTTTAAGGGGGACATGCTGGCCATATGGAAAAGACAATGAAGCAGAGTAATTAAAACAGAACAAAGAAGAGAAGCGCCGGCACCATAATTAGAACACTGATTAATCAGCTGATAATTTTATCTTGATTAATGTGACTGATTTTCTCTTCATTTTGACCCCAGCCAGTCAGGCCCGGTCCAATTAAATTTAAATTATGCGTCGGAATCTGTCCAGTCCACCTCCCCCCTCTCTGTCCTCCATCGCCAAACTCACACATACACATCTCAACACATGCATGCGCAAAACTGTGTGGAGTAAAACACACACAGACTTGCATAAATGTAAGCACAACTTACACACATACATTTTTTTAAATGTGCAAAGCAAAATAAAGACCTCACTGAAACAGGAAAAATTTAAAAAGAAGGAGGTAATAAAGGCAATAAGGATGAGTTATCATGTAAAATGTTGGCATGTGAAGTCATGGGTGTTTTGAAAGAAAAAAAGAAGATGGAGTGCTGAGCTTGTAAAAAACACATTTTTGTGTCCTCCATTGAAATTTCACCAGCAGCACTCAAAAGGAAATTCCTCTTAGTAAGGTTATTTAAAAAAAAGAAATGTTAGCTGTTCGATTTTAGGAGCACATGACAAGGAACAGTCACAGGGTTGCTATGCTTAGTCTTTATCTTCTTGTGGGCTTCTGTTTTGCAGTACAGAAAACTCAGCCCCACTCACTGTTCATCTGAACAACATGGCTTCAAAAAACCAACATGGTCCCAAAGAAAAGGTTTCAAAACTGAATTCAAAGCTGGAGGGCAACTTCTCAGTGTCCATCTTTTGTACAGTCTACTAAATAAAAATAAGATTAATAATAAATGCTATAGATTGGCGACCTGTCCATAGTGTACCCTGCCCCTCGCTCTATGGTAGCTGGGATAGGCTTCAGCTCCAGGCTCCCCTGCAATCCTGGTAAGAACAAGTAGAAGAGAAGGGATGGCTGGATGGATACTACTTACCAGCAGCCATTTTAAAATAAAATAATAGATTAACAAAAGTTCAGTTTAGGGAAAGAATCCACTCAGACCTTTCTCTCCAAGTAACCTTATGCCACCCTTTTGGAGTTTTTCCAAGCCAGCCAAGAGGTGTAATATCTCCAGCATGCCCTGGCTTAGCTGCAGTTGAGGTGAAGTCCCAACTGACCAAGCTTCTCGTCCTCATTTTATAGCTTACACTAGTATTAGAATTTTATAAACCAAACCACATGGCCACGAGTAAGGATGGGACAACCAGTAACTCAACAGCTTCACTTTCATGCTCAGTTCTCACCACAACAGAACGCAACACATATTCCAATCTATCAGTTAGTTTCTCACTGGACTTTTCCTTAACTCGTGAACAATATCTAAGATTTTTAATCAACTCCAGTTGAGGCAGCAATATGTTCCCAACTCAAACTGGACACTTCCCTTTTCTGACTGGGAACCATGGCCCCAGATTTAAACCAGTTGCTTCACAACAATGACTTCATTGATGCAAGTCATTGTTCACATTGTAATTTAACAACAACTTTTTTATGATTAACCCTGGCAGTCTTGGCTGTTGAGCACAGCTTGCCCTTTATTAACAAAAAACAGTCCATGCTAAGCAACATATGAGACAGTAAGAAAAGCCTAATTAATGATTGAGAACAAGTCTGGCATCACAGGTCACCAGTAGTAAGAAGACATCATCAAAAGACATCAGAAACACCACCACGTACTCGCCATAACTCATACTGAGTAAAATAACTGCCTGTAGCTACAGAGTTTGTTAAGTGAGAAAGAAATCTGGGATGCAGTGAAGCAATTGACCCTTGGTTTGTGCTCCTCCAGCCAACTTTTCCTCTCTGGTGTCTCTACAGGTGCCACAACCCATTTTTGTGATGCCCCACAATGGCAGGTGCATTTGTACTGTCAATTAAAAGAAGATGGAGGAAACAGTTGGAAGGCTAAATGAAAGAGGAAATGCTCTTCTACTTTTTTCTCTCTTATTCGCTCCCCTCCTATCTGGCTGTCTTTTTATTTTTGGCCTTGGCTCAACTGACTGGCTGCATGCCAGGGCCTGCTGAGTGACTTTGGGTACTGCTGCCAATGTGTGCCGCACCAGACAGGCCATCCTCATGTGCCAACGTTATCAGGGGCACGGTGTTTGGAAGTGGCAATGCTGCTGTTGCCTATGGCCCATGTCCCATGGGGGGGAGCATGCGGGGTGAAAGTGTTAATGCTTTCAAATCTGGTTAAGAGTAGGGTGACAGCTCTTTTACCTAGGTGGGTGGAAGGAGAGGGGGGTGGGGAGGGATAAAGGGCATCTGCTTCCCTTCCAGCACTCAGAAATCCAGCATTAACCAGCACACACACAGGAAGATGTCACAAAGGACACTTCAGCATACATTTATTTACAGAAACCACTTTAAGCTTTTAGCTTTGTTAACAGATACCCAGTTCTACAATGTTTGCCACTACTTTCACCACAGTGCTTAATTTCTATCTGATTTTCAGCTCAAGAGCAATCCCAGGTAGCACACTTCATTTCTAGTATGGCTGTCACAGAAAAACAACTCTTAAGCTCCTTCTTTGAGTTAGCTCTGCTAGCTTAAGGTCAGGTCATTTTTTCAGATCGTGATGTCCTGTTTCTGATGGCGCCCTGTTAGCAAGTGACCTTCAGCTACTATGTAAGAGTATTGTGCTGATAAAGTATTTCATACCAGCATTTCTCAACCATAATCGACAAAGTATACTCAAAGAAATTAAATCTGAATTGTTTTGTCCTAATGAATATAGAGTCCAATGAATATAGGGTTTTACTTACAAACTTGTCAATAATGGTGACCTCTTAGGTCCATATCAGCCCAGCAGAACACTTCATCCTCAGGTTGTCTGTGAAGGTTCTCAGTCATCCAGGTCATCGTAGTCAAAGGAGCTTGCAAAGAAAAGCGTCTGGACTTCTTTAAGTTACTTGAACAGTGGACATAGATGGCTTCTTTCACTCAAAGAAGCCATCTATGTCCACTGTGAGCGACCATCCTTGAACAGAGGCGGGGGTTTACAACACCAACTCTCTGCCATCTATAATCCAGTTTTGAGATCCCTTCCCAGACGCCTTAACGCCCACTCACATCCTGGGCCATCTGACCTCAGGAATTCGCATGATATGTATGTATGAAATGTAGACCTTAAAATAATCTGCAAAGCTCTTTCAAAGAGATTAGAGATAATGACCCCCCTCTTAATTCATCCTGACCAAACTGGTTTCATAAAAGGTCGGCACTCCTCAACAAACACTCGTAGATTACTTAATTTAATAGACTACTCATACGATAAAAACATCGAAACCATAATATTATCTCTAGATGCAGAAAAAGCATTTGACAGAGTGAACTGGAAATTTTTATTCGCAACTTTACACAAATTTGGTTTTGGAAACTCTTTCATAAACTGGATAAGAATATTATACAATTCCCCAACAGCTCGTATCAGAACAAATGACCAGACATCCTCCAGCTTCTGTCTCCTGAGGGGCACCAGACAGGGATGCCCACTCTCCCCTTCACTTTTTGCAATTTTTATCGAACCTCTAGCAGCAGCATTTAGACAGGCTACAACAATTAAGGGCATAAAATGTAAGAACATAGAACATAAAATCAGTCTCTATGCGGATGATGTGTTACTTTTTCTCCAAAACTCACAAACCAACCTCTCTGAGGTAACTACTTTAATAAACTGGTTTTCAAGAGTTTCAGATTATTCAATTAACTGGCCAAAATCTACAGTTCTCCCCATTAACTGCTCCTTCTATAATTCTTCCTCTGCCCCACTGCAATCCAGAAATATTAAATATTTAGGTATTAATGTCTCTCCTAAGCTTTCAGACTTAACTAAATTAAACCACATCCCACTTCTAAAGAAAGTAGAAGGCGATCTGACTAGATGGAAATCTCTACCCATATCACTCATGGGAAGGGTCGCCACTATAAAAATGATGATCTTGCCAAAAATAAATTACTTATTTTCGATGATCCCTAACAAACCATCACAAGATTGGTTCAGATCTCTGGATTCATATATTTCCAAATTCCTTTGGAAAGATAAACCCCCGCGTATCAGCTTAAAAACGCTACAAAGAACCAAGGATAGAGGAGGATTAGATCTGCCTAATTTTCACCAATACTTCTTAGCCAACAGGCTTCAGTTCATCTCAGAATGGTTAAAACATACCTTCTTAGTTGAGCCCTGGCTAGATGTTGAACAGGCACTATGCAAGGATCTAGAGATTTCAGACCTACCATTTATCAGCTCAAACATCAAAAGACATGAATGCTTTAAAAGTATCAACATCAGCTTTTCTCTGACAGCATGGTGGGAGTTTCTAAAAATAACGGAGTCTTCATTAATCCCATGCAAACGTACACCTATCTGGAATAACCCTGACATATTACAAAACAATAATATGATTAATTTCCCAGAATGGAGTTGTAAAGGAATTAAATACTTAGAACATATATTAGAGGGAACAGAATTTATTCCATTTGACAGACTAGTTGCACAATATGGGATCAACAAGACAAGATTTTTAGAATATCAACAAATTAAATCCATAGTAAAAAAAAAATTTAGCCTCAGTCAAGTTGAATTACAAACACCACCAAGCGCGGCACATTTTCTTACTCTTAAATCCCCCAAATTATTATCTAAAATATACAGAACACTTTCTAAAATAGATGAATCAATATCCCTTCCTATTGCAAAGTGGGAAGCAGATTTATCAGTCAGCTTAGACCAAAACTTCTGGTCTCAGATTTGCTTAAAATCCTTTAAATTAATTAAAAAACCCAGTCTGCAATTAATACAATACAAAATACTACATAGAGTGCACTATACAGGTCATCGGATGTTCAAGATGGGCTTTACATCTTCCAACAACTGCTCACACTGTCAAGGCAATACACCAGACAATTACATCCACGCTCTTTGGTTCTGTCCACCAGTGCCAAAGTTTTGGCCCGAGATATGTGAAGACTTATCAAAGTGTCTGAAATGTAACATTCCAACTTCCCCCTTAGTGTGCTTACTGGGCAGCTTAGATAATGTCACTTCAGAAAAGAATATCGCCCATATGATCTTCACTGCCCTATGCATAGCCAAGAAAACTGTCCTCATGAACTGGAAAAATAAAAATAATCTTAATTCTAACCAATATAGAAATTATCTATTAGATTACATTAGTCTTGACACAGCCTCTGCCACCACATCAGATCAATTGCTCTGGGCTCCTTTTATCAGCTCCATCACCTAGTGGGGGTGGGGGGTCATAGTTTGGTCCCGCCTTCACTGTTGTGATTGGTGTGGGGGTAGGGACAGGCTTAGGGCGTCGGGGGGTTCACCGGAGGCATCTTCCTTGGGGGGCTCAACCCGGGGTAGCGGTCATGTCCGGTTGGGGGCTCTGTTGGCTCTCAGGTGACTGTTTCCTCGCGGCTGCGTGCAGCGGGGCTAGGGGAGGGTCTGTGCTGACGGACATGGGTTACTGACCTGGTAGCCTGGCTGGCCCTGGGTGGGTCCGGGATGGGCGTGGGGTTCTGGGGGTGCTCCGTCTCTGGGCTGGGGCCCGGGCCGGGCCTTGGGGGCTTGGGTCCTGGTTGGTGTGTTGCCGGGGTTGTGGGCGGGTGGGTGCATGGGGGCCCAGCCCTGGAGCAGGGTGCCGCCGGTGCGTCGAGCCGCCTGGGGGGCTCTTCAACTGGTGGGGGAGATTGTCACATCTTGCAGGAGCTTTCCTCTCTTCAGGAACTCTCTCTGCAGGAGGGGGAGATACAGGAGAGGTGGAGGAAGATCTCAGCCTGGGCGTTTACTGTCTTATGTAGTCTGGAAGATGAGTGGATGGTGGGGTGGGTGCAGTTTTCTCTGTGGTGGGGTTGGGTGGACTGTCCCGGGCTCTGTGGGGCCGGGGGGCGCTGCTGCACTGGGCCCCGGTCTGGATGGGCCTGGGCCCCCTTTCCCTGGCGGGTCGCGGAGTATGGGAGTGCCTACTGGGGTCAGCGGGGGAGCTGGCCCCAGGGAGGGGTTACCTGCCCCTCCCTTCCTTCCCTCCCCATCTCCAGCTGCCTCCCTCTTCCCGCTCCACCACAACCACCCACACATGCAGGGCCTTGGAGTAGGGGTATGTCACCAGGGTGCAGAGGAGGCTACCCCCCCCCCCCCCCCCCCCCTCTGTCCCCTTCTAGCTGTCTCTGCCTCAATTTTATCCCACAACTTAGACATTCACATTATTCACACTCTCATTACACATACATATAGGATCTTGGGGGTGGGCACAATCACGGAGTCCAAATTACCATCAGGGTGTACACCTCACCCCTGGCGTCGTTGCCCACCTCTCAATTTTAAATACACTTAGACATTGAGGGCTAGCAGGAGGGACTATGCGCTTACCTGCTGCTCCTTGGCAGGTAGCTCCATGCCCTCCTGGGTTTTAATTGCACCTTAGAACACACATGCATCAACACTACAATGAGCGGGTGGAGGGAGGTTTGGAGTCTTCTCCCACCCCTGTTCTCTGCGGCCTGCTGGAGCAGGAGGGCTAGGAGGAGTTGGCCGTCCGACTGCGGTCTGGGGTGTGGGGCCTCCCTGCTGCTACGGAGTCGGGGTGGTCTGCCTCTCCCCACCGCAGGGAAAAGGGTAACACCACCTGGGTCTGGGTGCAGTTCCCCCCTCCAGGGGCAAGGGTACCTAGACCCGGTTTGTAGAGTACGCTTGGGGAGTGTGGAGTGAGTGCATATGAGAGCATGGGGGGGGGGGGGGGGGAATGGATGTTTGTGTCTGTGTGTGCCTGTATGTCTGTGTCTATATGTCAGGTTGGGTATCAGACGCCACCTCTCTGGGGACACCTCAGGCCCTCCAAGGTTTGGAGGCCTATCTCCGCCCACCACCACTTCCCCTGCCAGTGGCGGACTCCCTCAGGTGTCGGTGCGTTGGTGGTTCTTTGTGTCTGGGGGTGGGCGTCCAGGTACACACCGGCTCACTCCTTGGCGGCCGCTTATCGGGGCCTGGAGCCTGGGGCTCGCTTGGGCCCCTTCGGAGGTGGGGTGCCCCCGGCCTCTCGGCCTGGGGCTCGGTCACTCAGGCACAGCTGGGGGCCGGCGGAGCTCATGGGCGCGTCACTGCAACTCCCCCTGGCTTCTGCTCCGCGGCTGCTGAGTGAGCCCTCATCTGGGACTCTCCTCAGCTCTTACTGGAACAGTGGCGCAGCTGCCCCTCTGTTGGTCTTCCATGGTCTCTTGTGTTCTGGGGGCCTCTGGATGTCTGGAGTTTTGATCTCCTCCATACCCGCTTCACACCCCGGAGGACGGGGCTGTGGCCCCCCCACACACTCCCTAGCAGATCATTACACGGAGAAACCTTTGGAATACAAGCGCGCTGATCCACACAGGTCTGCACATGGGTGTTCACTGCTCGTAGACCCAAATTACACCTTTCTTGGCTGCTACTTCGAAGCACATCTGTCCTGCGTGCTGCACAACAACATTGAATATTTAGTATTTACTGCTGTTTACACTTAGCTAGATTAATGCGATGGTGTTGTGTTTAGTATGTTGCTTTGTTTTTTTTCTGCTTGTTTTCTATTCTTCTCTCAACAGGTGATCCAGGAGATTTTTATTTTTTTTCTCCCCCCCTTTCTCACTGTCCCTCTCCCCTTCTGTTTTTCCTTTCCTTCCTCTTTCTTTCTCCCTTTCCTATCCCTCACTCATGTCTGTCCCGTCTGTAACATCTGAAAATAAAATATAATAAATAATAAAAACAAAGATCGACCAAATGGACCAATACGGCAATGCCACGATGATCCATTTGGCAAAGTAAATCCATTGGGTATCCTTGTTGGTCTTCAGACAACAATTCTGATGGCTAAAGAACCAAATGGGACAGGCAAAAAAAAAAAAAAAAAAAAAAAAAAGGAATTCGCATGATAAGGTGGGGCCAGGTTTCACAATGAACTCACCCGAAACTCTGGCTGATTGGGACCCACGCCCAGTTTCCCACCTTGGCTCAGGCGATTAGAGGATCATCAGGGGGTCCTTTTGTCCCTCTGTGGGAGGTTACTCCCACTAGGTTTATATCTGGGACTCCCCACCATTTGACCTTAGAACTGAAGAAGCTTCTCGGATGAGAGGTGAAACGTCTTCAAGTAACTTAAAGAAGTCCAGACGCTTTTCTTTGCAAGCTCCTTTGACTTCGTCCTCAGAATGATGGCTTCTGGTTCTTAGGGTATTTGAAACTGGAATGCGAGGCAGAGCCTTCAAGCTTTCAGGACGTTCGTATGTTCAACCAGCCTCCTGTTTGGATACAGACACCCTCTCTATTTTTGAGGTTAGGCTTAAAACTTTCCTTTCCTCACCAGTCACAGCAGATTGCTGTCCCTCCCTGACACTGGTTCAGCCAGAGATCTACTCCTGTTAAAAGGGAGTTTTTACTTCCCACTGTTGCCAGGTGCTTGCTCAAATTCAAATTTTATTTGTCACACACACACAACCATACACAGTATGACATGGGGGTGAAATGCTTGTAGCTGTACAATGCCCGACCATTAAATGACAGAAGAAAAGTTTTACAATATTTACAATTTACTACAAAAATTTACAAATTAACTTAGGAATTTACAGTAAATAGGGGGTTGTTTAATTGTTGGGGTTTCTCTCTATTATTGTGGCTTGAGACGACTTTCTTGTGAATTGGCTTGTAAACAAAATTGGCTTGTAAACAAAACTGAAATGAATTGAATTACTGGAATAATTTAGAGTTATGCAAAGTCCCACCTTCTTTCTGATAGCCAAGGTTGAATGACAAAGTGAAAGGAAACCTGGGGCCATCACACAGGCTGCTTAACCTCTAACAGTCCATTTTGTACTTAGTTTTTTCTCTGTAAGTTGATGATAAAGTTCTGCCCCATCACTATTAGTATTTTGCAGACCAACATTACAGTTATTACAGTTTAGTGTTTTTTTTTTCTTTTTTTCTTTTAATTCTAAATTTTGGTTTGTTAGTGTAGTTTCAGTTAGTTCGCATCATGGATTCACTTCATTCTCTCCAGTTTCAGTATTTACTTTTTTTTTTTTATTAGTTAATTAATTTGAAGTATTTTTTTCAGGGACAAGACAGTTTTTTAGGTACATATCAGATATTGTTTGGACACCCTAGTTTTAACAAATTTGTTTTCACAGCTTGTCTATGATGGTTGTGTTGACAAATTTGTCCAAATTTAAAGCTGATGATATAAATAGAAACTAAAGAGTTCACATAGACTTTAAATGCAAAATATTGTTTTTGTTTATTGTCATTGTACACTTTTTTTAAAGTTCATATTTGTGTATTTGCACAGACCCAAATGATACCCCTACATTAACCTGCTTGATATTAGTTCAAATGAAGATGATAATTTCACATAGTAACTTCTTTTCCTTCACTTCGCTCAACAGACAGACGTGTGGAGAGGTTCAACAAGACACAGATCTCGATTAGACAATAGGCCAGCATCACTGAAGACAGACTGCATTAAGAGTTTGACTTTTAAAGTGCTTTTTTCTTTCACTTCAGCCAAGCTGTTTTCAATCCCCCTTTTTTTTATCTGGTGTGGGCTAAGAAATATTTCCTGTATTTAACATTTTTTAGAATTTGGCACACTATTCCCTTCAGTCACATTTTACTCTGAAACATTAATGCATGAATTAATATTTTAAAATGACTAGATACAAAACGGTTACTGTACATTCTTCTTTTTTTAAATAAGTGGTATTCCTCCACCCTGTTTGAACGTTTCAGAATAATTGTTTTATTTATATATAGGCTAAACAGGCATGTATATAGAGTAGCCTGCCCACTGTATAAACAATGTTACATGTAAATGTAAAAGTATTTATGTGTTTTGTGTGTGTTATATTTCCTTGTTTGTTTACTTAATATTTAAAGATTATTATAGATGAGAAGATCAGCATGTGGCTTATGAACATTGCATAGCGCACAGTAGGGAGTCGTTAAAGCAGCAGTAAGCTACATCGATGCTACATCATGCAGACAGAAAAAAAACACTTGAAGAAGCAGAGGTAAGCAGCATCGCCCTGATGTCTTGCAGACGAGCAAGATATAGCATCACTACCTGTTCCATCTCTGTGTAGACTGCACAGAGATGCTAAGCAACATAGCAGCAACCCTTTATCAATGAGCAAAGACAGGTCTATGCTACATAGTGGCTCAAACTGCACACTCAACGCATATACGTCAGCAATACATCACTGTACTCTTTGTAATGCTGGACATACTTAACCCTGAACATTGTATACAGACTAAACAGCCGTCGCGAATAATGGAGAAAAGCCTGTTTTAATCTTACAAACAACATTGGCTCATTACTTAACGAGTAACACTTCAACGGCCTTAAATAAGAGTTTTCACTTATTTGCCTCCAAAAAGTCCCCAAAATTCGCTGGTGTTATTACACTTTTTAATAAAGGATCATTAATATCTAACTTACTTTGAAAAAATAACTACATTTACTTGTAGGGTAAGTTTTTGCTGAGATTTTAGGCTCATGGCAAACAAGCATAGTTTCAGAAATTGTAAGAATTCTCAGGAAAAGCTTAACACAAATATGATGATCCAATTTTTTTTTTCAGTAATCCTATCACATACATGGAACAAAATCATCACTGCACCTAACCTACCAACAGTTCCATACTGTTCTCTCTAACACTCCACTTGAAAAGCCTCACAGTTGTGGGAGGCTCCCTATTAAAATGAGAGAAAGCTATTTTTTTCCTCAGCAGCTGCTGCCTTCGCTGTCAGTGGTCAGCAGTTTTTCCAGAGGAATAATGTTGTCTTCTGTCAACCTCCCAGTAGCTGCTGTCCGAGGTTCCAGTGTTAGTGTGCCAGCCTGGCTGGGCGATAAATAAATGATGAAAAGTGAAATGAATAAAAACATGAATGACTGTGGCAATGACACTGTGTGACAGCCCAGAGATGGGAATTAGGAGCCAAAGCGGCGCTAACGCTGGGTTATTGGGCAGGGGCCACACTAACGAGCCGTGAGATTGAGTTTGACACGTCAAAGAACAGGTGCTCGTTTATTTTCCCAAATAAAAGGACTGCGCCAAAACTCGCCCTTGCAAAATAGCACATAACAATGTAAAGCCTTCAGCTGGTAAACAAGCTAATTGAAAAGAGTTTTTCTCACTGGGTTGTGTCCTTATATAGTCTGGCTAATCTTGTGTAGGGTTATCATACACATTCTTGAGGTATTTCCAGACGCCTTCCGGCGCTGTACCGGCATTTTGCCGGGCACAGGTGTGGCAGCGTGGGCAATAACAAGCACTGAGTAATTACCACAGCCATATCCATAACAGCCCTAAACCCCCAAAGTGTGCTCAGGGTACCCCTCTACCCCTTCATCTCCTCCACCACCTCCCTCCATCCTCTCGTCTTGCTATCGCTCTCTCTCTAGCTAAATCATAGAACTGGGCTCAGGTCCAAGGGTCTGGCTGCTGCTGCCCGGTTTCTGTTGAGAAGGGAAATAAAGCTGGACGGGCCTCTCGGGATGCTCTAATGTCTGCGTTAATTGTGAGTTATGGGGAAACATGGCGAGAGCACAGGGGTCAAGCCTGTCAGCAATCACACTCTTCGGGCAGAATTCGCCACCACGCTTCCTGTTTATCCTTCCATCACCGGGAAAGAATGCAAGGAAATTAGCATTAGCACACTGATCTGCTTCCCCCACCCCAAATGTCCCCTTAATTTCTTTACTGCTCATATTCTTCCTGGCTGGCTACATCACCCTATGGTATGAGTTGAAGTAGACCAAAATTTGACAGTGAGTCCTTTTATTTCAGCAGCCTTGGGAAATATAAGATTTTATAATACCTCTGAACAGGGCAATATAGTGATGTTATTCATTTAATGAGAAAAACGAAACTCTCTGGCTCAAAGGTAGAATGAGAGCAATAATGGTTCTCGTGATGGCCCATTTTTCTCTCTGAGTCATTGCACACTCTGAACCTGGTGTCGATGTCCCCATCTCTCATTAGCACATCAGTACAGAGCCAGATTAGCTAAAACAGACTGTGTCAGATGGTGCAGAGACCCATCTTTAATGTCACGCACTCAGATAAAGGCCAGTTTATAAAAAGTGAGATATTAAGAAATGAGGGAGAAATATTCCCTCTCAAAACAGCATCTATGCAATCGATGATGCACATGATAGAGGAGACTAGAGCTAATTTTGTGCTTAACAATATATTGCTATAATAATCTCTCTGTAATTTATAATTTAATTTTCTGTAATCCTATCACAGTAACCAGAAAAAAAAATCATTACTTTCACACCATTACATTCCCTAAAAATATATTTGACTGCACACCTTAATTTGCTGCCTTCCTCACATAGTGAGCTAATTTATGATTTTTTTCTGCGATTGTAAGTACAAGTTGTACTTTGGCGAGAAAGTTCTCTGAATTCATATGGTGACTTAACTTTAACTATAAGCTTCTTAAAATGTTTCAAAGACTACAACTACCAATTTTTGACTACTAACAAACATGAAATATAGGCTTTTTACAACAAGTAATACTTAATAATAAGTATCTGATATATATATATATATATATATATATATATATATATATATATATTCATATCATGCACAATCATTTTGTAATAACATAATGTTCTATTGGGTAAATATTTGGTCCTGGGAGTCATGTGGATCTTATTTAGACACATACACCCACCAAAACATTGTTTCACACCAACATGGGTACAGCATTTCCTAAATGCAGGGCTACAGGGCCTTACCGAACCCTTCCAGAAAAACAAAACAAAAAACAACTAAAGGTATTTGATAATTAAGTCCAGTTCACAGGTTAATCAGTGGACAAAAAGAAAGTTCTCAGAGGTTATGCAATCCTATGAAAAACTAAGTACACACTAGGATTCGGTAGCTTTTAGATCCATGTTTAGCACCAATAACTTTAAGTAACCATTTTCTTTAAATATTTTTTTCTATAGGGCACAACGAAGAGTGATAGGAAAGCAGAAGAGAGGGGGGAACACATGGGGCAAAGGGTCAGATTCAATATACAGCATGTGGCCACCGGCTCAACCTGGCGAGCTAAACCAGCGCCCGAGTAATCCTTTTCTGTATGGCTTTATCAGTTCCTTAGAACATTTTGAAAGAATTTTGCCAAACACTTCATTATAGTGTTGTTTCAGTTCATTGAATTTTTCTGCCATTTGTTTATGCACAGCTCTCTGAACATCCTACCACAGTATTCCAATGGGCCCGGACATTTCCTATTTGGTCACTGTTCCAGACTGTCATGGCTGTGTGCAGGCAGGCAGGGAGGAAGGACCCAAAATGCAGGACTCACTCAGGCAAAGTTGAACTCAAAATAACCGCTTTATTACGGGTTGCAGACTGAACAGAAGGCTAACTATACTGAGGGAAAAGTACACTAACAGACAGGCAAAACAGGCAACAGAACACAGCGAAATCAGAGGGTGAGCCGCCGTTAACGACGCAACAGAGAACAAAGGAAACACAGGGCTTATATACACAGGGAGTAATCGGGAAATGGAAAACAGGAGGGAGACACAGCTGGGAGAGATAGGGCTAACGATACAGGAGGAGCGAAGTTAGACACAGTGACAAAGGACATAACCCTTCAAAATAAAACAGGAAACAATACACAAAGACGCAGACTAAGAAAACACGGACTTTACACAGGCAGAACTAAACTTAAACCAGAATAAGATGGAACATACTTATTAATCATCATCATCATCATCACAGCCAGACAAGAAATCAAGAAAATAACCAAAAATACAAAATCCAACCAAAACGTGAGAAACTCAAAATGCTGGGTCAAACCGACCCAGCACCGTGACACAGACGTCCTGTGGTTTGTGATTCAGATGCAGCTTTGCAAACCTAAGCTGTGCTTCCACGGTTGTTCTTATTAGAGAGAAGACGTTTGCAGTTTGCAGTTTTTCTGAGCATTTCAGGGTCTGACTGTGGGGTGAATTTGTCCACTCCTGAGAGCAATGTGGCATCATCTTCACACACACCTGTTTGCTCCAACCTGAAACTTCTGCTTTTACAGAGATGTTCACATTTGCTGACAATGAGTTAATCAAGTGTAATTAATTAGCACCAACTGGCTGTAACTTATCCTCTTAAATCCTATGGAAGCAGTAAGGTTATATACAGTAAATGAAATTAAAACTGAAACAAAAAAGTCCTTTAGCGGAAGTAAATCTTTCAGGATGCCACAGCTAAAGTGAGCAAAAGACATTAACTGGAAAAAATAAAATTGAAATTTATGACAGTGGGAAGACTGGCGTGACAAGAGCCGCACTAGGACGATGTGTTATCATCCTTGCAGCTTGCAGGCCCTGCCTCCGGAGAAGAGGAATGAGGTAGCATTACTTTAACAGCTGTGCAAACAATGCTAATGCCTGCTACTGCTGTTTCCCCTTTCTGTATGCAATGCTGCTAATCATAGTGCCTAGCCCCTGTGACTTTACCTAGAAGCCTGCAGACGCAAACTAATACAGACCTCCAAAAATACTATCCTCCTCCAGCTCCTACCAAATGACTCAGGAATTACAGAGAGGATTAGATAGGCCTAAACCTGAGAGGGTTTAACTGAAGATGCTCAGTTGGGTGATTGCATATAAGATCAGGCAACAAAACACAGATAACAACATCAGAGCCACAACCCTGACCGCTGTTCTGATGTTACGCTCCAAAGCACATTTGACTTTTTAAAATGAGTTATGTTTTCAAACCTCATTATCTAAAGGTTGTAATGTGGCATTTGTGAGCCTGGAGAGTTGGGAGTTAATCAGCATTCTGCGATGCAGGAGAGGAAACAGGGCCAGATTATTTTATTCAAGTAGAAGTGTTGTTGTGGTCGATGAATTCAGGCGACACCTGCTCCATCATCCTCTCTTCCCTCCTGTCTTCACCTGGAAGTTCGCCTTCCTCTGCTACCTCCACATGGTTTTGTTTCATGCAGATGTGTACGGTTGTTGGAGATGTGTTTTTTACTTGATTTATATATTATGAGAAGGTTATGAGCGTGACCAAAGCTGGTAGATAGTTTTCTATTACTGTAAATAATAACAGAATGGGATGATTTGCAAATCTCATAAAACCAATTTGTTTCCTCAGTTGAACACAGAACCATATCAAAACTTTAAAGTGAGAAAATGGACGAAATATTAGCTCTTTTTTTATTTCATGCCTGCAAAATATTTAATTTATGTTGTGACGGGGCCATTTTTACCACTTTGTAGCGTCCCCTCTGCTTTTAACAACAGTCTGTAAACATCTGGAAACTAAGAGAGACCAGTTCCTGGACTTTTGGGAGAGGAATGCTGTGGCATTGCGACCTGATAAAGGGTTCTAGCTGCTTTTGCTTTGTGATGCACCAAATGCTTTCCAGTTGGTACAAGGTCTGGACTCATTATGCAGTTTCGCATTGGCTTACTGAAATATGCAAGGCCCTCCTTGAAAACGACATCTGGATGGATGCTCTAAAGCATCAATGGTGAATTTCCAGATGTGGAAGCTGCCAGTTCTAGAAGCACTAGTGCAACCCCATACCATTACAGATGTAGGCTTTTGAGCTGAATGCTGATAAATATCTGTTATTAACCTCTGTCTCTCTTCCACAGCATGTCTTTATCCTGTCTTCCTTCTCTCACCCCAACCGGTTGCAGCAGATGGCCCCGCCCCTCCCTGAGCCTGGTTCTGCCGGAGGTTTCTTCCTGTTAAAAGGGAGTTTTTCCTTCCCACTGTCGCCAAAGTGCTTGCTCATAGGGGGTCATATGATTGTTGGGTTTTTCTCTGTATCTATGAAGCGCCTTGAGGCGACTTTTGTTGTGATTTGGCGCTATGTAAATAAAATTTAATTTAATTTAATTGATAACAAGCTAAATGGAATTTCAAATTTCAGTTCATCTGAACAGTTTTCTATTTTGCCTCAGTCCAACTGAAATGAGTCTTGGCTCAGAGAAGACTGTAGCATTTCTGTTCACATATAGCTTCTTCTTTGTATGACAGATTCACATTTGTGGACTGCGTGGTGAACAGTACTCACAGACAGTCATTTCTGGAAGTCTTCCTGAGCCCATGCAGTGATTTCCATGTTGCAAAGTCTGCGCACAGAGATTTCTCCAGATTCTTGGAAACATCTTGATGAAATTTGGTTTTTGGAACTGGGGAGGTACATCAACTATATATTGTATTAAAAGTTTAGCATGTGGCAATGGGGCAATGAATAGCAGGGTAACAAAGTTTATTTAGTTTTACCACAAGCTGCTGAAGTCTGATAAATCATCATTACATATTAGCAGAATTTTTAGTTTTAGAAAATCATTAACAAACAAAAATAAAAATAGAAACAGAGTCAGTAGATTCAGTTAATGAACTACTTTGGATGTTACTGTGTTTTTTCCCTTTTTAACACACAGTGGGAACTCTCTTTAATGAGCCAGCTCACCCACATGACAAAGAACTCCTCCCTGTGTCACTCCAGCAGATTTTGACTATTCTGATGTTTCCATTTGATAAAAATCCGATGCTGTCCATTGTCAATCTCTCACATGATTAATAAAGTTCTGTTTAATATTTCTGTTTTCACTGATCAGGTTAATCAGTCTCAGTGAGGAGACCCAAATTGGATTCTTCCTGGACACTAAGTGCCTGGACACTGACCCTCAATGGTTAAGTTTTGTATTTAGAGATACAGTAAGAGAGGGATGCTGCAGAAGTCATGAATAATAGACAAAGGACATCACATCACAGACAATACTGCACACACAACTGCCTCTCATACACTACTCTGCCTCCACCTCCTCCTCCTTGTCCTGTTTTCCATAAATAATGCATTAAAGGAAGAAGAGCTTGTTTACTTGTGGTCTGTGCGGTTCTTCACAGGCAAATTATTTCCCTCTGTTTGACTGATGGGTCAACATAAGACTTTTTTTTTCACATTTATGGTTTCTTTGCGCGCACGTGTGTGTATGTATGTGTGTGTATAGCATGCTGGAAACGAACTAGATAAATTCAAATATAATATTATAGCCAGGACACATTTATATCACATTTGCAGTGGTGTGCTGGAGAGGCAGAAATCTGAGCGGGAGTGAGAAACTACCCAGACAACAGGTAAACATGCTAATAGCGGTGATGATGGTCCAGATCTGACAGAAAAGCCCACACAGCCAGACTGGCCTGTTAGTGTAATGATCAGCAGACTGTCAGGTGTTTAAAAAAATAAAGAAAATCTTTCTCAGTTTGTTTACCTCACCAGATGCCATACCTTTACACACAAGCAAAAGAGTCCTTCGTGCAAAGACTTTTTCAAATAGACTGCACCATTTTGTTTTCCCAAGCAGAAGCAAAACCCATCTTTGCCAGAAATGGAGTATGTGTACAGTATGGAGAGACAATTAAAACCACGATGTGTAATGAAGGAAATAGGAGTCTAATGAAGAGGTTCAGACGGAGCATCGCTGACCCTCTCCGACCTGCACATGAAAAGCGACGCATTCGGCAGAATGCCTACAAAGCACCATCCCTGCCTCTTTGAAGTGGCATGCGGAAAACTCGCCATCTGGCGTGATCACCACATTTTCACTTTGACAATCCTTAAATTCTCACACTTAAACCAACGGTCTGCAATCTCGCCGCCTTCCTTCTCTTCCACTGCCTGCAACACAGTTGGCTGTGCAGTTAATATCGACACTTGAAAAACTAAAGTTTCTTTGTATGGATAATTGCTAATTGTCCACATTGGTTTCATTACACACAGCAGATATTAGCAAGAACAAGACTGGGCTTGAAAAAGTAGTGCTATGGGTTCACTGACAATGACTTGAAAGCAGCTAGCTTTACATCTTGTAATAATTAAAGGTCATGTGTCACGTGCAGTACTTCAAAATAGTAAAGGCCTTCATTACGGTCATCCAGTCCATTTAGCTACACAACAGGAACAAAATTTGATATCCAATATGCTACAGAACTTTGCTGGAACATTTTAAAACAAGAAGGTTTCAGAAATGATTGTATCACATGTTAGTGAATTCTAATCAAGTAGATTTCAAGGTAGCACGGACATAGATTCTTCAGATCTATACCCTTGGTGATGTACGGGAGTCTTCTGAATCCTGAATAATGAAGCTTCATGTCTTAAAAACCTCGTGGTCCCAGCTCACACACAAACAGGTTGCAGACTTACTTGTGGTTCCTGGAGTTCCCAAAAGTAGAACTGCAGGCAGAGGCTTCATCTATCAGGACCCTCACCTGTGGAATCATCCCCAAGTATGGATTCGATTTGGATTGGACATAGTTTTAAAATTAAGCTCAAAATCTTCCTTTGTGATAAACCTTATAGGTAGAGCTGTATCTGGTGACCCTGAACCATGTCTTAGTTATGCTGCTAGAGATTCCAGTTACTGGAAATTTCCCATGATCCACTAAGCACTCCCCCCCCCCCCCCCCCCCCTCTTCTTCTATGCAGTCATTAACTACTCTCTCCTTTCCATACTTTTAGTTAGTTTTCTCTTTGTTTATTCTGATCTCTATATATCCCCCCTTTGTCCACACCTTTGTACTTTTGGTTGCATAGGTTTCCCTGTGTCCTTCCAGGAAATAGTTTAACAGTCTCTGCTTTTAAACTCTCCTGGTTCAATTTTTTTAAAATCTAATAACATGTCTCTGACTTGGCCGAGGCCTTCTCTTATTGTGCTGCTATCCTTGCAGATATAAATAATTACTACTGTAATGTGGTCACATAGCAAGCTACAGTTCTCATCACTGGGTTACAAAGTGGTAGAAGTACTGTAGAAGTGGAAGGCTGGAGTGAGACCTGTTATGATGTATGATTTAGACACAGTGGCAGTGACAAAAAGAAGGTGGAGTTGGCAGCTGAGATCCTAAGACTTTCATTGGGAGAGACCAGGATA
Source organism: Mchenga conophoros (assembly GCF_057382185.1). Taxonomy (NCBI): domain Eukaryota; kingdom Metazoa; phylum Chordata; class Actinopteri; order Cichliformes; family Cichlidae; genus Mchenga; species Mchenga conophoros. The sequence continues at coordinate 30,299,021 of NC_140538.1, read as the reverse complement.
GACGGGATTAGTAATGAGTATACTAGAGGGACAGCTCAGATTGAGCAGTTTTGAGACAAAGAAACATTAGAATCCACTGTGGAGACCCCTAATGAGAGCAACTGAAAGAAGGAGAAAACTTTTGTGCTGAGCTGATCCTTTACTCGCAAAGAGTTTCCCAAGAAGGCAGCTCCAAATCTTTGATTTGGCAGATTTTGACTTCTTTTAATTTTATGTTAGACACTTGACATTCCCTGTTAATTGTTCATACATTATCTGTTCCTTTAAGTGTTTGTGATCAGCACTTACTATTAAAGTTTAATAAAAAGGGACTTTCTGTCTTTCCATTACCATTATATGATCTCAATTTGTATCTATAAGCACTCTGGACAATCATGGAAAAGTCAACTCAATGTTGGATGAACGAACAAAACAGAGTGAGAGATTTTCCCAATGGATCCACTGAGCTGGAAATGACCTAGGACTCATTAATCAGTAGAAAAAGCCTCTCATGTGCTCAATCTGCCCTCAGTACCAGTTCAAGTATAAAGTGTGTGTGATGTCATACCTTGGTGCATCTAAATATGGCTTAGAGCTGTGTTGAATCCAGCAGTGTCAAATATGCACAGCGAAATACAAATCTTGTGCTATTGATGTAGGTGTAACTGTTACTAACACCATCCTGTCCACCCAACCTGGCAGAATCCAAGAGTGTGCTACTTCGCCAAGTCCTCAACCTGGCAACAAAGAGGTGTGATCCTCACTTCAAGGTCTATAAATTATACAGGTCTGGGTGGGATGACAAAGCCATCAACTTTCCCTGCTGGCACCAGACTGGAATGCTCTGCAGGCTAAGCAAACATGTCATGCAGAGGGCTCCTTCTGCAATTAATTCTTAAAACCTATGGTCATCACTAGTAAATCAGAAGTAAAGCTGAGAAATAAAAAATACACAATGTTCTTCCAGATGTCAAAACTAAAGTCAGTGTGGAAGTGCCTTAAACTTGGATTCTTTCTCAAATCCAGCAGGCAGCAGTCCTGTGACTGGTCTATGAGAAAAATACCTTTTGGCTCCCTTGATGACCTACGTAAACACATTCACATGAGCTTGTGGGCCAGGTCAGTAAGAGAATACTCCAAGAACTAATATAAGATATAAGAAGGGATTATTTCAAGCTGTAAAAGACATGCAAAGGCGGCTTATGCTGAGCACACTTTCAGCCTGATAGCTAATCTCAGGGACGTGCAGCACAAAGCCACTGGAGTGCTCTCTTTAATGTACAGCTCATTTCCAACAATTCTCTTTCGTGGTTCTTGATCTCTGTCCAACAGCACCTTGTTTATGTGCCGCAGCATGCCACTTTTATTTGCTGTTTCTCATTGCATGTGAATGCGCTCTTCATATTTTTACTGATGTTTCACTTGCCTACTGGGTGTTGTTGGAATATGAATGTCTGTGGCCATCATCCAATAGATATTACCAGAAGGAGTTTGGGGATTAGTTATGAAGTAAAAACTTGGTGACAAGAGATGATTGGATGAGTGTGTGTTTGTGTGTGCTTGTGTGTTGGCCTTGCCTGGCACTTGCGTGACTTAAACCCCATATACACGTTGCTGAACACGTGGCAAGATGCATGTGAGTTTCTCTGTGTGTGCCTGTGTGTGTCACGTACGCCGCCGGTCACAGGTGAGTGTCATGTGTGATGATCATTATTGCCATACACCTGCTCCGCTCCCGCAATTAACTTTGCCGATGCAAATGAGCCTTATTGCATCACCGAGGCCTAGCCTCCTCCCCAACAGACCAGACGATGTTCATCTGCTGGATCTAATTAAGGTAATGAGAGAGGGAGGAGGAGATGGAAGGATGGATGGAGGAGTGGAGGAGCAAACGAGAGAGATGGGGAGGGAGTGGGAGAAAGGGGCAAGGTGGAAAAACAGGGAAAAGGGGATGAAAGACACTGGCACCAGGAAATATTGTGTGTGTGTGTGTCTGTGTGTGTGAGACAGAGAGAGAGAGTGGAAGACAGCGCGAGCCTTTATAGAAGTGTGTTTGCAGGAGTGTGCTTGATGACTTTCATTATATACAGTAGTGACATGTCCTATACTGAATGAAAGTCCTGTATTAGTTTGTAGGATTTCCTTGTATTGTATTTGTGTGTGTGTGTGTGTGTGTGTGTGAGAGAGAGAGAGAGAGAGAGAGAGAGAGAGAGAGAGAGAGAGAGAGAGAGAATTGATGTAGTGGTAGACCAACAAAAGGAGTAGAGAACGTAGGGGAGGAGACAGCAGGTGTTCTGACAAGGACACTCTTCTCTCTCACACACACACACACACACACACACACACACACACACACACACACACACACACACACACACACACATATACAACATGCAGTATATAATGCAATTTTGCACATGCAGGGACACAAAACACAACGTCAAATATGCACAAGTTCGTGCACGCATCACCCATACTGTACTAATACGCTGTGCCAATCAGAGTAGTAGATATACCATAGAAAACTGGTATTGAATATAGTGGGTGCAAAAGAAAAACAAAAAAAAACTCTCACACAGATTTATTATATGAAAAGTTGCTGAAAATTGTTTTATATTAGAGGCAAAAGAAGCATTTAAGTCATATTTCTAACTTGATAGTACAAAAGTTTATATCTATATATATATATATAAACACCCAGCACGCCCCTGCGGGCGGTTTATCCTTCAAGCTCGGGTCCTCTACCAGAGGCCTGGGAGCTTGAGGGTCCTGCGCAGTATCTTAGCTGTTCCCAGGACTGCGCTCTTCTGGACAGAGATCTCCGATGTTGTTCCCGGGATCTGCTGGAGCCACTCGCCTAGCTTGGGAGTCACCGCACCTAGTGCTCCGATTACCACGGGGACCACCGTTACCTTCACCCTCCACATCCTCTCGAGCTCTTCTCTGAGCCCTTGGTATTTCTCCAGCTTCTCGTGTTCCTTCTTCCTGATATTGCTGTCATTCGGAACCGCTACATCGATCACTACGGCCGTCTTCTTCTGTTTGTCTACCACCACTATGTCCGGTTGGTTAGCCACCACCATTTTGTCCGTCTGTATCTGGAAGTCCCACAGGATCTTAGCTCGGTCATTCTCCACCACCCTTGGGGGCATCTCCCATTTTGACCTCAGGACTTCCAGGTTATACTCGGCACAGATGTTCCTGTACACTATGCCGGCCACTTGGTTATGGCGTTCCATGTATGCCTTGCCTGCTAGCATCTTGCACCCTGCTGTTATGTGCTGGATTGTCTCTGGGGCATCTTTACACAGCCTGCACCTGGGGTCTTGCCTGGTGTGATAGACCCCAGCCTCTATGGATCTTGTACTCAGAGCTTGTTCTTGTGCTGCCATGATTAGTGCCTCTGTGCTGTCTTTCAGTCCAGCTTTGTCCAGCCACTGGTAGGATTTCTGGATATCAGCCACCTCCTCTATCTGCCGGTGGTACATACCGTGCAGGGGCCTGTCCTTCCATGATGGTTCCTCGTCTCCCTCCTCTTTCTTGGGTTTCTGCTGCCTGAGGTATTCACTGAGCACTCGGTCAGTTGGGGCCATCTTCCCAATGTATTCTTGGATGTTCCTTGTCTCATCCTGGACTGTGGTGCTGACACTCACCAGTCCCCAGCCCCCTTCCTTCCGCTTAGCGTACAGCCTCAGGGTGCTGGACTTGGGGTGAAACCCTCCATGCATGGTAAGGAGCTTTCTTGTCTTTATGTCAGTGGCTTCTATCTCCTCCTTTGGCCAGCCTATTACCCCAGCAGGGTACCTGATCACGGGCAGGGCGTACGTGTTGATGGCCCGGATCTTGTTCTCACCATTCAGCTGACTCCTCAGGACTTGCCTGACCCTCTGCAGGTACTTGGTGGTTGCAGCCTTTCTAGCGGCCTCTTCATGGTTCCCATTCGCCTGCGGGATCCCCAGGTACTTGTAACTGTCCTCTATGTCTGCAATGTTGCCTTCTGGTAGTTCAATCCCCTCAGTTCTGACTACCTTCCCTCTCTTTGTTACCATCCGACTACACTTCTCCAGTCCGAACGACATTCCAATGTCATTGCTGTATAGCCTGGTAGTGTGGATCAGTGAATCGATGTCTCGTTCACTCTTGGCATACAGCTTGATGTCATCCATGTACAGGAGGTGGCTGACAACTGCTCCGTTCCGTAGTCGGTATCCGTAGCCAGTCTTGTTAATGATCTCACTGAGGGGGTTCAGGCCTATGCAGAACAGCAGTGGGGACAGAGCATCTCCTTGGTAGATCCCGCACTTGATGGTGATTTGTGCTATGGGCTTGGAGTTGGCCTCTAGTGTTGTACGCCACATCCCCATTGAGTTCCTGATGAAGGCTCTTAGGGTCCCATTGATCTTGTACAATTCTAGGCATTCCAGTATCCAGCTGTGGGGCATTGAGTCATAGGCCTTCTTGTAATCAATCCAGGCAGTGCACAGGTTGGTCAGTCTGGTCTTGCAGTCTCGGCTGATTGTTCTGTCTACCAGTAGCTGGTGTTTTGCGCCTCTGGTATTCTTGCCAATTCCTTTCTGTGTCCCGCTCATGTATTGACCCATGTGCCTGTTCATCTTAGCCGATATGATGCCTGACAGGAGCTTCCATGTAGTACTGAGGCAGGTTATTGGTCGGTAGTTGGATGGGACCGGTCCCTTCTTGGGGTCCTTGGGGATCAGGACCGTCCGGCCTTCAGTTAGCCATTCCGGGTGTCTCTCGTTAACTAGCAGCTGGTTCATTTGTGCTGCCAGACGCTCGTGGAGTGCAGTCAGCTTCTTCAGCCAGTAGGCGTGAACCATGTCGGGCCCTGGTGCTGTCCAACTCTTCATACTGGAGACCCTTTCTTGGATATCTGCCACTGTGATGGTTACTGGACCCTGTTCAGGGAGGTCGCTGTGGTCTGCCCTCAGATCCTCTAGCCACTGAGCATTGCCGTTATGGGTTGCGTCCTTCTCCCATATGCTCTTCCAGTATTGCTCCGTCTCCAGCCTTGGTGGTGCTGTTCTCTTATTGTTCCCTTGCCACTGAGAGTACACCTTTGCTGGTTTTGTGGAGAACAGCTGGTTTATTCTCCTGCCTTCTATCTCTCTGGTGTACCTCCTCAAGCGGCTGGCCAAGGCTGTGAGTCTTTGCTTGGCAGTTTCCAAGGCCTCAGGTATGGACAGCTTGCTGTATTTCTTAGGCACCTTATTTGTTGCACCTTTCTGCAACTCCGTTAGTTGGCTAACCTCCCTCCGTGCTACTTTGATCTATATATATATATATATATATATATATATATATATATATATATATATATATATATATATACACATACATGTGCTTGATGTGTGCATCCATAGTGTAGAGGTTTACACCTTTGCATAACAAGCAAAAGATTCCCAGTTATCCCAGAAGGAGACACAGGTCCCATTGGGGTTGTGGCACGAAGGCCTAATCAAACATGTGGAGCTCCACACTGGCTGCCCCTTGGAAATGAGTGAGCAGCTCATAGTAGCTTTCTATTATATTTATATCACTGTAATTTTGTAATTTTGATGATTTTGATTAACACGTGTAGAATGATAATTTAACTAAAGCTTTAATATAAGTGGTACAGAGTACAATATTTTTAAAATATATATATAGTGGGGTAGAAAAAGCAAAGGGAGTACCTGGAATACAAACTTCATTCAGTAAAGCACATTACCAAATGAAATCGTCAATAATATGTTTAGTTTATTCTTTGTATATAGGGCTATGGGGACTTTGTGGTTTAAAAAGTTATATTTAAAAATACTTTGGGTCATGCTATATAAATAAAAGTGACTTGACTTGGACAGTGTAATCAGTGAATTACTAGTGAATGAGTCCCTGTTGCCTTCTTAAAACAGCTGGGTAACTGCATATGGCAACTGTAATGTCATATAAATAAATTAATAAAAACAAACAAAAAATAGAAAAGAGAGGAGCCTTCTCCAAATTGCAAACACAGAGTTGGCTGTACACTGTTGTCTGAAACACCATCATCCAATATGTTGCAGTCCTAAGTGTTGCAGTGTCTTTTCTGAAGCAAGACCAATCACTCCTTGACACAGCCATTATTTATTACTATCATTAATAAATGGATAAGCAATCGCATTAAGTTCACATTAAATTAAAACTCTAAGCTCTAGCTTAATGACCCTTGGCCATACACGACAGCGCCTGGGTGTTATTATATTGACTGGATTTACTTTTTCCTCTCTCTGTGAACTAAAATCTCAAACTTGTTCCTTGAGAAGTACTTGTGTTAAACCTCAGCCAGTAAAAACTCATCTCTGATCAGTAACTGTCATGCTCTTTTAACAACTCATCGACCACACTGGGTAGCATGTTGTCTGTTCAGCGCTATGCTGCTGAGGCTTTTAACCTGACTAAGAAAATACAGCTGGTTCTGATTCTTTGCATTGGGTGAAACAGATTTCACAATGTATTAATTTTTAAAAATATTTATGTATATTACTGTAAAAATATCTGTTATAAAATTAGAGATTTTTTTCTGCTATGTCTCTAAACTTTGGTGCAACCTGCTAGCTAGCTTCAAAAAAGCTAAGACCTAAATTCAGTCAAGACTGGTATGTTTTTATATGACTGCATGATTCATGATTCACTCTTTTATACACATACACAGATATGGCCTGAAAAGACTGGTTAGCCAAATAGATTAAATGTGTAATATGTTATGCAAAAGGAAAGTTCTGTCACAGACATCAAATCATTTCAATTCCCACTTGCTGAAAGGATATAATGTATTATAATGTTTATAATGCAGTTCTAATGATGCCATGAACACGTTTAACATTCCAACTCAACATCACAGTTTTTCACCGAATGAGCTTATGGATTGTGGGTTCTGATTTGTCTCACTGGGTTGAGCAGGCAACCTATACTGTAGTTGATGCAAGCCTGGGTTCGCCCTGAGTCATTTGCCAAGTCCTCTTCCTCCCAACCTTCCTGTCTGCTCTCAACTCTCATAACAAAGCCCCCAAAACGGTTTATGTATTACGCTTAATACCCATTCATGAAATGAAGTAACATCCCAGAAACCTTTGATCCTCAAAATCTTAGCAGTATGTACTTGTGTTAAAGTGTGAGCACTATGTACCTATAACTATGCATTCCTCTCTTTTGCATAAAGATCAGAACGAGTTTCAGGTCTAAAACTGTCCTCCAGAGGTTTGCTTAAGAAACATGACTGGACGATCCATCAGTTTGGCTTTTGGCCTTTGTCTCTGGGCAGACTGACTGAGTGGTGTGAATCAGTGACATTTCTGTGCCGTACAATCACCTGTACGATCACCCACTCCTTCCACTTGCTTTAAAGAAACTAGTCCCTGCTGAGCGTGATAGATTCTTTTACACATCGGACACATTTACACATATATGTCATTTCAGATGATTCCACTTAAGGCTGGTAGAAATGTTCTCATTTTAAATACCGTTGCTGACCTAATATGTTCTGAGGTGTTAGCATGAAAAACTACAGTGTGTAATCCACCAGGTGGTGTTCTCATCACTCATCTCATAAACAGGACCAATCTCCAAAAGCTGGTGCGGTCACCAAAGGCATCACTGAGCAAAAGGCGACATATATTTCAGATGAGTGGTATTTTGCCATTAGCTCTTTGCCTCAGCTGTCCTCTCCTCTGGTTCTCTTTTCTTTCTGTCAACCTCTGCTGGGTTTAATCTGACTAGCTGCTGTGGTGACTGATTGACCGGTGAATGAGCTGTTTATTGGATGCAAGGGAAACAAATTGCGGTTTGACGTGTTCCCCGAATTGTCTAATGAGAGTCGGGATGAAGTATATCACTCTCTGCTTCTGCTCTCCTCTCTCAGCATGGGCTAAACCCAAAACAAGGTTTGGACCTCTGCCAGGGCAATCTCAATCATTCAGAGGCACAAGCAGAAGCCCGTGTGTGTGCATACATGTGTGAAAATGGAGAAAAAGTGCTATGTAAATCCTATACACACACACATGCACACACTCTGAATTAGCTGCACTCGCAAAAACTTATTACTTCACTATCCTGAACAATGGACACGCACACATTGTGTGGTCTTTTATTACTTAAATGTATGTCCAACAGCCAGCCATCTCTGATATAATGAAAGTGCCTTGCTCACAATGGCTTTGGTTTGGAATTGGAAAAATTCATGTCTGAACGAGATAAAACGCAGAATACTTGCGAGTCATTGAGTCCTCCCTATCTGCTAGTGAACAGCACTGATTTTCAGCAATTACAAGACATCAGCTACAAACAGCTACCATTCACTATCTGAATAATCTGTAATCATTTAGATGAGCAACAAAATATGCTGCACTCCCTTTCCCTCCACGCTGCAGGTATTAAACTGCCTGAGAGAGCCGAGGTGCTTCGGTGTGCAGAGAACCATATCCCAATTCTGACAAAAATTATTTCAGGAGTTTTCATTACAAAGGAGACTATTAAGTCAAAAGAGGATACAAAGGAAAATCAAGATATCTTAATGGGGTCTATTATGTGTTTTCTTGTTTTTTGTGATTATACGGTTACGGTGTCACATGTGTATATAAATATGGGTATTGCTTCAAATGAAATTGATTCAATTTCATTCAGTCATCACAATGTGCGAGTTAAAACTGCTCCAATATTAGAGAAGGGGACCCCCTGTGAGCAGGCACTTGGTGATGGTGGGGAGAAAGAACTTCTTTTTCAGATGTTACAAATTCCAATTAAATTCCAATAAAATACTCTTGGTATTTTAAAAGAAATATTGATATCATGTTACTAACACTTATGTGACAATACTGTAAATACTTTAGTGCCAGCTGTAAAACAGAAAACAGAAGATTTTAATCATGACACATTTCATCCCCTCAAAAGAAAGTTTTTTATTCCCACTGTCGCCAATTGCTTGCTAACCTGGGGTTTTCTAGTTACTAGAAAAAAAGTTTATTTTAGCTCACTGTGGCGATTTTAAGGAATTATATACATTTTAGCTATGTTATTGAGTTGTACTCAAAGCACGAAGGTTAGGAAACATTTCAATGAATATCAGGACAAATTTCTAGGTCTGCAAACCAGCAACAGCCCTTCCTAACTAAAAAAAAGAAAGACTTACCACGTAGATTTTGACCAAAAAGAAAAAAAACCCAATATAGGGCCTCATCCTGGTTCCTCTGTGGTTTTACATCTGCCTACTTGTACAGTAAGCAGGACCAGAGGAGAAGCTTTGTTGCTGCTGACTGAGGCCTGATTTAGACTATTTAGAGCCTATGATATAGCCTATAAAAGTGGCGATTTAAGTGGCAAGGTGGCATTACAAGCATTTATACCTGTGTTGATGTGCCTCCAATGTTCTGCAGTTTTGTCTCTTCAAGTTGAAGTTTTGGAAAAATGGCAGCATAAGGAGAAGTAGATAGAAATGCACAGACGGAATTGCTGGTTCCAAACGGGCCAATCACAGTTGTTATTGGCAACCATTGAAACAACCTTTGTTGGTTGTTTCTAAGGAAGTGCACGTCAGATAATGCCACACGTTCCAGCATAGGTTTCAGAAGATTTTGTAGTTACATTTGGCATCTGTTAGATCCACATTTTATTCCTCCAGGCATGGAAGCAATGCTACCTGTGTCACAGCTGCTTGTTTATGCATATTCGTTGGTAAACAAAAAATGTATGTATGTCTTGTCTTTGTCTTGCTGAGGTGATTGCAGTTCTCAAAAAAAGGCAGTGGCAGAGCTTGAATGAATGCAACCAAAAGAATTTAAGTATTTTCATAGATGTTCAGTACAAACATCAGTGACACCTGCATACTGTAATATACACACAATCAGTGTTGGTCAAGTTACTTGAAAAAAGTAATCAGTAACTAATTACTGATTACTTCCCCAAAAAAGTAATCCCGTTACTTTACTGATTACTTATTTTCAAAAGTAATTAATTACTTAGTTACTTAGTTACTTTTTAAAAACACGATTTACAACCTGAAGAGGTGATAAAGCGATAGATCTTTCAGTCCAATTCTACTTTTTCTGCATAATCCATCATACAAAATGTAATCAAATGGAAAAGTCTCTTTTTTTAACTTGTTTTATTAGTTTTAATCTTTTAACTTTATGCATCAAGCAAAAATGTAATTATATGCAACATTCACTGACTGGAAGAAATTAGTTTAACATTTAAACCTATTTTCTGCACATTCCAGCACATAAAATAAAATATTTTTTGTGTTTACACTCAGTCTTTCAAATAGATGCAAGTAAAACACAGCAGAAAATAAATAAAGTCAAAGACTAGCGGTCCTGTTGCTCTATTTTCACCTGTAAAGCAGGAGTGGGGCAGGCGGAGGTTTACCCTGGTGCAGGTGTGCCGCGGCGGTCAGTGGAAGAATCCGCGAGTCTCTCTGTGAGTTTCCCATTACGTCGTTGCTTGTTTAGGGTTTTTTTCGGTGTAAAAAGAAGTTTTCTTCCCACGCACAACGGACACTAATGTTTTTGTCACTTTTTATGGAATCAAACTCAAAGTAAGGTCAGTACTTCCACGCTTAAAACGCTGCACGCTCATACTCTCACCGCACTCCATATATGATCCACTGTTGATCTGCACACAGCTGTTGTCACGAACGTCGCACTCGCTTACGTCACTGTCGTGAGACATTCTCGCAAAAAAATCACGGTTTTAGTAACGCAGTAACGCAGCGTTACTACGGGAAAGTAACGGTAATCTAATTACCATTTTTGCAATAGTAATCCCTTACTTTACTTGTTACTTGAAAAAAGTAATCAGATTACAGTAACGCGTTACAAGTAACGTGTTACTGCCCATCTCTGCACACAATGCATCACAAACATTTACAATATAAACTCAAATCAATAAATATTTAAGAAAAATGAAGTAACACAATGAATTAATTCAAATGAAGGACAAAACCTAATATTTAAACTGTATTCCCAGCACTTCTGACTCGCATCAAATCAGTTTCATATCTGCTCAAAGGCACACAGTGTTTTTTTAGATTACACACACACTGTCTGTAAAAATAGTAGGACAGTTCAGTAACATAAAAATGCTGTATGCTGTAAATATTCAAGATTGTAGCGGGCACAGAGAATCTGCTGAGGGCTGTTCTCTCGTAGGTCTGTCAAAATGTTTGGGTGTCACATACAGTGTTGGGGAGTAACGGAATACATGTAGCGCCGTTACGTATTTAAAATACAAAATATGAGTAACTGTATTGCGTTACAGTTACTGTTTAAAAAGGTGGTATTTAGAATACAGTTACTTTGTTGAAATAAATGGATTACACGGCGGTATTTTCCTGTTTCATATTGTGGCGGGTCAGGACTGTTTGGGTTTTGTTTGACAGCTACGTTCTGTTGTTCTAGGCGGCAGCGTTGCGGTTGCCATGGTTACAGGGTGACGCACTCTCTCTGCGACTGTGTGTTTCCTGGGTGAGAGAGCGCCTTTTTGTTGTTGTTGTTGTTGTGCTAAGCTATGCCGAGGAGTTGGGTTGGCGGCGGTGTGTTTCTGTTGGAAAATAAACGGCTGTGCATCCTAGCAAGCAAGACCAAACAACACCTCCGTCTCCTCCTTGTCTGAGCTCGCCACAATATGTATAATACACAGCGGTATTTTCCGTTTCATATGTTGGGCTATACCCTCTCTATTTTTGGTAATTCCACACTGGTAGAAACCCAAAAAAAACACCCATTAAGAGGCCCTAATGCCTGTGTCTCAATCTCGCGTCTCATAATGACGTGAAGAAATATTTTTTTAAATGATTTAATATGAAGGGCTTTGGAGCGTGATGTCACGGGAGGGGGCGTGGCCGCAGAGGCGCCATTTTAGCAGGCCAAAAAAAGGGCTAAAGGAGCTAAAGCATAAGCAATGGATCGCACTTGCTGTGTTGTCAGTTGTTATATTAGATCGCACGATCGGGAAGGGAATAAGCTGGAAAATTGGCTCTCTTTTTATCCCTTTCCACCTGGAAGCAACGTGAGGGAGCTTATGTACCGGATGTTACCAAAAGAAGGCGCCTGGATAGCAGCTGTGAGATGAGCTGATACCCAGTTCTTTACCATCCCCAGATATCTGTTGGTGCTCCAGACATTTTCATTCAGGTAAGATCTAAATAAGTTCATATTACTCTTTATAGCCTATTAGTTTTATTTTCAATGCGCTCTGAGGTCATAGCAAATTAGAACAAACATCCTAATGAGTGATTTTGTAGATTTATTTATAGAGTTGCTAATTGTTTTTCATTATTGCAGCAAACCAGCCAATGAAATGAATGAAACAAATCCTGACTGGGTTCCAACGCTACACATGGGGCACTACGAAATCCCTGCTTCAAACTACATGCTACATACCACCATGCCAATCAGATTACCTCTTCCATGTGAGGGTGAACATGTGTGGTAGTAAAACCAGGGAAAAATGCTCTTGTTCAATACTCTTAAATGTCTTGTGCTGTATATGTAGTGATAAGTTTTCAAAAGAGACAGTAAATAACAGAATGCTAGTAATGGGTGATATTATTTAAATGCTGTCATGATTTTATGTGAACATTTTGTCATTTGTAAACTATAAACAACATGGATTCTACATTGTTACTGATGTGATGTTCTACACAGTGGTTTTAATAATAGTAATAAAAGTTTGTTTGTTTCTTTATTCAACTTTTGAACAGTGTTACTTAGTAAATGCAAATTATTTACATGGCAATGCACTTGAGGCATAAATGTAGACCCCCTAAATAAAACATTATGGGTTATTCAGAACAGAACTGTGCTTGGGGAAATATTTTCCCATCAACTGAGACAACACTCCTCCACAGTAGCAGGTGGAATTTTTCTTTTCTGAAGACAGCTTCTTTTACCTTTCACTACGGATGGTCTGTTTATGTTTTGATTGAGAGCCTTTTTTGGGGCAGCTAAAGAGGAGAAGTCTATCTTATGGCCAACCACTGACTGTATCTTGGTCATATTACCCAGCAAAGCCCAGTGAGCAGGTTCATCTGTAACTGTCCTTGTGCCACAGATCAACACTGTTGCTTCTACTTTAAACAGAAGAGCAGCAACATGGGTGCAGGTGTCCGCGACTCTGGCCATACAGGTGCAGTGGGCAGCTTCAACCTTCCCTGTGATGCTCACAGTGACCCATGGCTGCAATGCTGGTTCATTCAGTCTTTTAGAGTGCAGTACCTGAAACACACACAACTAGTAAATATGCTAAAGCTCGATGCAACTATTCAACAATATATGTTAAAGTAAAGTTCAAAAACTAAGTGACGCTATGTTTCTAGACACCTTTTTTGTTTTGTTTTTCATTTGAGTGAACTGACCCTTTATTCCAAAGCCTTGATTCTGCACAGCAAGCAAGTTTTTTCCACTCGCTTCCATCTCGCAGTGTCGTGGCGACCGTGACGACTCGAGCATGGCTATTTAACAGTAAAGATTTAGTATTCATGCGGTGTGCTGCCAGATCGCAGCACACTCATAAAAGCTCTGCCTGAGTCCAGCCCAAAACAAATGGGAGCTGCATGTTTTTCTGATTTATTAGAGGAGCCCTCCCTCCTTGTTCTCCTTCTCCTCCTCTTAATCTTTCATTATTGTCTTTTCCCTTCTCTCCCTTTCCCCTCCTCTCCTTGTGTGTTACAGTGTGAGGGCGCCACACTTCCACTTTCCCGCCTGTGCTGTCACGATGATTGCGCGTGCATTGTGCAGGGTGCAAACATGACAAGCGTGTCACATGACGTCCTTAATGACAATCTGTCTGTGATCTCACATTTCTCCCCTCAGCTTCTCCTGTTGATGAAGCATGATGCTTTCCTTTTGTTGCCCTTAATGGAGGCTTAACGCCTCTACTCACAGATCAATATGACTTTATGAATTATTTGCTCTGAGGCTGTTTTTTCTCTTCCCTTTTTTTTTAGGGGCTACACTTGCTCATTAGCATGCTGTCTTTATTAGCCAGGGCCACCAGTGTTGTGTGCTTCTGCTCACGTGTGTGTGAGTATGTGTGTGTGTCAACATGAGGCTTTAGGTGTTGTGTGTGGAAGCCGTGGTGTAATTAATCTGCTGGCCCTCAGCTCTGATTAAGCTCAGATTCTTCCACACAGCTGAACACTCTCCACCTCCCGTCCTTTTGGCTTCTGCTCATCAACACGCTGCGAAACACACAGTCAAATATGATGATTTGTGTTTGTGTGTGGCAGCAAATACAAAGACTGACAAAGGAAACAAGAAGAGGAAACATGTTGGCTTCAATTTCAATTTAATTTCAGTAGCTTTTGCTCCCTGTTTTGTCACCAAAAAGCCACACTTTAAAAAAAAAACAGGTTTTGTGCAAAAACTGCTAATAAATTCGAATGCATTTTCCTGAGTAGCTTCTGTAAACTGTGTGTAAAAGTAGCAACAGGGGCTGGAAAGCAGTTCCCACATCCATGCTTAATACAACAAAACAACAGAAAATATAAGTCCTCTATTTCATGGGTGTTGCCCTTTAGGTGATATGAAAAGTCAATAAGCGCCATTGTACAGACCTAATAAAAAGCTGCTTTACGTGAGCGTGTAAGTGTTTGAGTGCACGCCCACAGGCGCACACACTCCTCTTCCCTCGGCATAATCTGTAATAATTGTAGCCATAATAATCTTGCAAACAGAAGAAAAGGTCAAGTGAATATGGAAAAAAAAAAGAGAAGAAACAACAGGAGAGTGATTGAGGAGGAGAGAGGTAAACCAATATGACAAGAGCAGAAGGAAAAATGGGAACAGAGGAGAGAGGCGGGCATACGTTGCTACCTTCCGCCACTAGTCTCTGCTGTTGCATCAAGGATGAATGAGACTCTCCGTCATCGGATTGGACGCCACACACTTTTTCTTCTCTCTCTCGTCTTTATTTCTTCCTTTCCTGAAAAACCTCAAGGTCTCTCAGGCGGCATTGTGTTCCTGTCTAACTACACAGACAGCACTGTCGCTGACAGATTCATTGTTCCTTTGCAGGGGGAATCAGCACATTCTTCGCAAAAGTTGAGGTTCACTAGCCACGTTTCCCACGGAGAACAGAGGTGATGCTCGGCTTAAAGCATTATGAAGCATTATGCATTAGAGAGTATTACATAATGTTTACAGTGGGCTCATTATGTTCTCGTGGCACTGATGAGCAGAGATGGAGTGGTAGAATGAGCGCCGAGTTTCATTCTCAGCGTGATACATGATTATTGCATGAATTTAATGTGACATATGCTTGAAAAAATAGCTGATGTATATATTCATGTATTCAGAGACATTAAAGTGAGCTTTTGCAGTTTTAATAAGCATTAACACCTTTCTAAAATTACATATGCTAAAAGAGTTATACATTATTTAATAGTGTAATTCCCTCAATTAAGCATATTTAAGGTAAGTGGTGCATAAACACATATCACATAAAGAATTCAACAATGTAGCTGTGAGCAGAGGTAAGGGTATTACTGGAGTTAACTTATGTTAATCTATGAAATTACGATTTCTCCTGTGAAAAGATAACAGGCAATATAACACTGTTTATAATATTTAACCACAATTAACAATAGTAATGTGATTCATGGGGTTTTATCTGCACACACATAATTTAAAGGTAGAAGTATTTATAAATTGTGTGCTTAATTATAGAATGTTTCAAATGTCTCTGTCTTTCTTAATGAACTAATTTCTTGTGTTACACCATCAGCTGAAGAAGCCTGTGTGATGCCGGCAAAATCAAAAAAGAGTAAATAACCTACAATTCAGCAGGTAAGCAATTCAGATACAAACCAGTTAAAGCTCCTGTCGGTCATCAGCTCTTCACACAAAAGGAAAAATAGAAAAGAAGAGAAAACAAAAAGGATTTTAAAAAATGGTGAATGATCATTTTTGTTTATGGATTTAAAGATTTAACAATTACGGTGACATTTAAATTTGAAATGTTCACTAATGATAATGCCACGAATATTAGTCTAATTGTTCCTTTTGCATGCTTTTGTACAGATGTGGCTAAAGACTCTCTCACCCCCTTCATGCACTTGTATTTTAAGCATAATTAATTTGCCACCAAAAGACATGCAAGAAGCCAAATGTAGAGTAAACAAAGCGATACAAGATTATCACTGATAGCATTTTTGCTCTTATTTTTTAAGTTTGATATAGATATTACACAAATATTGTTCTAATTTATTTAGCAAGCTAAAAACTGTTATTTTTTGTGCGTGTGATTTTGACGTGCTGCGGTGGTTTTGAATGTGCATGATCATTTTTTAATAAATATATTAAAAACTACAGCTAAGCTGTGTTATGAGTCCTTCTTATCATTCTGTTTAAACATCAGTGAAAGATGCCAGATTCTTGATGAACGTGTTAATAAAGACTCAAACTTTTGTTTTTTAATTTCTGCTCACAAATATCATAAATACTTATTATTTATTGCTATTCATAAATGATAAAAAGTGGTGAGCCACACGATTATATGTGTGTATAGTATATCTAAGATTAAATAAATGAATATGTTCCATTACAACTGGTTTATGTCTGTCTGTCTATGAACAACTGTCCACTAAATTCAGCTGCTATATGCAAAACATGGGGGATTACCCAAACAGTGATATTTCTTAACATGAATCCAGTTGGTTTTATGAGAAGATGGACAGTGTTAAATTGACACACATGTTTGAAAAATTGCGAAATCTCTAAATATTCATTGTGGGGTTTTTCCTCTCCTTCCTTTTCCCTCTCGGGTGCTTGCGATGGGTGCTCTGAGACTTTCTTTCCATTGTGTCGACTTATTTCCCCACAGAGCAGGAGATAAATGGGTCATCACAGATCAGCAGCAGGGACAGACTCTTTAAGTCTCGAGATATGGCTGTTGACAAGAGTGAATACTCAGAAATACTTTTTTTTACACATTTTGGAAAGGAGGGCTGCTCCGCCATTAAATCCGTGTCATTTAGTGAAGCTGGAGGCTGTCATGCAGATGGCATCGTCTTCCTGTCGAACTAACCGCATTTGGATGTCTGTGACGCACAGTGCAATCCATTTCATCCCGATTATTATTTGGGATTCAGATCAGAGAAGGAAAAAAGAAGTTTGGATCGCCTGTACCTGCATGTAGAGCAGTTTAAAGGTTTGGCTCGTGTGCAAAGGCTGAGCGTTTGACTCATGATCATTAGACCTGTTTGGAGCTTGAGCATGTGCAGCCAGCTGATTAAGTGTCTCTTGAAAGAGTCAGTTAATACACTGCTGTGAGGGGCTTCTCTTCTAAAGCTGTCATAAATAGGATGAGTTTCATAAAGTTTATTCTCACTGAAAATCACACTGATAAGATTATATAACATATATTGTGTCTGCCAGTGAGTACATCTTCCTCTTGTTCAGTTTCTTTGTTTTCTTTTAATTACATGCTCTCCGAATGGTGAAAATATAAATAAAAATACACATGTACGCACTGTTTTTTTTAACAGTTCTTTTTTAGTCTCTAAGAATCTAACACACTTTCTAGCAGCACTGGTTTGGCCTGCATGTGATCATGTAGTGAGAATAAGACAGCAGCTGCTGCTACGTTTGAGCACAGCCAGATTTATCTGTTAAAGGGTGTCAAGGCAAAACTATGCTGTGGGTCCCCCTGTAAACCCCCCACCACCTCCTAGATGTCCAGGCTTGAGAATTTTGATGTTTTTGGTGTTTGATTTTTTCACTCTTGTGCATTCCTGTTAGTTGTACTTCGTTTTGTTGGTCATCCCTCCTTCATGAGTATTAACTAAACAGTCACCTCAGTACCACCTCCTACTTGCCAGATGGTCTTGTTACTACTTGCAGTCAATTTCTCTTTGTCCTTGTGATTTCTACTTTCCTTGTGTTTGACCTTTCACCTGAATTAGTGTTTTTGTCTTGATCTTGATTTGTGGGATTAAAGATTTTGATTTTTCTGTTGAATCATATCATTACAGTCAATTTCTTGTTTTTCAGTGATGAAGCAAAGTATGCTCATGTTGTCTTTTATTGTTGCAAGTAACTTCACACATGTGGCTGTTTGGGTCTTTCATGTTCTGAGCAGTTGCTCCTCCAGGCTCTGCATGTTAGAAGTTGTGAAATAGGCAAATAATCATTTTGATCAAAAATGCCCCCAATCACACTTTCCACCTCTATTATTGCAGTCTGTCTGACAACAACATGGAGCGGAGAGTCCTAGGATGAATCCAGAGTTCTGTCTGGGCACTACAGCTTCCTCCCACAGTCCAATAACGTGCTTATGTTATGTATGTCTTTGAATCTTGAATCTTGAATGTTAGGAAAGGTGTGAATGTCAGTGTGAATGGTTGTCTGTGTCTTGTGTTGACCCTGCAAGAGATCTATCCAGGGTGTCACCCTATAACAGCCGGGATAGGATCCATACCTGTGACCCTGAATTGGATTGACATTAGCATAAGTACATATTTGAAAAAATTCTGCGCTGCTGCTAGTGCTCCTATAAAAATTAGAATAACACTATCTTTTTTGTGAGGCTGAAAATGTGGGAAATTGGATTTCACAGTGTTCAGTCGCAAACTATGGGAACAGGGGGAAGACCTTTCATGTCTTTTTTTCTTTAAATCTTATGATTTACTTAAATTATTCAGTGTTTCCTCGTGTAAAACACATTTTACAGATTAAATGTTCACAACTTGGTGCTCCTGTGTGAACTTGTGTGAACTTTATTTCTGACATGTGCCCACAAGAACAGACTGAACTGTGAGATGAATATCTCCAAGCATCAATTTCACGCACACACACCTCATCCAGACGAAAAGCAAAGCCATCTTTTCACAGATATCAGCATCACGTGACTCAGCTCCCAAACAGACAGAACCTGACTTCTCTTTGAAAGTAAACTTTTGTGGCGTGAAAAGAAAAAAGAAAAGTCATGCGTGGCAAATATCACACAGCGCTGTTTCACTGTGTGACCAAACACTGAGCCCAAGTTGGGACTAATGAAGTCTTTAATTTGGTTATAGTTTATTAATGTCAGAGACACTCTTCCATTAATCATATTATAACGCCCCTGTGTGTGTGTGTGTGTGTGTGTGTGTGTGTGTGTGTGTGTGTGTGTGTGTGTGTGTGTGTGTGTGTGTGCGTGTGTGTGTGTGTGTGTGTGTGTGTGTGCAAGTGCTTGCACTAATGTGTGTGTCTTTTTCAAGTGTGTCTGAGCATATGTCTGCATGTGTCCATGGGCCTTCGCATATGTGCATGACTATGTGTTTGTGTGTATGTGTGCATGTGTGCATGAGAAGTGTGCAGCTCTCCACCAGCAATAATATCGCATACATTTTAAAGGACCGTCATTATCGCCGTGGGTTACCCCGCGGCCCCCCATCACAAACCCCACAAACCATTTTCATTCCAAACTCATTAATATGCAAACTTATTCAAATGAGATTGTAATTAAGCATCTACTGAGTGGGAACCCTTTTCATGATAATTTATGATAAACTCCTCGCCACCTTTGATTGAGATTGATTTTTGGCGCAGACGAGCCGACCTGAATACAAAGCTACACCTGAGAGACCTGGAGGGAGAATAACACTTTTAAAACAGCAAACTTATTTCATGGCTGATTGTGCCACAATCATCTTGGAGGAGTAACAAAGATCTATTTGAATAATGCATTCCCACTGTGCTGGTGATGTGCTTAGCCTTAAAAAAATAGAAGAGGAAAAAAACTGGGCATATCTGCTCTTGGCATCAAGGTGACAAAGTAATGTGTGTCTGTTTTTTAATGGAAGGTAAATCAGCCATAACTCAGTTTATCCAGTGTTTTATTGGAACCATTAGAACCTTTTATCAGTCAAACTGACAGCTTGAAAAATATTAATTTTGTGTTCTTATAGATGGTGTGTTGTCTTTATAGTGATCATCTGTAGCCTGAAGCAGCCATGCAAGCCTGTTTTCCCTTTTAATGGGAACCAGGATTTCCAGCTTCATATTTTTGTTCTTTGACTCTACTAGACTAGCTTTGCATGATGCAGAGTTCAAAATAATCCTCATTTATTTTATACTTGACATCGCAACCCCTCAGTTCATCTGTCTAAAATGAGCTGTTTTAGCTCTCCACCTTAAAGCCCACTTTCCTCTTATTGGCTGCCCTTCACAAACAAAAGGTTAAACTGCAGGATGGGCCAATAGACGTTGTTGAGAATAACTTGGTTGCTACTCTTGGTTTTATTCTTTTGGCTCATACTAATCACATTATTATACATTTTGGCTATGTTTAACATAAACATCCACCTTTATTCTAGGATATATTACTGAAAATGATATGTTAAGGCTACAAAAGCATACCGGGCTCCTTTTAAAGGTATGTTCAAGCAGTTTGTTGTTAAACTTTCTTGAAGCTGCAAAGAGAATTATGTGCATGAACAATGATCAAGTAAAACATTATAACAACCTGCCTAATATTGTGTCTGTCCCCTTTTTGGCTGCCAAAACAGCCCTGACCCATCACAACATTGACTCCATAGACTCCTGAAGGTGTGCGGTGATATCTAGCACCAAAACGTTAGCAACAGATCCTTTAACCAGGGAATAACATTTCCATAAAAGAGTGCAGCAATGCTTAGGTAGGTGGTACGAGTCACAGTAACATGGATGACAGGAACCAAGGTTTCCCAGCAAAACATTGCTCAAAATAACACACTGCCTGTGCCGCCTTGCCTTCTTCCAATAATGTATACAGATGCCAGATGTTCCCCAGGTGAGCAACTTACCCGGCCATCCACATGATGTAAAGACAACATGACTCATCAGACCAGGGCACCTTCTTCCATTGCTCCATGGTCCAGTTCTGGTGGTCATGTGTCAGTTGTTGGTGCTTTCTAGAAGTGGACAGGGGTCAGCACGGGCAACCTGACTGGTCTTTGTCTATGCAGCCCCATACACAACAAACTAGGATGTTTGAGCTACAGCAGCTCGTCTGTTGGATTGAACCACACGGCCCACCCTCCGCTCCCAACATGCATCAGTGAGCCTTGGCCCGGGACCCTGTCGCTGCTTCACCACTGGTTCTTCTTTGAACCACTTTTGATAGATACTGACCACTGCAGGCAGATAGATAGATAGATAGATAGATAGATAGATAGATAGATAGATAGATAGATAGATAGATAGATAGATAGATAGATAGATAGATAGATAGATAGATAGATAGATAGATAGATAGATGTAGCTCTAGTGAGTACAAGTATATAATTTAATATCACAATCCATTTTCTACCAAAGTTAAAGTCCTTTTCAAAACTGTGTATGACCCACATCGGCGTCCCAGTCCACCGCTTGGGCAACGGTGGTTTGGATGCAGATGGTAATCACCTTGATAATTAACACTCTGCAAGTACCAGTGGGGGGGATGAAGAGAAGGAAGGCATTGTTTGAGGAACAACATCAAAGACAAAAGGTAGTCTCGAGCAAATGATAGCTGTGTAATTGCCCTGCAGTACCTGCGAGCTGCATGACCGTACTCTCAGAGCTAGTTAGAAGCCCCAGGTGAGAGAACGGTGAGGCCAAAACTCTTCATCCCTGTAGTCTACTCACATGCACATACATGCACACACATCTGCTCAAATTGGATGGAAAATTTGGGATCAACATCAGAGAGTCTTTTGTTTTTTCAAAAGTATATTGTTTATTGGGGTCAGAATGATTTAGGGGTGGGACTTGGGATAAAAGAAAAGAAAAGCAAAGTGCTGTTTGTTTGTGCATCTACAAAGTGTAGTTAGCATGGAGAATAAATCAATATGTTCTTCTCTGCCAGCAGTGCTCCTTTGTTGTTTATTTTTACTTTTTTTTGTCTCAACGGCAGCTTTATGTCGGACGCTTAGTGGAGGTAAAGTAGGTGAGTCTTGTTAGTGTGAATGGCTTGCAGGCCAGCAGCCACTCTCCTGAGTGTGAGGTGAGCGTGTGAAGCCGCTTCAGGTGTTCACAGAAGCAGTGCAGCAGAGAAACCTGCAAAAGTTTTTGTTTTTTAAAAATGATGCACAAGTGCCAGTTTTATCCTTATGTCTTTCATTCCCCCCCCCCCCCCCACAAAAAAAAAAACAAAACTGCACACTGCAACACTAACATCCAATGCCTTTTATTGCCACTCACTGGCAATAATAGCGGCTATCCGGCCTCTCTACTATGGAACCAGCTCTCACTTTGGAGACATAGTCATACTCTGTCTCTACTATTAAGATTAAGCTTAAAACATTTCTTTTTGATGAAGCCACATCAGCACTGATATAGGAAGAGAAGAAGTCAATATTGGAAGCAAAGACATTGCCAAGTGTTTTTTAGACTGTTTGTTTTGGAACCGTTCAACAGCTCCCTCTGTATAATCTGTGACTTTGAGCTTCAGTATTGCTATATCATTAAAATTACAACATAACTGTACAGTTGTGTTTCAACCCAGCTGCAGGAGCGCGACGCAACAGGATAAAAATACTAAGAGGTGCATGACCGGCCAAAGCACCCATGTGACAAGGAGTAAGTAGTGAGCATAAAGTGGCCGTAACCCAACTCTACAAACTGTACGCCTTTGGGCTGTGAGGTGACCAAGCGTGAACCCACACAGGCACAGGGAGAACATGGAAACTCCATGTGTACTCATGCCCAGCTCTCTTTTCTATATTTGCCCTGCTGTCTTATCTTTTCCACATGGCAGAGGGCTAACCTTCCCTGAGCCTGGTGCTTCTTTTCTGCACACACATACAGTTCATTTTGCATCAATCCAACACAGTCCATTACTGTAAATTTCACCACAACACTGCAAACTATCTACTTTAACCTGACTAAAATGTCATGTAAAACCTTTGAATAATAAAATGTTATTATCACTCAGCTTATTATTTAAAAAATGAGTTTTTTGTGGTATTTGTTGAGCTTTTGAAATTACCAGCCATGTTGCACCACTTTAAAAATCTAACCCCATTTATGCCTGCTCTACTGCTGTAGCTAGCTGTAGATGCAAGAGTACTCTGGTGAAGAACTATGACAGAGATGCCAAAGAAAAAGAATCAGTGAAAAGGTGCTAGAAGGCCATTATGAATAGCCACAA
Source organism: Mchenga conophoros (assembly GCF_057382185.1). NCBI lineage: Eukaryota > Metazoa > Chordata > Actinopteri > Cichliformes > Cichlidae > Mchenga > Mchenga conophoros. Next base: position 30,275,918 of record NC_140538.1, on the reverse strand, counting down.
TGGTAGTGCTCCGTGCTAACATACTAGTAACTACTAGAATACTAGAAAACTAGAATTTCTCTCAGATTTCTTGAACAGTCTATATCACACAACAAGCCATATTATTTGTATGTTAGTTACACCCCAAAAGACACCAACATCACAAACACAAACAAAGAGCTCCAGTTCAGAGAATGAGCTAATTTGAGTCATCTGAGCTAATATGAGAAGGAAAAATGTCTTAAGGTTAAGATTATCACCTGTAATGACTTAGAGACGTTCTAGTCCTTGCTTTTTACTTTTATTTAAATTTGACAGTTTGTAAACAGCGTTACATTGTGTTCACTTTGCTGATAATACTTACATATTTGTACATGACGAAGGTTTGTAATGTATAAATGTTTCTGGTAACCAAGTATGTTTAGAGTGTCGTATTGTAACCGGAGATTATAGTGGGCAAAAAAAATCCAGTGTCCTGGCAATTTCATTTAATGAGTAATCGCAGTAAACGAATATTAAAATTCTAATAGCAAGATTAATGAATATTACTATAGAACGAGTTAATTTTTCATGTGCCATAGCCTAGCTTTGCTTCCAATGCCACCATGGAGATACCCTCTCAGTAATAAAATAATGACACCACACCCACACCTTCAGCACATGCTTTTTTGTTCTCATCCCTGTGTGTGTTCATGGTGCAGATGTAATGTTAAGCATCTTGGTAGCTGGGTCGTTTTTTTCAAAAATATATTTTTTGGCCTTTTAACAAGCTTTACTGGATAGAAACAGTGAAGATTGTAAGGAAAGTGGAGGTAAAGACATGCAGCAAAGGCCACACTCGAACCTGGGCCGGCCACTTTCAACCGTGTGGAATAGTGTCGCCTGCTCAGCCGACTGAGCTAAACCAGCACCCAAAAGGAACCATTTTTAAGCGACAGATCATTTCAAATGCAACTTTCCAAACCACTGAGCAGTTTGTTTCAAAAATGTGTCTGTAAGGTAAAGAAATAGTTCCTATGTTTCCCGAGGAGAGGAAAAAAAACAATGTTAATGTGTGATATATGGAGAAAGATGGAAGAAAGACAGGGAAAGAGAGGAATATGCCATTATTTTCAAAGTTAAGCATTACTCAGCAAGTGGAATTTTTATAAAGTGAAAATTTTAATTTTACATTTAATGTGCTAATTTATTTTAGATGTATTAGATCAGATTGTTTTTGTAAAACATCTAACAAAACAAACAGGAGTTGATTGTTATTAGCTATTATACCCATGTTCCCTTTATGTTATTCAAAGCTCCCGTGAATATACCAGGCAGCACAGCACAGGCTAGTTTGCAAGTTTACAGTAATTCATTGCTTTGCTGGTTACGCCCATAGCCCTGTCCCTAGGTTACATCAAGGGTAACAGGCATCAATTTATACTTAAGGTGATGATGCCGATTTGATTTTATCTCTGAGTTCAACCTTTTATACTAGCTTTATAGTGTCTAGGGGTTGGAAACGTCCTTGTGTAACATCTGTTTATATCGTGTTGGATTCAGCTGGTTAAATCCACAGAGAGCAGTGAGTATAGGAATAGCATCACAGGTCAGCTGATAACAATACACACACACACACAAACGCACTTCTGGAACCCACAAAACAAATCACTATGTGACTTATTTCTGAGTAATCCTTTTTACTGCCCCAAATGAGAAATCACACTTTTCAGCCTTTAGTGTTAACTTTAAGCTGCACTATGAACACCGGCCCACAGGCTTCATCCAGCTCCATGTAAAAGAAAGTTTTTTCAATAACCTCAAGTAAAACCATTTCTCTGTGTGTTTAGTGTCATTAGCAATGACATTGATGGCCACTGTAGTAATTACAGCATGTAAACAAAGGGTTTGATGCTGTGATCGTGTTAGCTTGCCATTATTAACATTTATTAGCATTTGCATTTGTAATTTAAAATGCAAATGCGTATTTGCATTTGAAATTATCATTGAAAGAAAATTTCAACAGCAGCAGAGTTTATATGTCTTTACTTAATCTGGACAGTGTAATTAAAATGTAAAGGCATATTATCTGCTCGCATGTGCATGTGTTACTCACCAGGTTATAACACATACACTATATTTTGTTACTGGGTTAAAAGTTGAAGTCTGTTTACATTCTGCTTTGTGCTAAATCATTTCTGAATCATCCTTTAAGACCCCCATAGGAGCAATTACAACATGAAAGATGACATATTGTTAAAATTACTGAAAGACAAAATTAGCATTGCTGGGTGTTGTTCACTGCTTGATTCATCACTCTTAAAATCTCTGAGGACCATTGAAGGATAATGTTAATAAGCTGCTTGAAGACCTATACCAATGTATGAAACAAATTGTGATGTAGTATGGGGTTTATTAGAAAGCATTAAAAAACGAACCCATAGAACATTAAGACTGCTAAATTACTAGACAGTAGCAGGCACCAAAATCAGACTTATATTTTAACCACATAAAACTGAATATTTACGACTGCTGTATTACAACAACTACTACACTGATAGTGTGGAATTTGATTTTAAAAGCAGTGTCTATCTAATAATATAGTCATGCCCTTTGTAAAGCATGATGTCTTCTTAGATTCAAATATAATTAAAAAGATTTGCCCTGACGTACCTTTGAAAGCTGTGGTCTTATATTTAGAAATTCAAAAGAAACTGCAGTGACTGTCTGTCCTAACAAGAAAATATTCAGTCTGTGTTGAAGCTATGTCTGCATTCAAGCAGAGCAACACAATGCCCAGGTCTAGGTCTTTTAACTGTAGTATAACACTCTGCAGAGATGTCACTGTGATTTTCTTTTCATGCAAACTTTTTACTCCCATTCAAGACAGAGGGTACAAGAAGCATTATGATGAAGTAAAGCACAGAAGTATGAGTAGTGAGACAGCGGGCACGGTCAAGGCATGACTTTAAAACATATCCAGTCAATAAGGTTCAAGGTATGTCCAGGTAAGAAGAGATCCTGTCTGTTTCCCAAAACCAAACTGGGAGCTGGTTCCACAAAAGAGGGGCAGAAAGCTAAAGGCTCTGCCTCAGCTTTCAGGCCCCACAAATAAGCCCGCAGTCTGAGAACAAAGTGCTCTATTGCAGGTATATGGTACTATGAGGTCTTTAAAATAAGATAGCCCTGATTATTCAAGACCTTGAATGTTATAAAAAGAGTTTTACATTTTAAACTTGATTCTAGATTTAAGGGGAAGCCAGTAAAGACAACATAGGAGAATTATCTCTCTCTTTCTAGTCCCCGTCAGTCCCTGTTCTAGCATTTAGGACAACAAAACAAAAACTTAATAAATACAAATTACAATAGGTGAGCACAGAACCTTTGATATGTCGTTAAAAAACATTTTATCAAATTTATTCTGTCTGCTTCCACGATTGGTGTGTTTTCTGTTCAGAGATTCTCAGCTGTATACCTTGGTTTTAAAGATATTTGAGTTACAGCTGCCTCTCTATCAGCTCAAGGGACATTGTACTTTGACCTCTCGCTGGATAATTTTTCTTTTTCAGACCATTCTCTGCAAATTCTAGTGATTGTTCTGTGGAAAATCCCAGAAGAGCTGCAGTTTGTGAAACACTCAAACCAGCCCATCTGGTGCCAACAACCACACCACATTCAAAGTCACTTAAATCATCTTTCTTCCCCATTCTGATACTCTATCTATCTATCTAACTAGCTGGCAAGCTAGCTGGCAAGCTAGCCAGCCAAATGCATTGGGTTGCTGCCATGTGATCAGCTGATTAGATATTTGTTTTAACAAGCAGTTGAATAACATTGTATATTAACATGGATAAACAAATCAAAACATCAGTATGTGGTCAGTTGAGCCCAGTCAGTGCTGAAAATCTTATATTTGAAATGTTCTGTAGCACATTCAATCCGCTGCTTGATAAGTTTTCTCTGGATAGCACACACCAGGGAGAAAATCCATAAGTGCTTAAGGAGTTGAATTCATAGGGAAGAAGCTGCTGAGTGGACGCAGATTAGCGCAAATGAACTGTTATTGCATCACAACACAAATCCAGACGTGCGTCTTCGTTTCACTGGGTGCAGTCTCTTCAGTGCACTTCAATGTTTGCACTAAAGAAAGCAAATTACAGTTTAAACAGCTACACGTCTCCAATTTCCACTTGCTGGGCCACATCAAGAAACGTAAGAACTAAATGATGTTTGGTTTGGAGTTTTACATTTCAATTTAGCCTCAGGCCTGGAAGCCATTAAGGCCTAATCTGAATCCTGGTCAGTGCTTGCTCCCTGGAGCAGAAAGTATGGCTTTATTAGCATCAAATCATACACAGCACTGACAATGCACACACACACACACACACAGCCCACGCCCAATAACAGCGAAACAGCATCTCATTACTGGCCATTAGATTTGTATTACTTTCATTTGAACCAGGAATACATCTCATATTCATAAAGGGAACAAAGTCGCAACATGAAATAGTGACACAGCTGCATGACGGGAGCTGAGAGTCAAGGCCAGAAACAAATGACTCATAAAATGAAACAGTTTGAAAATGTCATTTATGATGCAGGGAAAGGATGTCCATAATTACCGACAAAATGTAACGCCCACTAATGTCCCGACAGGTATGGCTACTGTAGGTAATTAAGCACATAAACATACATCGGTGAATTTGGTTTCAGATTGTAGCCAAAATGGAAATTTATGTGTGACTGAGAGAGGGAATCGAAAGGAGGGCAAAGAGAGTCAAACCTCCTCCATCTCTCTGCCACCGCGTCCATACTGAGTATCTCTTACTGATGGACACAGCACATTAACTGGCTCATTATCAGCCTCCCACCATATGGACTCAGGCCGGGGTGGGTCAGAGCTGCGGCCGCCCCGATCCGCGCTCCCCTTCCTAATTAGGACAATTATGCCATCTCCATCACGAGGGCCAGTTACACAAAATGGTGTCGCGCCCTCGCCGAGATTGGTGTCACTTAGCCCGGACTATGAGAGGCGGTGAGAGGAAATCGCAGTGTCGTTCAGCCGGTGCCGTTGAGCCCACAGAACAATTACCCTGGGTGAGGAGGTTGCAGACTAAGGGAGGAAAGAGAGAGAAGAGACCAAGGGAGGTAGAGGGCAAGTGAAAAGAGGGAAGCCAACAGAGAGGAAATGGCAGAGAGATGGAGGAGGGTGAAGGTTAAAACCTGGTTACAGTATCAATGAAGTTAACACTGGTGACTTCTGGATCGATCGGGTGTGAGGCTGTGTACCTACTGTATCCTACTGGAGAAGGACAAAGACTTCACTCATTTCAGTCGTTTAACCTCTGCTGGTCCCACTCAAGTTAACAGCTTCTTCCAGCAGAGGGCTACTTAAAGGAATATTGTTGGAAAATGTTATAACAGCTCAAATGGTCATGATTTCTTAATGACCTAAGCACACGCACGATAAAATCCGAAGCGGTTGGCACACTAACATCCACCAAGTCACCAGTGATCTGTACACAGACAAACAAACAAGAAATGGAAACGTTTTATAATAAAGGCCCCATGATCTCTATATTCCTTATTTATAGTAGTTATTCTTATTATCCTAGTATTCTTCTATAACATGGGTGTCAAACATAAGGTCCAAGGGCCAGTTTCAGCTCAGCAAAGACTCCAATCTGCCTCACTGGATGGCTTTGGAAAATTTGAAGGAGGGCATAAATCTTGGACTTTTAACTGCATTTTCTGACTTTTTATAGGTTTTTGTACTGATAAAGACCTCCCGATACCCATTCATCGTGCACCAAAGTAATTTAGCAATACACAACTAAATGACAGAGAATTAAAATGTTTTTTTCAGACTCACATATACTTAGAGCAGCCATTCACACCAACCGTGTAACAGGATGAATTTCATGCTTTTATTTTGTTGGATCGAGCTCGATTTTTCAGATTTTTTTCACATGCGATTAAACGGATCTGACAAAAAATGTGCTCATAGCTTAAAATGTGCACCGTAATGATTATACAATGATATGTAAATAGTAAAATGATGCTATTTTACCAAAGACACACAGCTACACACTGCTCCAGGTCAAATGGCTCTCTGAAACTATTTCTCTCCTCATCAAAGGTCCCAACTGTATCACCAAGAGCTCAAACTGCCCCACTTACATTCTGAAATATGTGATACAGCTGTAATTGTCCCCTCTGCTGGAGAATTGGATAAACTCAGAGTCTCAGTGTCTTCCTTTTCTTGTTTAAAAATATCAAGACAAGCTCATCATCGCTTGATGTCGACTCCATTTTTTCAGTGTGGCTGTGTGGCCCACATTGTAAAATAACTTTGATATCAACGTTCTTGGGTCCACGTTAAGTGTTTAGTTTACAGACAGGAAATATATAAAATAGCATCAAAAGGGACAGAGGTCCTTAAGGACAACTTGCCTGGCCATTTTATTTAAAAAATCTAACAATATACTAAAGTGATGATTCTCACATTTGTAAAATGCCGTTTAGTCAGGGCTACAGGTATGCAATTAAAAACATTCCTTATCCCATTTGATATAAGCTCAGTAATAGCAGCTATTCAGACACATCGTGAGCTCTGTAGTGCAATAATTAGACTATATTCATTATAAGTGTTGTTCCATTGATCTTCAGACAAACAGCACACATGACTTAGAGCTGATCTCCAATCCAAAGCAGACCCAGTTTCTCCTCCTTTTTCCTGCGACTACCTGATGTTCAACCAGTGATGTTTTATTTTCTTCCTTTCATAGCAGAATCCTTGAGAGTTAAATTAGGCCCTAAGGGTGCCGGTAGATCGATAGGCTCACTGCAGGTGCACGCCGACAGGAACAACAAGAGTAGGCATTTTGCTTCTCCTTTCATTGGAATAAAACACGCTTGATTGAGAGCGATGAGTGGAGAGAAATGTGTGAGTTTGTGTCCACCACAACCATCACCCTTGGTTTCCAGCGTTTTGTTCCTGCAGACTGTGTTCATTAGCCAGCCGTGGTATTGACCGTGTTGTACAGCAAAACGGAGATCAAGCTCGGTTACAACAGGGACGCTTGAATTCCCGAAAACAAACTGCTATTGATCTGTGTAAATAAGTTGAATAAGCAGTATATAAGAGGCTGGTTTGAAGGCCCAATCCCGTGTCAGAATGCAGCACCACCTCTTCTTCCATTTTATTGCGTGTTGCTGCTCACACCGACTGCCCTTATTGACTATTTGAAGTATTTATGCAGAAGTGGAGTCCACTTTAAGTGTAAAAAGGGAGTGCCAGGCTGTGTGTGTGAAGCTGGAATTTATAGATGACACTTTGAGCACCTGCCCGACTGGAACCTGCTATATTTTTACAAGGTTGATACACAGGAGACTTTTTTTAAAGCAAAAGTTACCTATAAGATCAATAACAACACAACGCAGCCACGTAAAGGACACTTAGAAATGTACTCTTGGTCCTCTTCAATAGCATTTTTTATACAACAGGAGATACTTAGACCGTGACTAATTAATTTGTTATATAGCGTTCATCTGCTTGGCAAAGCAGGGTAACCCACAGCTATTCAATGGCATAATTAGACCTTTAAGTTAATGAAAAAGAGTTATTCCTCAATACACTAATGAAGTATTTTACATTCTCTTTTCATACAGGGGACTTGTATCCTACTCCAAGGGAAGGACATCATCTGGTTTAAATGGCATTGATTTTATTTAGAGAAAAAATTACACTGATCAATAAAAGTACATTCACTGTAGCTTTACTGTAGGCTAGTTCATATTAAATTGGGATCAAGGCAGATAATCATTCATATGTCAATGGGCTCCTAGAGCTGGTCCCACACCCGAATAAATGGGGAGGACATAGAATAGATGTGTATCATAAAGAATGAGATTTCTATACCAGATCGACCAATGCCCAGTTTCTGGTGCTGTTGGCCAATAGGGTGCTAGTGGAAACTGTGCTACTGTTGGCTGATTCCAAAGGGAAAGGAAAGGAAAGAGGGAAGGCATGTTAGGAAACAGCAAGAGAGAAAGAAAAGTGGAGAGTAAGGACTAAATATAGGGGCTATGAAAGGAAGAGAGCTGACTGAAATGATGAAGAGAAGATACGTACATGTATTGTGTGTGCAGGAGGACAGACGGAGAGGAAGCAAGTCCCCGGGCACTGGAGGTAGATTCAAACTGGACTAAACACGATCGCAGACTTTAGAGGGAAAACCAGCACACCGCAGACCACGGCCTCTCTGTGTGAGGATCTAAACGTATTCTACGCTAGATTCGACACAGCGAACACCATGAGACCGGACAGTGTGCGCACCGCGGATGACGTCAGTGCGCACACTGTGTCTGAGGAGGATGTGCGGAAGTGCTTCAGGAAGGTGAACGCACGCAAAGCTACTGGTCCGGACGGGATTCCCGGCCGCGTCCTCAAGTCATGCGCGGCTCAGCTGGCTGGAGTGTTCACGCACATCTTCAACCTTTCCCTCTCTCTGTCTGTAGTCCCAGCCTGCTTCAAAATGGCCACCATCGTCCCTGTACCCAAATCCTCCACCATCTCCTCATTGAACGACTGGCGACCTGTAGCCCTGACCCCCATCGTAAGCAAATGCTTCGAGAAGCTGGTCAGGGACTTCATCTGCTCTGCACTACCCGACTCACTGGACCCTCTACAGTTCGCATACCGCCACAACAGGTCCACTGATGATGCCATAGCCCTGACACTACACACTGCCCTGTCACACCTGGAGAAGAGAGACACGTATGTGAGGATGCTGTTTGTAGATTACAGCTCAGCATTCAATACCATCGTTCCCTCGAAGCTGGACAGGAAACTGCAGGATCTAGGACTGAGCAGCTCCCTCTGCAGCTGGATCCTTAGCTTCCTGTCTGACAGACGCCAAGTGGTCAGACTGGGCAGCATCACCTCATCCCCCGTCACACTGAACACTGGTGCTCCACAGGGGTGTGTACTGAGCCCTCTCCTGTACTCACTCTACACCTACGACTGCACAGCCACTAACAGCTCCAACATCATTGTGAAGTTTGCGGACGACACTACAGTGGTGGGTCTTATCACCAACGGTGATGAGACGGCTTACAGGGAGGAGGTCAGCGCCCTGACCCACTGGTGTCAAGACAACCATCTCACCCTCAACGTCGCAAAGACAAAGGAGTTGATAGTGGACTTCCGGAGGTGCAGAGAAGTACACACCCCCATCACCATCAGCGGCGCTGCTGTGGAGAGAGTGAGCAGCTTCCGGTTCCTTGATGTACATCTGGCTGAGGATCTTACGTGGTCAGTACACACAAACAAAACAGTGAAGAAGGCGCAGCAGCGCCTCTTCTTTCTCAGGAGACTGAAAAGATTCGGCATGAGCCCCCGCATCCTCAGGACCTTCTATCACTGTGCCATTGAGAGCATCCTCACTGGATGCATCACCACCTGATATGGCAACAGGGCAGGGATAGCTCAGTAGGTAGAGTGGTGGCCCCATGATTGGAAGGTCGGGGGTTCGATTCCCCTGAACAGCTACCCTGAGGTACCCCTGAGCAAGGTACCCTCCCCACACACTGCTCCCCGGGCGCCCAATGGCTGCCCACTGCTTCACTGAGTGAATGGGTTAAATGCAGAGAGGGATTTTCCCCACGGGGACCAATAAAGTACACTTTCTTCACTTTCTTCTAACAGCACCGCCTACAACTGCAAAGCTCTCCAGCGAGTAGTGCGGTGCTCTGAACGGATAATTGGAGGTGAGCTTCCCTCCCTCCAAGACATCTACAGGAAGCGCTGCCTGAGGAAAGCGGGGAGGATCATCAAGGACTCCAGTCACCCCAGCCATAAACTGTTCAGACTGCTTCCATCAGGAAGGAGGTTCTGCAGCATCCGGTCCCGTACCAGCAGACTGAGAGACAGCTTCTTCCATCAGGCCATCAGACTGCTGAACACGTCATAGACACCTCAGCTTCACTACTGGAACTTTAACATTATGCACTCCATACTGTACAGTAATGCCACTGTTTTGCACATGTCTCACTCTGTATATTTTTGTATATTTTATTTATTGTTTACTCTATTTAATTTGTAAAATATGTGTACACACACACACACACACACACACACACACATAGAAAAATATTTAGTATACACATCCAGAAATGCATATACTATTATATATTGTACATATATTTATTAGTTTCAGATGTAGCCATTCTTGTATTTTGCTTGTTTACATTATTGTATTTTGCACAACTCTGTTGCTTGTGAAGCTCGCACACAAGAATTTCACTCACATGTGCTGTACCAATGTACCTGCACATGTCATGTGACAATAAAAGTGATTTGATTTGACTTGATTTGATTTGAACTGTTCTTGTATAGATAGGAAGAGAAGTGGAGTAGGGGTAATCTTGAAGAAGAGTATGTGAACAGTGTCAGACAGGATACTGAGTTTGAAGCTGTAAATCAAAAGGGTGATGATGAATGTTGTCACTGCATATGCTCCACATGTTGGATGCCAGTTGGAAGAGAAAGAGGAATTCTGAAATAAGTTGGATGAAGTGGTAGAGAGTGTCCTAAGGTGGAGAGACTAGTAATTAAAGCAGACTTTAACGGACATTAAGGTGAAGGAAACATGGGAAGTGTTGGGTAGGTATGATGTTAAGGAGCGAGCACAAATGGTCATTAGTTTTGCGAAAAGGATGGAAATACTTGCGGTCAAGAAGAGGGAGGACATAGTGTAAGAATGGACAAAGGTTCACATATGTGGACGACATCTTCTGCAGAAGGCGCAGTGTGAAAGAGATAGGAGACTGTAATGTGGCGGCAGGGGAGAATGTAGTTCGGAAGCATCGTATAGCAGTGTGTGCTTTGGAAACCAAGAAAGGAAAGCACGTGAAGGAAGACCCAAGGATTAAATGGTTAAAGTTGTAGCGGGAAGAATCAATTCACTGCACAGAGGGAAAGTAAAGCTGCCATGCTAAGGGAAACTACAAAGATTGTGTTTGGTTTATCATTTGAACAGAGGAAGAAGGACAAGGAGACTTGGTGGTGGAATAAGGAAGTGCAAAGTAGGTTAGTAAATAAAAAACTGGATAGTCAGGGAGATGAAGAAAGTAGACAGGAGCACTGGGAAGTTAGACGTGCAGTAAAGCGAAAAGTAGCAAAGGCAAAGAAGGAGCTTATACGGAGTTGTAATTGAGGCTGGACACTAAGGGAAGAGATGAAAACTGTAGGGATATGGAGACGAGGAGTCGGGTTGGAACTTTTCTCAGATTTGCATCGAGGAGAAAGATATGGCAATAGAGGAAAAACTTAAGTGGATGTCTGAGGAATGGAGAAGTATACTGGTACCAGTTATCAAGAATAAGAATGTAAAGACCTGTAAAAAATACAAACGGATAAGTTGATGAGCCATAACCAAGCCCAGAGAGGAACTGTGGTACTGCATGAGGAAGTCAGGAGGGGCAAGTATATGAGAGTGGCGAGGGAGGACAGGACAGTGGGGCAGTGGTGAGGTGTGCAGAACGAGTGACAGATGGGTTCAAGATGGGGGTGGGATTACATCAAGATCCTGTTCTGAACCTCTTGGTTGAATGACTGAAGGACATGTTTACAGATGAGGTCAGGCAAGACTCTTCATTGATTACGATGTTTATAGAAAAAATTGTGATCTGTACGTGGTGAGAGTAAGGAGCAGGTAAAAACAAGAGCCACCTGGAGGTATGTACTGGAGAGAAGAGGAATGAAAGTCACTAGAAGTGAGACTGAATACATGAGTGTGAATGAAAGAAAGAAAGAGACCGCTAGATAGATGAAAATGCAAGGAGTAAAGTTAGTGAAGGTAGATGAGTTCAGTTATGAGTACCTGGCGATTGTCAGGAGTGATTTGTGACAGAAGGACGGCAGCCAAAATGAAAGGGAACATTTACAAAATTATAGTGAGACCTGCTGTGATATATGGTTTGGAGGTGGTGGCACTGACAAAAAGAGAAGGAGGCCAAGCTGGAGATGTTAAGATGACCATAATGGATGAAGTCAGGGGGACAGCTAAGGGTGAATGGTTTCGATATAAAGTAAGAGAAGCAAGATAGGCAAAGCTGAGTGAATTAGTTTGAAACAGCTTGATTAAACCTTTAATTAATAATAATAATAATAATAATAATAATAATAATAATAATAATAATAATAATAATAATAATAATAATAATAATGGATACTTTATTGATCCCCATGGGGAAATTACTTGTTTTTCTCTGCATTTGACCCATTCACTCAGTGAAGCAGTGGGCAGCCTACACTGCATATAAACGGAGCAGGGAATACATACATTGTACTCGTAGCAATGTTTATATGTATGTATTATGAATCATCCCACTTAAATGAAACAAAGAGGCTGCGGTTATTATTATTATTATTATTATTATTATTATTATTATTATTATTTCTACGTTATTTCTACGCGCCTCCTTCGCGTCCCTATTGGTTGTTGAGATTTTTTTGGAGCATGCAATTGGCTGTGTGGCGTAGCGGGAGGGATAATGTTCAGGAAGTGAAAAGGGGTTTGTTTCTGTTTCCAATTTACAGGGCAGCAGTTTGTGCTGGAACCCAGCGAGGAAAGCGTAGTTCAAATTACTTATCGGTGTGTTCTTAGTTAAGAATCCCAAGGGACGACGTGCGGCTTTTCTTCATCTCGGCGGTTACTGAACATTTCAGCCCGTGAGTCATACTGAAGAACTTCTCATTAGCTGAGTTTAGCAGGTTGCTAATTAAGTTTTCTAACAGTAAATGTCTTTGCAGAGCAGTTCTGCCAGTAACTTTTAGCCAACACTGTAGTGTTTTTATCGGTCTTGCGTTGTGCTGTATTCAGCTGTCATTCCATTTTTTATTAGGGTTCTTGTGTTATTAGCTAACTGTTTCTACTACTGTTAGATAGCCGTTGGTCATAGCAAACATTCAAGCTGACCAAAAACTCCATGTGATAAACACAGTCAGTGAGTCGTTAACGTTTTATGTGTATATTGTGCTAAGTACTTGTGAAATATAGAACTATACTTTAATAATGGTCAGTTACACTCGCTGTTTTAGTTTTGTTTTTCAGTAACTGCTTCAGCCTCGTGTGAGTGCGTCATTAACTCCCTTGGAGGTTTTCCAGAGCTCTTGAGTAAGTCCATAAACAGCCCTGATTCCTTTTCCTCATAGGCATACAGCGTTCTGTGGTTTCAGGGCGTTACATGTTTTCATATATATAATTTTTTTTTTTTTTTTAAACAGTCTCAGTTTTTATGGCACCTCCACGAAAACCGGTGCTACCCAAACCTCTTCCAGGAGGCTTCATACTAATAGACACTGATAAGAAGAAATGGAGGCTGGGGAAAATCATCGGGCAAGGTGGCTTTGGACTGATCTATCTTGGTAAGGAGCAACGTGTCAGATGACAAACCTACACATGCGCACACACGAAAGCTTGTTTTATGCCAGGGGTAGGCAACTCCAGGTAATTTTGCCATTTGAATCAGCTGTGTTGGCTCAAGGACGCATCTAAAACCTGCAGGACACCGGCACTCGAGGCCTGGAGTTGCCTACCCCAGTTTTATGCTTTATCATTCACTTCATGGGTATTCACCTATGGAGGGGGTTTTCAATCATGGAGGTGCAGTCCCCCAGAAGCCCAGCAACACATAGCTGTGGGTGACATGCTTCTCTCATTCCATTTCTAGAAAAAGCTTGAAAAATCATTAAAGTTTAAACAATACAGTATGAAAGGCACAGAAAGCAAGTTGCTGTAGTGGATCCTTTTTTTTCGTTTTTTTTTTAACAATGGTTTCACTTCAAGCCTTTGTATGTTATAACTGCTTTTTTCCACGCAAGAGTTGTCCACAGACCAGCTGTATCACATACTTTGGACACTACCTCAATCTGACAGCAGATGCGCTCTGCAGGTAGATGGCCTGTCCCTTGCTCTCTACAGTCTGCCAGTGTATTGCACTTGAGCCCAAAATGAGTCTTTGAATTTCCGCAAAGACTGACTGAGGACGAACAGATTTGTGATTGTTGTTGATTTTTCACAGCTAATTGCTGTATTGTCACAGACAGATTGCATGTAATTGTCAACTTGACCATATTCAGTAACAAACTTATAACAGGGTGATTCTTATTGCTGTTGTATCTCGGTCTTAAAATGCACCAACAAGATGGCAACTGAATGTGAGTGGTCATAAACCTGGTCGCCATCTTCAAAACAACCTTTTCAAAGGCAACGAGATCACATGCTCATTCCATACAGGCAACCACCATATTCTCTTGCGTGACTGGAGGATAATCTGGTCCTCCCAGTGGCAGTAGACTGTGCTACCTTCAAGGACAGGAAACACAGATTGAGGATGAAGTCATATGCTGACAAACCGCAACATTTATTAATGTTTCAGATTTTTATTGTGTAATTTTCTTTTCTTTATGTTGTATTTCTTGATGAAATTAAAATGTTTTTATTTGTTTTACTTCTGACAGAATGCCTCATTGTAAACCAATATAATTGCTTATCTATGCAAAAATATTAAATAAATACAATTTTATGCAAAATCTTATTTAAAGTAATATCCTAATATTCCATGAAACTGCCAGGATTGTAAAAAAATTCAGTGGCAAGCTTTTAGGTGCACAGGCACCGCTGGAACATAAATGTTGATGCTTGTTATAAACTGACTTTTCAGTCCCTCTAATATGTATAGATCTTTTTATTTCCAAACAGATAACTGCTTACATGCACAAATCCAGTGATGAAAACACTCGTATACATTTCCTTCTGGCCTTGGATATATTTTTAAGATCCAAGAGGCCTGCTCTCATCCATGAATTATGTTGTCTCGTCTTCATTCTGTCTTCTGTTATGTTTCAGCCTCCAAGGACATTGACAGACCTGTTGGAACAGACACTGACTTTGTCATCAAAGTGGTGAGTACATATGTTGCACGCACAGCTGACCTGTCCACCTTCAGGGACACGTTAATGCTGTGATACTTGAATGTGGCTGCACTATGCTGCTGGCAGTAGAAAGCAGGTGTAACTGTGGTTATTGATATTAAATGACTAGACTGTTATACAGCAAAATGACGTTTCCTCTTTTTTTCATTTTCTATTTCACCAAATATCACCTGACTTTCTCACATGGACCAAAAATAAACATGAGAGCAAAGTGCAACCAAAGTCGGTGTGATGATTCCTCCAACTTTGCACAAGAAGTAATGTTTAGTGTTAACAGAATGGCCTTTGATGGAATCCACATGTTCTTCTTGCTTGGAAGTTGTCACACGTGTGTCTTTTTGTGCCAGTTATTGGACTATAGTGAAGGGAACAAAACTTTGGTGACAGCATCTTTATCTGTTTATCCCTTCAATAAAGATGCTAAAATAATGCACAGGCCATAAGCCACATTCTTTGTTTACTTGCAAGCAGAAATGCTTTGGACTTGAATTAGTGTCTTCAGCCTAAAACACGAGGCTGAAAACAAAAGGCGACAAAGCTTTTGTAACTGTGGCCCCCAGATTGTGGAACTCTCTCCCTTTGAGCCTGAGATCTGTGGACTCCGTGGTCTCGCTTTTAAAAAAAAAAAAAAAAAAAAGCAGCTAAAAACTCATCTTTTTAAACTTGCTTTTGGTTGATTTTTATTTTTAGGTTTTAGCTTCTGTGAAGCACTTTGTGATTTTTATCTTGAAAGGTGCTATATAAATAAAATTTTACTTACTTTACTTACTAGTGTCCCCAAGATGCTCTGAAACCTGAAACAGGAATCAGAGATGTCTAATTAATGCCTGTTTGTCTATGTGCCGTACAGAAAAAATGCACAGTAAATTCAATTAAATCCCAACCAAAGTCAGAGCTTAAATATTGACACATTTTGGTTTTAAAAGGGCTTATGTCCTGGACTGTGTCTTGGCTGGGAGCAGTAACTTCCTGAAATCTCTGCTGGTTGCATTGCAAACTCTCAACGACACCAACAGTTTAGGAGGTGTGTGCTTCCAGTTAGGAAACAGTCAATCACAAATACTAGTTTTTACGGTTTCTTTATTTTCATCTCATCCCCTTTCACCTGGATGAGAAGGTTCTGTCCGTACACCTCATGTTACATGGCTCTACTTCTGCCGTTTCGTCAGGGTCTGACTCTGGGTTCTGAACCAGTCCTATACATGCTAAATTTTCTTGCTGCTTCCTGATGTTCCAGTGAAATAAATGGGAAGAAGAAAATATTGTTTGATGTTTTACTGTCAGCTGTTTAATTTGAGATATAACAATAACTAATCCCTCTCTTAAGCAAGCTCAATAAGTCAAGTAATCAATCAGTAGTCAATTAATTATTATGCTGTGATGCTAAATTAAGCTAATGCTATTATTCTAATTCTATTTGTCAGCTAGCAGTGTTATTGTATGTGTAACTGTGTGAAGTAGTTCTAAAAGATCTTCGCAGTGACAATTGCAGTTAACATAAGTTTGGGCATGGACTTGAGCTAAAAAAAAGAAAAAGCATTTAGAGTTGCACGGGGCTGTTCACATGGGTTCACGAGACTAAAGTTAGACAACATTCATGTGTCATCCAGGTATTTTTATGATTTCTCCCGATACATAAGGAATAATAACATAAACAACCAGGAAACAAAGCATTGAAACAGGCATGTAAGTGACATGATGCTCACTGGCCGAGACACAATTTTTTTTCACAATTTTACCTTTTGGAATTAGACACAGACAATTAACTTTTGCATGGTCACTGGTTAAAGCTGCACTGTGCTAATACTGTGTGCTCATACATGCAGGAGTACCAGGAGAATGGCTCCCTGTTCTCGGAGCTCAAGTTCTACCAGAGGGCAGCCAAACCCGAGAGCAGTGAGTAGCACCACCCGTCCAGTGTCCCGGCAGCTTGCTGGAGCACAAGAGCGTTTGACTGATGAAGTGGCTGCAGACTCAGAGGCTTTGCTGAGTGCTGCTCAGTAATTAATAATAAGCCAAAGCAAACATGCACCTCAGTGGCAGTTGGGCCCCACTCTCCGTGCTTGTCTGAGCTCTCCAACGCCTTCGTTTGGAGAGGAAGCTACTCACACGTAATGATGCCCGGGCCTCCACTGAGCCCCTGACCACCTGCCAGCCTGGTTGAGAGCCAGTCAGGCCAGCCGCCATCAAGCCCTGAGCCAGGCCCACTGCTTTGTCTGGGGCCTCTGTGTGTGTGTGTGTGTGTGTGTGTGTGTATTTGTAGTCCCAATAAGATTGATATTTGTATGCACACGTTCTTACACTTACAAGGACAAATCTTTTTTTCTTTTTCTTTTTTCTTTTTTGGCAAAACATTTGCCTACTTTTCCTAGAGCTCAGTTTTTGTTTTGTTTTTTTTTTTGTTCAGACACAATAGCTCCATGTTAGCACCTGTGTAGATGTGTAGATGCATACCTGTGATTTTTCCTAAACTTGTTCCAGTGCAAAAATGGAAGAGAAGCAAGAAGCTGGACTTCCTGGGCATCCCGACGTACTGGGGGTCAGGAATTACAGAGTATAATAACCTCAGGTATTGACACAGTCAACACTAATAGGTTTGATTAACTCATAGGTTGCTATGATTGTTTTGTTTTTTTTGCAGCCACCAAATTTTAAGCAAAGAGAAAATAACTTGAACAATGCTGTGTTTAGATTCATAAATGTAAAAAAAAGCAGGAAGAAAGAGCAGCGTGTTTCTAATGTTATTAAATTTAATAATGCAGCTGTCCTAACTGGAATGAGTGTAGTATTTTGTAGAAATTGACACATTTGGTATTATTTTATGTTTTCCTTAAAAAAAAAAAATAAAAGTGTGTGTGTGTGTGGGGGGGTCTGGTTTCATAACCGAATGTAACATAACTGTAAATATGATATTTTACATTCAGTTATGAAAACCAGATCAGGTCTTCGTGTCAGTTTTGAAGCTATTTTTTTCTCTCTAGCTTTCCAGGCATCTATTCATGATGTGTGCACTGTCTACATGAAGCTAATTAGAGACGTATATTGACATTGATATAGATTATTAACACATATTAATAACTTATAAAAAAGATTAATTGCCTCTTGACTTAATGCTTATTACAAGAACCTTAATATAAAGCATAACTGAAAAAAATTTATTTTCACTGCATATGGCTGTATTATAGCCTTAATCTAACCAGAAGATGCATCAAAACACAAACGGAGCATGTTTGTGTTCTGTCATTTTTTTTCATCATTTAGCTCCATGAAGTTTGCTCTAAAGTAGACTCTTTGGGCAGAACTTAAAAATGGTAAAATATTTGGAACGTAAAGGAAAAGGAGCTCTGGGGTTTTTGAAACCAGGCCAAGCTGGCTTTTGTTCGTGTTCTGTACATGAGTAAAGTGGACATCAGTATTTATTTGTGCTGTCATATATCAAGTAAATTGTATGCACCAGGGGTGGTGGTCCCCATCTTTAAGAAAGGGGACCGGAGGGTGTGTTCCAACTACAGGGGGATCACACTCCTCAGCCTCCCTGGGAAAGTCTATGCCAGGGTGCTGGAAAGGAGAGTTCGTCCGTTAGTCGAACCTCTGATACAGGAGGAACAATGCGGTTTTCGTCCTGGTCGCGGAACACTGGACCAGCTCTTTATCCTCTCCAGGATACTTGAGGGTGCATGGGAGTTTGCCCAACCAGTCTACATGTGTTTTGTGGACTTGGAGAAGGCATTCAACCGTGTCCCTCGGGGTGTCCTGTGGGAGGTGTTGCGGGAATATGGGGTGTCTGGCCCATTGCTACGGGCCATTCGATCCCTATACAACCGTTGCAAGAGCTTGGTTCGCATTGCCGGCAATAAGTCGGACTCGTTCCTGGTGGGTGATGGGCTCCGCCAGGGCTGCCCTTTGTCTCCGGTTCTGTTCATAATTTTTATGGACAGGATTTCTAGGCGCAGCCAAGTGGCGGAGGGCTTTCGCTTTGGTGGCCTCAGAATCTCATCTCTGATTTTTGCAGATGATGTGGTTCTGTTGGCTTCATCGGGTGAGGGCCTCCAGCTCGCACTGGAACGGTTCGCAGCCGAGTGTGAAGCAGCGGGAATGAGGATCAGCACCTCCAAATCTGAGGCCATGGTTCTCAGCCGGAAAAGGGTGGAGTGCCCACTCCGGGTCGGGGATGAGTTCCTGCCCCAAGTGGAGGAGTTCAAGTATCTCGGTGTCTTGTTCGCGAGTGATGGGAGAAGGGAGCCGGAGATCGACAGACGGATTGGGGCTGCAGCTGCAGTAATGCGGACGCTGCACCGGTCCGTCGTGGTGAAGAGGGAGCTGAGTGTAAAAGCGAAGCTCTCAATTTACCGGTCGATCTACATCCCTACCCTCACCTATGGCCACGAGCTGTGGGTAGTGACCGAAAGAACGAGATCGCGGATACAAGCGGCAGAAATGAGCTTCCTCCGAAGGGTGGCTGGCCTCTCCCTTAGAGATAGGGTGAGAAGTTCGGCCATCCGGGAGGGGCTCAGAGTAGAGCAGCTGCTGCTCCACATCGAAAGGAGCCAGCTGAGGTGGTTCGGGCATCTGACAAGGATGCCCCCTGGGCGCCTCCTGGGTGAGGTGTTCCAGGCATGTCCCACCGGGAGGAGGCCCCGGGGAAGACCCAGGACACGCTGGAGAGATTATATCTCTCGGCTGGCCTGGGAACGCCTTGGTATTCCCCCGGATAAGCTGGAGGAGGTGGCTGGGGAGAGGGAGGTCTGGGCCTCTTTGCTTAGGCTGCTGCCCCCGCGACCCGGCCCCGGACAAAGCGGATGAAGATGGATGGATGTATGCACCAGTGTGAAATCCACATGTATAACAACCAAAGTTTAAAAAAAAAACAAACAAAATCAAGCAGATAAACTGATTTTAAGAAGGGGAGGTTGCGTGTGCTTTCTTAAAAGCTCTGTCATCTGCTTGAATATCAGATTTCAACCATCTAGCCTTAGAATTAAGGCAACTGTAGTAATTATTTCCAATAGAATATCTGCTTTCAGTCAAAACGTGTTGGGGTGTTTTTCACATCACTGTCAGTATTAGATTTTTTCTGTTGTTTTCTCTGATTTTTTTATTTTTATTTGATTTTTCATCTTTGTTTGCTATATTATGACTCTTGTTTGTGAATCTTATGAAAAGCGTCAGTTATTTGGCATTTTGTTCCACTGTTTTAAATAAAACATCCTGTCATAGTCTTTTATACAAAGTACAGTTTCGGTGTGGGTTGTTAGTAAATCTGGTGTTGTGTTATGTCAGAATTAGGACAAGAGTTTGAGCTTTTCTTCTCTCACTCAGGTATCGTTTCATGGTCATGGATCGACTGGGAAGTGACCTTCAGAAAGCTTGTGAGTCCAGTGGAGGCCAACTGAAGAAGACCACTGTTCTCCAGCTTGGACAGAGACTGGTGAGATAATTATCACATTTTGACCTGTTCAATAATACCAGTATAAATAAGCTGAGGCAGCCTGATCGCCTATCAATGACACAGTTAAAGGCCAGTTTGTCAAATTATGACCCCGTTTTACCAAAACGTTCGTTTTACTGCATTACTATCTGCCTATAAAATTCTTGTTTTGTATGCTTTTGATTCTTGTGCCAGGTGGATATACTGGAGTACATACATGAGAATGAGTACGTCCATGCTGACATTAAAGCTGCCAACCTCATGCTGGGTTACAGGGACCCTGAACAGGTCAGTCCACTGCAGATCCCTGGTACAGTTACAGGAGAGAATAAAACCCGCTGATTTTCTTTAAACTGCATTGATCTTAAATATAACCCAAAACAACATCTGTTTCATTAAAGTTATAAAAAAGATGCAGAGGATTCAGTTAAACAATTTCATCTAGCAGAAGGCAACATTGCAGACATTGACGACAGATACAAGTACCTGGGAATCCCACAGGCAAATGGGAACCACGAAGAGGCCGCTAGGAAAGCGGGAGGAAGGAGGCCAAGGGCTAGTGTGTGTCAGTACCACAGTGAGACAACGAACATCCACGAGTACATAAGGAAGATGGCCACAACTGGCTGCATGCTCAGTGAATACCTCAGGTAGCAGAACCTCAAGAAAGAGGAGCAGAAGAGGAACAATCATGGAAGGACAGGGCGCTGTACGGTATGTACCACCGGCAGATAGAGGAGGTGGCTGATATCCAGAAATCCACCAGTGGCTGGACAAAGCTGAACTGAAAGACGGCACAGAGGCACTAATCATGGCAGCACAGGAAGAAGGTCTGAGCGCAAGATCCATAGAGGCTGGGGTCACACCAGGCAAGAAGCCGGATGCAGGCTGCGTAAAGATGCCCCTGAGACAATCCAGCACATAACAGCAGGGGGCAAGATGCTAACAAACGGGGAACACCATAACCAAGTGGCCGGCATAGTATACAGAAACATCTGTGCCAAGTATGGCCTGGAAGTCCCAAGGTCAAAATGGGAGACACCCCCAAGGGTGGTCAAGAAGATCACCCAAGCTAAGATCCTGTGGGACTTCCAGATACAGACAGACAAAATGGTGATGGCTAACCAACCGGATATAGTGGTGGTAGACAAGCGGAGGTTGACGGCCATAACAATAGACGTAGCGATACAGAATGACAGCAACATCAGGAAGAAGGAACTCGAGAAACTGGAGAAGTACCAAGGGCTCAGAGAAGAGCTCGAGAAGATGTGGAGGGTGAAAGCAACAGTGGTGACAATGGTAATCGGAGTGTTCAGTGTGGTGACCCCCAAGCTAGACGACTGGCTCCAGCAGATCCCAGGATAGCACAATGACCCAATATTAAATATCTGTGAGAAGGGAAAAGTCTGTTTTTAGTGAATGTCTGACAGTTTTCAGGAGGTGCCCTTTCTTTTTTTTTTTAAAGAAGAGGGATCTATAGGATACCCAAGTCTATCATTGGGAGAATATAAAATAATCCATGTCATGACTGGAAAGTGAAAGTACTGTTCTCAAGTCACTGCTGCTGTCTGCAATTTGCTAAAGATATTGATGAAAAGCCAGAAAGCTGTTTGAAAGAGAGTGTCATGTTTGGAGAATGGAAAAACTGTACCTTATCTGTTGAAAGCAGATATATGGTAATGGATGTTTTCCCCCTGTATATCAACTCCACTATTTTCACTTAGTTTAATCAGCTTTTCTTTTCCTGCTTTGCTTAATTTTGAGACAATTGCAATGCTTATGCAGAAATGAAAAACATTTCAAAGGTTTCACAATTTTTTCCTGCAACTGTTGACGTCGCACAAACTCACATGTATCTTTAAGATGGGAAGACTTTTTTTTTCTGTCCTGTTGGGAACTATAGGTCTACCTTGCAGACTATGGGCTGTCCTACAGATACTGCCCTGATGGAGTCCACAAAGAATACAAGGAAAACCCCAAGAAGGGCCATAATGGAACCATCGAATACACCAGCATCGATGCCCACAAAGGACTCTGTAAGCACTT
Organism: Mchenga conophoros; assembly: GCF_057382185.1. NCBI lineage: Eukaryota > Metazoa > Chordata > Actinopteri > Cichliformes > Cichlidae > Mchenga > Mchenga conophoros. The sequence continues at coordinate 30,253,485 of NC_140538.1, read as the reverse complement.
GACTTTTTAAATAGTTAAACATAACAGAAAATAAAAACCTGTCTAAATGTTCAAATTTTATGTCAGGATATTAATGGTTGGTTTACGTGCCTGGTAAATTACACACAATGGAATATATGACCCACACAACTTGTTTGTAGGTAAGCTAAATAAAGCTTCACCATACATTTGCACAGTCCATTTGCCTCCATACATCTTTGTTTTGGTCAGTAACTTTTATGGAGTACAACATTCAAAGGGGCTCATTCTGTCTCGTTAAGTGTTCAGTTCACTTAACAGTCAGCAGTCCTGTACAAATTTAATTCTCAACCATTTTCCACACATCTTTGCTTGATGATCTTCAACTTAAGTCCAGATTATAATTATTACTGGCCTACTTAAATGGAAATTGGATAAATAAGATACCACCAGGTACTTAAATTGCTATAAGAAGACACCCCTGCTTATTACAGGGGCAATTGTGTCAGTATTAATTAAAGTGGTCCGCACTTGCACACCTACAGCAAAGTTTCTGAAGCTTATGATGATTCGAAACAATCTTCCTCACTTTGCCAATTGCCGTGTAATGTCCTGTGAATTGTTTCCACAGCAGGGCCAAAGCCCTGAGAAGATTAAGCAAATTAGTCCACTGATGCATCAAAAGTCTGATGCTCCAAATTCCTATTGTATCTGATTCTCTGCAAACATGGGCAACAAATCCTGGACTTGTCTGTCTGCTGGCGGCCTCATACTGGCTATTGCTGCACACAAACTACAAACAAAGAAATGTTGCGGTCTCTCTGAAAATGCCTGTGGAATAATAATGCTTAAAACGCATTGCTTGCTTGACCAACGAACAACATTCTGATCAGGGACTTCTTATAGAGGCTAAAACGATCAATTCAATTCAATTCAATTCAATTCAATTTTATTTATATAGCGCCAAATCACAACAAAAGTCGCCTCAAGGCGCTTCATACCTGAATCATACCACCCTCATTTCTGTGATGGAAACACAGTTAAACATGAACAAAGTTGCATTATTGAAAATTAGATTGAGCTACTTAATGTGTTAGTAAAAAATACTCTTAGTTAGTTAAAAAGAGTTCTGACATATTAGCAGATGTAGCGTTCGTCTGCTAATATGTAGGTGAATGCTACATATCAGCGTTTCTCTAGATTACATCATTGATATCATATTTTAGTGCTCCTGAAACTGATCAAAAAAACTGATTACAAATGTATTTTGTTTTTACTGGCCACAGTGTATTATTATTATTATTAGTAGTAGTAGTCGCATTATTTGTGTTGTTGTTGTTATTAGATGTATTTTTCATTAAAATAATGAGGAAAGTTTCCATGATACTGACAGTAAAATGAACAAAGACTGAAAAATGCCCCCTACCTCATTTTAACTTTCAGATATGGTCTTCTAATGCAAACTACCAGAACAGAGACATTAACTTGATTAAGTATGTCAGATTTTACAACTTAGAATGAAAGGTGTTCAAAATTCACAAAGTGCTTTACGTTATCTTTACTAAGGCTACTATAATGTCTATTCTTTCCGTCTTTATCAATAGATGTAAAGTAGTGTCCACTTGAGCACCGTCTGGCTTCCTTGCTGGTATTGGGAACACATTAACTGGCAAATTGCCTACCGGCTCCCTTTCCTCATTGACCATCGATTCTCCATCCGCGGCCCCTGCTGAATTCCCCAGCACCATCTCTGTTTAACAATTCCCTAATTAGCTAAAGTCATAACCTGCATCGTGTTTTCATCCCCCCATTAATTAAGGGCTTTGATGTTTGGTTAGAGCAAGTCACAGATAACCCCTGTGAGCTCCACACCGACCAACTCCACTACCCACCGGTTCAATATTGTGAGTTAGCATGGCTCAGACTGCCTAATCTCCATGGGAGAGTTTCTATCAGCATAATCGATAATTGAAAGAGGTTCAGATTGTGTCCTGTCAGCAAAACCTATCACATGAAAAGCATGTCAACTGTAAAATGTTTAGAAGAGGGAAAAGAAGGCGCAGAAGAAAGAAAGATACTGTTTTTTTCCCACATTTTTCTTTTCTTTTAGTTGGTATCTGGCAAGCAAATTACTTATTAACTTTCTTGATAATATTTTGTCTTTAAGCTTTTTTTTTTTTTGCTTTTTTTTTTAAATCAAGACACAGTTTAACACACATTCTAGTTTGGTACTTACAAACTTTTCAGGTACTTAATTGTTAGAAAAGAAATCCAAAGAATAATTAACTGGTCACATATCAGGACCAGAGACTGTAAAGAAAAGCTAGATATAGAGACGGTTAATTCTCTCATTGATTTCTCGACTCGTGCATCTCACCTGTTAATCTAAATAAGATGTCTTGAGTTTTCAGCAAGTGCTAGCAAGCTTGGTTACTAAGCTGCGTTAATGGCTGGCCTCTCCCTTAGAGATAGGGTGAGAAATTCGGCCATTCGGGAGGGGCTCAGAGTAGAGCCGCTGCTCCTCCACATCGAAAGGAGCCAGTTGAGGTGGTTCGGGCATCTGACAAGGATGCCTCCTGGGCGCCTTCTGGGCGAGGTTTTCCGGGCATGTCCCACCAGGAGGAAGCCCCAGCCGTGCTCTCCTGTACAGTACAGAATCGCTACATCGATCACTAGCAATGTGACTCTGAAGTGCTGTACTGTATGTTTGTAAGTTTTCTCCCCAACAAACACAACAATGTCGATGAAATGTTTTGCACCATCAAAGGCACCTGCGGTAGCACCCAAAAGGCAGAGGAAGATGCTAACCGTCGCACAAAAAGTTGGACTTCTGGACATGCTAAAGGAAGGTAGCAGTTACCGTATTTTTTAAATTTTTAAATTTTTATTTATTTATTTTTTTTAACCATACCGCGCACCGGATTATAAGGTGCATTAAGCTTAATTTAAGCAATTAAGCTTAAAGTTAAATTCATTAGTTCTAAAATCTGTCATTATTATTTATAGGAAAACAAATATACTGTAGGTTTATTTCTCAAATAAATGTTTGGGACTGAAAACAGGTTTTGATCTTTGGTTTCATTCTATAATGGCCTTTGTTTTGTTTTTTTTTTGTTTTTTTTTTTACAAAGCTTTGAACTTTGAGAGTGTTTAAACACCTATCCCTGGTTATTTTTTAGAACATAACATCCGCGATAAATGAGGGAACTCTATATACAAATACTGAGAAATTTCAATCCTTTCTCTCTTTTGCTCTGAGGCACGAGGGAAAAATATCGACAAGTCGACGAACATCATCTACAGATATATTCGGTAAATGCCCAAGACAACTTGAGAAATGTAAATCGCTGCTTGATTCGTCCATTTGGTTGACTTTTTTTGGAAAACCCGACCGTAAACAAGACACGAATATCACACTGGAAACAAAGCGCCCTACAGGAGTTTCCCCACCGGAAGTAGCATATGCTAAGTTGCACATAGTCTATAGCTGTTTATTGAAGGAAGAAACTACCCATAGAAGCCAAAGCCACTTCTTGTACCAGGCTGTAAACATGCTTTTTAATGGTGTGTGGTTTGACATTTTACACTGGACTCGATTTTTGTCGCCAGTCTCAAACAACCTCTCCAAGAACTGCATTTTTGGGCACTTCCAAGTTGGACTAATTTTTTGGTGTTTCCGCTTCGTTAAACTTGATTTCTCCGAAAAAACGTAAAGTGACAACATCAAGCGACTCTTAGAGCCAACAGCAATAAAAAAGTTTTGTTTTTTTGTTTTTTGTTTTTTTTTGACTGGTGCCTGAGCTACACAAAAATTCGACATGCTTAACATTCTAGATATTGTTATATTTAATACCTGCTTAGCTGGACCGGTAAGTGTTAGAGTACATGTGACTGCTCTTGGAGATATAGTTTAAGAGCTTGACCCTTCTATGCCCTGATGGCAACAATCCCCACAAAGATGTTGACAGGTTACCATGGTGACGAGTGCCGGCCTATGAACTTGGAGTTAAAAAGTGTAATTACCGCCATTCGGTGGGCGGTCGGCAGACAGAAGACCGTCTCTGAAAGACAAGACTGTGAAGCAGAAGGGTTAAGAGTGTGACACCGCAGCGTGCTTTAGAGAATCTGAATAACAATAGGAGATAATTGACAACAACAGCATCACTTCCTCACCTCCCTGTCTAAAGCATGTAGAGAATGCATGTGTATGCCAAGAATGCTACGTATGCACGATACTTGCGTATTTATGTTGTGTCCAATCTTCCGTTGAGTAAGTGTTTATATGTGATGGTATGTACTCAGATGCAGCTGTCTCTGTTCTGTCTTGTGCTGTTGAGGACAGTATGAGGGGAAATGCTTACATGAATACAGAGGAGCAGACACACAAAATGCTATTTTGAACTGCGATAACAGAATACACAAAGGTCTGCAGCACTTACTGTAGCTGTTGTCTTTTTAATTGTTAATCTATTATAGCACTCTGGAAGTTGCAACACTTATTTCTAGTGTCAGTATCACATGTATTTTTCATCTTTATTCCCTTTCAGCTGGCTCCTGGTATCTATGGAGGGCTGTGTAATTATTTACAACAATAGGCAGCCTCAGTGTAACACTGACTTAATGCACACTTTACACCCACAAGGGCAAACGCATCTAACTCTTGTTATCAGAGTTGTTGAGATGAAGCGTGGCACATGACGACAGTTTCTTAAATGTTGGATTGCTCTTTCTTCTGTTTTCTCTGTGGCTTTGTGCATATCTGTTTTGTTTAAAAAGTAGCCATTAAAGATGTTATTCAGGACTGGTTCTACCATTTTAAGTCATTGAAGTCATCTTTATTTAGGACTTTATAATATATCCCGTCTTTCCCAGGTTTGCTTATTTTAACAAAGACTAAATTAAAAATGAAATCATGTGTGAAAAAATATTTTAAATTCTGAACTCTTTAACCCTTTCCCCCATGAAGATGAAATTTGTTAACTTTCCCTTTACCCTTAATGACAAGTTTTGACACCTTAGTATACATCAATAAAGACAGTTGGGTAGCTATCAGAGTAGTTCCCGGGGTTTTCAAAAGGTATTATACAGCCTATAGACTGAGACTACCCATACACAGGGTGTGTATCTCAATAAATCTCAAATTTATTGAGACTGGAACATTTGTGTAAACCAGAGTCAGCTGCTGCTAGATTAGGCTGTCAGAGTGCACTTTCTTTGAACCTGTTCTCAAGCACTCAAACATTAAGGTTTGAAAAATATCAAAACAGGTGGAAAAGACGGTATCTGCCTCCTCTATCTCTATATATATATTTATATATATATATTATAATTTTTATTTTATTTTTTATTAGGGGTCCAACGATACACAAAATTCACGATTCGGTTCGATACTTTGGTGTCACGGTTCGATATTTTTTCGATACAAAAAAAATGTTCATGCCTTTTCAATTTATCATTTATTAAAATTATAAATATATATTTTAACTCAAAAGTACAGTTTTTAAATGTAATGTTGCTGAAACAACAAAATAAAAAAATAAATCTATCTGATTGAGAAATCACTCATCTTTGGAAAAGAGAGTTTATTACAGAGAAATGGCTCTTTCCAAAATAAAAGCTATACTATACGCTTCTTCTGGGCTATATTCAACAACATATTAAACAGATCGGGTCCCCATAAGGAGACTCGTGTGCTAACGCGGCCAAACGGCTGTCTAAATGACTCGGGTAAAGTTTGTAGCATGCGTGCTTGTTGTTTTTGTCTGCTTCCACTTGTCTTTGCACTAGGATGATGTCGGTGTAAATGTGCAGTGATACTCGTTGTGTTCCCAGTAGTGCTGTCAGCGCTAATCTCGTTAAAATGACATTAATGCCATAACACGGCAAATCTCCGTTAACAAGTTACCGCGGATCGCCCCGTGCTTGGGGCTGGACGGCGTCAACACGTTAACAAGCTAACTGCGCTAACGCACTAGTTCCCACAAATTGAGCATTGCGTGACACATCCGACATACTGTTTTACTTTTGTCCATCAGGGTCATACTTCACATGAAAACCAAGATAGTTCCAAACGCCAGATCTGAATGAGAGTGGGGGAGGTTCAATTTCGGGTAGCATTGAGGCAGTTGCCATGTTGCAACAAGCTTAGCTTCTGTCTTGCTAGCTTGCGCTGCGCTCAGTGGATCTGCACTCGATAGTGCAGCCTAGGCAGAGTAGGTGAACGCAGATCCACTGAGCGCTCAACAAAGACTGCATCGTCAGAAGAAAAGTTGATAAAATAAATAAAAAATGTTGTATTGTTCGATACATATGCGTACCGAACCGAAAGCACTGTATCGAACGGTTCAATATCGATACGAGTATCGTTGTACTCCTAATATATATGTGTGTGTGTGTGTGTGTGTGTGTGTGTGTGTGTGTGGTATATCCATATAATCTTTTCTTAAATACTCCATAGAAACGGCACATGCTGTTGGGTGGGAGGCATTATCTAACACCTCTTTTCTCAACCCCCTTTCTATACATCCAGTCTTTCACCACTACTCCTGTTCTGACCAGCCTCACTGATTATTTAGACTTCCTGCTGGGTCCACTTTAGTATTCTATGCTAGCCTTGCAGTTTCTGACTCAGACACAACAATGTTTCCTTGAAATGTTTAGTACTTATAGGTGATCTGTGCCCATCTTCATCTTGAAGATGTAACCTTGCATTCGTACATTTGAATACTTACATTTCAAGAATTTGCACGTTGTCAGATTACTGCCCTCCCATCCCACATAATGTGGTCTTCTGTGCCAGTGACCACGCTTTCCTCCTTAGACCAGACTATTGGCTGGAGAGGATCAATGCTGGCTGCGACTCAGGGAGGAGATTTCTCCCCTCTGATGGAGTCAGTCGATAGGTAATTTCTCCCGAGACGTGTGGCGGCTGTTACAGTATTGAGCTGCTAAAACCCTTGGGCTCGACCCCTCTGGATGGACTTGGTCGCTAAATATTGATAGACCTCACACATTAATGTAGACTCATGCAGTCACACACACAACCACAATAAGACACAAACACAGTCTGGACTTGTTCTTAAAGAAGCTTTAGTACATAGGTGTCAAACTCTGGCCCGCGGGCCAAATTTGGCCCGCAGCCTAATTACATTTGGCCCGCGAAGCCATACCAAATTACTATTAGAGCTGGCCTACTGGTATTATACAGCTAATATATATATCGTTTAGTATTAAGCTTTGCTTGTTCCATATTAAGTTTTTCAGCAAAACTTGTTTGAGTCCATAAGAAAAGATTCATTCTTATATCTGGAGGAAGATTTTGTTTTTCAATAAATATTAGTGTTAGCCCGCGACTTTGTTCCAGTTTTGAATTTTGGCCCACTGTGTATTTGAGTTTGACACCACTGCTTTAGTACATGGGAAGCCACACTTGTAAAATCTATTTAGTTCCCTAACATCAACTTGTGCCGTTCAGATCCCTGGTTATGGTTTGTGGAAACTTTTTTTGTGTTGGGATATTTACAGTGCTGAGATGGCTGATTACAGGACTCTTAGGTCTAAGGCACATATTGAGAACAATAGTTCTTTAAAGTCAGCAACTGATCCACTCTAATTGTACTCTATAGTAGAGATGGACTGATCCGATATTACGTATCGGTATCGGTCCAATACTGACGTAAATTACTGGATCGGATATCGGAGGGAAATAAAAAATGTAATCCGATCCATTAAATATCAAAAAAGCACATCAAAAAACTTGCGACATGGCGTAACTCGGCTCATAACCGTAGCACGTCGGAGCAGTGTGCTCATGTGATAGAGCGGCTGTGTGTATTTGTAGCCTGAAATCTGGCATTTCATCTCCGAGGAAGTTCTCTCAGAGAGAAGTAAAACAAGTGTGTAAGTTCATCTCTGAATGTTTGTAAAGCATTCCTGCATTAAGCTTAACAACAGATATATGGAGCGACTGCCTCGCCCTCTCCTGCTGCTACTTCAATCGTCAAACTGATTAATGATCAGCTGATCGGCTTTTCTGCCGCGAGTCCGTCTCTCTTGCTTGTTTATCGCCCACTTCGCGCCAGAAAGAGGAAACCAGCGGCTGAACAACAGCAGCACGTTTAAGCTTGATAATCTGTTGTTAGAATTTATTTAATATTACTTTCTACACCAGGATCTTTTTCTACGTAGCTGACGGCTGGTAACCGTGCAGGGGCGGATCTAGCAAAGTTCAGCCAGGGGGGCCGATAGGGCATGAACAGGGAAAAGGGGGCACAGAAACATACTTTTCTTTCTTATTCTCATTTAAAATGTGTTGCTTTTAATAAATAATTATCCGAATCTTACACCCAAAGTTTTAATCTGATGTAAAATGTACAGAAGTCCATTACTGTATATAGTAACTATTAAGTCTAATATACCCCAGTAAGCTATAGTACTTTTTCCTTTGGGAAAATGGTAAATGGCCTGTATTTATATAGCGCTTTAAAGGACCCCAAAGCGCTTTACATATCCAGTCATCCACCCATTCACACACTGGTGATGGCAAGCCACAGCCGCCCTGGGGCGCACTGACAGAGGCGAGGCTGCCGGACACTGACCACCACCACCAGTAGGCAACGGGTGAAGTGTCTTGCCCAAGGACACAACGACCGAGACTGTCCGAGCCGGGGCTCGAACCGGCAACCTTCCGATTACAAGGTGAACTCCCAACTCTTGAGCCACTATCGCCCCATCTAAAAAATGAAGTGTGGAAGCGCCAGAACTCCAGTTCCTCTGACAGCCATCTGAGGCACGCTTGAACACGGAGTCAGTCCCCACAGACTCCAATGTTTAAATGCCGAGCTTACCAGCAATGTAAAGCATTTTTACAGTCTGGTGTGAGACACATATTTTGTACTCTTTAGATTGGTTCCTCCTTGATAACAACTGTTGAGGGTACGAGCTTTTAAATCGTTTTCATGTCTCACCTTGGAGTTATCAGGTGTGCCGACACAGCCGGCTGTGCCCCCTGCAGGGTTTCAACTCTGCTAATTTAAGTCACTTCACTGGATTGTGCTCTCGTGTCTGTAGTTAAGCAGTCTATCAGACAAACAATATTTCCTGGAAGCTTGTCCTTTAGTTTTGATGAATATATTCTAGTAATCAGTCTGTTATGTCCCACTGATTGACCATGTGTCACTTTTGGCTTCAAAAAACCAACATGTTGCAGTCAAACCACTAGTGTTGGTGCTTAAAGATGTGGAGTCCGAAACCAATTGGGTGATGTCATGGTGGCTGTGTCCATCTTTTAAATACAGACTTTTATATAGAGAGCCTGTGATCTGCCTTTCACTTTCCCACCAGTTTCAGACTAAAGTGAAATCAGTTCCACCATTTAAAAAACAAAACAAAACAATGTTTCTGTTAGCAGACTGGAAGAGCACAGATGGGGTCAGCAGTACACTACTGTTGACTTCTGTAACATGTGGTAGTGATTTGAACTGAGATGTGTGTTACAACCAGTCATTGAAGTTTTACTTTGAGTGTCTGGATGACGCACAGGTTTTTTTTTTTTTTTTTCATTTAAAGATCCTAAAGAAAAAATGACCAAATAAGTCAGCAGGAATCCTCCAGAAGGGTTTTTTAATCATAGTAAGTGTGGGAAGCTACACAAGTCCATTTGGAAGTAGAAGCTGAACCCACCCACCAAAAAGTCATCATGATGGTATAACACAGTATTCAATCTCACATAGAGACTGTAATTGAAAAGAGGAATCTAGTTGATATACACTTTCTTGTCTTGATAAGTTTCCATCCTGTTTGGCCAAACAAAATAACCCACTGAGAGATGACACAGTGTAAGAATTAGTATCTGTGCTTCAGCCTTTTTGATTGATTTCTACTGTGTTAGCTTTAACCTCAAAATTTAAGAGTACTTGTGTCCAACCTCGGCTATGCTACAGGAAAAAAAAACCCAACTATTTGATTGAACGACAAACAGCAATATTTTCTAACTACGGACTTACGTGCTTCTACTTTTTCATTGTCTTCTTTAAATTGTCTTTATAGAATTATGCTAGCAGTACTGCACCGTCACCATCATCTCATTTTTCTTCCTCTACAGCGGCATCTAGACGTGGTGACCTCCAAATTTTGGGTTTCTGTCTCCTTCACTGGTTATGTGGGTCTCTGCCTTGGGACGACGTCCTCAAAAATCCAACTCAGGTCCAGGAGGCAAAGACCAGGTAGGGAGTAACTGAGACTGACCGTGTATCCGGGTACTCTCTACAGAAGGGTGGAAGATTTTAAACATCTTTTTTTCTGGATTAGTCTCTTTATTGCCATGAAAAGCTGTTGACTGATGTCGCAGATTTCTGTAGTGAAATTAAATTATAATAATTGCATTGCAGCATCTGTTGCTCTAACAGTACAACATATAGTACCACACACACAGTCTGATACTGGAATTTCACTTATTAACATAACTATAAATCGTTACTACCTTTCTTCCTGTTTCTGCCTTAAAGAAGCATGTGCAGCATAGCATAGGTGTAGTCTGTTTTAATGATGTCCACCCAGACATCACCCAGTCCACCTGTCTGGTTTAAGGAGTGGTAAAATTATATCAAAGCTTTGAGTCTGTTTCGCTTACAGGACACTGCTTGAGCGCATTTCATTAAACAGGATAAGTTTTCTTGTCTGTTGTTGAAGTTATACCTTAGGGCAGATTTTACTGTGTGCTTTTAGAGTTATGGAGCTCTCATTCATTTTGATTGGAGCTTGGATTCATGCTAGGGTGGCTGCCAAGTCTCCTCTGCTTCAGTACTGTGCAAAAGTCTTGAGCCACCCAGAATTTCCTTATCTCTGGGTGAGCTTTCTATAAGACAAGACTTGCTTGTAATTTTTAATGAGGTCTTCAGCAATAGTTCTCCAGGTTTTTATGGTCTTTTAAAGTTTCCATTAATTCTTTTTAAATTTAATGAAAAAGAAACAAAGACTACAAGTGCAAATAAGAGTGTAATGACTTAACAGCTCTGTCTGATATGAGGCTAGATATATATGGAATGTACTCCACAGCAGTGTTGCATACATAATCTACTCCTAATAATTATGTTGAGTGTGTGTAGTTGATGTCAGAGTGAGAAAAACTAATGTTGCTCTGCTCTGCCCGAGTCCATCTCTCAGATCTTTTCTGTTCTCACCTCTTCTGTTTTCACTTCTTCTCTCAGACTGATGGATAATCTGCCACATTCAGTCCAGCAGCTGTCAGTGAGCGGAGCCAGCACAGGTAAGCCAAGGCCAAAGGGCATCTTCAGGTTAGCGAACTTGTTCTCCACTTCTCAGGTTAACGAGAGAATTTGAAAGTAAAACTACAAGCCTTTGGAGGGGAAGAGAAAAATCTTCTTTTGGGTTCTGGGTTTACTGAGAGTCTCTGTTAATAAGAATACAAGATTAGACAGAGCAGCACTTCTTTATTTTTTTAAATCAGTACGTGTTAATGTAGAAACAACATATCTAAGATGACGACTTTTCTAGTCATTAGAATGATGTCATTACTTATATTTTCTCTACAAATGGACTATTTCAAAGATTTTTTACTTATAGAGATATACTGAAGGCAAGTTCAGGTCTAATGGAATATAGCTACAGCCCAACTCTACAGGTGTTTCTGTATTCTTCCACATGCTGCTTGGAATCTGATCCAAGAACTGAGTCAGCACAGTGTGGGTGACTTTTACGCACTGTGTAGGCAAATTGTGTGGCTAACTGCTTGACTTTATACTCCTGACTTCAAAGATTAAGCGGCATGGCCGAATATTTACCGTTTGGTGTTGTGACCTTAGATTCCCATCGTAAATTAAGATTCCAGTACGTTAATAATGCAAAGAGTGCAAAATCCTTTGCTAGCTGGGTGAAAATGATGACGCGTGACACATAAACTTGGTGTAGCTGTGTGGTTATTTGCTGAGCTCAATGAAGAGGCTAAACTTAGTTTGGCTTAAAAATGCCTGAAGTGAAGACAATCTTTAAACTGGATTATAAGAAGAGACGAGGCTGTGACAGTCCAGGCTACATGAAAATGTCCCACCCAGAATAAAACACTGTCTCCTTTTCTCTCACCTGAAGCTCCAGAATAACTTTGTAGCAATTAAACAGCTGTCCCATTGACATGCCTTTCAAAGTTAGTCGTGTTTTATCTCTCCTCTTTATAAGGAGAGGTCACACCTGTGCTATGGCTCGGTGTGTGATGTATGGTTGGGACTAGATTCTCCTCTGCTGACAAAGCCCGGCTGCCCGCCACAGATAAGAGCTGGGGTATGCATCAACCCTGTGTGTGTGTGTGTGTGTGTGTCACCGTGCTACTGCAGTATGTGCCAGACATGTCACCTGGCCAGTGTGTGATGCATCAGGACTGACTGAGTATGACACTTCCACACATGCAGGTCCTTAGCCACGTGCTCGCTTGATCTCCTCTGCGGAGAGATACCACCACACACATAGACACACACACTCAAAAATATACAGGGTGCTTCATTTTCTGAAGATGCACACTTTCTGGAATAGTAACTTTGTAAAAATCCAACCAGATTTAATCAAATCAGTATCACTTAACATATCTGATTCTTGATGTCCACTCTGCTCCTGTCTTCAGATGAGGTGGCCAAATTCCTCCTTTATGTGAACAAACTGGGCTACCAAGAGAAGCCCGATTACCAGTATCTTAAAAACCTGTGGGGCAGTGCTGTCAGGGGAGGACTTGATTTGTCCAAGCCACAGGGAGCTGCAGGGGAATCGCCCACCAAAGATCCTCGAGCCAAGGAAAAGGTGAGGACTCAAAACCTGTGAGATGGTGTGGAAAAAATTTGGCACCACTGACATCTTTTCCTTTATGCACTGAAATCCTGTGAACCCACCTTCATCCTCCAGTAGGTATTTGGCTTCTTACTGAAATGTTGGCTCAGTTGGACATCTGTCTATAGCAGCTCACTTTCTCAGCGGGTGTGGTCACTTCACAGGCGCAGGCGTATTCCAAGATGACAACGCCAGGATTCGTCAGGCAGATTATGAAAGTATGATTCACCACCACAGACTGCTGGCTTTAACCCCAGTGGGAATCTTTGTGATGTGATGGTCTTATTACTCTCACCATTGACTGGCCCTCCTTAAAATGTTTCTCGTGCATCGGAGAATAACCACTATGACACAGAAGCTGAGAATACACAAAAAAAATTAGATCTAAGACTGGTGATAATTGACAGAATTTTACCATTCAGTCAACATTCAACTACTTAAGTGTTTGGCCACAAAGATCCTCATTTCCCCAGCTCAGTCTCTTAACCCTGAGTGCTAAATTGTGACAGCAGTGAAAGGGAGGGCTAACCTGCCCCAACGAGCATGTGAACTAGAGGTGGTCAGGTCTGAAGCTGGAGGGCTGCGATTCTGCCTCAATTTAACAGAATAACTTCTTGACCCCCCCTACTATCAACGGCCCAATTTGAAGGAGTTGATGACACACACTACAGAGCACAGGGTGTCTCCAATTATGCTCCTGATTTCCTCTCCTCTCCTTGTGTCATTTAATTTCCATGCTAAAGTGCTGGCCAGTTTGATCCCTAGTTAAACAGAAGTGGCCATTTACAGGCGGTTTAGTGAGGAGAGTAAATGTCAGCTGAGATAAAGGCCACTGAATGGGTATGTTCACACAATCATTTGCCACTAGTGTTGGATAAATATGGAATTATTTTATGGAGGATTATAGTTTTGTAGTGAGGCAAAGTTTTATTTAAGGAAGACAGTTCAAAGATGGGCTTATGGGGTAAAGAGACTTCACGTGACATTAAAAGACATAGGAGCAAAGCATGCACAGCTGTAGATCAGGAGTTCAGAGGAAATGGCCTTTAGACTGAGGCTTCACACAGAATCTGGACTCAGCAGCAACTTTTGTAGTGATAATGTTGGTGCTGGCATCAGGCAGCAAATATTATCAGTTCTGCCTATGTGTAACATGAAAAATGTGACTGTGTATTCTCCTGGATATTGGTATTGAGTTTGAGTATTTATTTTGGACTTGACAACAGTAACAGTCCAGTAAAAGAAACAAACTGAGAGTCAGTAGCTGAGATGAGGAAGTGGACAGTGAAAGCCTTACCTTCATCTGAGACAAACTGCTGATGCTTGTCTAGCGTCAGCTAATGCTATGTTAGCTCTCCTGCTAGCAGGTGACACACGGTGAAGTAAACGCAGAACACTGAACTAAATTGCACTGTATAGCTTCGTACACTGAAGAAGGCAGGATCTCATATCTGACCCAATCTATCCTCCAGCTGCGTTGCATTAAAGGAGGAGAAATAAGCTCGCAGATAATGTTGTGACTGAAATGAGGTCAGTTAGAAAGCAGTCGTGTCGGCCTCACATCAGCCATCACAGAGATAATAAAACTGCTTTTTGTTTCCGTCAGCAGAAAGCAGGAGGAGCGAGCGGAGTCTCTAGAGCCAAAGCTGCACCTCTACAGGACCATGATGAAGTCCATGAAGGCGCAAAGTCCAAAGCAGTGCCAGCTGGCTACATCAGAGGACCACCCATCAATAAACCTCTGTCAGAACAGGTAAGGCCTCAAACACCTTAACTGTCTCCCTTTATGCAACAGTATGCTGAGACAACATAACCTGAGTCCCATTTTAACATCTCTTGTAAATACAAAAATAACTTTGAAACTAGATTTGAAATACACTGGAATATTAAATCAGAAGGGTTCAGAAGCTTGTGTAACAGTTTACTGTGTGACATTTCTGCTTCCTGCTAAAGTGTCTAAAAGAAAGATCAGAGACTACAGCTGAAGCCGGAGTTAACCTAATGATGAGGTCAGCTTTGACTGACCTGATGTTGCACCTCTGTGTGTACAAGATGACATGAACACCACAAGGCATCCAAACTCTGAGTAAATTACTGTCCAGCATTTTTCAGCCTTTGTGCTACTTTTAAGACCTTTGCACACAAAACACACTGCATTAAAAAGAAATCTGAAAAATGAAGTTACAAACTTCTCATGTAATATATTCAAGGTGAAACACTGGAAGATTTACACAAAATGGATCAAAAATTAGTATTTTTAGACAGAATGACATTCAAATATCTGTCACAGGCACTTTGTTAAAACAGAGTGATCAGCAGGAGACGTACGATGTGTAATATTGCAGGTCATGCATAAAAGCAGTTGGTTTCTCAGTCAGGAGCTGCAGAACTGTGTTGTATATTTCTGTGTTAAAAGTAATACGTGGGTAAACTGTTTTCACTCAGCAGGTTATAATTTGGTTTCTTTGAAGTGATCTCCCACACAGACAAGAGCCTGAATCTAAAACCTCACGCTGCTGTGGACACAGTCATCAGGCACAGATTTTACACACCTCAAAGAACCAATATGGGTTTAAGTAGACGCCAACATTAGAACATTCTTACTGCTTTACCTGCTGTCAGACAAGCCATTACACTCCACCAGCCTCCACTGACAAAAACAGTCATTTTACCTCATAAAACAGGAGCTGTTCACTGCTGCCTCGATTGGTTGGTTAGTGGATTTTGTCCCCTATGGATTCCACTATGAGCACGTTATGAAGATGAAGAATAATTTGGCTAGTGTTTTTGTTTTATTATGAATCTGGACAGGCAGGGGTTACCCACAGCTAAAAATCAGTGGTGGAACAGTGCAGACAACACAGCACCCTGGGTTCTTGTGCGTTTGCCATTAGATGTTGTACTTTGATGTGTTCATCCCTCTACCTGTAATGCACCTGAGAGCTGTGGCTGTTTAAAATACTAAATTTCACTGTCAAATAAATGATCAAGTTCCTGATTGGTCAAACTGCCTTTTATTTGTTTGAATATAGAAGGAAGAAGTTCTCCCTGCTGTCAGAAGGTCCCCGAGGCAAAGGCCTGTGTGCAGTTATGAAGACATTGACAGTGAGGAAGAGGAAGAAAGGCCCAAACCCATTGCTGCACGTGATCTCAGAAGTCCTCCAGTAAAGCCCAGAGCTCAACCCAAACAGGTGTGAGGCCACAGCTTGGGCAGTTTGAACCTGTTTTACACTAAAGGCTACAAAACAACTATTTACACCTGACTAAATCTTTACGATGTGCTGTAGACTCTTCAGTTAGGTTGTTCCTCCAGATTTCTAAAGGTTACAAAGAAAAAGCAGAATTGAAAGTTGACACCTAAATGCTTCAAAGTGCACACACTTGAATTACCTTCTTTAACAGAAACGTAACCCCACAAGGACAAGCAGCAAAACAGATGACGTGCCCCTGATCTCAGCGAGAATGGAGCGCCGAGTCTTCCCACAAAGGAGAAAAGAAGAGCGAGCAAACCGTGACATGGACAGGCAAACACACACACACCAGAGAGCGGTGTACAGCCATCCAAAGTACTGGGATAGCCAGCTCTACTACAGAGATGCTTTGGGTAAATGGGAAGAGTCTGTTCCCAAAAACTCAAGTCCTGAAGCCGGTCCCCAATGGAGTGAATGGCTGACGTCCTGGTTCCTCTTTCTGGGCGCCTTTCTTTTACTGCTTGCTGTTGTCAGAGTTTGCCAAAGTACATTGAAGCCCCTTTGAGGAGCTAATGGATCGACGAGTTTTAACAGCTCCTTTCAAAGCTCCTTCCCAAAGTGGAGATGGAGCAGCCGGGAACACAAAGCCTCTCATCAGGACTTCTGGGCTGCCATTTTCACAGTGATGGGCTGAAATAGAAGGACAAGCCTCAGTTTATTCTGCCTATTAGATGTTCTGTAAAGGTAAACATGCGATGAAAGATTTCTTTATGATAAAAAGATGAAGGGGGCTCTCGTTTCTGACTGCAACTCACACGCTCGAATAAAACAGTCTTTGACTTTGAATCGGTGGCGAGCTGCATTCACAGACACGCAGTATCACACGCTTACTCCTTTATCAGACGAGGAGTAGCTTCAGTCAAAGTGTATGAATGCAGCACATTGTTGAAAGCGCAGTGGCAGAAGAAAAGGCTACAGGATGTATAGAGGCATGCTAATTAATAAGCTGAATGTCTATTGAGGGCTTTCTGAAGGCAGCTGTCAGTCACACTGTGAGGCACACACATACCTTACTGCAGTAAGGACACTCTCCAAAAACAATGTTGAAGCTCTGCCTGCTGGAGTGCAGCGCTCGCAGCCACTGAAGGCAAAAGAGAAAAGATCAAATCATTACCTTGAATCTGATGTGTGGCTCATAACAGCACTTTCAATATACACTCTGTACAGCTATGTTTAAGATTATCCAGCACCCTTGAAGCATTGAAGGGCTCTTTTTTTTAAGTCGATTAGTGTCCTGCGATTTGTTTCTGAGTTTCAACGATATCTGGCCGTCCAGCATGTCACCGAGGACAGAGTCCAAACAGAGTCATCTGTGCTCATTTCCTGTGTGTCGTAAGGCTGCGCTAGTCCAGTTCTACCTTTGATCATATCTGACTGTCACTCACCTTGAGCAGCCCACCTGTTGAAACACTAAAACACTGATGGCTAATGAACACAAATCGTTTGTGCCTGATTAAATTAAATGCTGTTTAGAAACACTGTTTACAATATGTATGTCCTCAAAGGGGAATCTGTATTCATGTGCATGTTTACTGTACCTGCAGCTCACTGAAGGCAACAGGATAAGGCTTTGTATTATGACTGAGTGAAAATGGCAACTGTAATGCGCAAAACTTTGTTCATTTAAGCAAATAAATGAAATAGATGTTTATAACTGTGTCCACTACTCAGGAGGAACCCTTACAGTGTTTGAGGAGGGAGCACTGTAAACTCAAGTCAAAAATGGAGAATTGTGTCCCAGAGGCATGCTGGTGGTCCTGAGGGACTTGAGAAGAAGTGGGATTTTTTTTAATTATTATAACCAGATCAGTTTTTTGGTCATGTTGTAGCTTTGAAGTAGTCCGGGGTAAATCTTAAACTTTCTGAGATTATAATATGGGTGATGTGACAGTCTAGTTGTTGGGCACATGTCATATGAACCCATACATCCTAAGCAGTGAGTTCATGCTCAGTTTTTTACCCACATACAGCCACACATGCTTTTTCAAAAAGTCATAATTATACAGTGTGGTGGTTTCCACGCTCATCTAACAAACAAACAAATCCTTTTGCATCAGGAAGACCATCAGGTCCAACCTACTTGCTGTGGTGAGCCTTTGAATAGGGAAACAACCCAAAGTAGCTTCCATGAATATATCCATTGCTCAAAGAAAGGAAAAAAAAAAAAAACTTGATAATTTTGGTTTCCACTGACCGCTGTTATGTCATTTTATTCTTGAGAAATCACATACTGTATGACAGCAAAGATTATTCAACTTGAATATTTCTATATCAAGATATGTCAGCTATATATAAAAAACATTTCCGTAATAAGTCATATCACTGTGGCTTGACATCTGGGCTGTTGTCATGTCAGACATCTTTATTAGAGATGGCACGATACCACTTTATGTCCCATACCGATATGAATCCGATATAGTGTTTTTTTAATCAATAAAACAGTTTTTTTTTAATATCTTGCTGCTTTTTGTATAAGTTCATACTCAAGTAAAAAAACAAACACTAAAGCTATTCTGTTATACCTGTATGCAAAAAATACACTGCACTCAAAATATTTTATAGTTCAGCAAAACTGATCAATCTAAAAAACTTAAACCTGCTCCATCCTCCCTATTCTGGTATTTTAAAGAGTAAGCAACCTAACTAGTGGGGCTCTAAAACTCCCAGCAAAAAAAAAAAAAAATAGGGAACCACCCCCCACCCTCCACCTCATGATGCTTAATCGACGTAATCAACTTTAATTTGATGCAGTGTGAAAAAAAATGCACAGAAATCAATTATTTTTCAAGAGTAATTAAATACATACAACATCTTTCTTCAACAAAATTGCAGACTGCACAGATCATACCTTCCCAAAGGAAAAAGTACTATAGCTTACTGGGGTATATTAGACTTAACAGTTACTATATACAGTAATGGACTTCTATACATTTTACATCAGATTAAAACTTTGGGTGTAAGATTCGGATAATTATTTATTAAAAGCAACACATTTTAAATGAGAATAAGAAAGAAAAGGATGTCTTTGCCCCCTTTTCCCTGTTCATGCCCTATCGGCCCCCCTGGCTGAACTTTGCTAGATCCGCCCCTGCACAGTTACCAGCCGTCAGCTGTAGAAAAGGATCCTGGTGTAGAAAGTGATATTAAATAAATTCTAACAACAGCTTATCAAGCTTAAACGTGCTGCTGTTGTTCAGCCGCTGGTTTCCTCTTTCTGGCGCGAAGTGGGCGATAAACAAACAAAGAGACAGACTCGCGACAGAAAAGCCGATCAGCTGATCATTGATCAGTTTGATGATTGAAATAGCAGGAGAGGGCGAGGCAGTCGCTCCATATATCTGTTGTTAAGCTTAACGTGGGAATGCTTGCTCCGACGTGCTACGGTAGTGAGCCGAGTTATGCCATGTCGCAAGTTTTGAGGTGCTTTTTTGGTATTTAATGGATCGGATTAAATTTTTTTATTTCCCTCCAATATCCGATCCAGTAATTTACGTCAGTATCAGACAGATACGTAATATCGGATCGGTCCATCTGTAATCTTTATATACATAGTCTATATTCTCCTTAAAAAAAATTTCTGTTTAACTTCCAGGACATTGATCTGGTCATCTGAGTAGCAGAGGGCAGACAGGGCTGTAGAAGGCCCTTAACTCATCAGCAGGACTGGTATCTGCTTGCATGCCACAAATACAGAAACAGACTTCATGAGGGTCATCTTACAGCTGACGTCCTCCAGTGGGCCCTGTGCCCCAGTGGAGCCCAATTCTGGTATTCTATGACATTTGCATTTGCCATAGAATACCAGAATCGGCAGTTGCACCATTAGTGTGGACCTGCTACAAAATGGACTACCTTGCTGTATTAATTTTTTGTTCACTGTGATTTTCAGGATGCCTCCGAATTCAGCCTTCTGTAGGTTAATAATTTGCATTTCCATCAAATGATATTGCATCCTTTTGTTCCTAAAACATAACACATGTATACATATCCACTGAAGTGCGACGTGTTTCAAAAGCTTTCGGTTTTGTGTTGCCTACAACATTATTGAATTCTTCATATTAACTTGCATCAAACGTGTCAAATAGTTCATACACACATATTTCATTGAGACTTACTGAGTTAATGTCCAGTTTTAATGTAAGGCCAATGATGAGCCATTATATGCAGCTTGCATTTTTTTCCCTCTCATCTGTTATAAAAAGCTGATGTGAACACATCTGTCTGATCTCATTGTTCAATCTAAAAATGGAAGAAACCCTACTGTAAACCTCAAATTGTGTGTGTGTGTGTGTGTGTGTGTGTGTGTGTGTGTGTGTGTGTTCATACCT
Organism: Mchenga conophoros; assembly: GCF_057382185.1. Classification (NCBI taxonomy): domain Eukaryota; kingdom Metazoa; phylum Chordata; class Actinopteri; order Cichliformes; family Cichlidae; genus Mchenga; species Mchenga conophoros. The sequence goes on along the minus strand of NC_140538.1, from coordinate 30,233,117 downwards.
CATAGAGACAAGTCTGGTGGAAGGGCTGCCCACAGCGAGGGTCATTACACACCTGATCAGGGATGGCAGCTTCAAGTCGATATGAATAGCAGATGCCACACTCAAGGTTGAAACTCTACACGGACAGAGAGCAGTGAATGTGCATGTGCAGCATGCTTGTTGGCACAAACTGTCCTCACACACACTAAAGCACACACACTCCACACGTCACCCCGTAACTCCTTTCTCCCTGCTCATCGTTGCATTTTGGTGTAATGAGTAACTCCTGTTTTCTTTGGGGGTTTTTCCTGCAGCTATCCATTAAAAGAGACGATGTCAGAGGAAAGAAAAAAAAAAAACAAAAATCAACATCTGGTCAACTCAACTTTTTTGCACTCCTCTGAATGTTAATGAAGCGGAGGCATTAATCACCGCGGCGACAGTGGATAAACAGGACACCCTTTCAACCCATCCGGAGAGAGGGGAGGGGAGAAAAACGAGGGCTTAAAAAAAAAAAAAAAAAAAAAAGAGAGAGAGACAAATGGTTTTTCGTGATTAAAGCGGTTTGATAGTGCAGAGAATTCTGCCATCTTTGTTATTCTAATGATCTTATCTGTAAACAACCCAATTAAAGGAGAACCGGAGCCCACCTCTAAGAAAAACAAAACACACAAAGAAAAATGCGGAAAGAAACGGGAAAATAAGCAGCAGTGTATGTCCGCCCCCTTAGAACTCTGAGCTCAAACAGGAGAATGTATGCAGAGATGTAAACACACACACACACACACACACACACACACACACACACACACACACACACACACACACACACACACACACACAGATGAAGGGACACGTTTGAAATGGAAAATGGGGCAACTATGTGACATACAGATTTTTCGTGGGTGGCAGGTGATGGGAATTCGATCTCCAAAACATCCTGGAGGTTGTGCAAGACGCTGGAGTCCGGGTTCCTGCCAGCAGACCACAGACAGCTCCTTCACACACTAATTAACCACATGCAAATGAGCCTGCAAAGACACTGGGGGATGATTAGGAGACTTTCACTACTGCTATATAAAATGTAAGAAAAAAAAAATAGCAGGAACATTTGAGCTGCCTCAGACTGTACAGTGGTGGAGGGGAATTTACTGAGATGTGTGTCATGCAGGGAGGCAAATGTTAAAACCTGGGGTGAAATTTAAATCTGTACCCAGCTTCATTTGGAAATGACTTTTTTCCCTTCTTCCCCTGAGTGTTAATCAAATGGTTCTCTGCTCTCTGTGCAGGGATCCACTTAGACACTGATAATGCTCCTGGATGTAAAGATAAAAAGAATTGGAGTTTGAATGGCAGATATGCTCACAAATAATAAAGAAAAGACCAAAACCAACAATTAAAACACGGATGACACTTTGTTATGGACACGGTGGAAAAGCTGCAAACACCACAGATGAGTTGTTCTTGTGTTTTACCCTTTCGTAGTACACATGCTTGTATAAAACATGGGCACATGGTGACAGTGGGAAGAAAAAACTCCCTTTTAGCAAGAAGAACTGGGGGGAGTGAGACAGGACAAAAATGTTGGCAAAACGAAGTAGGTGGGTCCTGAGATAACCTTTTCTCAGCTTTGAGGTGACTGAAGTGACTGCCAGTGACAGCACAGGATACCGGGGACCGACATGACCTGGTAGGAAATCAGGAACCAGAGCCTGGAAGGTGGGAAAAGTGGTCGGTCCATTGAGGCAGTAGTGAAAGACACCTTATGGGCAATTTTCTCATCTGGGAGTTTCACAGAATGCAGTTTTGTCACATATTCACGCTGGAACAACTACTCCATGGTGTCTGCAGCTGTGTGTCTACTTCCACAACAGACAAGAGGGCCTAAGTTCAAATACATAATCTAATATTTTTGTAGACGAGGCCTCAGGCCTGTGTGCTGTTTGGTGAAGGGCAGGTACCATTCAGGGAGTTCCTCTGAGCTTTTAATCTAAAAACAGCTCACTGCTCTGAGAGTGGCTCAAAATGCTCTCTGTGCAGGTCAAAGATAATGAGCCAAAGGATGCTAAATCTAAGATAGATAGATGGTGCAGACGTGGATGAGAATGCTCTGCAGGTCCAGAATGTGCTCTTCATTCACAGCGGTTTTTGATAGGAACCACAACACTTGCTTATTATTTATAGTTAAATAATAAGTAAGTGTTGTGCAAGTATTGATGGGTTTGCTTTTTTCCATTTGATTTGTTGACAGTAATGCAAAAATCATATCATAGTACATCACATAATGTGATGTACTATGACATCCACCATATTCTTCAGAAAGTGTGTGACATTCAGAGCTCAATTTCTGCTCAAAGAGATTCTGCTGAATTAGCATGTGAAAGCTCAGTGACTGAGAAAACCTTACCACAAGTGCATGTTAGCGTTTAGCTTATTCCTCAGCGGAGTCACCACTGAAACAAAACACAAGAAATCATGTGGAATTGGATGGAAATCAGAATAGTAATAACAGCCTTAAATTAGATCTGCAGTCACATTTCAAGCAGCTTCAGATACACTATCACTGTATATAAGGCCCTGGAAAATTAGACTTCCTTTAAAAAAAAAAAAAAAAAAAAAAAAAGCACTCTGCATACCCTCAAACAACATCTCTTATTGGACAAAGGCCCAGATCAGCACAGACAGCGGCGTCACCGCTGTTAGATATGAACCATGGTTGCTTGTGCCGTTCCACAGGGGAGCTTTGTCTCCGTGCAGCGCTCATCACTCTCGCTGTTTGTTATTCCTACATGCAAAAAGCAATATTTCTATGCGACCCCCTGTATTTGAGGGTCGCTGCCTGCCTCCCGTCTTGGTGGCTGAAGTGTGCGTGTGTTTAATATCTTTTGAGTTGCATTGCTAGGCAACAGGCTAGGAGTCGCGTGACCTTGGGTTTACAGAAACAATGGCCGACAATTGACGGGGACTTAAATAGAAAACTGGAGCCCGAGCTCGCCTGCTGACTGGCTCCGGTGTTGCTGCGCTGGGAATGAAGATGTGCCACTCTGGAAGCAGATCCTCTGACACAACAACGCACAACAGTCAACACAACCAGAGATGTGTGGAGAGCAAAAAAAAAGTGCTATTTTCTTTCACAGCTCGTAGCTTCTCACCGATCTGATCTGAATAACGACAGAATTTAGACTTTATTGCCTCATCTGATCCTCAGCTGCTACGTTATTGTGTGAAGACAGGCAGGATGCACAGGCCTCAGGAAGATCCCATTTATGAAACTACTACTTTGTTTTTTAATTGAACTCATTTAAGTTAAAGTCCAAGAAGCAATGCTTGAACGTGGGCGTCTTAGTGACTGTCACATGCATGTCACCTGATAACTGTGTATTTCCCATGCTGTATCATTGTCAGTTAGTTTTGGGGTTATAATATTGCAGATGAGCTCTTGCGCTGCCTGCAAACACACTTTGACTCCCAGGTCATACCCACCATGCTCTGCTCCTAGCAGGCAGCATTCTGGCAGCATCTTTGGGTGTCGGGGATCCACCTCTACTTTGATGGAGACGTTGTTTCCTGCACACATACACACAGATCCACTTATAAAGACCAGTGGGTAGTTAGGTGGTTGTAATATTTGGTTGTATTATGGTCTGTGAAGCGGCATCAAGATCTGCTGATGTGTGGAGCAGTACCAATGGCGATCCGCCTCGTGGTGTCTGAGTGACATGGTTTTTCCGGTTCCAGAATCCAGGTCTTGCTATCAATCTCATCCAGAACATCCCAGAACTCTGACAGGGACTCCAAAACCAGCAGGAACTGGCTGTGGAGCTGCTCCAGAGTGCTCTAATAAACCAGACCAGAAGAATTATACTGCTGTAAGAGCAGTTAGTTTGATACAACTAGCTTCTATTATCACAGGTCCCAGTCTGACCTGCTAACTATGAGCACTCCTTACTGCTTACATTTGATTATTAGCAACCAGGTGCTGATAATCAAATGCACTTAGGAAGTATGAGCACTGTAGAAGCAGAGGTTTTTGACAGTTTGCAGGTCTGAAGCATCCAGGTCATCCCAGCATAATTACAAATGCTGAGTAATTAAAAAAAAACAAAACCCTGAAAAACAGCATTTGGACATTCATCTATCGCAGAGACGTAGAGTCAAATGTGAGCCCATCTGAGACCAAGGTGGAGATGTGTGACTGTAATGCAGAGCCCCATGTTTGGCAAAAACCTAACACAGCACGCAAGCACAGGCAGGAGGGGGATGATTTGGGTATTCTAGATAAGTATTCTAGAGTCAAATGTGAGGCCATCTGTCAGGCCGCTAAAGCTCGTGTCAAGAAACAAGACAATGATCCCAAGCACAGCAGCACATTTACAACAGAATGGCTGAAGAGAAAAGAAAAGAAAAGAATCACGATGTTGCAACGGCCCAGTCAAAGTCCAGAGATGTCGTGGTGGGACCTTAAGAGATCTGTGTATAAATGAATGTCTGCAAACCTCAATGAGCTGAAGCAATGCTATGAAGAGGAGCAGGTCAACATTCCTCAACAATGATGTGAGACACTGACTCTGCCTTAGAAAATGATTTCTTTAGGTTATTGCTGCTAAAGTGGCTCTACAAGCTAATGGTGGAGTGGAGTTTTTCACATGGCTGGAGCACGGCTCGTGCATCATTCCTGTCCTAGTTTTTTTCTATCTTTATCATATCTGTAAGATTATAATGATTTATTAGTGAGCTTGAGATATATTAGTGGGGGTAAATAGGAACTAGCTGCCATTTCTAATACATGTTCAAAATAAAAATGAGTGGGACCGAGCTTAAATCAATCTCAGAAAAAAACATTTAAAATCTCCTAGGCAGTTCCAACAATTTTACAATATTCAGTTAAGATATAACCAGTTTAAGTATTCTGGTTATATCTGTAAGCAGGTACCTGTAAACAGTTAACACAGAGTTCTTATTGGACAAATTGTTTGGTTTTCAAAGTCAGTGACACAGGGCAGGTTTTTAATATGCCATTTCAAAAGGTTAATAATTACATATAATGTTTTTAATGCCAAAGCAAATGCACAGAAGACATGCTGCCATGTTTCATTTGAAAATTAAAGTGAACTCAAAGTGTAGACAGCAAATGGACAGTGAGTGAAGACTGTATAAACTTGAGGTGCACACACATGGTTACACACACACAGAAGAGAAAGGGAGGCTGATAGAGGTGTGGGAGAGCAATACAGATGGAATGAGAAGGAAAAAATTAGAGGAAAAAATGAACCAAAAATTATGGGTCATTGTGCCAGCACAGTGCACACAATTAAGCATCGTCCAGGTGCCGAGAGCCTCAGCAATTACAGCCCAATTAATGCCAGTGGTATGATTACGGTTACAGCTCAGGATAACTGCGCTAGACACAGTTCAGAAGGAGAAAAAAAAGAAAGAAAAAAAAAGGAAGAAGAGCTGGTAATTGAATTCCTGCTGCATCTGAGAAGAGAACACGCGTAAGAGTGGCAAACTGTAGGAAAGTATAAAAGAGAGTGAGTCTGAGCTGAGATTTGCTCTTTGGCCATCTCAATCAGTCCTCTTTATCTATTTATGACTGACCTCAATTTGACTCCTAAAAGCAGCCAGGTTGAAATTATTCACTTCTCTTTACTTGGATGCTGTTAAATTTTACTGTCTTTAACCCCCTTTTTACAATTTCTTTTATTTGTTCACTATTGTAATTTCTTTCACTCTGTAATTTTATAGAATTGCAAAAGGATGCCGTCAACGTGACATTTTACTGAGAATGGATGTGAGCATGTTGCCAGCATGAACATTTTCTTCTATGGAACAATGGACAAATTATTATTATTTTAAATCGCTCATTATATGTAATGTTATTTATATATACATATATATACACATATATATACACATACACACACACACACACACATATATAATACCAGTAGGCCAGCTCTAATAGTAATTTGGTATGGCTTCGCGGACCAAATGTAATGGGCCACAGTTTGACACCTATGATCTACAATGAAGTCCTCACCCTATCACTAAGCTTGTGACCAAAGGTGAGTATAAGAATATAGACGTATCCAGTACAGTATCCACATCACCCCAATAACTTTGTCAACTATTTTACCTCCTTTTCCCAAGGCTGTGCTTTGTATAGGTAAGGTAGTACTGCTTTTACAGATATAAGCAGACAGGCTATAGCAGACAGCTCTCCCGTTGGTAATTTGAGTCACTGAACATAACCGTACATACCTGCTGTCATTACGTGATAACTTAGCAATCCACAAATCTGACCAAATACAGTTACTTCTGGCTCCAAAGAGCCAACATGGCAGCAGCCAAAACACACAGACAATATACATATATTTAAAAAAGGATGTAGGTTAGGTATGCAAGTAATAAACCTACATACCTGTGGTTTCAAAAAGACTTCTGTCCCATAGAAGCGACGAGGTTGAACTTGACCTCTGTAAACACTTTAGTGATGAGTTTATTCATTGGGTCACTTCTTCCAGGTCATAGTGAATAAACAATGAGTCAGTTTACTAAATTTTAGTCATTGTAAGTATTAGAGATATAGAGATATATGAAAATTAGTTCAGAACTAATGGGTAATGCCAAGGTGCCTATAGAGTACATGGTCTGAACCAACTAGGACTGCAACTTTTCAATTTATTATACAAAAGGCAATCACCAACATTTAACAGCAAGTTTGTATTTTCATGCAAGGATGTGTATTCAGGAGGGGCTTTTTGGGTCCACTGCTTAGCCAGTCACACACAGAACTTCCATCATCTCTCATGCTTGTACTTTTTGGTCGTTAGAAAAAGAAAAAAAAACAAAAGAAAAAACACACACACACACACACACAAACCATTGTATAGCCTTCAAGCACACAAAAACTGCATACACACCAAGGTTCCACACAAATGCACAGAGTGGCACGTCTTGGCCCTGCAACAGAGCAGGCAATAATTACTCATTCAAATGAACATGTCAGGACTGCCGACAGACAAGCCCTTCCCCCCACCACACACACCCTTCACACATCAGACAAAAACACACTTGCCACAGATGCAAGCGCACATACACAAGCATATACACACACTTCATGTTGCAGTGTGGGAGAGATCCATCAACGGCCCAGCAGGCAGACAGGCTCCATACGGTAGCGCTGTTCTAAGCTGGTCCTCACTGTACGCCTGCCATGTATCAGCTCGCCAACACAGACACACACACACACACGCCCATGCATTAGCATCTCTCTCCTCACATTCTCTGTCGCTGGTGTTTCCTCTCTCTGATTGACATAACGCATTTCACAGCTCCTTTTTTGTCACTCTCCAAACATCCTCACTCCTGAGGTCTAAAAGTCAAACTGGTCTTTACAAAAGTGCACATCAAATTGGCACAAAGGACGTGCAATGTCGAGATACAGAGTGCCACCGTATTTTTTTTAACGATGGATTAAGTGACTGTTTGCGTAAAAATAAATAAATAAATCAAAACGTGCGTGCGTGTGTGTGTGTGTGTGTGTGTGTGCGCGTGCGTGCGTGCGTGTGTGTGAGAGAGAGAGAGAGAGAGAGAGAGGGAGAGAATGAGCAACATCCGACTCCGAGGCAGTGACGGAGATAAAAAGCAGCACCAGAGTGAAAGAAGAAAGACGGCAAACAACAATAATGAGGAGCCAAAGAAATACAAAGAGTCCACAGCTGGTTTTACATCAAAGCACTTTTATGCCAATTATAGTGGACTAAATTTGAGGGGCTGAAAGAAAATGTCTTAATAGAGCAGGTGGAGATGTGTTTTGTCAAATTATGCAATATGCAGCCGAAGATGAGTCAAGTGGATCAGTGTAGTCCTTAATCAGAGTTTGAGTCTCCGAGAGCCTCAATACATTACAGTACAAAACTCTGACAACAATAAAGAATTTCTAAAATATCAATTACAAAAACACTGACACACACACACACACACACACACACACACACACGCCATGTAAAAGCCCGATTCTTGTGACATTACACAGTCACATAAGTTATTCACAGGACTCTATGAATCCTTGTAAAAAACTAAGTAGACCACATAATTCAATAGCTTATAGAACCAATTTAATACCAATATCGATTCATCAATCCATCGATTTTTTCTGGGGCGGGTCGTGGGGACAGCAGCCTAAGAACAGAAGCCCAAACCTCCTTCTCAACGGCCACCTCCTCCAGTTTATCCAGGGGGGCACCAAGGCATTCCCAGGCCAGCCGAGAGATATAATCTCTCACACGTGTCCTGGGTTTGCTCCAGGGCCCTTCTCCCAGTGTGAAATGCCCAGAATACCGCGCCCAGGCGGCATCCTTGTTACATGCCGGAACCACCTCAACTGGCTCCTTTCGATGTCTATCCTGAGCCCCTCTCGGATGGCCCAACTTCCTCACCCCATCTCTAAGGGAGAGGTCTGCCACCCTTTGGAGAAAGCTCATTTCCACATACATCAACCGGTAAATCAAGAGCTTCGCTTCCATAAAAATTATCAACAGAATCGGTGACAAAGGGGAGCCCTGGTGGAGTCTAACACCCACCGGGAACGAGTCCAACTTATTGTGGCTATGTGGCCCAAGCTCTTGCAATGGTTGTACACCAAACACATGTAGACTGCTTGGACAAACTCCCATGCACCCAAGTATCCTCGACAGGGTAAAGCAGCATTAACATTTTCTGTATGACTTTATCAACCTCTCACATTGCTGTAAAAGAATTTTGTCCTACTTATGCTTACCGCATTTCTTCAGTTCATGGAGGTTTGTGGATATGAATGCATGACTCTTTAAGATAAGTTGAGTGTAAGTCTGACCATTGCAAAATCATTGCAACAGCTTGATACTTTTCTTCTTCAGCCATTCTGTTGTAGATGTACTGCTGTGTTTGGGATCATTTCCCTGTGGCATGACTGAATCTTAGCCAAACTTTAGCTGTCAGTCACACATTTGAATCTAAAATCCTTAGAGATATAGAGTTCATAATTTACTCAAAAATGAGAAGGTGCTCAGGTGTAGTGGCTGCAAAATGAACCCAAATCATCAACTACTCAACCACCACCAAAACATAACAGCATATGAGCACAAACTGTGCTCATATGTGCATTATCAACAAACATCTCCTCTTTAATGTCTTCCAGTGTCCAGAGACCACTGTTTCAGAGGTCTCTACTTTGTTCAGATGCAAATTTGCAACCCTAAGCAATGTTGCTTAGGGTTTTTGTTTATTTGTTTTGGGTTTTTTGGGTTGTTTTTTTTTTACAAAGAATTTATTTTACAAAGAATTAGAAAAGAGTTCTCTTGGCAACCCTCCCAACAAGCCAATCTTGTTCTGACTTTTCCTAACAGTACTGTCATTAATTTTAACACGTTAAATGAGGCCTCAGAGTCTGAGGTCTATCTCGAGTTTTGTTTTTACAATTTCTCTGACCACTGCGTGATGTGACTTTCAGGTAAATCCTGGGAAGATCACGAATGTATCAAAAGTTCTGTTTCTATAAAGGTGGCCAATACTTGCTGATGATCAATTAATTGAGCATTGATTAGAAACACCTGGCTGCTACTCACCCTCTTAATTTCTATGAAAGCAGTAAAGGTGTGCTTAGTTTTTCCTCAGGACTGCGTCCTGTGAAAAACTGTTTTTAAAATACTGTAACTGGATGTTTATTACAGGCTTTAAAGCCTGGTTCACGGTTCCAGCACTACTTCTACAAGTGCATGCTCAGTCCACTGTCAGCGAAACCTTACTATCGTAAAACTAAATGTGACTGTTATATGGATGCATGCACGAATAATACTGCACTTGAGTTTTAGAAAGCATAACAATGAGGGGGCAGCAAAATCCAAAGAAAGTTCACTTGGTTGGTTTTTTTATATTCATTTTTAACAGTTAGTTATACATTGGTGTAATAAATAGGGCATATTACTTAGTGTTTGCACATTGAGTTTGACTGGCTTAATTTATCTGTGCACATTTACAGATGTTACACAGTTCCTGGGTTTTATTAGAATAATTTTTTACATGAAAAAAAATTGGGGATGTGCCATCCGCACGTTTATTCTAATCCAGTAGTGGGTGCGCAGTAGTCTGGGATTTCACCATCTTTTACTGTGAATGTAAATCTTCAGTAATTTTAGAATCTGCAAACTTCAAGATCTTTTGCCACAAAGTAAGAATGGGTGGATAAATTATACTAAAATTAAATAAAAAGCATGAAATTTAAAAAAAAAAACAAAAAAAAAAAACATTACACCCTGAAGTTTAACCAAACATTTTTAATGCATTATGGTGTATCCTTAGCAGAGATTTAATCCTAGTTCATCTTGCCTGAAATCACGAGAATGTTAGAATGTGTGAAATGTATTGAGAATTCATTTAAGATGGGTTTTTATTTTAAAACAAACTTTAATATTTGACCCTCAAACTAGCATTTTAAGGTTTAATCTGATGTCAGTATGGATTCTTGTGGTATTGCTTTTTAAGTGAGCTTTCACTGACTTCATACATTTAAAATATTGGGATTTTTTTTTTTTTGATGTGTCAGATATTTGTTGTGAGTTAAATCTTTTAGATGATATGTTTCTGAAACAAAGGTCGAAAGTGTGACATATAGCAACCTAGAAGCATTTGACATTCACTGAACAGAAGTAAAACCTCTTTAGACAGACACTGTGCGCAGCTGTGTATATTCACTTACCTGTGCTGTCCAGTTTATAGCTAGTGGCACTGGCAGGTCAGCTGAGCATTCGGGAGTCTCTGCAGGATGCTGTGTGTTAAGAAGATGGGGTAATACTGCGGCATATATTAAGACTTCATTAAAACAAAAGCAAAGTGATCTCCGAATTCTGATTAAAAAATGTGCATCAGGAAGTTGGGCATCATAGTTTAGCAATTAGGCTTAAACTGGGATTTCTCAACATGCTAGAAAAGTCTGCTATAATAGGTCAATAGCCTCTTATAATTAACATTAACAGCCACCCTGTATTTATTTAAAACAGTCTTGTTATTAAGACTTTATTGGCTCAACTTTTTAAAGAGCTGAAAAATACATTTTGGTCAATATATATGAGCAGCTCTTTTTTTTCCCCCTGTTCACCTTCAGCATCATACTACTCTGTCCTCATCCTCTCTCACTCCCCTGCCTTCCAAGCCTCCATGCGTCCGTGCCAGTGCTGCCTCCTCCCTGGCTGTGCCTGGTGAGGGATGACCTGGCGCTGGATTTGGCGGAGGCAGCTGGAACACAGGGAGGACTTGGAGCTGTTTTTTTACAGTGCCAAAAAGTTGAGGAGGGCCAGGTAGGCAGGTGGGCACAGAGTGGGGTACCACCACCCTCCTTTGTCCCTGGTGGATGTCATCTGGGCTTAGCTAAGCACCAGCTCACCATGATATCCACCCACCATGCCCAGAATATGCTTCCCCACTCTGACTTACAAAAAGTAAAACATTCACTTGAAAAGTTTTAAGTAATTCTGCTGTCAAAATCTCAAAATTAAACAATTAAAAGAATAAAAACAACCCTTATTCTATGTGTGGAAGATAAGCTGCAGAGCTCACTTCTTCAAGTATCCATTATGTAACCTATTTTTAAAGGATGAAATATTTTTTGTTGAATTATAAATTGTAATGTAAAGCAAAAACAAAATCTGCGTGTGCACAAGTGGCACACCGCTTTGGTTGCATCCTTAGGTTTACCTCTTTCATCTGGTTTAAAGCCAAAGAAATCCCAAATTGGTGACTTTATATTCTTTAGTGCTGTCAGCGTTAACGTGCCGTCATCACTGAACTGATGACATACTGACATGGATTAATTGTTAACGCGATTTACAATTAACCCATCTGGAGTGCAGACTGAGTCAAAATCCTTGAAACGTCTCTGTCAACGTTTTTCGGGCAGTTTGTCCAAAGTTTGTTCATTCTGCGCTTCAGATGGTTTGAGCGCGTTAAAAATTTTAACCACGTTAATTGTGATGACCACGGTTAAGCCGCGTTAACGCTGACAGCTTCTTCTTTTTTTGTGGGGGGGAGGAAATCGTCCGTGTTTGGACTTCTGTGTTGTAAACACGCAAATCAGTCCGTGCATGATAACATTGCTCTGCCCATCAAAAAGTCTGCGCATCCACGAATATATCGCCCATCTGTGATTGTTGGACTGACGATTTCTGGTTGGAAAATTTTTACATATTGCCCAACCCTACACTAGTGAGCAGCACTGTGCTGACTTTAATTAATTTACAGATGCAACCTATGCAGCGCTCATTTAAATTTCCACTTTGGCGATGCATGATGACATTTAAATTTATCCTTTATCCTGATTTCAAAAATAAATTGTCTCATTATTTTTCAAAGTTCAACTTGTTTTTTTAAAAGTTTAGCGTTTTAAAACCAGATCTCACCAACTTTACCAGAAAGATCAATCTTACTGGACGAGCAGAGGAGAACTGCACGTCTCATTTCTGCAAGTAGTTCATTAGTCTGGGACTAAGATATCACAAATCATGCTTTCAGATAGTGAGGCTTTTCTGCTCGAGCAGTCACAGCAAACTCAGAGTCAATCACAGGGAGCTACAAGCGAAACGAAAAGAACATTTCCATGATCAAAAATCAAGAATGCAGCCTTACTACTGTAAAGCTTACAATCAACCAGAATCATCACATGTACCTGTGACGAAATGTCATTAAGTGTCATTTTATATGGAAATTCCACAGCCACAGCCTTCCACAGCCTGCGTTTAGGTTAACCTACACTGGGCAGAGGTTTTGTGTATCTCTTTCAATAGCAGAGCAGAGACAGCAGCTATGCAGATGAGTGTGGGTGTACTGATTTTCTCTATGCATAGAAGAAGGTTTTCCATCACGCTGGGGTTATGTGGAGATATTTTATCTGTGCTACGTCTCAGTCACAGCGGGTTATCGTGTCTCTCCACACCCTCTCCAGTTTGACCCAGATTTAGGGGCACAGATGTAAATCACTGATTTGCCATCAGCAAAGTGAACAACCCCACATGCATTTGGTGAAGTTGGCCTGTTTGGATTTGGATTGGCTGTAGGTCAACATCAAGTTGTAGAGTATTCCATTTGATGATGAATAATTTTTTTAGTGTGGAAAATGATCCAGTCCTTACGGTAAACTGTGTGTTTCTCAGTGTGCACAATGAGAGTGCGCCTTACCTTAGACTTGAGTTTAACAGTGAGGATGTGCTGCCTTCCAGCGGAGTCCTCCGCTTTCAGTCTCAACATTCGGAACTCTGTGTCAATGAAGAGCAGCCTGAAGATGGACACGCACAAAGCACACGCCATAAATCAACCTCTATTCATAGAGAAGGGCACACGCAACACTGTAACCTGACAGCAGCCATCATTCGTCATTAATCACAGCTGCAGAGAGCAATATTGAGACATAAACTCTACCTTGAGATTTATCACCCAACACAGTGACATTACATCAGACTGCAACTCTGGAGTCATGGCCTACAACTATGGATCATTTTCTGCTAATCTGTGGTCCTCTGCAGCAAACTGTGGCCACAGTAACCTGACATCACACATAAAGTCCTGGCCCATACCTTAGTGTGCCATCCTGTAAGTTATTTTGCCAATTCACCCTGTTAATAAACAGTTGACTAGTCATCTTACCATAATGATGTTCACATATATTTGTATTAACCACTAAATACAGAATGAAAATAATTTTTTAAGTGCCACTAGCTTGGCAAAACCTGTCTGTCTGGTGGGTTTTTGCCAGTAAAAAGAAACGAAACACAGTTTGTTTCAGCACAGAACCTGGTAACTGCATCTGCTGGATAAGAATATTGGGTCTCCCTGCTTCTTGGAGAATTCCATCTATGGATATGATTTATGAGGAACTTCTGGGTATTAAAAAAAAAACAAAACAAGGAAGACAAAATAGATGGTGGGCAAAAATGAACTGTGACCCCTTTTGCACAGGTATATGATCCATCCATTCATGGTTTCTGACATGGGATGAATCTTAAAATGCAACTGATGGCCATTTCCATTATTTTGTCATTTTATTTTCTCTTTGTAAAAGTTCCCAAAAATAAAGTAAAAAAAAAAAGAATGAAATTTAGCTGAGTCCTGCTAGTCCCAGACCCACCTATCAACCAGCGTTAGCAAAGAAGGTAGTTTTATATTAGCATTAGGTTAGTGAGCTAAAAAGAAACATACAAGACAAAAAATACATTACATAACAATTACGTTGCACATTCTCAGTCTTATGCACGAACACATTATTTTTATTGAACAAATAATTTATAGTAATTATCCCATAAATAAAGTTAATAATGTTTGTATATACTTTAGTATTTAATAAAAATATGCAGGTAATTAAGACAGAGACAACATTTGTTAATTAATGTTTTAGTTATTATATGAATAATGTTAATAAAAATTCATTAGCTGACAGAAACAAACCTCAGCCAACACCAGTTTGTCCAGAGGAATAACATGACGCTAACATTAGCGTGGCTTTAGCAGTTACAGCAGTGGGAGGAAGCTCTCAGAAAACGATGCGTCTCAGGATGACCTTAGGCTGAGATGTTTTTCAGCCTGAATCAACTTGTAAATCAGACCTTCTCCTTCCTGAGCTAATTATAACCTATTGAGGTTAAGGACACAACACTGATGTGGCTGGAGCATTTGCCAACACTGCTGTCAGATTTACTGCTCCTTCTGCTGCTCCAGCACACTGTAAAGGAGTCAGTTCCTCCCCCTCGCCAGACCAACTCCAGTCTACTGAGACCCAAAGATAAAAGACTGATCCGAGACAAAGGATTTGAACAGTCCTCCTCCAGATTTACAGTACATTACGACGGGCGCTCTATGCCGAGGCTGACATGGCTGTATATCAGCTGAGGATTTATGGAGTGTGTTAGAGAGGACTGATGTGAACATTGTGCTCAGGGAATGACACGCGCACACACACACACACTTAGGGAAGTGATGGAATGATGGGAGACGGTGTCCGATGGGCCCGACTCATAAAAGCGTCTGCTTGCTCACTCACTTTCAATCAAACGCCGGAGTAGGGCGTCCGTGCTTTACTGCAATATGCTCACTAACATCTATGCATACAGGCACCCAATGTCACCATCGAGCTAGTCTGACAAAGCCACAATTTTGGTTTTGTGTGAACCAAAAATCGGTGCTACCTGCTGAAACAATCTAGCCAAAGTATTGAATTGAAAGGCACTACTCTGACTATTTCATATCCTGCACTTTTACCAAAAGGACAGTCATAAAATACCGATTGCTGCTCACAGCAATAAAGACACAATAATGACAAGTTACCAAACCTATTCAGGTGATGAAAGTGACCAGTTTCCGAAAGAACAATTCAATGGATAACAAGTGGAATCATTAAAATCAAGTGCCAGTGAGTTACAGAAGGCATGAACAAAAGAATGACCGTCTGTGAAAAAGGAAAACCTCTCAATGTTTTTACTTTTGATATCAGAGTAACCCACGATCGATCCCTTTCTACAGCTCTCAGTCTCGTAGGCTTGATGGAACTCAACTTAACCATTATAGGCACCTTGAATTAAAATGAATCTTTTACATTTTACTATTTTACCTGTACAACTATCTACATCTACAGTACTGTGCAAAAGTCTTGGTCAGCCTTCTTTTTTTTTAATATCTCACAAAATGCCAGCCATGTTTTTTTTAAGTCACCTTGAGTCCTCCAGTCTTTGGCTGCTTTTTCACCCATTTTTAGCCAAGTACCTGACCACTGAACTAGGAATCATTCAAGTACAAGAAAAATGGTACATCCAAGGATAAAATAAAATAAAAATTAATTACGCAGCAGTCCTAAAACAATAGATGAACAGCATCTGAAAGTCATATCCTTAAGAAACAAAAAATAAACCTACCAGCAGCGACCTGATACAGGACCTGACAGACACATCTGGTACCGAATTACAAAAGAACTAAACTGAAAACGAGTGGTGACAGGTCGTATGGAGTTATGAATCCAAATTTGACATTTCTGGTTCAAATCACTATCAGGTTGTGGGGAGGAGGTCAGAAGAGGTACAACTGTGAGTGTCTGCAGCCTCTAAAACAGGCTGTGTCATGGTGTGGAACTACATTTCAGCCAGTGGTCTGGGAATGTTGTCAAAACTGATGGAATTATCCGATGGAATAACCCAGAAAAGTACTGTCAGATTTTGATCCACAATGCAATACAATCTACAGAGCGCATGTTTGGCAGCAGACCACAATCCAAAGCACACAGCAAAAGCACACCTGGATAGAAAAACATCAGTCTGGCCTCCCCAAAGGTAGAACCTCAACATTTGTGTTGAACGCAGCTAACATCCAAAGAACTTTGGAATATCACACTATACAATTTTTAAAGACAGAGAAAAAAAAATTAAAGCAAGAAATACTTAACTACTAAATATCTGTTTGTGTTTGTTTTTTAATTTAATGCTTATTCAAGAATGTTGGCAAACCACTCTACTTCAAAATCTACTTCACAAGTTCTAGCAGTGTGCAATGCAAGTACATAGTATTCATGAGAAACCACTGAAGTATGTTTTCTCTGATGTGGTGCACGCAAAGAGTTATGAGAAAGAAGTAAGGCTGGCACAGCAGCAAATTTGCCATTGGATATTTAAGCTGTAAAACAGAAATTCAAAAAACATCAAAGATTATTGCTAAAGTTGACTTTTGCTGTATAAATCTGGCAGAATGTACAGAGATAATCTAGACCATAGGTGTCAAACTCTGGCCCGCAGGCCAAATTTGGCCTAATTACATTTGGCCCGCAAAGCCACACCAAATTACTATTAGAGCTGGCCTACTGGTATTATACAGCTAATATATATATTGTTTAGTATTAAGCTTTGCTTGTTCCATATTCAGTTTTCCAGCAAAACGTGTTTGAGTCCATAAGAAAAGATTCATTCTTATATCTAGAGGAATAAATATATTTCAGTAAATATTAACGTTAGCCCGCGACTTTGTTCCAGTTTTGAATTTTGGCCCACTGTGTATTTGAGTTTGACACCCCTGATCTAGACAGAACAAATCTGACCAGTATACTGTATAAGAAAAAGAACTTGTAATTTTGGTTTCTTGACAAAGAATATCAGGAGGGAGAAAAAAAATCATTGGTGCATTGCTAAAACACATTTCCAGCTCCTCTCCTCTGGGGTTTCACACCCCGTATAGCAGGGACTAGCTGCCGCCCCTACTTGGCCATGATAGAAACAGCGTGACAGTCAGATGTCCTGCTGGGAAGACTGATGAGAGCATCCCATTTGCAACTCCACACTTCCAGACAGCGCACACCACGCACATCAGTGTGTGCGCATGTGTCTGATTTTTTTTTTAAATATGGGAGTGCGTGTTGACAAAGTGATTCATGAATGGTGAGATCAACACATATGTAATGCTTGTGTGCGCTGCATCAGAAACACACATGCAAAACGATGGCATGCACAAGAATGAAGAATGGATAGAGAACGATGTAAGCCGTACAAAAATAAATAAATACTAATAATAATAATAATACTAATAATAAATACACCAACTTTAATAAGATAGAAGCCACTACCTGCTTTACACTTTAACTGTGCTATTCAGGACATTCTCATTACTTACAGCAACCCCAGATAACAACATTGTGTAATTTTACAGAACAGGATTTTACATGCACTTTATTAGCTGGCCTGATAATGTAACAAAAACAGATGAAACCGTGCGCCCCCCCCCCCCCCCAGCTCCAGCCCATCAGAAGCTTGCCGATGTATCTGGCCTCAGAAGAGCAGCAACGCAGTGTGACCGCATGATAATACTGAGATAAGAAGAGACGGCGCTCTGCACATCCACCAAGAGGCTGTGAACATCGAGTGCCAGCTGTGCCCATAATGAGCCCTGCAGCTTCTAGGGCCACGTTTGGAGGCCTCCGAGTGATGGCAGCTGACCTACTTGACCTCATTTTCCATTAATTAACACATGGTTTGCCATCTCCAGCCAATTAAGATGACCACACTCTCAAAATGCACAAATGGAGACACATGGAGAGAGACAGAGCTGCTCACTTACCTGGCCCAATCAGCAGACAGAATTACAGCTGAAAACCCCTGGTGGCTATTAGCACGGCCCGTACCAATTAAGACGCTAAGCGAATCTCGAGTGCTTTGGAGATTGAGGCCCACTGTGTATAATGCCTCCTAACCGTAACACGACACTGAAAATGATGTTGGTCCCATTTCAGCATAAAGCATACCTTCACCCCCCCACACTCCTATTAAAACCTGAGAGTCTTCAATTAGAGCCATTTGCATTTCGCTAATATCATAATTGTAGCTCCGGTCATTAATAGGAAAGTAGAAAATGAGTG
This sequence comes from Mchenga conophoros, assembly GCF_057382185.1. Lineage (NCBI taxonomy): Eukaryota > Metazoa > Chordata > Actinopteri > Cichliformes > Cichlidae > Mchenga > Mchenga conophoros. Next base: position 30,214,726 of record NC_140538.1, on the reverse strand, counting down.
TAGTAGTCAAGGCTTAATCCGAGCTGGGGGAGAATAGATATCTTTCTCCTAACCGCCGCCGCCACCTCCTCCTCGTTCTCTCCTGATGAGCGGAGAAAACGGTATTAGCCAGACCCGTCAGCGCACGTGGGCTGAGTGTTATTAAATGTGACCTGGATTTAACTATAACTCAATAACTAAAAATAAGGAAGTCATTAAGAGCCATTTGTTAATGTAGAACTGTGTTGTTGTAGGCTCTCCAATCAGTTTACGCTGCTGAAGAAAGGGGGGGTGCTCTATACAGCCTTTTAAAGCAGTGGGGGTTTCTGCTCATATATGCACCACAATAAGTTAATCCTGCCCCTGGGGAAAACGCAGAAAACTAAAAATACATATATCAAAGCTTTGACAGAGGAACAGGAGAGCCACCGAGTTGATTCGTGGAGCTCCATCAGCAAGCAATTCCACAGGCAAATTACTACCACAGTATCCTGGGACCATGTAAGTGGGGAATGGAACCATGTTACTACATTGTTCATTAAGAGAAAATAACTTGTTTGATTATGGCTTGATATTCTCAAAGCTAATTTCAACATTGCGTGGGGATTGAATCTGCACTATTTTAACTTGATGATCACACCCACAGCTTTAGGATCACCACATGCACCTACAGACTTCCATAACATTATCTGATCAATCTCATGGAGGTCATCCTGATTGCAAATGTTAAAAGTGACAGAGGGTTTACTCCCAGCGTATGAACATGACTGTGCCTGAGCAAGCCTGACCTACAAAATCCAGTTCTCCTCAGACTAGCGGGACCACTGCATAAACTCACAGGGCACACTTAAGCATACAGTGTCCTGAACCACTTTTAGATGTGGGTCCAGGAATGGTTCCATTAAATGAGGCGGTGTGACTGCAGTGCTTCTACGACTAAGACTGCTTGTGAAAACAACTGTTAAGTAATTAATAAACCTATAAGTCATGGGAGGACAGTGTGCAGTAAAAATAGCCAATAAATAAACCATAAAATTCATAAACCACAAACCTCTTTGTGCTGTGTGAGACAGAGAGCGGGCGATCAGAGAGAGAAGCTGAGCCTGACCATAAGGCTGGATGCATTTCACAGCAAGTGCTTATTTGGATTACACTCATTTTGATTGCTTTAATAAAGTACGCCTTTTTAAACTTGTAAGAACGTGTAACTATAGTAACTGGCTGGTTCTGGTTAGACTTAGTCTGATGATGACGTAACAACTAACTAAATGTCAGTTTCTTCTAAATTTTAAGACATGAGAAAGAATGATAATTGTTTCAGCGAGTATGAAGAAACGCATACTAACTATTAGAATATACACAGGTGAGCGGTAACAGTGGCATGTAAAGGCCTGATGTTTTGGTAAGAAAACAGTTGCAGTGCAATGAAAAAGTATTTTGCATCTTCCTAGTTCCTTAGTTGTTTTGCACATTTCTTTCACTTAAATCTTTCAGATCAAACAAATTATATTAGTCAAAGATAAAGTAAGAAAAATACAAAATGCAGTTTTACGTGATTATTACAGGAAAAGAAAAACAGCTATCCAAACCTAACTGGCCCTGTGTGGAAAAAGTAATTTCCCCACCATTGTTAAATGATGAATTAACAGTGATTAACCACACTTTTTGGAAAGCTGAGTTCACTTCCACTTGCTACACCCAGGCCTGATTACTGCCAGACCTGTTGAATCAAGAAATCGCTTAAATAGAAACTGTCTGATAAAGTGAAGCAGGCTAAAACATCTCACAAAGAAACACATGCCAGGATCTAAAGAAACGGGGAAACAAAGTCACTGACCTCCGTTGGTCTGGAAAGGGTTACAAAGCCAATTTAACCTCCTAGGACCTGGCGTCCACATATGTGGACATCACATTTTGGGTTATTTAGACCAAAATACTCAATTTTGCTCTACAAGGGCCTGATATCCACTTACGAGGACATTATACTGCTACTGTTCTATCAAAATTTTAAATGAATATCCTCATATATGGCTCTCTTTTTTCTTAGAAACTAAAATTAGGTAAAAAAGAAAAAAAACTGCTAATTCAGCCCAAATATCAAAGAGAAATTAAAAATACATGCTGTGGCAGAGTTTGGGTCTTAGGGGGTTAAAGGATTTGGGCCTCCACCAAACCATGGAACACCGGTGAACCTTCACAGCAATGGCCAGTCTACCAAAATTACTCCAAGAGAGCATTGACGACTCATCCAGGAGACAAAAGAACACAAAAGAACCCAGAACAACATCTAAAGAACTTCAGGCCTCACTGCCTATGTTAAGTTCAGTGTTCATAATTTAACAATAAGAAAGAGAAAGGTCAGAAATGGCATCCTTGGGAGAGTAGCAAGGCAAAAACCACTGCTGACTAAAAAGAACACAAAGTTTCTCATTTGCCAAACAATATTTTGATGATCCCCAAGACTTTGGGGGAAATGTCCTGTGGACTGACCAGACAAAATCTGAACTTTCTGGAAGGCTATGTTATATCTAGTGTAAAAAACAGAACATCATATCAACAGTCAAACATGGTGGTGGTGGTATGATGGTCTGGCGCTATTTTGCTGCTTCAGGACTTGGATGAGTTGCCATAACTGAGGGAACCATGAATTCTAGTCAGTACCAGAAAATCTTGAAGGAGAATGTCCAGCCATCAGTTTGAGCTCTGAAATTCAAAAGCACTGATCCAGGAGGACAAAACAAACAGAAGGTCCATCTCAGACTAAGTCAGAAAAGAGCAAAAATGTCTGATTGTGCCACTTTTGTTGCCAAGAACAGCAATCAGTTATTAGGTTTTATTTTTTTCCACGTAGGGCCAGGTAAGTATAGATAATCTTTCATTCCACTAAAAAAAGGTGACTCGGTTATCCGTTTGTCACAACATTCTTGGCAAGTAAAGTATTTTCCCCCTACAAACAGCAGCATGCACCATAAGCAGGCCTGTAGGATATTTCCAGAGGACTGCTTTGTAATAACACGATCAGTGTTGTTGCCTAAGCAGATAATTTCAGAGCCTGCCTCTGTCAGAGATTTCTGCCTATTGAAAGGAAATACTTCCGTCTCCAAGTGCTGCTCACAGGGGATTGTCTGACTCTTGGGGTTTTCTGTCCAATAATGAAGGGTCTTTACCTTACATTATAAAGTGCCTTGAGATGAATGCTGTTGTATGTTGTTGTGGTGTCCTATACTCAGCAGACACAAACCTAAGCTGCGACTCAGACAAAACCACCAGTAAAAGTGCCGTTCAGAGCTGGCAAACATGCTGACACACATTTCACAGCTTAATGACTGACGCGCCAATAAAGCCCTGGTTCCGGAGCATGTGTTGGTACTCTTACTGGCCCACTTACTTGTCCCACCCGAGGGTCTCCATCTCAGAGATGAGCTGAGAGTAATACTGCGGAGGCGGGATGGAGCGGCACTCGGGGCGGCTCTTCAGCACCACTTCCTGCAACAACACACACAGAGCTCTTCTTATTTTAAGCCCAGATTACTATGCACATCATATCACAACTTACTCTCAGGAGCAATCTTTCTACAGAGCAAGCTGAATCAGGGCCGTGATGACAGTTTTCTTTATTTTTATGGCACAAAATACACATGCACGTGCATATGCCTCTCAAGCAAGGCTATTGATAATGCCTGGAGGTTCCCATTTAGTTGCTATTCATGAAGCTACAATGTCAAAGTGACCGTGCGAGCCGCCATGTCATTCTCCTCCTTACCAAGACAGTCTTCAGCTCCAGAATGAAACCGACAAGATCAGCCGACTGCTGCAGCCTCTGTGAGGAGTCAAACACGAGAGAAAAGACATCCTTGAATGGAGGGATAATGAAGTGACAGTGTCTATTTTTTTCCTCTAGCCAGCCATTCAAATCAAACAGTGTTTGTGATTAATGGGGGCTGCCACCAGCTTTAATAATTAATGATAGCTTAAAGGCTGTGAAAATAATGAACTTTGCAGCCCGGGGTGAAATATCAATCTCATCCAAATAACCCTGAGGGGCCACATAACAAATAGGGACATTTTCCAGGCGATGTTAATTAAACAGTGAAAAATATTTTTTCTCTGCCTGTGAGTGAGGCGAGCCTGATGGGTGACAGAGGGAGCAGGAGCGACACAAAGGAGCCAAATACAAAGCACGCAGCACAAAACAGCGTGCTCTCATAGACTGAGACAACATATCACTAAATACCAACATGCGGCACATTTACCTGCTTCACTATGCGCTCATATCCACGCAACAGGTGCTTCAGCTGCCAGCAGCAGTGCAGCCTGTAAGGACAAAGTTGTGAATGGGTTACTGAGGACATCTTCTGTGGCCAGGCACAAGTTTCAAGAACATCTTTTCTGGCTCAAAATCTGCTTTCAATGGTGCGTACACACGTATCGCTGATTGGCCAAGTTACCTTACCCTAACAGTAATCCATACATTTTCCTGTTAGTGCAGGCCATAATTTAACCTTGATTAAAGGTCAAAATGCTTTTTTAGTGGTGCCTTATGTTTTTTATAAACCAGAAAATATAATAACTAACGAGTGATTGCATAGGGGTGTATAAACACATAGAAAGTGAAAAACAGGTAAGTGAAGAAGAAACACTGATCAGAGCAGCCTACACCTATTGCAGAGTAACTAAGGAAGGATTCAGTCACCCGATCCATCCCTAACTATATGCTTTATCAAAAAGGAAAGTTTTAAGCCTAATCTTAAAAGTAGAGAGGGTGTCCAGAACAAGAATTTCCATCTTGTTGTCATGAATTATTTTACTTAAATACCAATTCAGTAAATTTATAACTCTGCATGTATTTGTTGTTACATTTTATTTAACAAAGCTAGTAACTGTATGTAGATTGGACAAAGGATGCCATGTGGAGTTGAAATGTATGAGGAAGAGGAAGACCATAGACAACATTTAGAAATCTAGTGAACCCTTAAGATGCTCAGGATAGGGTGAGATGCAATCATACGAATACATACAGCAAATGTGCATGAGGCAGAGATCCAATTTCCCCTAAACCTTCATCGGTTCCCTGTTAAATCCAGCACTGAATTTAAAATCCTCCTCCTTGCATATAAAGTCCAGAAAAATCACGCTCCGTTATATCTTAAAGACCATATAATATCATATTATGTCAACAGATAACTTCACTCTCACACTGCAGACTTACTTGTGGTTAAAAGTACAGGGTGGGCCATTTATATGGATACACCGTAATAAAATGTGAATGGTTGGTGATATTAAAGTCCTGTTTGTGGCACATTAGTATATGTGAGGGGCAAACTCCTCAAGATGGGTGGTGACCATGGTGACCATTTAGAAGTCGGCCATCTTGGATACAACTTTTGTTTTTTCAATAGGAAGAGGGCCATGTGACACATCAAACTTATTGGTAATGTCACAAGAAAAACAATGGTGTGCTTGGTTTCAACTAGAGCTGGGCGATATGAGATTTTTTCATATCACGATATGTTTTTTTCATTTCAGGCGATAACGATATCTATCACGATATAAGCCAAATAACTATATTTGTAAGATTTAAATGTGCCGTTGCTCACAAGTAAAATGTGAAATAATCAGCAGCTTGTTTTTATTTAAATATTTATTTCCCATAATAAGTTCAACAGGGTAGATGTACTTAAGGAACATGAGACTTTTTCAGATAAATAAAGGCAAATATTGCAAACTACACAAAAGGCAGCCGCTAAAGCGTTTAAGTTTCAAAATAGAACAAACGAAACAGACTAAATTGTCAATTCCACTTAGAAACAAAATATTAATTCTAAAAATAAATCTTAGTTTGTTTTACAGAAGAACAGACAAAACTGACTAACTTTTGTCAATATCAAATAAACTGAGAACTAAAAGGAAATTCTCAATCTCTCCTTGTTGTATAGCTGAGCTTTTCAAACAGTTTTAACAGTTACTTTAGTCTGACAAAAGCCGAATGACGAATTAGCGCTTCCAGTCAGAGACTGAGGCTACGTCCACACGTACACGGGTATTTTTGAAAACGGAGATTTTCCGTTTTCGTTTTAAAAAATAATCCCGTCCATACATAAAGGCAGAAATGAAGGAAAACGCTGCTATGAACATGCCAAAGCAGCAGGTGGCGCTAGATTCCTATCCGTGCAGAAATGTTGGCCAATCAGAAGTCTAGAAGCCTCGGTGGGAAAAAGTAAACAAAGCTGCGGCATAGAAGCAGAACCGAGTCGTATGTGTGGAGGGACAGTAACTGTGTGTATATGTAAGCATTTAAACACTGCAGAGAGTAGAATTAACAGTATTGTAGAAATTCATTTCACCGAAACAATAACGTGGCACAGTGTGACGCATGCACCAGTTTATTGTATTTCCAGACTTGCTTTCGGCACAATTTACAGTGCACGCTACTCTGTTTTTTGTCAGACTTGAAATAGCCGAAATACCTTCACACTACGGAACTTCTTTGGCTCTTCTGTTCGACAATCTCTCCGGCATTGGAACCATCATCTGTTTTCTCTTCGGTCACGCTCGGTTGATTTTTCTAGTCGGCACACTCATTTCCTCCATTACGCGCTGGCTGCTTCCCAAACAAACACACGTGCGGCTTGGCACTTGTGCTGTACGTAACAAGTCACGCGACGTGACGCTGCGGCTGTGATTGGTTCGGCTCTGCGCTACCTAATTTGGATTGGCTGACCTTTTTTTTTTTTTTTTTTTTTTTTAAGAGGACAAGAGCGGCGAGGTCTATCGCGATAGCTTAATTTCTCTATCGAGTAAAAGTTATATCGCGATACATATCGTTATCGTTCTATCGCCCAGCTCTAGTTTCAACGTAACTTTATTCTTTCATGAGTTATTTACACGTTTCTGACCACTTATAAAATGTGTTCAATGTGCTGCCCATTGTGTTGGATTGTCAATGCGACCCTCTTCTCCCACTCGTCACACACTGATAGCAACACCGCAGGAGAAATGCCAGCACAGGCATCCAGCATCCGTAGTTTCAGGTGCTGCACATCTCGTATCTTCACACCATAGACAATTGGCTTCAGATGACCCCAAAAATAAAAGTCTAAGGGGGTCAGATCGGGAGACCTTGGGGGCCATTCAACTGGCCCACGACGACCAATCTGCTTTCCAGGAAACTGTTCATCTAGGAATGCTCGGACCTGGCACCCATAATGTGGTGGTGCACCATCTTGCTGGAAAAACTCAGGGAATGTGCAAGACACCCTACGAGACCACCCATCTCCCATACTACAGTTAACAAACTGCTTGTTAAGTTTCGTGAAACTGGTTCAGTGTTGTATTGAAATCTGCTGCAATGACCCGGTTACTGCGTTCACCAGATATCAACACAATTTCGATCCGCTCCTCACGTGTTAACCTCTTCGACATGTCAATGGCTGTGAACAAAGAGAAACTTGTAAATAACTCATGAAAGAATAAAGTTACGTTGAAACCAAGCACACCATGGTCACCACCCACCTTGAGGAGTTTGCCCCCTCACATATACTAATGTGCCACAAACAGGACTTTAATATCACCAACCATTCCATGTTATTACTGTGTATCCATATAAATGGCCCACCCTGTAGAATGTTTTGGTTCAAGATACTCTCTATATCAGCTCCCCCTCCCTGAGCCTGGTACTGTTGGAGGCTTCTTCCTTTTAAAAGGGAGTTCTTTCTCCCCGCTGTCAACATCTGATTTTTGGTGTTTTCTTTTTATTATTGTAAGGTCTATAATATAAAGTGCCCAGAGGTGGCTGTTGTTGTAAATTGGCGCTATATCAATAAAACTGAATGGAATACACAAAACAGACCACAGTCTTATAATTAATAACCTGTGGGGCGTAAAATTGAGCAGGGACAGACGCGAATCAGGAAAAATAGCAGCAACAGAAATTCAGTTTTGGTTTAAGGGGAAGCAGCAGAAAGCTGAGGATATGTCTTAGGAACCAAACAATGCAGTTTAATGTTGTTACTAAACAATACTGTTAAGTTAGCTCTCACAAATTAAGATACACTAAAATACTGTTACTTCCTTATAATGAAGTTGATTCTGCCTGAAAAGAGCCTTTGCTTGATGATGTTGGTCATAACTACATGTGGGAAAGTTAAGCCATTTCATATAAATCTTATTTTCTTTTTATTCTTTGGAAGCTTTTATAAGTCATTTTCATGAAAATTATATATTTTTAAGGTATTTCTGTTTGGCACAGTTTTACCCAGCATGCCCTTCCTGATGCAACCCCAAAGGTTCTTTGAGTCTTTGGCTGGAATCAGCTTTTAGTTTACTAAGCAAATCTGTTAACTACTACATTATAGCAGCACTTTACTACAACTCCCTTATTAGACCTTATCCCGTATCACATTTAAAACATTTGTACGGAGAATGCAAGGGGATGCTTGTACTTGGCCTCCTTGAGCTGTCGATCTGGTGGGAGTACTATTCTCATCCTGAAGTCTCTTTCCTGGGGGGGGGGAGGGGGGGGGACAAGACAAAGCATTATTAAAGCAGATTACTAGCTCTGCGATCAGTGTACCACAGAGGTTAATGCCTTCTACAACTAACGCGCTAATGAAGAACACGTGACCGACCAACCTACGTTAAGGAATTGGATAATATTACGTTTCTTTGGGTGTTTCAAGAGACACATAAATAATAGAAATTTACTTTAGACCACGTTTTCAACTTTTTTTCATCGCTTTAATACGGCATGACACTCGTAGTAAGTAACTGCTTTCAAGATTATATACCAGCTTATGAAGTCGTTTCATGCGCTAATACAATTACGGTTCTGCTACCGATACTAATGTAAGCTGCTTAAAAAACAGGACGAATTTACCAGAAGTTTCTATAAATCAGTTAGATGTCTAAATATATGGTTTCCAGACAAGTATTTGCATCCAAAGCAAAAAATCTTTAAATTAATCGTTTTTTCAATATGACACTGACATACGTCCAACAAAAAACAACACACAAACGCATAATTTTACCTGAACAGTGATAAATCCATCGTAGACTGTCTGCTGCTTGTTGAGAGGTACAAGCAACGGGTTATCGTTTACCAGTGATTTCTCCATAAAACTTTCTATGACCTTTTACGCCTAAGTTTCCGCTCGCAAAGCAGGGTGGCTACTTCCTAGCTTGAGTTGGACCGTACAGACTGGCACTTTCTGATTAGTCGCTGACTTGAACCAAACCTGAGAAATTCAAGCTAAAGCTGTTAAACGTAGAATTAGCAAGAGGTGCGTTGACAGGAGACTCAATCGCAACCCCTGCATCCCGCCATTAAATCCCAAACAGTCGACGTCATCGAGTTGCTTTCAAAGACTTACAAAAAGTATCGTAATTCTGAAGTTTCTTGACAGTCGTTGGTGTGACGTTTAAACGTTAGTGTGTTGATGATTTTACTGATTAACTGCCGGTCTCTACGGAAGGTTTAACTGTTGAAATTACTGAAAATTACCGACATTATTGCCCATTATGTAATTGCGTCTAATTGACAGAAACATAATTTTTATTTTATATATAATCTTGCTCTCATCCCTTGGGGCAGGGGTGTCAAACTCAAATACACAGTGGGCCAAAATTTAAAACTGGAACAAAGTCGCGGGCTAACATTAATATTTATCAAAAAAAAAATCTTCCTCCAGATATAGGAATGAATCTTTTCTTATGGACTCAAATAAGTTTTGCTGGAAAACTGAATATGGAACAAGCAAAGCTTAATACTAAACAATATATATATTAGCTGTATAATACCAGTAGGCCAGCTTCGCGGGCCAAATGTAATTAGGCTGCAGGCCAAATCTGGCCCGTGGGCCAGAGTTTGACACCTTTGCCCTGGGGGTTGGTGTGTTTCTCAAGCTCAGGTCTTCTACCAGACAGCCTTGAATTTGAGGGTCCTGTTTCTAGGACTACGCTCTTGTGGACAGAGCCCTCCGAAATGTGCCTGGAATTTGGTAAAGCCATTCTTCCACTTTTGGGGTAACAGCTCCTAATGCTCCTATTACCACTGAGACCACTTTTGACTTATCCTTCCACATCTGTTGTTTCTTCACCCCATGATGCTTCTCTATTTTGTGTGCTCCTTCTTCCAGTAGTTGCTTTCCACTGGGATTGTCATATCTATCACTACTTTGTCAACCGCCACTACATGTGATTGGTTGGCCTAGAATGCAGGTGTCAAACTCCAGTCCTCGAGGGTCGATGTCCTGAAACTTTACATGTCTCCCTTCTGCAACACACCTGAATAAAATTTAGTAGGTCCACAGAAGTGAACTGCATGCTGGTGATTCATGTTGCAGCAGCTCAAGAGTGAATGAACATGGTGCAATAAAAGCAGTTTTAGAAGTACTTTTATTTACCTTTTATTTAAATTTACTTGAGTAGGGTTAGCAGTTGCCACCTCTGCATGTAGTCAAGACTTGCTAATGACCTACAAATTCTATTCAGGTGTGTTGCAGCAGGGACACATGTAAAGGATGTTTCAGGATACCGGCCCTCAAGGACTGGAGTTCAACACCCCTGGTCTAGAACCTATTCCTGTTGTTCTTAACCACTTGTGGTGGTGTCTCCCATTAGGACTTGGGGACTTCTAGTCCATATGTGGCCCAGATGTTCCTCTGCACTGTCTCTATGGATCTGGTGCTTAGGGTTTGTTCTTGTACTGCTATGCTCAGATTCTCAGTTTCAAAAGTACCAGTTTGGCACCAGTATAGGATAAAACCTAAACGATACCCATCCCTATTTGGCAGATGCTCTGTGTTTCAGCCTGGATTGTGACTCTGACCTGCACTTCTCCTTGCCCTCCATCACTCTATGTCGCTCAAAGAACCATAGAAAAAGTGCTGGACTTCAGATGGACACCGTGCATTGTGTCTTGACATCAGTGGCATGTGTCTACTTCTGTGGCCAATTTATTATTCCAGCTGGGCATCTGATGATCAGAAGGGCATATGTATTGATGGCTTGGATTTAATTCCAACAATTCAGCTGACTTCTCAGCACTTGTCTTATTTTCTGGAATGTATTTGGCTGTGGCTGACCTTTGTGCATCTTTATCATGGTTCTAGTTGGCCTGTGGAATACCCAGACACTTGTAGCTATCCCCTATAACTGCTGTTCTGCCTGCTGGTAGGTCACCTTCTCTCACTTTACAGCCATTTGGCCACACATATTCCACACTTATTCATAATAGTTTTTTTCATACTTATTCATACACAAAAGTATCATGAGAGACAGGTCCTGGATGAAAAAGAGACACAACGAGATGTTGATTACTGACGTTTTACAAACTGCCAAACAAAGGCTCATAACTCTTGCCACTAAACTGAAGCGATATACCAGAAACACAGAGGCCAGGAGAATACATGGTCTGTTCTCCAAAGATCCATCTAGGACGTATTCTTATCTACAAGGGACCCAACACTGAAACTTAATAATGCTGGACAAAAATCTAAGAGTCTAAGAGAAAGAGTTGACACCACTGCCAAGTGCCTAGTGGACCTAAGAGCAGACCGCAGCAGTCTCCCAGAGCATAGCCAGTCAACATCACAAAGGAAGACATCCAAGAAGTTTCCAAAATGAAGAGCTGAACAGTACAAAGACCTGACATCATCTGCACCTACTGGCTGAAGAACCTAACAGCACCCAATGAGGTACTCATCCAGACTGATCCATCCAGACCCATCATAAAAAAATCCCTTTAAGGGACACTCAGGCATTTTAGACACCATGGTGAGTAGGCACAGGAGTCAATACGTAAGCACAGTTTAAAAAAATCTTTGGAAATAATACCAGAGGACCAAAGCAGGTTGACAGAGCAGTACACCAGAACTCTAAGACCAGGCAGACCAATCATGGATATGGGAGTGCTTGACACTGTACAAGGTTGATAGTGTGCTAACATTTATTAGCAACTCAGTGAGACTGTGGAAGACCACACCGGAGGCCTACTCCAAGGCAATCGCACAAGATGCCATCAAGTGTGGAATATTCCAAGTTGATGCACTGTCCTCATTGCTTTTCTGCATATGCCCGAACCCCCTCATCACTAAGACCAATTACAGATTTAGAGTGTCAAATAATACAATATTAAAAAGTATATTTTATAGCCTGGTAGAAAAATCTGTTTTAGACTATGGATATTCACCACTTCATAACAACTCTATAGGGATACAATTTCTTTTTTTAATCCATCATTCTGGATACCTGCCTATTTGATTGACAGGTATTTTCACACAGTCAGCTTTACCTCCTCATTTTCTTCTTTGCTTCAGATCTGCTAATTACAGCCACTGAAGTGGATCTTCCTGCTGTGGAGCTTTTATAATGTAATTATCTGTCAAAAATATGGCTTGCTGTGTCTTAAAGCCCATTCAAGAAATTTGTGCTTCAGTTTTAGTGAATCAGTTACTGTTTTCTTGGTATGCTATTAGTTTATTATTGCTAATTACTAGATACAATTATGTGAAAAATAAAGTTTTCATAGGACTCTATGTAGTCCTGTGAAGTCAATAGCTTGTAGAACAACAGATGAAGGTTGGTGGGCTGTAGTAGCTCAAAAGCGCTACATAAGAACCAGTCCTTTTAATGATAATGTACACTTTTATTGATCCCTGTGGGGAAATTCTTCTCTGCATTTAACCCATTCACTCAGTGAAGCAGTGGGCAGCCACCAGTGCAGCGTGTGGGGATGGTACCTTGCTCAAGGGTACCTCAGGGTAGCCGTTCAGGGGATTCGAACCCCTGACCTTGCGATCATGGGGCAACCGCTCTACCTACCGAGCTATCCCTGCCCCTACCATCACCCGCTGGTTTGTAAACTCCAAGCTAGGGCTGGGCCATATCATACCGTTCATGGTAATACTGGTTTAATGTTGGGCAACGATAAGAAAATGAAATATCGCGATAGAATTTGGGTAAAACGCGCATTTGTTTTCATACACACATGGCAGAAAAAGCGTGCCGGCAGCGACGAAGAATGAGGAGGGCGAAAGCAGATGGTTGAATGAAACGGATGAACCAGAATTGGTTTGTAAAAATGCTGCAACTTCAGTGTGGAACTGGTTTAGCTTTCAACCGTCAGATACACAACAAAGCACTATTTTTGGTAGCGCATGCTAGCGAGCCGGCGTTATTACCGTGTTTTTTGGAAAATACGGCACACTTAAAATCAATCCTTTGATTTTTCTGAAAATCGAGAGTGCCCCTTATAATCCCGTGTGCCTTATGTATGAATTCTGGTTGTGTTTACTGACCTCAAAACGATTTTATGTACACGGCGCTCGAAAATCTGTCAAATATTTTAGTACAACTTTGCTAAGCTACGAAGCCGCACCGCTTGATGGATTGTCGGAGCATTACGGCTATCGTAGGCAGGAGCCTCGCGGAGTGATACGTACTGTGCTTCAACATAATATTACCGTATTGTGTGTGTATAACCTCTTTTTAAGTGTTGTGGATATTATACATGGTTATGCTGAGGATATGTCGGCCAATTTCCACTGGAAATGCCTTTTGGTTAAACTGTCAGCGAGGAATTTGCATTTGCACTGTTACATTTTTATATAACTTTAATGCACATAAAAAAACAGCTGCTTTGTTTAAGTGAAAATACATTGATGTTTTTTTTTTTTTTTTGCACTAATAAAGTTGTGGAGTTGTAAAGTATTTTGTCTAGTGTCAATTATATCGTCAGTTATATCGTTATCACAGATTTTCAAATGTATATCGTGATAAATATTTTTGGTCATATCGCCCTGCTCTACTCCAAGCTAAGTATTTTAGATGTCAGTATTTTGGTATTTTGGAAACAGAGGTGATAAGCAAGAGGTGGATCTGACTGTGAAGCTAAAGGCTAACTTGCTAGCCATTTTAACAGCTCTATTTTCCCTCAGAGTCCTATCCAATGAAAGTCTATTTGGAACCACAAAGGTCACACACCAGTGACTGGAGGCACCTCACATTGGCATCATTTTTCAGATCAAGAAGCTTAAAATGCACAGTTAAAATGACTCAAATTTTCAACTGTGGAAGTCACTACATCCTGGTGTTATATATACTCTCTGGTATTTTATTGTATTGTACAGAAGCAGACGAAAAAAAACACCAAAGAAAGAAGAGTAACAAAGAACAGACACACTTAGTCAGAAACTAACAAGAGCAACATAGGGGAGTAAAAACAGAAAGCCTGACCTTCAAAACAAAACAGGAAGTACCATGAAAGATGGACAATCAATGCAGATAACAGAAGACGCATTCAAAGGAAAGACATGGAAAAGGAAGACAACTAAAAATAAAATAGAGGCAATGCTGTGGGACTGAGAAATGCAGCCAAGTCCTAAAAACTACAGTTACTCCAATGGCCACTTGAAAGTGGATCTAAATTGTTCTATTAAAATGGTTTTTTTTTTTGTGAATACTTTACCTCTCATAGTGACTAATTTTTTTATTTTTTTGGGGGGGAGGGGGGGGGGGTCTTTAATAACCTGGCCGCATGGCTACTTTGATCGACACATGACCAACAGATAGCTATGGCTTAGTATCTGCTCTAGTATACAAAAAAGTGTAAAATTACTCCAAACATGTCTTATATTTTTTTATATCTTTGATTTGATTACTGCTTTGCACACTCTTGGCATCCTATCAATGAACTTCATGAGGTAGTTGCCTCAAATGGTTTTCCAACAGTCTTGAAGGAGTTCCCATGCTGAGCCCTTGTTGACCCTTTTGCCTTCACCCTGCGGTCCATCTCATCCCAAACCATCTTGATTGGGTTTAGGTCAGGTGACTGTGGAGGCCAGGCCATGGCGCAGCAGCTATTTGACCATAAAGTCTCCTCTGAACAGCTGATTTAGAGATGTGCTACTGGAAGTCTGTGTGGCATTTAACTGGGCTCTAATCTGACGTGCTGTTATCTTGTGATTTCTGAGGCTGGTGACTCGGATGAATTTATCCTCAGCAGCAGAGGTGACTCTTGGTCTTCCTTTCCTGGGACGGTCCTCATGTGAGCCAGTTTCGTCGCAGCACTTGATGGTTTTTGCGAGTGCAATTGGGGATACATTCGAAGTTTTAGCAATTTTCCAGACTGACTCACCTTCACTTCTTAAAGTAATGATGGACTGTCGTTTCTCTTTACTTAGCTGATTGGTTCTTGCTACAATATGAATTCTAACAGTTGTCAAATAGGGCTGTCAGCTGTGTACCAAGCTAACTTCTGCACAACACAACTGATGGTCCCATGAAGACAAGAAATTCCACAAATGAACCCTGACAAGGCACACCTGTGAAGTGAAAACCATTCTAGGAGACTACATCATTAAGCTCAATGAGAGAAGGCCAAGGGTTTGCAGCGCGGTCAACAAAGCAAAGGGTACCTACTTTCAGGATTCTAAAAAATATGACACATTTGAAGTTATTTTTCAATTTGGTACATAATTCCATATATCTTGCTTCATACATTTGATCTCTTCAGTGTGTATCTACATTGTAGAACATTATAAAAATAGAAAAAAAAAAACAAATAAATGAGAAGGTATGTCCAAACTTTTGACTGGTAGTGTATTTACCACTAAAAGCAGAGATGTTGATCATTGTCTGTATAGTTAATGGAACTTTAAGGTCAAGCTTGAGCCACCATTTAAATTTGGTTTTCCTTAAATTTGACACCACCTTACCATTACTCTTTAGCAGGTTTGTGTTTTTACAGAATGGCTCAGGAAGTAAAGCAGGTCATCTGCTAATCTTATGGTTGGTGGTTGACTGCTCCGACCGCCAACCGTACGATTAGCCAAAGTATCCTTGGGCAAGACATTGAATCCCAAGTTGCTCTTCGATGTAAAGTGTGAATGTGTGTGAATGTTAGTTAGAAGCCATTAAGGCATAGAAGAAAGTTTTTGTATTGGTGAATGAGGCGTGTTGTATAAAGTACTTTGAGTGCTCAAGTAGAGAAGAAAAGCACTATATAGGAATCAGTCCATTTCCCATCCATAAAAACACAAATAATTCTGTAGGGGGCTCTTAAAGAACACTTTTCTCCGTATATTAAATCCACCAGTGTCTCCCCTTAAACAGCAACCAGTAAAATCACCTCAACATATGGCAAATTAAACTCTAGAGATCCAGCAAATTCCTATTCTAATCCAATGACAACATGATTACTACAGAAGTGTTCCCCGACAATGCGCACTTGTCCTTCGGTTTCCTTTTGAGTCCCGTATTCATTTGCGGTGCTGCGAGCAGAGAATGGGAAAGTGTGATTATACAGTATAGAGCTGGTGAGGGGAGTGTGTCAAAGCGTGCATGCCACACAATGTGCCTGGAGAGATTGATGTTTTTGTCATCCACCTGCTTCAAAGCTGTAAAAAAAAGCCGGCTGATGCAAATAGAGAAACCTAGGCAGGCAAGCACACAAACAAAAGAGGGAGAACCTCACTGCTCCTCTTTGCACGTCTGTTTTTTTGTTTTTTTTGAGGAATATCTGAGGTTTCTGTTTTGACGCACATTGGGCTCAAATGAACACTGACTCTGAGTCTTGTATCTGGGAGTGGGTAAGTGTTTGAATGCCCTTTTTTCAGTTCTCTTAGGGAAGTGGGAACAATTTAAGGCTGTTGTTGCTTTTTTTCTCTTTCTTTCTTTTTTAAATATGATGCATCGGCACAGTGGCAGTGGGAGAAGGAAGCAGCAGCAGAAGCAGCTTCCCTCCCTCTTTCTCTGTCTTTCTCTCTTGGCTCGCTCTCTCCTTCTTGTCACAGAGACAAATTCTGCAGGCGTGCGACACGGCCGGCTTTAATGGCATTCCAGTTGCAAAAAAAAAAGGGCGTCAAAATGTAGCATCTGAGGATAGCAGAGGGGCAATATAGGCGGTGAGCTCTCTGTGGTCTTCTCTGTCTCCTCTCTCTCTGTCTTGCTCTCTTGTCTGTCTGACCGCTCTCTCCCTTCCGCTGCCTCCAGCGCCGGGCTCCGTCTGGGAGAAGAATGATCTATGGTGCTTTGTTTATCACTGGCCATGGTCACTTCTCTGGAACGCAATTGGCTGGAACTACACCGTGTGGGTCCTGCACCCTGAGTCTCTCTCTCTCTCTCTCTCTCTCCCTCCCTCCCTCTCCCTCTCTTTGAAGGAAGACATGAGCAGGGGTGCCTTGTCCGACTTGCCTTTTTTATCTCTCTCGTTCTTCTTCTTTTTTCCCCCCTCTCCCTCCTCTCTCTCTCTCCGTGGCGTTTTGCATGTATCTGAATGATAATGGAACATATTGTTCTCTGGACCGCTGATTGATTGAATGGGTTGACAGCAAAAAAAAAGAAAAAAACTGTGTTGACGGCATTAAGGAATTTGTGCATGCCCGCTTGTAGATTATCTTGTGTTTTTGTCCTTTTTGAGCACCGTTTGAATGAATGTGTAATGTTTTTTTTTATCTGAATAGCATATTCTGCGATTTTTAAGCGCAGTGGGAGTGTTTGTGGCTTTTATTCTCGTTCCTATCTCAAGACGTGTTTTTTTCTTTGCTTCTTCTTTTTCTTCCACTAGTCAGATTCTAATGTACAAATTATGCAGAGCATCTTTTCTTTATTTTATTATTCTGCATGTAATATGTCAGCACCAACACGCTCGGCACTCTCAGTTCCATCAAAGCCAGACAGATTTTGTTCACAGTGTAATCAAATTTCTGTTCTTTTTCCCCATCCTCAGTAAAAATCTTTTTTTTTGTTTGCTTTTCTGTTTGTATTTTAAGATCCATTTCAACTAGTTTTTAAAGCTCATCTGATCCATTTACTTGTGATTATTTTACAGGATTTGGAATCTTAAAAGATGTTTTTAACCTCGCTTACATGCAGATTCTCCTTTCCCTCACACAAACTGAGTGGGGGACCCATCTACTATCACTTTTCTCCCCCAAATATCTCGTAAGAGTGTGTGTCTGCATGTGTGTGGACCGATAAGTGCTGCGTGTGAAGTCTTAGCCCGTGGATTACAGGCCTCACAGATAGGCTTGTATCCAGACTGCTGTCTGACATGAGTTGATGGGATTACAGGAGCGGGCATCTGTCCCGTCTCTTCACACACACACCCTCACCACCACCAATCTATGGGTGGAATTTGGGGTCACCGTTTGTGTGTGTATGTGTGTGTGTTGTTAGGGAAGTTTTAATATATACATATTTTTTAATTAAGGCTGCAAAAACCAGATATTTTATGTGACTTAATGTGCAAATTGTTATTACTTTTCACGCTGTGCGCCCTGGTGCAAAAGGAATACAAGTCTGTAGATCAGGTTTCCAGATCTGAATTTTACCCTTCTAACTTTAAAAAATTAGAAGGTTGGAAATATTTTTGTTTGTCAGGCTTCAAGCAGCTGCACAGGCGCTGAAACAGCAGCACATCGTTTCTAAGGCTCAGTTATCGGTGTCAGTTGTTTCACCCATCCGTGCTATGACGAGCAACATCAGTGCTGTTTGCAGCCTGTCACACAGGAGGCCTTGCTGCTTTTCGTTTTGTATATTATGATATCATCATATTCATTAGAAGGGAAAAAAAGACATTGAAAGAAGTCACGTTGAGCTCACTGGTGACACTTTAGTTACACATCAGTATAATTTTTCTTTTCACATAATTGTGAAATATTAAGGCTGGGAGGTTCCATAGTAATGCATAAATAATAATAACAATGATTAAATGCTTAAAAATGATGCCAATTTCTATACTGTGTGTATGTAGTGTTTGCATAGTGTGGTTATTGAATCGGGGTGTGTGTAATGGTTTCACAGTGCATGTGATTTTTGGCATTTTAAGCTGTGTGTTTTTATTTTATTATATTACTCTAATACTGTGAATACCTGCTCAGGGATTGTGTATGCAAATTAGTTAGTAGCTAAATCTGCTAAAATTCATTTTCTCTATTATAAAATCAGTATTTTTGTGCATGATTCTTGGAAAATAAGAAACAATTAATAAAGTAAAATAAGTGTAGGATTAGAGTTAGGTTGGGAAAATGATAAGAAACTAAAAAATGTCACACATCAGCAAAGGGTTAGGGTTAGCTTATTTCTGTTAAAATCTAAAAAAACAAGTAAAAGTTAATCAAACCCTGAATATAGATGAGTTGCTAATAATAATATTTGTGGATATTAAGAGGTTCAGTATTTTAAGTTGTAAGAACAAATACATACTACGTATAAAAATGGCAGTGCACAGAGGCTGGATCGCACTTGTGTTAATCCAGTAGTCTTATTGCTTGTGAAAGAAAGCTGTTCCTCAGTCTGCTACTGCGTGGTGTATAAAGGAACAACAGGCTGTTGTGTTGTGTCCTTTATGACTCTCGGGGACCTCTTGAGGCACTGCTGGGTTTACGGCTCTCGCAGACTTGTGCAGCTTGCACCCAATGATGTGCTGAGCAATGCACCACCCTCTGTGGAGCCTCACGGTCCTTGCTGATGTAGTTGACATATCGGGCAGTAAAGCAGTCCGTCAGACGGCTGTCTTTGGTAGAAGTCCCCGCAGATTTAAAGATTCAAGCCAAATGTCTTTATGCACTTAAGGACACACAGGTACAATTTTGCTGGGTTTCTTTCTTTCTTTCTTTCTACATTGGAGTGTAACTAGCCCTTCTGAAGTCCTTGTGAATAGGGACTCCAGGTATTCTAAATTGTCCATTTTGCTCCACCACTGTGCTGTTGAAGGCTATTAGGAGGTGAAGCCCCCCCACCCCTTGTATAATCCACAGCTCTTTAGGGAGAGGTGGTTGTTGCTGGCTGTTGTTCCAGAGTGGTAACTCCTTCCTGTAAGGCCTTCTTCTTGCCAAGGGGAGATCAGTCCCATAACTGCTGAGTGGTCAGGTGAACTTCACAATGCTGTTTGTGGCCTTTGCTGCCGCACAGTTGTGGATACTGCAGAGCTCCCAGTGTGACGCTGTGTCGATTCGTCTGTCCTGCGAGAAGAAAAGTCTTTGGAGGCCTGCGGGAGAATCGATGCAGGTAGCATTTAAGATTGCTGAGAAAAAGCACGCCCTGTGTATGTGTGTTATTTCTCTCCGATTAGTTCTGACCCTCTCTTTGCATCCAACGCTTTGTTTTAATCACTGGGCACCACAGGCATCATCCCTCCCAGCCGCACCACGACGAACCTTTGCGCGAATCGGTGATGTCTGTTGATACCATCCAAATAGTTTCATCATCTGAGCCGGGTGGAAACCAAAGCCATGGATGCAAGTCCACTTGAGCTGATTAGCGTGTGGAGTGTGCTTGTTAAGGCATACTGTGAAGTGTGCTTGTTACATATACACCCCTCATGTTTGATTACTGCTGGCGCTTTACGACTGGCGGCTGTGTACAGAAGCACTGCTGGGATCTGATGTGTCCAGCTCCTGTTTTGACAGCACGATATTTATACCTGTTATCATCATCCAGCAGTTTGCCATCGACATATTCAGGGTTAGAGTTATGGTTAGGGTTTGGTTAATAGGTTTGCCTTTTTTAAGAAAATGTCGAAAACAATAATGCCAAAATGTGCCATCTTGTAGTTTTTGAAAATTTACCTTTTTAACTGATAGCTGCAAAAAAAAGGTTGAACCCTAACCCTGGGGAGGTTGCTTGTCCCTAAGTTATCATGTGTAGTAACCCCAACCCTAACCGTAAACAATTTTAAAAAAAGGGTTAGGGTTTTTATTGATGATGACTGAGACGTCAGAGCGTTATAAATTAAATTTATGAAATCACTGTAGATTAATGTAGACATTAATGAGATCCTATGACTAACAAGCTATAAAATATTAGATTAAGTTATCCTATGTATTAATCCCTCAAGCCTCCAAAAAAAGCTCTTTTGAGCTTGGCTTTGCCTGAGTACCACCAGCAGAATATGTTATAACATATGCTGCGTTATTGGACATGCTTCTCTATAATGCATGCATTTCAGCAAGAATTCCTCTGTGATTTTGCAACTGATTCTAACACAGATTTAAAATACAATGTGAAAAACTTTGGGTGGGTGGTGAAATTGCCTGCTGTGAGTCTCCATCTGGCCTGTGCAGTGTTGGAATGGACCATCCTCCTTCACTATGCCAGGCCCGGAATAAAGCTTCACTTTAAAGGATCAATTCTTTTATTATTGAAGTAGGTCTCAGTAGTGCAGGATAATACATTCTACATTGATCCCCCTCCCACCCAACCCTACCCCATTCCCTACTCCGCTCCTCTCTTCCCCCCCCTAAAAAACCTTTATTGCCATTCCTTCCAGTGAGGCTCACATTAAAAAAAGAAAGAAAGAAAAGACATGTTCGACAGAATAAAGATTTTAGAAAGTGACTGGAGGACAAATAAGCCCATAAACTAGGGTATTCACATTTTAGTGGGAAGGAAAGACAGGGGGAGAAGAAGGAGTCGGAGTTGCCAGCAGGCTTTTTGAATATCATTACCAGCTTTGCAGAGAGAAATTGAAATCATAAGCATAAGGAAAGTACCTGGTAATTAAAACTGTCTCGCCACACCGAGGCTTTGATACCTGCTCAACAAAAGTATACGCGAGTGTATGTGTAAATGAGTGTGTGTGCGCGCACATGCTTCTTGCTTGGATGTACATATTGTGGCTGCATACATTTAGGTGGCACACAGCAGAGGATGTGAGAGTGTGTTTTACACTTTTTACCCCGTCTGTCAGGAGGATGCCTGATGACGCGCTGCATGGTGTGGATTGCCGTGCGCCGTGTCTCTCTCTCTGGAGACGCAGGCAATATTTGCAGCGAGCACTTCAGCTGAGCAGGAGTGAGCGTGTTAAAACGTATTTATTTTTGAAGTCATGTGCACCATTTAGATTTTTTTTTGTGATATTCACACAGAAAAAAACAGAAAACAGGCTTCCTTCATGTTTTTTTGTATTTAGTTTTGTGGCCTGTGCTGGGGGGGGGGCAAACAGCTTGACGTGTCTGTATCAAAATCAAACCCCCGAAGCATGCGTGCCAGACCCTTATTGAACAAATTTGCGCCAGTGAAGCCAGCAGTTGAGGACATTAATGATCTGGACCCACTGGGGTCTGGTGCTCAGCGCCCACAGGCTACCCGCTCGATCCCCAATCAATAGCTTTTTATTAAAATTGTTTGCGAGGCAACACAAATCCATATTGTTTTGCCTCGGACAGGGGTGGCCCGTGTGAAATATGTCGGACATATTTATATATTTTTTTCCACACGAATGCGTAAAATGATTGGCTGATATGCATGGAGAAGAAAAAAAACACACAGGGGCAGTGGTTTGGCTTTATTGGAATATCCATTTCAGCATTGATTTTCACAAGAGATGCATTTGTGATTATCTTATTTTCTCCTTCCTCAACAGGGTTGAATTACATATCATATCATCCCTGGTATTAAGGCAAAATTAATAACACAAGTAATTATAATACTTACGTCTAATGATATGCTGTGAGGGTCCTATTGATTCAGTCGAGATGCATCTAGGGGAAATGGCTTGGAGCTCTGCCTGGCGACTGGCGCTACCAGCATGCTGCGCTCTTGACAGCACAACGCTAGGCTCAACCCTCAATCCACACTCAGCATCACTTACACTTAAAAGCCACTCCGTGCTCAGCGATTAAGCTCGCTTATCTACTCGCGCTTGTTTTCTCCTCACGTAACCTCTGACACCGGCCGGTGCAGTCACTCCTGGCTGGATGTGAACTTTCTCTGTGTGTGAACCCTTTCCTAACTGTTTAAATTAAACTTTTAATTTCTTACTTTTCCAACATTCCTGAAACAATTAACACAAAGAATATCAGTATTGAAGTAGGTGTCACATTTTATTCCATCCGTGGTTTTTGTTCTCGCCGAGTGGCCGTCACTGCGCGCTCCTGCACACAAATCTCACTTTGAGACTTGCTCCTCCTCGAATACATACACACCTATGTATGTCTTGCATCCTCACAGTCTTCTAAAGATCCACTTAAACATGTCATTTTTACACCGCAAACAATGCGCAGACCTTGTGAGTAATTCCTGTCAATTTTAAAGAGAGAAAAACCTCCAGCATCTCGCCTTTTGATTTATTGCTTCTTCGTTTTTAGTCGCCTTTTTTCAAACTCACACTAATCCCAGTTTATGCTCGCATGCAGGTTTTTTTTGGTTTGTACTCCATCTTGCTGCTTCTTAATTTTTTATTTAAATTTTTTTTTTTTTTAATCTTTTAGTGTTTTACCTGGTTAAAGAGAGGAAACGTGAGAGAAAGATGAGGACGGAAACCAAACTCTGGCCTTGTTGATTCTCAAATCTGGTAGACAGGATACTGCCAAAAATAAAATAAAAAAAAATTCTAATCCAGGCTTGACTCACAAGTATGAAAATGTGGAGCTGTTAGATGTGAGAAGCTGCATGATAATCATGGAGGGAAAACACATTCGATGGGTTGAAATTTTTTTTGCTCTATCGCAGGGATCTGACCCAGCTTGGCCTTAGGTAAATTCTTTAGATTGTCTAATTTTTTTTAAAAAAAGGGTTCAATGTCCACGATTTTTCGTCACACTGGCTGTTCCATAAATTAGACCTCCCTTGCTCTTATCTCATCGTGTCGCTGCATCGTGAGGAAGACGAGCTGCCTTTGAGGTGAAAGGACAGTGGGCTGCAGTTGCAAGTGCTGACCAAAAGAGGGCAACATGATGTCAGAATTATCCCCCCCTCCACCACCATCGCCGCCACCATTACTACTACAGCCGCTGCTGCCTCCTTTCACAGCCAAGCCCGAAGCCGGTGCACAGGGAAGAGTTTCGCTGAGGGGGTATAGGTGGCTGGGTGCACCGTCACTCAAAGCTCTGCCTCGCTCTCTTGGCAACAAAGCTGGCCGCCTTGTCACGTGGGCGCCACATGGATAAACTTCTTCACAGGCGTAGGTACGGCGTAGGTACGGCGTAGGTACGGCAGCCCCACTTTAAAGAAATAAAAAAAGAGCAGGGATGGTGGTGGGGTAAACGGGGGGATTAAGCATGACGCTCTTCCCTTCTTACTCTCGCTTCAGACCCCGAAACGTGGTTTGGGCCCTCAGCCAAGCACGTGTGGCACTTTGTCCTGATCCCAAGCTCGTTTTGATTTTGTCATATTTGCATTCTGTCTCTCGCTTACTAACTGTTTCCCCGCCGCCTTTGATGGGGTGAAGCGCGGTGGCCGACATTTATTGAAAAAGGCACAAAAGAGCAGCGATAGATCACATGCTAACTGACACCTTTTTTTGCCATTCCCTGTTTTTGGGGGGCTGTAAAAATCCCACAGCCCATTTGTTCTATGATGTGACAGCATTGATGATAGGATGACAGATGTCTTACCAGCCCACCCCGTCGGTGCCAGCAGCCACCACCGCCAGTACCCCAGCCTCCTCCTGAAACAGTTTGCCCCTCATTCGGTGGGAGTCCACAGCTGCATTACTCCAGTATGGCAGTACTCCCTTAACCCTGCACACCCCCTCCTCCTTCTTCTTCTTCTCCTGGAGGCGCCCCCCTTCTACCTCCCCTCTAGAGGAGAGAGTGATAGGCCTCTTTGGCACAGCGCTGCCTCTTTGTTCCCTGCCAGGTTGGCTCCAGGAGGCAGGGTCAGCTGTAATTCGCTGTGCGGTCAGTAGAGGACGACATGCCCTGCACAGCAGCAGGGGCTCCGGGCCTGGAGGAGCTGACACTTATTGTTCACATTAAAAGGGACTGTTATATCTAACACCAGTGTTTGTTAGCGGTTATTAATAGAGAACAGTCTAATCGCTTGTATTTTAATTGGTTTTACATGCAGTAGCACTGCACTGTAATACATAATGCTGCAGTACTGCCTGTAGAATTCAATTACATCTGATGTGATACAGAGATCTGGGTGTGAAAGAGCTGAATAATTGATTAGTCAACAGACAGAAAATCAACTAAATGATAAATGATTAATTGCATAAGAAAATGCAAAATAACATTTATTTCACGTGGCATTTGGGACTAGACGCGCCGCTCTAATGTCGCTGCTTCAGCTCTTGTCTTCCTTATTAGCAGCAGTGAGGTACTCTTTAGCAAGGTGTTTAACCCCCAGTGGAGCCGCTCAGGGGCCAGTAGGTGAGGCGGCGGGGACCGAGGAGAATTGAGTTGCGTCTGTGTTCGCAGGATCCCTGTTTGTCGTCTTCTGTGCACAACTGTGTCTTCATTGTTTTATCATCTCAGCTGAAAAAGACTGTACAGAAACCAGGAGAGGGGCGCTTGGCACCACGGTAGAGCAGCGGTGTCATCTAACAGCAACGAGGTTCATTGTTTAAGCTCGTGTGTAAATTTTGGCTTCCACCCAGAGTCCAAAAACATGCATATTAATTTGTAATTCTATATCACGAGTGTTTCCAGAACTTTGAAATCAGGTGAAATCAGGTGAAAAAGAATATTTGATTTTTAAAAAGTAAATACGGTGATACAGTGTAAAAACTGGCTTAGAAAACATGTAGGTATGTTTCATGCTCATGTGCAGCCCTTCAGGCTCAGATGCATTACATGAAAAGTAAGAATTTTGTATTGAAACACTGATTTGCAACGTGGCTTCAGTGAAAGTCTAAACATACTTAAGCAAAAGTACAAAAGCTCACAATGTACTTATCATGCTTAAAATAAAAGGCGTATACATATTATATCATCAGATCACGATTAATGATTTATTATTATATGTATTTATCACTTTAATGTTTCAGGCGGAGATGATCTTATTTCACATATAAGTACATTGATATTTCAAAATATGCAACATTTTTTAAATGGCATGGCATACCAACCCGTTCTCACTCCCAAAGCGTAACATTTTACGCTAGGTGACAAATCGTCACCATATTACGTTTTCGGCTACCCACCACGTTCCTAAATGACGACCTCGGAAAAAGAGGAAATATGAGAACCGTCTGGACTGAACCTACACATGTTCGCTCTTTTTCTTCAAATCGCTTAGAAACACGCTATTTAACATCATTAAAGTCCTGGTTAAGGTCAGGAATAAGGTTATGGTCAGGGCTAGGGATAAGGTTAGGTTTAGGGCTGGAATACAGGGCTGGAACGTCTACTACCGCGGGAGCGTCATTGCACTGGATTCCAGCCATAACCCGCCGCGTACCATAAGAACGCCGAAGGTCTCCTTTCGCGTTCCTCAGGAACGCCGCGGGACGTGACAAAACGTCGACATGTTACGCCTCGGGAGTGAGAACGCTCTGGGCATACAAAGAACAATAACTGGATACTAAATATCAATTCAGTCAATTTTAATGTGAGGTAAAGACCCCACGATGATTCCAAGAAAACCCCCAAAATTGGACGACCCCATATGAGCAACAGTGGGAAAGAAAAACTCCCGTTTTACCCTTTAAAGCCGGTCGGAGCGGTCACTTCCGTTTTGCATAACTATTTTTAAATCCCTGTAGAACCGGACCCACTTAAGCTAGCGCAATAATTTTTTTTGCATATGAAACCGGAGGAGTTGTACTTACATCTTATGCCACCGGCTTGCCCTAAGTCACGGTTTCCTTCCACATAAAGCTTTGCAAAAATTGCATAAAAAGCGTTTGCAGTAACAAAAACATAATATTCCAGAAACACGCTTTGCCGATCCGATCAGCTGTTCGTAACACTTCCTACGTTGGAATAGACGTCAGCGTGAACTATCGCATATCCGCCATTACCTGGCCAAAACCAGAAGTGACGGCATTTTCACGGAAAATGTAGTTTTTTACCTTCAGGGCCTTATAAGCCTATATTGGTGTTTTTAAAATTAATTTTTGACTTTAGGCTTTTCTGAATAGTTTCTGGGATGCTTAGAGCTCAAATTGAACTGCTGGAAATAGTTTATTTTGATGCACATGCTGTTTGTTTAGGTTTTTTTGCAAATTATATAAATATATAAAAATTGGTGTATTTCAAAAATAAAACTATGAAGACACTCAAAATAAATTTCCTGTTGTTGGAAACTATTTTGTGCAACTTTTTTGTATTTACATTTTTGAGGGATAAACCTATTAAATGTCTCTAACTAGAAATATATGTAAATAAAACAAACAATTTTCAATTTTTTTGTAGTTTATTGCACTTTTTGGCAATTTATGTAGTTACTATAGACTTAATGCATACATATTATTAAAATTTGGCCTATAATGGTTGTATTGATGTATAGCAACTTGAAATGCTCTCAAAAATGGCACTACAGCATGTAAAAATGTAAAGATAAGCTCTAGCGGACTTGGTTCTATGGTAGGTCTTAAAGGGTTAACAGGAGAAACATCCGGAAGAACCAGACTCAGGGAGGGGCAGCAATCCGCCATAACAGTTTGGGAGTGGGGCATAGATGTAGTGGTGTAAAATATATTAGAGCAGGAAAAGAAAGCAGCATAAAGTATAGCATACAAGGGTTAAGTACACAAGAGTTCCTCGAGCTCACATAGGCAGTGTTAACCCAACAATCACAGGAGAAACCAGAGCTCCTATAGAAAACCTGCAAACTCTTCAGAGAAAGGCCTTACCTGGGTTTGATCCTAGGACCCTCCTGCAACAAGGGAACACCAACACTGTAGTTTTATCTACTCGAGTAATGTCCTTGAATATTAATAAATCAGGTTACCATCCACCTTTTGTCCATGCACTTATCAACTGAGGTTGAGAACTATAGTCAACTGGAACTGGGTCCACTGTGGGACCACCCATACCTCCCCTCTGGACATGCCCCTGTTCTAGGGGTGGTTGCCAGGTAAATAATGTGCTCTACAGACGAAAACCGTATTTAAAAATATGTGAGAAATATGTTGTAGTGTAGAGCACTTAGAACACTGCTCTCGATCGCAGTTGATCTCAACAGGGAATTTTAGCAAACACACGGAAGCACTCGTCTCTGAATAAATAAATGGATTTAAAACTTTTATATAATTCCATTTTTATACAGTTAAAACGTTGCAGACGTCACCCCGGAAACAGGAGCATGTTCGCAAAGGCCTCGCAGCACATTGCTGAAATGCTACACGTTTCTCGATCGCTGTGAGCCTGAAAACCACAAAAACGACACAAAAACAGGCGTACTTGTGAAAATGACACCAGGTCTGGTCCTGACTGCCACACACACACACACACACACACACACACACACACACACACACAGTCTCCTGTAAGATCCCTAATCCCGTGTGCACCGCACAGGAAACAGCAGGTGCGTTTAGGCTCCCTCCATGTTAAACAAGCTCCTTTATATTGCCTGAATGCTGGAAACAAACTAACTCATTAGAAACACACACCCTGCTCCCTCTTTTTTGGGGGGCGATATTTTATCTAGGCTAATGCCGTACGATATTTAGACTTCTGCTGAACTCGTCATTTCGCAACATCACTAACATGCGCGTGCATATTTATTTTTATTGCCTTTTTTCCTCCTCTTTTTTAAAAACCTCCCCCTTCTTGCCAGGTTTTTGTAGAACATTTAGCTAATTGATTATCACATGCCTCGGCCTTATCAGCAAACCGTTATTTTGTAAATGAATATTCAGGAGAGATTTCTCCTCTCTTCGCCTTTGTAGTACATTATTTGTGGACAAAATATGCAAACATTGAGGAAAAGGCAGCTCGCTCTTCTGCCTCGCTGCCTAATTACATTTTGCGCTCGCACCTATACAGAGACGCGGCGTGTATTTATAGAGGAGAATGAATTCACACACACACACGCACACTCCCCCGGCTGCAATCGCATGCCAGGCATCTGCTTATGAAGTGGCTCTTTTCTGGATCTGCAACTGTACCCCCACCCCTCCACCAACCGTCCCCTCCAATCTTTCTACAAGAGGAAAAGAGAGAAAGGAGCTTAATCGCTCTCGTCTGTTCTGACTTTCACACACACACACACACACACACACACACACACACACACACACACACACACACACACACACACACACACACACACACACACACACACAGCACCCTTCTCTATCACAAACCCCCTTAAATATCCGCCGCCTGGCTCATCTTCTGTGTGATCAATTTGACTTGTTTATGTTTACGCACCGCCGTTCTTGTTGTCGCCGCCATCTTTGTGATGAGGAGCTCTCTTAGGGGAGGAGAAGAGATGGACAGATGGATAGATGGAGAAGAGGGGGAAGGAGGGAAAGGACGGACTGACAGGTGGAGAAGGTGGGAAAGGAGGAGGGTGGATCAAAGAGCGAGGGGATAGAGTGACAGAGGGGGATTTGACGCTGAGAGGATGGAGAGCGGGGAGGTTTATCTGCGACATCCCTTGTCATCATATATGTAGATGCCTTTTGAAGTTTGCGGCGTGTTCCTGAACCCGGTAATGCAGCGCACTCCAAAAAACCCACAAAACAACAACAACAACCCCCCCTCCAAAGAAAACCTAGAGCACCTCATTGCGCCCAGTTAGGCTGCGGCGGCTAATCGTGCTCGCCACAACACACTCTGCTTTAATTTTAGCCATAATGATGGCAAGAAGGGCAAAATGATACTTTAAAGAGCAGAGGAGAGTGGAGGGAAAAGAGAGAAGAAGAGGGGAATGAAAAAAGTGAAAAAAAGGGATGGAGGGAAGAGGGAGACAGAGAAGAGCTGTGAAGGTGATTAGTTGTACTGGCGGATCTTTGCAGTGGAGGAGGTTGGAACACTAATCCTTGCTTTGGTTGGAGACATTTTCGCGCAGTAGGTCCCTTCTTTCCGCCCCCTCTCAATTTTAAGCCCCGTGTCAAGCTCAAGCCCTTCTTTTCCAGCACTCACTTGCTCTCATTTCCTCTGCCTTCTGGCAAGCCCTGCTATTTATAAGAAAAATCATTTTTCTCCTTTTTTTCTCTCTCTCTTTCTCTGTCTCCCTTTGCCTTGCTCTCTTTTCCTCCTTTAAATCTTTCCTGGCGTGTTTGATTTTCTGCCTTACTTAGAGAAGGTGCCCAGATGAGTGGCAGCCGGCCAGGGCTCGTCTCTCTCCGCCGCTCTGTCCTCCCTCCGCCTCTCGTCTTCCTCCATCTCCCCTCACATGTGGTCGTTTTAACAACGTAAACACACGTCTTTAAAATTTACATCGGGAAAATGGCAGCGAGACGCTCTCGCTGTTGCTCCACCAATGACTAGCTCACGTTTCCAAGCGTCCCCGCCGCTTTGCGTAACCAGTGTAGCGATGTGAATTGGCCCTCTGCCCAGACAATAAGCCATAGATTTTTTTTCTTACAGTATGACATCATTTATCCAGTGCATTATTTTATTGTTTTGGCTGCTTTCTAATTTGATGGATCTCGCTGTTGTCTCAATCATCAGCATCGCTTCTCCTGCTTAATCTGTTCCGCCAAAATGAGGAAAATGTATGTATTTAGAACACTACTCCTGCTGCTGCCTCAGATGCACGCACTGATGAGCTTTAATCAGGACAAAATAGTATATCTACATATATATTTATATATATATAGATACCAGCTTTGGCCTGACTCACTACATATAAAGAAAACTTCACTTTTCACATTTACATTCATGCCAAACACTCCAGGGCCTGTCAGTGCTCGGGGCCAGATATCATACAAACTGCCATTGATTTGTTTGTCCTTTGGCCCTTTTCCATGGTTTGGGAAATGAATCATTCTTTTTTTTATATATTGTTGTTGTTCGTCTTGGCATCATCTGTTTAATCCATACACTCCATGTTTTCCATAAATAACAGGGCAGAACTCGGCTTGGACCGGCTTGTAATGCTCAGTGCTTTTGTTCTCAAAAGGATGACAGCAGCGCTCGAGGTGCTTCACGCAAACACACTCACACACACACACATACACTTAACCGCTCTTTTAGAGGTAGATTAAATTTAGAGGGAGAGAACAGAAAAGATGTACACGGTCAGATCTGCAAGGGTACAAGTTCACGTTTCATGATGCGTGCACGACAGTAAACGAGGGACATGCGAGCTTTTGAATCGTGGAAGTAACTCATCAGCTTTGAATAGCACAGTTTGAAAGGTTCAAGTTACACAGGATGTCTTATTGTTTTTATAACCTTTCAGCTTCTCTCCATTTCCTATTCCTTTTCTCCATCTTTCTCCTGCAAGAGTGGGCAAAATTAATTTCCTTGACCTTTGCCTGGCCCCAACAGTGTAGGGGTCAAATTCCAGCGTTCATTACTCAACCGTTTTTATTTCACTATGAAATATGTGTGACTGGATAACGAGAGCTTGGGGAGTCCAATTATACATTTTTTATTTTCTGATCCATGGGAGGAAAAAAATGAAGAAAATAATTAAGAGAAAATAAACAGCTACCTGGTCAGATTGGTAGTTTAAACAGGGGCTTAAAAAAGACTAAGTGGCTGGGTTTTTCTCATGTGTGTGTGGATTTGGGAGGGGGTGTGTGCATATGGAGTTCATGAGATGGTAGCGTTTGCTTCTAAATGATCGTGTCGTGTATGTGCTTGACTGCAAATTTGCAGACTCACACGTGTGGGTACATACAGACAAAAAACAATCTCTTCTTTTACGGCCTTTGAAGGTACCTGCTGTATATCAACCTCAAACTTAAATCGCTCCTCTTATTTTTCATGAAGGGGTGTTTGGGGCTTTGTATGCATTTCCAAAGGTTGGTTTACACTAATGGACACCAAGGCAATTGTGCCAGGTGTGTGCTATGGATGTAAGCCCTGTGTAAGCACGATAATTGTGCCACTTAGCAAGCCCAAGCTGTGTGGGTTTACCTCCAAATAACCTTCCCCAGCCTTGGATTCTGTAGCTAACAGCTGCCACGTAGTAGTATCAGGACTTAGAGCACTGTATTTAATGTACCTTAGATGGTGAGGATCAAATCTTCCATCTTGTCTGGATAATATTGTACATGACATTTCTCTGAGGCAGAGAAGCTCTGAAGGAAAAATGATCTGACTGACATACAAAAGTTTTGGTGGTTAAATTTTGTATCCAGCTAGGATGTTAGCAAATAACAATAACTTTCACTTTTACTTCCAGGGTAGCCAACTTCTCTTTAACAGTTATACACTGTCTAAAAGTCGTAAACTGTCATGCTAGCTTTAATGTTTATGAAAACTCTTCAAGTTATACTAGCCATTAAGCTAACTTGCTAGTGCTATTTTGTAAACGAATTATTACACCTAATCCTAAAAAGTTAGACGATATTAATTATTTTAAACATACCCACATTATGAAGTTACAGACCCTTGGGAGCAAATGTTTGGTGGACCTTAACAGTCATTGTCTTTCTCCACTTCTGTTTGTTTCTCTTACAGCGTCCTCTTTTTCCTCCTGCCACCAGTACCACAGGGTGTTGAAACAATAATGAAGTTTAGCTCAGAGAGCTTTTCCAGAGAAAAGTTTTTTTGAGATGTGTCCACTTGGCAAAGGAATAAACAAAACAAAAACAATAAATATAGATTTACATATTTATATTATTAATGCAAGGAAACAGAAATATTCCCTCCACTGGGGAGGGCAGGCTGGTTCCTTTTGTTAGATCCAACCAAGTTTTATATCATGACTCCACTATGATTGTGAGCAGCTAAAGTTATGATTAGCTAGCATATCATCATTTAACAGCATTGTTTTGATCCTGAATGGGAGTAACAATTTTTTTTAAATAAAAGATAGACATCAGCAACAAAGAGGAGAAAAGGGCAGGTAAAATAAATAATACAGTATTCTACCAATTACATAATTTTGCTAATATATAGTTTCAAGATGCCACAAACCAAGATTAGATTGATTTCAATTGGCCAAATTAACCTGGGAGAGAGCTTCTAGAAGTCAGTTTTCAGAGGGAAGGTTTTTGAAGATAACTAAACTGACTGACCTGGTTGGTTGCTGGGTGCAGTCCACTGCTGATCAGCAAATCATTTACTTTGATTTGTTGAAAACATGGCCTCTTTGGTGTCCTTATAGAACTTGTCACAGTGTTTTAAGTAGTGCAAATTGAAGGTACAGAAATATCATCTTCCAGATTTAGGAGCATGGGTGACAAGTATCCTAAGGAGACCTCAAATGGAGATAAACCGGTGGCCAAAGAGGTCATTCTACCCATGGCATGTGTGCACTCCAAGTAGATGGGCTATTGAAGACTGCACTGATTTAGACATTCATTCTGTCCACTTGTCTGTGGATGGAAACCTGTGGATAAATTTACTTACTCTTGTACTCGTAGTGCTGAACAGAAAGCTTTCGATACCTGGGAAGTGAAATTAAGTCCTAAATCTGAGACTATTTCAGTCAGCATGTTGTGTAGCAGGAGCATGTGGCATCTGCAGGTTGTAGAGCGGATGGTATCTTAGGTAAGTTAAGAGAACAAAAAATGCTTAGAAAAATCGTCAACAATTGTAGTAGTCAGAAGTACGTCATTTCAATGATGCCTCAATGATAAAACGTACCAAGGGCTCTGGGTGGACGGGAACCAGTCTAGAGGTCTCCTCTCCAAATTAAGGTTTGTTGCACTGGTAGAGAAAGGGACTTCGAGCAAGGTGAGTCTGATTGAGGTAACTCAAATTTCCTAGTCTTTGACTAACTTGTGGTAAAAGTTTGCAGAACTCCAGAAGTCTCCGCAGTCCCTTGCCACTGAAAGGATGAGGCCACTCTACCCTTAACTTTCCTAGATCTGCTTTGACCTGCCTCCTTTCAATGACGAACTCAAGAAAACTAACAAAGACGAATAGAATTCACATTTCTCAGTTTTGACAAACAACTTATTTTCAAGCATCCTTACTTGTAGTTGGTGCTACTCCAGGCTGTTTGAAATGATAACAATGTTGTCTAGATAAACATACACAAACTGGTTGCAACACTCCTGCAGGACATCATTGACCAAGACCTGAAAGATAGCATGGGTATTAGTCCAAAAGGCATCACAAGATATTTGAAATGCAGAGTTGCTGAGGGCTAGTCACTTAGTGCATATGTATTCTTGATAGTAATGTTTCAGCGTCTAGGAGTGAGGCGGGTGGATGAACGATACTTATCACTAGAGAATATAGTTTTCCATAGCTTGTTACTTTGGATGGGTCCGATCTTCTGCATGGGTGTCCATTTCATGTTTTGGAGAGGCAAAGTGAGAAATTGACACAGTGGGCCGGCGTGTCTATTGCATGTTTTTGCTGTTACTGGTTTCAATTATAAATGGGAATTTTACTTCTCGAACCTGACTGCTAATCGGCAGGTGGACTACACTGGATATGCAGGTGGAACTTGGGATGGAGAAGTTAATGCTAATTCTGGCTAGCTAAGCTTAGCAGGGCATATTAGTAATTCTGCTTATAAAAAAGATGCTAATTTTTTCAGACAAGTTTATCTAAAGAAAAGTATTGGCCTACTAAACCTGAACTTCTGACTTAAAAAAAAAAGTCTTTTAGTGAAATTTGATC
The DNA here is from genome assembly GCF_057382185.1 of Mchenga conophoros. Taxonomy (NCBI): domain Eukaryota; kingdom Metazoa; phylum Chordata; class Actinopteri; order Cichliformes; family Cichlidae; genus Mchenga; species Mchenga conophoros. Next base: position 30,180,374 of record NC_140538.1, on the reverse strand, counting down.
CTGAATAACTGACATATAGTGACTATTCACTTATTTAAATTCATTTCTCAATCTTAATACCTGTAATATCTATAGCTAATTAGATAAGTTCCAATGGACTGACTTTAATGTGGACACTAACACACCACAGTTTCACACTGGGTAAAAGACTCGAAAAAGAACATCCCCTTACATGACTCAAAATGCCAGTCAGTAATGGACTACATAGGTGTCGAATACAGCTTGATCGAGATCCTCCACTCGCCAAAAGCTGCACACTGACCCTTTTCTTTAGTAACTCTACACAAGAATAAAAAACGGAAGAAGTAAAGGTCTCTTAATCCTCTCACCTTAGCACGCTCGGTAATGGCGAGAAGTGAATAATGTGTGTTCAGGAACCCTGAAAAGAAGTCATCTGATCCAGTCCCCACCCCCCGACACACACACACACACACACACACACACACCTTTTTTTTGGAATGACTACTGGGATCTTAAAGTATATGCTGTGTCCTTTCCAGCCATACTCCGTCAAGTCAGGGGTCCAGAAGCGCTCCGGACGATTAATGGAGTAAAACTTTAAAATGTGTGAGTCAAATCAAAGGAAGTGAAGAGAGACGGAGCCACAAAGAGGAGGAGGAGAGTTGGGGGAGTTGAGCTTCATCTTTTAATGGCAGCAAGTGTGTGTGGAGAGGACGTGGAAGCAGGAAGGTGGAGGGAGAAAGAGGGAACGTTTAGTTCTGATAGATATTGATAGAGATTGTAATGAATGTGGTGAGGGCATGGCACCCTAAAGCGCTGCAGTGGTAATGCAGGGTGACAGTGTATTTGTACTAATAACCCCTTAAAAGTGGTGATAAAATACTCCACTCCCCTACTGGAGCCCCTGATGGATGTGCTGGGAGTAATTAAACTCCATTAGGCTGCGGGTCCACTTACCGTGCTTCTCTATGTGTGTGTATATGAGTGTGTATTTGAATGTCTTAAAACACCACTCCCCTCAGGGATCAGGCTAATTCAGGTAGAAGGGCAAGTGTACAGCCATTGTTTCTGTGTGTGTGAGTGTGTGAGAGAGACAGAAAGAAAGGGAGAGAGAATGCCATGTGTTAGTGTGTAGAAAAGCATATGCTGCTTTAGAAGAGCCCGCTGAATGACACACACTGTACATCATTTGGATCTGTGGCGCTAACTTAACATCAGCTCTCCTCTCCAGTGAATTCCCAAGGGCTGGCAGTGCATAGTAGGTGCAGTGTCAGTGTCATTGTCATCCAGCACATGGCTGTGTTTTTTCTGTTGACAGGGAAACGCACTCTGCTGCGCTCCTGTGTTGTATTTTGTTTTTCATACCACAGGAGATGTTTTGACTCAACACTGAGCCAGGGGAGAAGCCTGCGGCAAGACCACCGTACCGGGCTCACTGGGAATAGCAGCGGCCCTGCAACTCCCGCCATGTTTTCGTTTGGCACTCAGATGCACGCAGGAGCAGAACTGCTGCGCAGACACACACAGGCCCAGTGTTAAACAAAGTGGCTGGTAAACAGCAGTATCCATGACCTCCGGTTCAGGCAGAGTAGAGCGATGATGACTACAAATGCTAAAGAAAACAGAGTAAGAAGACAACAAATGATTCATAAACTGCACACGGGCTTTCCCTAAAAGCACAAGCTCGTCTTTGCTGCTGATTCTGGAGGCCGGTGCTTTTGCACCTATAAGGGGCCGATCATTTTTAAATGACCCTCCTGGTGAATAAAAAGCCTTACCTCATGGGTCAGCTCTGAGCCTGTCTGTTTCAGGTGGGGAAAAAAACAAAACAAAAACCATATATATGAGAGAGAGGGAGAAAGGCATGTCTTGGCATGCATCCAAAACTACATGTATGTCTTTTTTTCTACTTCTTGTCTCTCCCTTCTCCTCTTCCTCCCCACCCACATGCTCTCTCACTCCCTTTCCCTCTCTAATCACACCCTGACTTTACTTGACCTTTCTGTGGCTAATTAGTCAGCTTGTGAAAAAAAGGATCTCCAGCGAAGATGGTGACGATGGCGCTAGTCCGGTACTGCTACAACATGCAAATGCGTTCGTGATTAATTCAGAGACTCCTTTATTGTGCTTTACTCTCGAAAAAAACAAAAAAAACCAGTGAGCAGTGGTGACCTCTGCATTGCATGTAGGTGAGAGGAGAGCGCTGGCTTGAATATACGGCGAATATTTCTTTTTTCTTCTTCTTTCTGCTTAATCTCTAATTTCAGTAACTATAACCACACACTTCTTTAATATAACCAAATGTATGATGGTGCTGTTTAGAGTTAGAAATAATTAAACTAATACCAGTTATTTGTCTCACGGGGGGAATCACAGTTGATTGTGTTAGTTGTAATGAGTGGGTGGAATAGCGCTGAACAATATTATTTTTTATTGCTTTGCTAATGTCAAATGTGTTTTTATGTGTGCGCAAGCACGCAGCAGAAAGCATTTTGGTCTTGGCCGTGTGTGTCCGTGTGTGTTTGTGTGTGTTTGTGTGTGAACAGCTGGATATGACTCAAGTCCTGAGCTGATGTCTGTTCTTGGCATGTTGACGTGTGCCTTCAGGTGCATAGTGTTCTCCATTTCACGCATAAAAGAGTTAGTTTGTGCAGACATACACACATGCACACACATAAGCAGGGACAAGGAAAATGCATGCAAAACATCCGCCCACATACACAGACACACTGGGAAGAAAGGAGAGGTAAGAGCAGGTGTGTGTGTGTCACATGCTCAGTGAATCTAGCGTGATTGACTGTGTGTGTGATGTGTCGGTGTCTGCTGCTGCCTCATTATTACAACTTACATATGCTGTTTTTCAGTTTAATAGTTGATCTTCCTTTAGTTGAGAAAAAGGACTTTTAAATCAGATTCCAGCGGAGTATAATTCTCTTGGAAGGAGGTTTATAATTAGCACGGTGCTAACATGTGTTAACAGACACATGTATAATACAGTATATTGGATTACTATTATATGCACGTGATGGTGGAGAAATAGGATGCAGTTACTATGTGCAGGTAGATATAATCTATGACAACATGCAGGTTTGGTATTTCGGAGCATCATTTAATCTTATTAAAGCCAATATGTTTGAGATATGCAACTTTAAAAACAAAAGTGTGAAACAACTCTAGAACGTTGACGTGACCAGGGTGGGTTTTTTGTTTGTATTGCTGGAATGATTCAGTTTGAGCCTTTTCTGGGAAATGATGACAGTAAAAGAAAATAACTGCTTCTGCTATTAATAAAACATATAACTGTCATGTCACCTAAGCTTGTCAAACCCACGTTCAACTATTTGAAAAACAATGTGCGTGAATGATTAACCTTATCATATTATGCTATAAGAGCTGAAGTGGAGATCTCCTGAATCTAAAATATGAGGAATGCAAATCAGACACACACATTTCCAAACTTAGTTTTACATTTATGTCAGACTCTGAACGTCTGGTAAATTTGAAATGTAACATTGTCGTGGCACCTGTGTTACCCTGGGTTTTTGAGATTGTAACCTTGAAGGTTTACGATGTGATTTTCCTCCTTTTGGCTCCATTCATGTTCTTTTTTTAATCATGTTTTGCACAAATCATATTTTCTGATAATATGAGTGCACTACGTGACATTGCTTAAACACAACGATATCACATCACGATTATCATTGTTTTTTTTTTTGTTTTTTTTTAAAACATCATGGTAACAATATTATCTTAATATTTTTAAGAAACCAGAAAACAGGGCAATAACGCTTTGAGTCAAATTCATCACAACTCTGTTTATATTTTTTTTGTTGTTGCATTTGGCAAATGAATAAAACTCAAAACGGGAGAAGTCGGAGGCAGTGAGTGAGATTGTGTGAAAACTATTACACTACTGTTTACCACGTGCATCAAGGACACAATATCATAATTTGAGTGAAATTACTTTGGTTCATGACACCTACATTAACTTGTCATCAATAAAAAGTGAACATAATGTCATCTTACAGTGACAGATGAATAGTAGCTCCAGCTCTGAGGTACATTTTTCCCTTTTGTTTGCTTGAAACTGTTTGATCTTTGACTCCTGATTGAATGTTTTTGATGTCTTTGTTAAGTACTGTTTAGAGAATTTTATTTATATATTTATTGTAGAGCATAACAATGTGTGTCCTTATTTACAGTGGAAATAACGTTCATCTGAGTTTTACATCCACGGGCCTGACCCCTATCGCTTTACAGTACATCTAATTTGCTGCCCTCCTTGATCACTCGCCGAGCCACCGGCTTTGCGCGCCGCACTCCTCGTTGCACAAACTGGCACGCTCTGTTCCATCAAATCACAATTCATCTTTTCACAGCACTCCGACGCCACACACAGCAAAAATGCATTTTCAGTTTCTCACCCCAGCGCTCAAGGAAATACCTGCTACTCTCCATCAAACGTGCATCAATTAAGCGCTGATGTGAGGAGAAAGGACAATCTATAGTTTGGAGGATTTATTCAATTTGCATCCGTAATTGCGTGCAATTTACAAACTCATTATTTTACAATTTAGTGCATTTAACAGCAGCTGGAGGGCAGATAATGGTGAGGCTATAGGGGGCTAACACAGGCCCCAGATGGGTCCCCCAAACATGATGCAAAGCACAAAAAAAATGATGATTTTCGTCTGTCTGACTTTCCAAACAAAAAGCAAAACATTTTAGATGATTCCAGGAGAGAACAGAGGGAATAAAATAACAACACAAAAGAAAGTTGATACCGGGAAAAGGGGGAGCTTCTAGTAATGATTGTATTTTTACAACCTGACGGGGATAATGTGAAAGATGTCAGCTCTGAATAATTCATAATATCTGCGCAATCGCACCGTATCGATTGGTTTCAATTGACTTTTGATCGAAATAATAGTTTGAATGTTTAATGATGAGAACCCAGCAAGCACAAGCGCCACACGCGGTACAAATCTACCAATCTGGACACGATTGTTTTTTAACTTCCCTTCAGGTTTCGGTACACTGATGCTTGAAAGGTGGCACACGTGAGCTCATGAAAGACCTTAGAGCAAAGGTGGGTGGCTTCTTTCAGGCCTTTCGGGTTTGATCTGCGGGTGAGGCGGCTTGTAATAAAGTCCAAGGATTTTCAGTGTGTTGTGCTGTATTTAAAGCTGGTGTGTGTGTCGCATTGCGTGGATGTGTCTGTGATGGCCTCTCTCTTCCTCTCTTCTCATAACTGATTGTTTACTGAGTGCTTTCCACCTTTTTTTTCTTCCTGAGCCTGTAAGTATAAAATTTTAATTAGGAACACTGACAGGTCTGGCGCATGATCCACAGCCTTGCATCCATCACAGAAAAAAAAGGGAGAGAGAAAGATGGAAAGAGAGAGTGAGGGACACTTTCACCACCCCACCCCACCAACGCCACCCCCTCTCCTCGATCTCCCCTCTCCTGACGCCGGACTTGAGCAGCAGGTGCCATATTACTGTGTACAGAAAGGCAATTAGGCAGCATATTGGATGAATGAGGAGTGCATTAATATTAGCAAGTGCATTTGTCAGTGGCGTTTGATGCGAGTCCTTTTCTTTTCTTTCTGCAACATTAAGATTGTGGTGCTCATAAATTCACTGCTTAAACCACCATCTGCTGCGCTGTCAGCCCATACCGAGGAGAGAGGAGAGGAGAGGGGGAGCCATTTATTCCCTTCTGTCTCTCTCACCGGGAAAAGAGAGTGAAAGACAGATAGATAAGAAGAAAACACATTCATTCCCTCCCTTTCTTTGCAGCCCCCCCTCTCTCTCTCTCTCTTTTTTTTTCAGTTCCACAGGGAATGTGGAATGTGTATTAGGATTTATGGAGACGCTTGGCGCACACTGAGCGACACTGCTCTTAAATCTGGCTCTTTTCCTTTTGTCTGGAGTGCTACCTTCTGCTTACCGACACATGCGTAGACACACTGCTCCTCATTGTGCTCAGCGAAGAGATAAATTCTCAGCCACCTGCCAATTCAAACAAGCACAGAGAATAACTTACAATAAACAGGTGGTTTTGCCATTGTTATTCAGTGCAGCGTGCGGCCAGAGGTCGAGCTCCCCCGCGACCCCTCTCTCTCGTTTGTTTTCTCTCCTTTGCTGCATTTCGCCCCGTGAAGCTCAGCATCTTATCGTTGGTGCGTACCGCTAAGTGACCTGCAGCAATTAATTGAGATTAGCAACGATGAGTGTATATGTCCAACGCTGTCTCTGCCATGCTGTGGGTGACATGTTCTAACACTGCTTTATTATTGTTCACAGATGCCATCTTAATCGGATAACATAAGCATTTGTTTAATTTTTAAAATTTTTGTTAATTTGACTAATGTGCATAAAACATATCTTTGGGATGTTTGTGCAGTGGGGCCAATTTAGGCAATAAACACAGGGCTGCCTTTTTTGCTCTGTGTAGATACATTTAAAATATATTGTAAATACAAATTATTACTAATTGAATCCAAAATTCTGCTGACTTCATTGGTGATCAGGAACTCAATTTTGCACTCTGAAATCTGATGAAGGTTGCTGCTTCAAACAACTTCAGAGCAATGATGCATACTCACTTGGTTTTTATTGAAGTGTTCGGTAGTTAAAGAGAAAAAGTCATTGGAACTTTCAGTTTATTAAAGCCAAAAGAGCGCTGCCTTGTTTGAAGTGGAATGCTCATGATACAGTTTTAGTTTAGCAAATCTGATGAATAAATTTAGAAAATATTGCTCTGACTGGCCTGGATTCTTTTTTTTTTTTACAATGTTAAAACTACATGTGCACATCGTGGGTTACACTGCACTGCTATTGGAAGTACAGCTTAATATTTGAACAACATTTTGAACATGAAAACTGACCAGTTTATTCATCGTAATACAAATATATTTGTTTGTGTGCTGAACCTAAGGAATGGAAGTAACTTAATGCAGGTTTACTACTTTGTTTCCTTTTGGTTAATTAATTTCATGCAAACTCATCTTTGAGAAAATCTCACTATGAAATTGTGGAGTACTTATAATGACGTGTCATAAGACAGAAATCCCTGTTTCTGTTGCATTGCTCTACCTCACACACGGCTTAGTTACACTGAACGTTTTAATAGTAACCTGAACATGAACACTGACTAGGAATCATTGTAATAGTCCTGTGAGTATCTGCCATTGATGTTTTCCATAATTAAATTACTGATGAAAAAACCTGCACAGCTATGCCCCTCAGTATGTGGACATAATGTAACACAAATAAACTTGCAAAAAAACTAAAAAACTGATTTAAATGAACTATTTTAAATTAAAGATTTGTTTTAGCATTTAGATTGTGCTAGTTTCTTTACAAGCATGAAGGAAGGGATCGTTTTTCATGTCTATTAATAACTAGACATTTTGGCCTTAAACTGAATTAACCAACTAATATATATAAAAAGCTGCCTGTATTTGTATGAGACCATAAAGCCGGTGACATAAACACAAACATGTCATCTATGGAAAACACTTTTCAAAATAACAAAAGTAAAACTAAAAAAAAAAAATTGCTTAGTCACCGTACACTTTTGCTGTGTATGTATCTGCACCTGTAACAGTTGCTACGACCACAATGTCCATCTGTTTAATGAAGCTGCATGTTAGTGACCCTCTGTTGAGGGTTAGAAATGTGAATGCCTGTTATCTGTTGACAGCAAGTCATAGACATGCACCATCTTTATCCCCTAAAACCCGATTAATCCCAATATTTCTCCAGATTTCAGGTGTTTTGCATGCTGCAGCTCAACAGTTTTGCATGTGTAATTTTTTCCTCCATCAGCTGATGTAGGGCTGGAAACATTACCACGTGCTGGTGCATCGTTGCATAAACCTATTATCAGATGCATTGTGGGGAAGTATTTTTAGAGGCGAGGGATGGAAGGAATTTTGCCACTGCTGTGTTTGTACACAACACTTGGAGTTGCCTTCTCTGGGGGCATGTTTGCATGTTTTAGAGAGGTGATGGTGGTGGTGGTGGGGGGGGTTCAGGAAGGAGGCTGTTGACAGTGACCCCGATCCCAGCCCATATGAAAAATAAATACAAAAAGAAAAAAGGAGAAAAGAAAAGCAGAAAAGTGTCACTGGAAGATTACTTTCACACCGCTGCAACCGTGACGATGCCCTGCGGGCAGTATGGAGGCAGGATTGGCAAGGGTCGGATGGTTGGATGGGGAGGTGGGGTGGAGGGCACTTAAGCACCACTCCCCTTTCCTTTTCTTTCCGACCCCCTCCCCTCCTTAACTGCTTGCTTTCCTTGGTGATTAGCTCGCCCTGCGGTGAGCGCTAAGCATCCTAATCTGCAACTGTGAGGTAGTGGGTGTAGAGAAGCAGAAAGACAGACGCACAGACTGACAATACACAATCTAGGGTGAGAAGAAGCACACAGAGAGATGCACAAACACACAAATTATACTTATTAGAGTGGTTTGGTTTTGCCTGTGAATGATCTGGTGGGCTACAATCCTCTGTTGTTTTACATTATCATAGAAATTGCTGCTATGTATAATAAATGCAAACCGCATCAGACTAGCATTTTGCATATTGTTGCGGCAATACTGCTTTTGATGAGCATTCATTGTGTTAAAGTGATATGGATAACTTTGGTTTATTAGAGCCTAGGTCTGCTGACACAAAGCTCCTAAAAATTTTTGAACATTGTCTTATTATCCAATGATTTGTAAGACAGTTGTTAGCAAGTCGGTCAAAAGACTATTTCCAATGTTAAGACTGAACATATGCACTGTGGGTCTTTCTTTCTCTTAACTATTATCACCCCAGCAAGGATAATCTTGTACTTGCCAAGTTCATTGCTAAGACCTGGGGACAGGATAACATTGCCAACATTATATTACTGCAAGAAAAGCAGTCAGGAGATCAGGGTTTTTTTGGTTTAATATATTTCAGTGAAACCCCCCCAAAACTTACACACTTACTTTCCGGTTTAGCTGTGTATAATAAGCACGAATGAGTTCATCCACTGAGACTTCAAAATGTCCTCCAAGGTACAGAAAGGCTCAGTATTGATTCAAACTCTTATCTAAAGGTAATAATCCAACTGAGTATCTTCCAAAGTTACATTCATCTTAACATGAAATCTCCTCTGTCTTAAATAAGCGCACAGTTGTGTCTCTCTGCCGAAACACGTTGAAGAGATTTGTTACTGACCCAACTCTGACTGTTGGAACCTCATATAGATTTTTTAATCTAATTTAACACTTTTAAGCAGTGAGGTTAGCAATCTTTTTTTCCTACAGGAGGCCAGGCCTGCATAGCAGCATTAGAGGTAAATGTATGGAGGCTGCAAGAAAATAGACAGCACAGAAAAACTGCCAGTATTAAGAAAGCTAAACTGAACTAAAATCTGTGAAAAGTCATTTACTGTGGAGTTTACAAATGCCTATTGAGTAAAGGAAACCAAGGTCTTTAATTTCATTTCCCTCTACAAACGGTTCCAAGTATGTGGAAAAGAACGCACAAAAGCTTTTCTTCTCATTTCTGTCAATATGCTGGGGTCATACAGCAGATAAGTCATTGGTGATCTGAGATTACAACTGGAGGATGAGCTCTGTGAAATAAGTTTAAAAACATACAGTACAAGTAAAGTTTGCCTAAGATACATTCAGAAACACACCTGGAAATGAAGGTATACAGCAAAGGCCACAGTGAGAACGTAATAAATTGAGTGAAATACATTAAAGTGCCAGCATGGTGATTTGCAGATCCACATCTACATGCTTTAGGTACACTCTGTCACAGCATACAGTGTTGGAAAATCATCTGTTTCAGCTACTCTTGCTTATATTTGTGCTTTTGTTTGTCATTTATTTTAGTACCGCCTGCAGACAACACAGAAGTTGTGCAAAATATAAACTTTTTGGTAGTCGAATGAAACATTTAAGATTACCCATTGCAGCCATTATCTGTGAAACACACTTATATTTTTTCAATAGTCGAAAATGATTTTTATTGGGCTAAATGCTGGTGACTTTCTTTCTTTTTTTTTTTTTTTTTACCTGTCCTGTCTGGCACTGTAGCAATCAGAATTATTGCCCAAAGGCCAAGAAAAATGCATTTGATTGTCATATTTTGTTCAATCTTTATTATTTATTAATTTATTTTACTTTTAAGTTATTACAGTCAGAATGGACAGGACCAGTGGACGGGAAAGAGAAAGATGAAAAAAAGAGGGGTTGGGAAGAGACTCAACAGAAGGCGAGGGAAAGGAAAACCGAGGAGAAGAGAAAGAGAGAAAAGACACAAAAAATCTGTTTGATCACCAGACAGAGAAGAAAAAAGTAGGGAAACCACAGCAACAACCAACATAAGCATAAGTTTCAATACAAAATAAATATTGAATGTTACTGAGCAGCACACAAGACCGACAACGCGCTAAATGTTTAGAGGCCAACCAAGATACTGTGTCTGTGAGTACAAACAGGTGAATGCCTGTGTGGACACCTGTGTGTGTAAGCGTGCTTGTATTCAAAAGGTTTCTCAATGTAACTATCTAATAGCAGGTGTGGGGAGCCGTAGCCCTGCCCCCCAGGCATGGAGGGGATCCAGGCGCCAGACATCTAGAGCCCCCCAGACCACAAGAGCCCAAGGAGGACCCCCGTACGTTCTGAATGAATGACTGTGCATGCATGGCAAAAGAACTATACAAATGGACAACAATCCAGGACTATAAATGATGCATTAACCACTTTAAGGTATCATCAAAGAAACAATAATTTTCTGCATATTAGGGAACCGTCATCTATGTGGCCACAACATTAAAACAACCTTCCTGTTCGTGTCATTCCACCTAAATACCTCAGCGCTCGGCCAAGGGAATTTTGCGGTGTACCACTTGTCTAGCACCAGCATCTTGGCAGCAGACTTTTTGTGTCATGTGCTTTAAAGGGCAGAGCCTCAGGTGTATTGGTTTATTTTGGCGCATTTGGGAGATACTGAGTCAGCCTGAGACTTGGGAAATTTGGAGCTGGGACAGTGCCTTGGCCTCTTAGTCCTGTTCCTTCTTTAGCAGTTTTTGTTGTGTGGTGGGCAGTGTTGGGGTCATTACCCAAAGAAACTAACGAGTAATATCTATTACCCATTACTGATTAGTTTCCTTAAAACTAATAGCCGATACTACTTAATTACTTGTTGGAGAAAGCAATTAGTTACACTATTTATTACATTACTTTCTTGTAACACTGTAAAATGACCTGAAATGCATTGTGATAATCAGGCTACAACTCCACATACCAAGATTTAACACTTAACAATCTTTCTTTTTGCATTAATGCAGGAACACAAACTGGATAACACACAGCAAAGTAGAAAACCAGCTCAAAGAGATTTCAAAAAGGTCGCTACAGTGATTCTACTGTAGGAACATAAACAGGAAGAAACAGAGGCTGCAAGCCTCATAGTGCCTTTGTTACCTGCTGAAGATCAGGCTCTTGCTGCTGGGCTGGGGTTCTGCATGGACTCAAGTTTAAAATCATTCTGGGTTCTTGGTTAGCTTTGTGTTAGCATGATCTCTCTGCAAGTTTGCACAGAGCTGATGCTGTGTTAGCAGTATTTGTTTCTATTCTGGACACCGTTTGCACATTATCATTGTGCTCTTGTCCTTTTGTGCAATTCAAATAAAAGTAATGTCCATAACTCAGCTGTAGACCACTCCAGCATTTTCCATCTCTTCCGCAAATATGCAGAAAGAAAGCATTTTTTTAAAACTTTTTTTTAAAACTTTCTATCCAACTGGTGTTCAGATAACTGAAGAACCTAATTGTAACTGTAATGTAGTTACTGAATTTAGTTTAACAGCATGTTAAATTACAGCTGGTGGGAGAATGGGGTACCTTGTCACCAGTGATGGAAATAACGGGATTACAAGTAATGGCTTTACTAACGGCGTTACTTTTTTCAGTAACGAGTAATCTAACTAATTACTATTCCTATTGTTACAACGCCGTTACCGTTACTAACAAGAAAATGCGGTCGCGTTACTATTTTTCAACAAACAGACGGTTGAAGCTGTGTTCAGCTTACCGCATCTTATATCACTTGCACGGAAGTAGGTGTAAGAAATCTGGGCGCTACAGCTTTAAGCAGCTGTGCGCGCTCCCGACAGCGGCAATCACTTTCTGGCAGACGATCACTTTTTGGCACAACTCCTGGAGCTAGGGGGCAAAACAGTTGCATGAGTGCTGCTGTTTGACTGAGGAAGAATAAAGTAGTCGTGGTAAGCCAATCACATGACCACTTCAAGATGACAAGGCAACAAGGTGATATATACCAGTTTATAAATTGTGTTGATAGGCCACGTAAAACCAGAGTCATGATAAACAATATATACGCAGCGTTTTTTCCTCAATAGTTTCGTCACGTTTACTGTCTAAGGACAGCGCTAGCAAGCACTCTCTGCTTATGACCCAAAAAATAAAAAAACAAAACAAAAAAACCCAGCCCTTTGGTGTTGGTGGGAAAATGCACCATGTCGACCAATCAAAAATGATATGGTAACATGACATTGGGAAGAGGGGGACGTTTTAGGAGTGACAGCGAGAGAGAGAGAAAGATAAACAACAGAAAAAGAGAGAGCGAATTTTGAGATGTGAGAGATTTGTGACGTTTAGCATGTTTGGAGTGTGTAGTTAATGTGTTTTCTTGTGTAGTTAGTGTGCAGTGTTGTGGATAGTTTTGTGTTGTGTGTCAGAACAATGAGGCGACTGCTGTCTCCAGGTAAAAAAAACAGGAGCAGTGATACACCTGCTGCTGTCAGACCTGCAGGTATCAGGCTGTGATGTTCTCCTTTATAGTGGACAGAAATTATTTTTTTGGAGCGGCAGAAATAGTTTGTGTGGCATCTTATTGAATGCAGAACAGCTGATTGTTACATAAACAGTTTGAAATGGTTATTTTAAAAAAAAGGGTAAAAGGTAAATGGCTGCAAATAACTTTGTTGTTTGTAAAACTTGTGCGTATGATTTTAAAATTGACCATTTATATTTGCATTTAAAGTTATGAAACATGATTCATTAAACATGTTTGTGGTTGTTACAGTAAAAAATATAACTGTTAATTCAGACTAGAGATGGCACGATACCACTTTTTTATGTCCGATACCAATATCATAAATTTGGATATCTGCCGATACCGATATGAATCCGATATCGTGTGTTTTTTAATCAATAAAAATGTTTTTTTAATATCTTGCTTGTATAAGTTCATACTCAAGTTACAAAAACACAAACACTAAAGCTATTCTGTTATACCTGTATGCAAAAAATACACTGCACTCAAAATATTTCATAGTTCAGCAATACTGATCAATCTAATAAACTTAAACCTACTCCATCCTCCCTATTCTGGTATTTTAAAGAGTACTTTATTATTATTATTATTATTATTATTATTAAGCAACCTAACTAATAGGGTTCTAAAAAAAATAGGGAACCACCCACCCTCCACCTCGTGATGCTTAATCGCCGTAATCAGCTTTAATTTGATGCAGTGTGGGAAAAAAATGCACAGAACTCAATTATTTTTCAAGAATAATTAAATAGATTCAACATCTTTCTTCAACAGAATTGCAGACTGCACAGATGGAAAACGTACTGTAGCTTACTGGGGTATATTACACCTAATAGTTACTATATACAGTAATGGACTTCTATACATTTTTCATCAGATTAAAACTTTGGGTGTAAGATTCGGATAATTATTTATTAAAAGCAACACATTTTAAATGAGAATAAGAAAGAAAAGTATGTTTCTGTGCCCCCTTTTCCCTGTTCATGCCCTATCGGCCCCCCTGGCTGAACTTTGCTAGATCCGCCCCTGCACAGTTACCAGCTGTCAGCTACGTAGAAAAAGATCCTGGTGTAGAAAGTAATATTAAATAAATTCTAACAGCTTATCAAGCTTAAACGTGCTGCTGTTGTTCAGCCACTGGTTTCCTCTTTCTGGCACGAAGTGGGCGATAAACAAGCAAAGAGACGGACTCGCGACAGAAAAGCCGATCAGCTGATCATTGATCAGTTTGACGATTGAAGTAGCAGCAGGAGAGGGAGGGAGAGAGAAGAGGCAGTCGCTCCATATATCTGTTGTTAAGCTTAATGTGGGAATGCTTTACAAATATTCAGAGATGAACTTACACACTTGCTTTACTTCTGTCGGGGATAACTTTGTCGAAGATGAAATGCTGGCTCCAAATGCTCAACCAGACCACCGACAGGTTCTATCACGGACGCATACTGCTCCGACGTGCTACGGTTATGAGGCCATGTCACAAGTTTTGTGAGGTGCTTTTTTGATATTTAACGGATCGGATTACATTTTTTATTTCTCTCCGATATCCCATCCAGTAATTTAGGTCAGTATCGGACCGATACCGATACGTAATATCAGATCGGTCCGTCTCTAATTCAGACACGTGAGGTTGTGCTGAAAAGGATGATACCAAACCAGGCAAAGTAAATAGTTTTTAAGGGTAAAATCAAAAATAGTAAAAAATGGCCAATGTTTTTTTTTTTTTTTTAAAGTAACGCAATAGTTACTTTTCAAGTAATTTATTACTCCATTACTAACTGATTTACTTTTTTGAAGAAGTAACTAGAAACTATAATTAATTACTTTTTCAAAGTAACTTGCCCAACACTGCTTGTCACCATGACAGGTGCCTGGAGTGGAGTGTTAAAAAGAAAGACGACCTATCTAAGGTTAGGGTTGTGTCTCGTTTCAGCGGCATGCTGAAAAACTGTGGCGTGTTAACATAATGCGAACCCAACCACTAAGACTGAGCTTTTATGTTTCGTTAAGTTAAGGATTGTGAAGGTACTGCAGGTGGGCTCCAGTAATAACACAAATTCAGTTTGAAAGTGATCAAAAATTTATACGTTTTCATATGTAATAAATGTATTTATTTCTATAAAAAGTGAAGTAAAACCCTGGTTAGTTGGATGTTACTCAATACTCTGACCAAAATTTACTGCTCTTCTATTGAAGTTTGTGTCCCAGTGGTAAGCGAGTCACACGTTGCCCTTAACACTTTGCATTTGACTGGGTCGCATTAGCAATTTATAGCCAGCAGCCTGTGTTATTTGCATTTTTTAAAATAAGAATTTCAAGGAAATCCATGAAGTTCTCTTGTAATTTGATTAGAGCGCAGATTTAAGATTGGGCCTGTGGGATCTTCTGTCTCCTTTTAAGGACGCCGCTGCACTCTCATCTTTGGGAAAGGCTGTGATAAACTATCCGACATATATAAGTTACATCGTTCTGCTGTATTCCTGTATTACATGTCACAAGTCAAGATCTGCCATCTCTGTTACTGGAATCACATTCCTACATTTCCACATATGGAAACCTTATTGTTCCAAGACAAAGCTGTGGACTTGTCCTTTAAATGTGCCCTGCTCGAGTGGTTTAATCAGACCCAACACGACTCCTTGCCGTGAAGTTCCCTTGAATCAAGTCATCTGGATGTCATCATGGGCATATGGACACCATATTGTGTCCGACAGTGGCGACTACTGCCGTGTGGTTTCGCCACAGGAAAGTGGTAGCTCTTGAAGTGTTGTGAATTCAGCACTTTGCAAGTGTAGACTGTTTGTCTGCGAGAGTCCCTATGGGCTGCGCACCACTCACACCCTCTTGTGTACACAGATTGTTTAGTCAGCCTTAAACAGCCACACATGCATGATGTACAGTACTTGCTGCTAATGTATACACACATGCAGGAATGCACACATTCTTTTAGTAAAGCTAAATCAACCGTGCGAGAGCCCTACATCTGCCTTAAATCAGGACTGATCAGTCTCCCTAATCAACCATTTTGGCCCCCTTCAAAATGCTCCATTTCCTGACCCTCATCTCTCTCTTTCTTTTTCTCTCTTTTCGCTATTAGTCAACCCCCCCCTCTGATTCTTTTTTAACAACCGTTCTCCAAACACTGCGACTGCCAGGTTTGTCAGCCGGTGTAGATTTAGCTGCCCTGTCAGTAGCGCTGCTGTCCTAATCTCTATCACAGCCTCAACTCTGGCCTTGAGGAATGATCAGACAGAGAATGAAAGAGGGTGAGAGAGAAGCAGATTTTGAGCCAGAATAGCTTTCTTTTTTCGTTCTGCTTTTTTTCTCAAATAAGCAAATATGTAAAGTGGCAAAGGCCCAGTGCAGACCTACCCGAGAGATGTTTATGACTAGAAAGCTGCAGCCTCCCCTTGGCCCTTTGAAAGAAAGAGAAGAGGTTGGAAGGAGGGAGGCGGGGGGTTCAGAGGGGAGGCAGACTTGGCACAATGCTCCGACTAGTGTTCTGAATTAGCAAAGGCCTCGTTCACCCCCACTCCTGCCCCTTTGTACCTTCTCCCCTTTATTTTCTTTATCTTTCACTCTTTGATTTTTTCCCCCTTCCTCCTAATGGCTCACGGCTCGTCATAAAGTAGGCTAATTTATGGAAGCTTGACTGCGTTGGCCTATGATTTTAAGGATCACATTAGGAACATAAGCTTCTTTTTGGCTTTTGTGCCAGATAATTAGGCTGTAATTATGTTCACAACGTTGGGTCAGTATTGTGCTGACTTACTTAGTACACAGGACACGTTCGTTTCTAAAGATTGAAAGATGCTTAAAACACCTATATATGATTCCTTTTGTTGCTAGTAAATACTTTAAGTTGAAGTTTGTACTTAAACATTCAATCCTTGAAACACAAGTCCACCAGTTAGGTTCTAATGGTTGGAAGAAATGCAGTGATGTAATGGCCATATAACATCCAAGTGCACTGTTGGACCCTTAAAGCATATCTTTTTTACGTTCCTACCATTTCAGGTGCACATTAGAGGGTTCTGTGTGTATATTCTGCAACTGGTCCCAAATAAACCTTTACCAAGAAGTGGATCTTTCTTACACCTTTTTTCCACCAAGCAATAAGACTGGTAAAAACAAACATTTGGTCTCTATAGCTAATTTCCCCCAACGCAAGAACTGTGAATTTCGTTATAAGACATCCATTTGGATTGAATTTAGTGCAGTGTCTGCTTTCATTGAGAGGTGTTCTCCAAATTGGTGGCTGGTAAGCATCACCTCTGCTAATTCACATGACCAAACTGGACCTCTTGATCATATTTGTCCTTTTGTTGTCTTTCGTAGGATTTTTTAAATGGAACTGTCTGAAATAATGTGGTTGACTGTGAGGTACAGCCCCTCTGAGAGGTTTGTCCTACAACTTTGGTGAGTGAAATTCTATGACCAGCAAACGTGTTTCACATTAAGAGCTGGGACCACTGTTTTGGAGTGATGACTGGAGACTTTATTGTGTCAAAAGTATCAGTTTACCTTTGCTGTTAAAGGTTGTGTGACAAAAATCTTGTTCTTATACTAGTCAGTCACTTCATTCCACATGAGAAGATCTAAGTTGATAAATAAAAAGGCACACGTCTCAGTCACAGCAGCACACAGTGTGCAGCTGTACCTGCTTTGGTGCATTTTCTTTTTCCCTCTCTAGTTTCATACATGCTGGACTAAAGCAGGGGTGTCAAACATAAGGTCCAGGGTCAGAATTGTCTCACCAAAGAGTCTAATCTGGCCTTCTGGACAGCTTTGGAAAAAGTTAATCAATTTTGGACTGTATTTTTATTTTTATAGGTGTCCCTACTGATAAAGACCTTCCCCACGGTCATTCATACTACACCAAAGCATTTAATGATCTAGAAATTCCTGTTTGCTCACTATCTGCTAAAGAATTTTCTGTTTTTACAATGAATTTTTTTTTTCTTTTAAAAAAGGACATTTTCTGTGAATTAACAAAAACTTTCCATTTCAGTCTTTCAGTCTGAGCAATGAGCTATCAGAACATTTTCTGTAAAATTGTAATTTTACACATTTACTTCTTACAATTTTAAGCCCAAAGAGTCATATCCGGATAAATTTCTTTTATTGACAGCAGCATTTCGCTATAGAGAAACTGATGTACTGTTGAAATTGTATTAAAATATCCCTGTTAAATGTGTAGTTAAAGTTCTTTACACTAACAGAAAGGGGAGTTTCACAGGTTCAGGCCACTTAAGATCGAACATTTTATCAAACAGATAACATGAGTTTGACATCCCTGACCCAGAGATTTTACACTGGGCTGAGGAAAGATACTCCACCTATTTGACTCTGAGCCAACGCTGCCAGTCAGCCAGATTTGGCCAAATTTCTATGACAGTTGGACCAATATAACTTTAACTGCTGCCCTGGAAAATTCTAGATCTGATCAAGTAAAATAAAGCAGTGTTCTTTGTACTAAAGATGCAGACTCAGCGAACCAGGGCAAAAAAAAACACAACTTTTTAAATTCAGAAGGAAGGATTTGATAAACTTTTGACAAAAGGATTCATTTAGCAGCCTTTAGTTGAAGTTAAATTACTTGATCTTATAAATGTGGTAGCCGGTTAACATGGTTGCATTCTCTTTTATTTTCATGCAAACTTAAACTTTTATGAAATATTTAGATTTTTAAGATTTAACCTGGGGCAGTTTGTTTAGCGTATGCACAAAACTGCCAGCAACAGGGACAGGATTAGAGTGTGCTTGCAAGAATGTGGGTTATAAGATAAGATAACCTTTATTAGTCCCACACGTGGAAAATTTGTTTTGTCACAGCAGGAAGTGGACAGTGCAAAAGTTATGAGGCAAAAATTAGAATACAATAAGAATAAATACAGTACACAACTGTACAGAATAGAATAAAATAAAATACTATATACAGTAGAATAAAATAAAATAAATATACAATAAGATAAAAATAGAATACAAATACAAATACTATATACAACTGAGTAAAAATACAACGATGACAGAAAGGATTATTGCACTTAGTATTATTGCATATGTATGGATGTGTGTGCTTGATCAGTTAAAGTCTTTATTATGGAGTCTGACAGCAGTGGGGAGGAAAGACCTGCGAAATCTCTCCGTCCCACACCGTGGGTGCCGCAGTCTCCCACTGAAGGAGCTGCTCAGTGCTGTCACAGTCTGCTGCATGGGGTGGGAGATGTTGTCCATCAGGGATGACAGCTTAGCCGCCGTTCTCCTGTCACTCACCACCTCCACTGGGTCCAGAGGGCATCCTAGAACAGAGCTGGCCCTTCGGATCACCCTGTTCAGTCTCTTCCTGTCCCCAGCAGAGATGCTGCCGCCCCAGCAGACCACGCCATAAAAGATAGCAGAAGCCACAACAGAGTCATAGAATTTCTTCAGGAGTGGGCCCTCCACTCCAAACGACCTGAGTCTCCGCAGCAGGTACAGCCTGCTCTGCCCTTTCCTGTAGAGGGCGTCTGAGTTATGAGTCCAGTCCAGTCTATTGTTCAGATGAACACCAAGGTTCATATTATGATACCAGGTCCAGGGAGCAGCGAGTAGTATGTGGGTTAAATTACACTGTAAGCAGGGACTGCTGGACTGTATTTGGGTCATATCATACACTTTAAATAGGGGCTGGTGCACAATATGTGGCCTGTCTTACATGTAAATCCAGTCTCCAAAAGTCATGCATTATGGTTTATGTGCATCTTAGAGATTCTGCCCTTGTTGCGAAGCTTTTTGTGTGAATTTGTATACCATCATACACATGTACTGAGATGAACATTTTCCACCACACCAAGGTCATTGCAAAAAAACACGTCTCACGTATCTGTAATCTTACTCACATGTGCATGCACTCACCCACAGAAGCAGCTCATCCGCACTCCGGCGGCCCGTAAGCCCTCAGATATATAATTTTCTTCAAATGCACCTTTTTGGACTAGTTTGTCTGTATCCCCGGTGCCCTTTTTCAATCTGAGCTGCCGACTCATCTTGTCGTGTGCTGTCTTTCACAAATCACACAGCAGCAGGGCTGTGATCAGAGAGGGACAATTTGTCAGCTGTATGCATGAGTAAGCAACAGATATGCCATCCATTACTCTGACCGGACACAGGAAGGGAGAAATAGAGGGGATGGAGGAGACTGTGTATGTTTGTTGTTGCACTACTATCCTTTTTCAATTTTGGACCTTCAGATGGTGGCCCTTTTTGGAAAGTGAGGACAGTTTGGTTGTACATCATTTTCACAAAAACTAGTTTAATGTTTGATTTCAGGGTTAAGGAAATCCAGAAATGCTTTGGGTCACCTAAAGTACTAAGTAAAATGAAAAGAAAACATAACCCTCTCTGATACTCCCCCCCTAGAATTTACCATCTTGCATAACAGTGCATTCTAATGTAGCCTGAACCTTCATGCAAGCATTCTTGTCATTTCTTTAAGTAGTCTGCAGGAATAGTTGTCCAGGCTTCATAAAGGGCATTCCAAAGCTCTTCGTTGGATGCTAGCTGTCTTTTGTCTCTCTCCAAATTCCACACTATTTCAGTAATATTCAGGTCTGAATATTACTGAAATAGTGTGGAATGATAGTGCTCCTTTATATGTTTTCTATCCAGGTGTGCTTTTAATGCATGGACAGTGTATTTGGGATCCTTGTCACGATGAAAAATGAACCAAAAATGAAGCATTTGTTGAAGAATCAAACTCTGATGGTAGTTTTTGCTAATAGATCCCTAACACCATTTGCTGAAATGCGATCTCAAACCATAACAGAGCCTCCACCATGTTCTACACATAGCTGTAGTGTAGTAGCTGTTTCTGTTTCTGTTTTTCTTTTTTTGGGGGGGGGGTGATCCAGGAGTTTAGGAGCAAATCATCTGCTTCCGAGCCACCCTTTCAGTGACACCATTTCAGACTGTTATATTTGCAATTTTTATAGATTCAGCTAAAGAGATGCAGACAAATTATGCTTTTATGGATTTAAATTGTTTGAGACAGAATTGAATATTGGTTAATGATTAGTTTTTTGCTAACGTTGTGTAGACACAATACTACTGGACATCCCTTGCGTTAGGTGCTGTTTCTATGCTTGAATGGAAGGCTTTCAAAAATCCTTGAAATCTGTTGCTCAAGTCTGCTCACTGGCTCCTTTGAAACAAACTAAAAAGAAGTGTAGTGTAGTGGTTTGCACAGTTAAATGGCAGGTGAAAGGTCAGTGGTTCATTTTCAGCTGGACACACAAATTTGGGATCTTCTCAGGAAAAGCATCCACCATAAAACTCCAAGTCAAACATGCAGACCTGCTGTGGAGACCCCTTATGATAAAGGAGAAGTTTAAAGGATTGCTGGTTGCTGTTTCTATTTCACAGGGGTGGGCGATATATCGAATATACTCGATGTATCACAAGTTTTTCCACGCACGATGGTTAAAATGACTTTATTGTAACCATCAAGTATAAATTGACATGGAAATATGAAGCTGTCTGCATTCATTCACTGTGAGTTTTTTCTGTGAATGCATCATTAATCCCACCTCCCAAAAGGAAAATTTTCTACCTGGCACATTGCGCTGAGAATACTATTTATATTTGTCCCAGATAGACAAGCGAGGAAATACAACAATACAAAAAAAAAATTTCATAAGGAGGACGTTGAACAAAATGCATAATTTGCAAAACATGCCGTGAAACTATCTGGTCTTTAAGTCTGACATCATTAGCCGTTTTCAGGTCCAACCTCTGCTTCAGATCCAAAGTCAAATTAACACTGCGGCATCACTGAGAGTTGAAAAATTAAAACGCATAGCTCTGCTATTGCTTCCGACATTAATGAAGACAGAAAACTAAACAGTAATGACATTTGTAGGGTTACTGAAGTTGGGCTAGCTGGTATTTAATGATGTGCTACGTGGTGACTAGCTACACAGCTATGGTTTGCATACTATAAACACATTAGCACAGTGAAGCTGGAGGAGGATGAACACTAACTTTGTTTCCACTCGATAAAAGTTAATGTGAATGTTCCCGATGGTTAGGGACAAAAGCAGTTTCATGGCAGGATGCTCTAAATGGACCAAACTTCAGTCTGGAGAACAACTGAGATAATCCATCCACAATACGAGGTTAGCCATTAATATACTGCTGCATGGCCTAGGCTGTAGTTACATCGTAAGGTTTTAAAAACTGAGCTTTAAAATGAACAGTGGTAATAAAAACCGAGAGAGGCCGACAGTGATCGCTGACTGTTTTTAGGGGCTTGTTGAGATTAAACAGAAAAAGATACAAAGCATTAAAACATGTTAAAAACACAACAGCCTTAATAAACGCAGAGTAGTTTGGACCCAGAAGCAGGGTTATCAGGTCATCACTTAAAGATCGGATAGTCGCTAAAGGTAGCAGTACCACGAAATTATCCCACCAGCTGAATAATCATCCACTGCAAAATGAAGAATGTTTTAAACTCTGCATGTCAGCATTTCCCCGCAAAAAAGCCCACATTAAATAAACCAGCTGTGATACCTGTGAATGTTCTTGGCCAGTTGTTTTAATAGTCACTATCTAGACTTTTGTTTCTGTAATTTGAGGCCATCACATTTTTTATTTTACCATTTTTATATGTTATAAGCACCATTTTAATTTAGATGGTTTTATTTTTCTCTTGAATTCTTGCTTGATGTACTTTTTTGCTGCTATGATCTTTTGTTTGTTAAAGGTCCTGTGTTGACCACAGAAGGAGATTTACTGTGACAGTATTGTCATTAGTGAAAAACCTCTGTGGGCAACTGATAGTTAAAAATGGTTAAAATAAAACATTTCAATTCATTCAGATTTTTTGTATTCAAAGTAGGAAAAATTGAGATTATTTAAACATATTTTTATATATATCGTGTATTGTGATACAACAGAAATTATTGTGATATTAGATTTCCTCATATCGCCCAGTCAATTTAAAGCGTTACATCTGTAATCCATCTGAAGACATGTATTATAATGCAGTTACAAGACATACAGCTAATTAACAGGTGAAGGAACAGCATTGCGTACATTGATGTCACATTTTTAAGCCCTCCTTTTGCTGTTATTACTGTTGAGCTGAGGACACCTACAAGAGAACTCAAGCAGATAAAAGGTTTTACAACATATTAACCGTAAGATAGCTTGAAGACATTTTATAACCAGTAGGCCTGCCAGTTTGTTTGACAAAAAGTCGTTAAACTAAAGAAAAAGTTGCCATCACCTGTTTACATGCATATTGGTGTCAAGATCAAGCATAAACAATATTAAACATGTTAGTAAAAATACACAGACACAAAATATTAGTCCATGAAGCTGACCTGTCACTGGCTACCAAGCAGTGCCATGCAAGCCTGTGGTTCTTTCTGATTATTACTCTTACATACCATTAAAAATTAATTTCCAGCAAGATGCAGCTGAACATTAAACATGTTTGGGGTGCTGGTCAACAGGCCCCAATTGAAAATTAAGATCTGATGCACCCTTCAGTCTTCCAAACACAAAATCAAGTATGCAAGAACTTTGAGGTCAGTGAATAAATCCTCTCAGCACCTACATGATAAATCCAGTTCCCTTTGACTCAGTACCACAGAGTAAGGATGGATGATGTTGTGAAGACAGGGAGCTAGAGATAAGAAAAAGGGAGAAAAAAAAGCAAAGAGTTGGATCACAACTTTCTGCTTGGACAACGTTCTGGCATGAAAAAAAAAACCCAACCCACTTACATTCAAGCTTCGTGAAAGTTATGCATGTGTATGCATGAGGTTATGTATCTATATTGCCTGAAAGTGATTCTCTTTGTGTGTCTGTGGTTAACATTTACCACATTTTGTCTGATTGAGTGAAGTTATGCTGAAATTCCCCCACACTCATTTACGCATGTGTGCATAGGTGTTTAAATTTCCATATGAAGGTCATTTGTTGGCAGGCCTCTGAGGTCCTGAATAGAATAACAGACACATCTCAAACAACTGCTTTTGTTAGTGCGAGACAAAAGGGGATGTGAATGTGTGTTCTGGAATATCTGCATAGTGTGTCAGACAGACTAACAGAATGGCAGCCAAGTTTGGTAGTTTCACAGAACATGTAAAAGCCTGAGTAGTCCCACAACATAAAGCTTCAGAACTCTAAAGGTTGACTGGCATTACCACAAAGACTTTGCTGGCACTCATTGTAACATTATGAACCCATGAATGCATGGCTATTCAAAATGTAGTCATTCCTTTATTCATTTGATCTTGAATTCACTGATCCTTTTTGCCATGTTGGGGTCAAATGTTTTTTTCCCTCTTTTTTTCCTCTGGAAATAAATTACAGAGTTTGATCATGTGATTACAGGTTTGATCATGTGACAAGCAAACAACCTAAAGATCATGAATCATTATCGTTCTTGTCCTTTAAACATCCTGTTAGCCTACGATGTGATACTGTATATATTAGAGGCCAGTAGGAAATGTAAATTCGTTCTATATCATTTAAAATGCCACACTGTCAAAAGTAAACACAGTTCAATGCAAATACTGCACATTTGTGAGTTGTATTTTCCATCTATGCCAAATACACAACAGGAAGTAAATAAAACAGATGATCCCATTACAAAGTTACCTGATAAGTAATTAGATCAGGAAGCAGGTAAACAGTAAGTTGGTTTTGGAAGAAGAAATGAGCAGGAGGATGAGGAGGGTTCGAGCACTCCAAAAAGGCAGGTATTGTGGTGATGTCATGTTTTGTACTGGCACACAATGGCGCTAACGCTCTAAAAAAAATAACTTTAAAAACTTTCTTTTAATCCATCTTTTTTTTTTTTTTGTAAATCCAGGCCTCTGTAGTGGAAATTAGCCATAATTCATGTCGTCTCAGCTCCACTTTAACTTGTTTAGCTAATTCTCTAACTACAGTGCATCAGACTATAGTTTGGAGTACACTCACCAGTTGTGGTCACCATCAGTGACCACAACACAATGCATAGTGTTACAACATAATGCATACTATATCATTATACACCTCAGCCACTGTCTATGGATTGGGTGAATGCAAAATGTTGCAAGGTAATGCAAAATTAGTGGAGAAAAAAAGATGATGATTCCCACTGTTACACTTTAGGGGCTCTATAGAACAAGCTTCTGCACAAAGACAGCTCTCTTAGCTGATAAAAGCTCAGCTAGACTCCAATCAGTCCATTAACTTTCAATATACATGTATGTTCAAAAATACACGTTTAAGTCTTTTTCTTACTCATTTGCTTACACACACACGCACACACACACACACACACACACACACACACACACACACACACACACACACACACACACACACACACACACACACACTCACCTCTGGTATGAATGGCCCTTGGCCACAGGCAGAGTTTTCACAGTAAACTAACCTTGATCAATAACCTGCTATGGACCTCAGCAAAACCCGCTGTTCTCCCTACTGCTGGATTTCAATATCACGCCTGTTTGAACACTCTAGCCATGGGCCAACTGTGTGTGCGCATGTGTGTGCATGCACATGCGTATGTATGCATGTACTGCTGCCGCATGAATTTGCGCGAGCCTGCAAGCATGTGTGAATGTGTTTGTGGCCTCCTGTACGCTGTGTGTGCTTTAGGAATTCTCTGTGCATGAATTGGGTTGTGTGTGTTTTGGGCTGTGTGTTTGAGTGAAGCCTCGGGGTCCGCTGTGAACGGTGCTAACTGGCCCTCTGAACTCTTTCCTGTGAAGAGAAAGAGAAAGCCACTGGGCATGTGCAGAGGACAGCATGCCATTTACCTGGGCTACGGATGGTTTTTAAAACTGGCAAGAGGGACTTACACACACACACACGCGCACACACACACACACACTGAAGATACTCCTGGCTTTTGCCTCAAACGCAAAAGCACACCTTTGCTCCCTCGCCTCAAACACAAACACACTTCAAAAGTTCTTTTTCTTTTTTTTTCTTTTCTCCTTTTTTATTTTTGGAAGCGATGCAGCCAGTACTACCCCTGCGTTTAAAGAGCCTAACCGCTCTCTTCATGTGCCCTTCTCTCGCTTCCTGCCTCTGCAAAAAGGCCCCAACGCGCCAGAAAAACTTACTAGTTTACATCCAGCTCTACAACTAGCGAGACAACCTTTTGGCTCTCAAAGGTGTTCGTCTCACAGTGCTCTTTATATACAGTGAAGTGGGGCCACACATTCGGCCTTTGCTCCAGTTCGAGCTGGGCCTTTAGAAGAGTAAATGCTCTGAAAAATAACCACTGCTGAACTCTGGAGGAGTGAATAGTTGTTGAACAGTGCTGCGCTTTATAATATAATGAGACATATATGGGGCTTTTTCCAGTAATGAGGAGTGGATAAGCAATCATTTTTACTCAAACGAGTTTGAAAAAAAAAAAACCCATGCCTTATCTGAACCTGCATGCGTGTGTGTTCATTTGTCTTAATGTACATGGCAGGATGTGTACGTGTGTATATGTATTAGTTGGTAGTTGAATACAGCTGACCCAGATGTGTTAAGTGGGTCATGGGAACATCGCAGCCCACACACTGGGGGTTATGGATAGGCAACAGCCTTGTGGTTTGTGTGTGTAAGTGTGTGTAGATGGGGTTAGGACACTGGGGCAGTGCCCTGATTATACTCAGATTAGATTTGGGAATTCATCGCCCCTCCTTCTGAGCTTTACCCCCAACTCTGTCTCCTATTACTTTTTCTCTCTTTCTCTTTGCCTTCCTCACTTTCTGTTCCTTTGCTGTAACCTCTGGGCATCCAGAGGGGTTTGTTTAAGACACATGCTAAATAATCACATTTTGGGAAATTAGAAGATGTAACATTTCGAATGAAGTCTCTTATATTTTGACATTGCAGTTTTTCCTGTTAAAATCCTTTCTGTTTGGGTGTTTCAATCAGATGAAAATGCTATAAAAAGATTTAAGGTTAGCGTAGGTTTATGTTACGTATCCTAAACAATTAACAATGTTAAGAAGTTGTTTTTCCTTATAGCAGTTGTACAAGGTGTAAATGTGAGGACCAATGGTTGTCTTTCTGTGTTAGCCAGGGTTTACCCTGTCTCTCACCCTATACCAGCTGAGATAGGCTCCATCACCCCAATAGATGGATGGATGGTTGCAAGGTTGCATGGATGACAATTTTACAAGGCGTAAAAAAAAAGGTTTTGAGAATCTTTGGAAATCTTGATTTCCCATTCAAGAGCCTCATCTTATACACTTCTATACATGAACATTTTCATGGTGGCTGCTATTTTTTGATCACTTTGTAGAAGTACTTTGTTACTTGTACCTCTGCAATGTGTTTCTGGAAATGCTCCAGTGTCTGAAAAAGGTGACGCTTCAACTTGATTTACATTTTAGGAACCGAACAAGGTCCCAACAAGGCAAATATGACAAGTACAGCAGGCTGGAAATAAAGTTTGTGTTGGTGCAGGGAAAAAAAACAGAATTTTCAGCTCGCTCTGTGCTGGCACAGGATGGTAGTCTGGCACATATTACACGTGTGGTCAATTCTGAATGACAGAATGCTCCTGGTTTCTCTCTGCGCCTGAAACTCTGTTTCCCGGCTTGGAAAGGGTGGACTCTTCAACTGTCAACTGCATGGTCATAGCAGGAGACCCAGCTTTGAATCAGCTATGATGCTTTACACAAAATTAATGTCAGGATGAAAGAGAATTCAATCTTTGCTGGCTGCACAAGTTTGAGGTTTTCTTTCTACTCTATTTTTTTGTATCCCTTTCTTGTGCTAATGTTTTGGGCTATGAGGTTGTTTTTTAATGCTTTTTGTAAAGTGCAAATTCCTTCAAAACCCAACTGAAGGTCTTTTTGTAAGTCTCCACAACTGTGTCAGTTTACTATCGCAAGTTAGAGAACATATACTATACACATTACACCTAAAGGAGCTGCTAGAAACCCATGCCATAGAGCTTCTGATGCACGTCTTCTGTTCTTATCCTAAAGCCAGAACAGGTTTGAAACTTTAGAGTTAGTGAGTCTCTGAATGTCTGGGAATACACGCTTCTTTTGCGGTGGAGGAACACCAAAGTAATTGCTTACGGAGCTTGCTTCTTTGACATCTTTAAGAGTTCTGAATAAATGTCTGTCCTCCTCCAGAACAACTTATGTACGCAAATGCGTGTTGCAACTTCTTATCTGGTGCGCGTCTTTTATTTTGATAGCGAATGTGCACCTGCGGACCACTTATGTGCAGCCCTGGTTATAAATCCTTACCCTAGGTTGGAGGTTAGGGTTGGGATAATACCACAACACCAACAGCAACTTTGGTGAAAACCAGCCCAAGAACTCTTCTTAACCATCTCCACAGAGAATGTACTTGACTGCATGTTGAAGGCCAAGTGGTGGGAGATGAAATGGGATCTTTGATGACAAATATAAGTTAATGAGCAGTACATAGTTTTTTCAGTTCCGGGAACAATCAGTATTTTACTGTCCCCTTCTTGTCCTTCCATGGGAAAAAAATAAATAAAATAAAACTAATGTCTATGAACTCGTCAAAAATAGATGTCTGCTCTAATGTGAAGTACCATACCTTCTTATGAAGGAAACATGTTAAGTTTGCAACTGAAACTGGAGCCAAAATGTAGCAATTTTTCAAGTATTTTTGTATTTATTATAGGAAGAAGTGTGGTGTATGTCAACCTAGTCTGGTCTCATGGCCAAATAAATTGACGTGTACATGGACATGATTTACAGTGCAATTTCTCTGTTTGTGTCTTTGTATCTCTACACCGTGATGTAAGTGCATAAGGATTGTCTTTTTTTGTTTTTGTTTTTTTTTTACATTAAAGTCCTTTTATTACTGTTTTTCAAACCTACCTTGAAAGCCTGGACCAGGATGTTTTATGCCAATTTTCTTTTTTTCTTTTTTTTGCCATGTTTTATAATTTTTTTTATTGTCAGCTTTAAAGTGAAAATAATTTTTCAATTTGAAGAAAATTTGCTTTCTGCACCTCATATGTTTCTCAGAATTCTCTAAAGAATTCTCAAATTCTTGACCTGGCAGCCAAGAAAACAGAGCTTTGAAAAGCTGACAGGTGTATTTTAGTCCTAACTATATTTTTCTAAATCTAACTAAATAGTTAGATAATGAATAACAATTAAAGTAAGAGGTGAAAGGAAATACGAGTAATCCATAAGAAAGGGTACGACTAATGGGTTCCCAGTTAGACTTGATCAGTGTCCGTTGATATGTGTAGTCATTACACCTTCACTACCCACCTAGCCTCAAAATATGTGAGTTTTTCACCCTCACACTTGAAAAAATATATCTGCTGTGATACTGTGTCATGCCACCATGGCTACCTGATTAGTAACTGGATTTGCTTATGTCTGTTCCTGGTGTTTTTCTGATTGTGTCCCCAGTGTGAGTGGAAATGGGGCATGCAGGCATGGCGGGAGTGCTGGGAGGAGAGAAAGCAGCCAGGGTGGCACATTGACTGGAGGATCGCCAACCGCTCTCAAACAGGTAGGAATCCATGCCAACTCTGCCTCCCTACCCCCCCCCCCCCCCCCCCCCCCCCCCGGCCCCCCTCAGTACGTCTGTCTGAATCAGTGGCCGTCATGCTCGCTGACATTCAAACTTTGTTACCTGCTGTAAAGATTTACAGCTTTGTTTCCATTACTTTATCTGTCACCGCTTCAGTGGTGAATATGACACAGTAGATCTCTTGTTAGCGGATATGGAGCTTATAACCTCAGTGCATGTCAGGCTATGTGCTATTTTAATCATCAACTTTTTCTAAGATTCACCTAGTAGCAGTTTGTGTTTATAATGCAAATACACTGGGTTACTTCAATAGACTGAAGACAGCTTAAAAATGCATAGATTTTCAGGCAAGCTATGAATTGAAATATCCCTCCATCCATTTTCTGCTGCTATGTGGGTCCAGGTCACAGGGGTCAAAGTAGAGATTCAGATTCAGTTTTGTCCCTGGCCACCATCTAGTCTAGATCGTATGCAGCAACACCGAGGTGTTCACAAACCAGCAAAGAGACATAATCTTTCCAGTGTCTCCTCTTAGTAGAAAATGCCTGAAACACATCCTCCTCAAAACGGAGGAGTAGCAGCTCTACAACAAGTTCCTGCATAGAGTGACCTCAATGCCTGAGGTCACTCTATCTCAAAGGTTGAGCCCAGACACCCTATGGATTAAGCTCAGCACTTGTTTGCCTGATAGAGATCAGGCTGTGGTCAGCGAGGTAGGCCCTGGTGCTCAGTTGCCATGCTGGAATTACTCATATTTAAGCGTTCATTCTATAACACCGTCTATAAAACAGCTACCCACTGCACTCATGGTGTCACAGCTTTGTTATTTTAACATAACAGGAAGCATACACATAAGACAACATGCTGTTTTAACAAAACATAAAGTACAACTGAAGTATTAGATCCTTTTGAGGTTTTGAGACTTCTACACCATCAGTGTGATTTCTTTCCCCTTGAAAAACCCAAATAAATTGCACAATAATTTTTTTAAGCAACACATTTAAAAAGGACGAGATAATCAACAGTGGCACCATAAAAACGCAACTTAATATTTTTACAGAATAAAAAATATATATTTTGAAGTTAATGTTCATTATGCTAAGAAATTTTCAGAAACATTTTTTCTAAAAACAACAACAAAAGCAAAACAAAATAAAACAAAACAAAAAAACCCCAAGTATGCTTGCTCCTGACAGGACCATTAAGAAAGGTTTACCTACTCCATATAAAAGCTGGTGAATTGCTTTTCTTTTTGGCTTTATTGTAGATGATGTTCTGAGGTTCTTTCAGGAAAAAAATGATGATGAGCAGCATTTATTTGTTTTCATAAATGTGTTTAGTGTATAGTGCTCTCATTTAATGAGATCACATGATATCTAACAGGCGTCCAGACTGCCAAAGGACAGTGGCTGTGACTGGCTCTCAGACAGACTCTGAACATCAGGTGTTTAAATTCAACCGGTGTCAGCGTGTTAAACATGACTGCTAGGGCCAAACTGGCCCTCAGCTACACGCTCTGATGTTTATATAGCTCAGTCTGAGCCAAATGCATCCCTCCAACACACAGGTCAAAAGCTATGAACTCAGAGTGGACATTTGCCAGAGAACATGGAGAACATGGCCTGCCAATTGCTACAAGCCTGTGGCCAGACGGCTAGTGTGCAGAGTTCAGGAGCAGCCAAGTGGTGTCCAGTGAGGGATACCCTGGTTTACTGTTGGCCAAACAACGCCTCCAGGCTGGCTGGACTGACTCAACATGACTGGTTTCTGTGTAGACAGAGTGAGGAAATACGCCTGTCCACTGTGGATTTGCTTTGCTGTTTACTGCTTAGAGATGTTGATTACAATTCTGGGTTGATTATGTTTCTCCTTAAACATGCCAGCAGTGTGTGACTTGTTACCTTATAGAAATTACAAACATTTAAAAGTATTCTCCTAGATAACAGTGTTACCTACTCAGAAAAAGTAACTGGTAAAGATAAGTTTGTGTTATCAAAAATAAACGCTTTGCTTTGCAAATGTCAATTATAGTTTGCTTCAAGTTGACCCCAAATGGTTTATATCCTTAAAGAAAGTGACTGACTACAAATATACTGCAGTAGATTATTATATTATATGTTACATAAGTTATCCATTTATTTATAATACAGTAACAATTTTTTCTGACTGTTTTATTGTTTTCTTTCAACAAATATTGAGAACATCCTCACAGTGTAGATGTGACTGAAACTGAAAGAGGCCCAGTCCCAGTACCCATCCCGGCTCTCTGGGTGGTCACTGCCTCTTTTTGGCATGGCTCTGCTTGGTACACATCCAGACTCCTTGAGGTAAAATGGCACACTGGCGCACTGGCTGTGCAGTGGCTAACATCTCTCCTAGCCTCAGCAAGCAGTCCAGGTGCCATTAGTCTAAACACACATAAACAGACGGTATAGCTTCACAGGTTCAGGATAGCCAAAGCTGGATCTACGGCCAAGTCCACTTACAGGCCATGGGAGGATAAACGCACACTTTGGCCAAACACACACACACACACACACACACACACACACACACACACACACACACACACACACACACACACACACACACACACACACGTGCATAGCCAAAACCAACCTCAGCCACTCTGTGGCCAAAGGCATTTAGAGCACAGTCCCACTCAGTAGGGAATCCCAATGTTTGGCTATCCATCTCTCTTGGTAAAATCTATCTGAGAGGGAAAAGAGGGGGAGAGGGAGCAAAGAGGGTTTGAGTTAAGAAAAGCTGGACAATCAAATATTGCAGTGTTTAACACTTCATTTTCAATCCCTGCCGATTCCATTTCCCGCCAGCGTTAATTGCCGCTGTGCTACCTGCCACCAGTGGTTCTTTATGAAATGATTTCTGAATTGAAGCATATGGACGAGGAGCCGCAACGGGAGCCATGAATGGCTTGAGGAAGGGTCCCATTAAATAAGAGCCAGCTAATTACTTTGTCCTCCCTTTTTGTCCTGCACTATCCAGGCTCTCGCCGCTGTTCATATATCTTACTGTAATGAGTAAAGCCAGGGCCTGGCACCTGTGCTCGGTAATTAAACATATAAATTCTCCCCTCACGGAAATATGTGTACTCACCAGGACTGATTTATAAAGGTCTCTAAATTGCACAGTTGAGCTTATTTTTTTTTTCTTTTAAAGGGTCTGGAAGGATACGAGTTATTCATCAGATCAAGCTTGATCTTAAAAAAACAAAAACAAAAAACCCCTGCAACATGTCTTCTCTAAGAATTCAGATTCCCCTCTTTCCACTGTTACTTTTCTTTTGTAGGTGAAGGTGGTGATACTGGGACTGTCAGGCAGACCTTTTGGAATCGGAAATGTTAGCTTTTCCAACCTCACAGCCTCACAGCCAAGAACACCAATGAAAAATGTCCATATAAAAACATACTGTGATCAGAAACGGATCCAACCAAAATAGGTTTATGACTCATTTACGAACCCCCTCCTCAAAAGTTACTTATACTGTACTTTATGACAGACAGAAGGCCATGAAATTGCCAGTTTTCACCTCATATTCCCTTCCTGCATTCTCTTTTAAGGCCTTGTTTTGCACTTACATATTTGTCCATTATAGATGAGCATTTGTGTGTTAAGGTAGCTGTTAAATGATTTTGATTTCTTTCACTGCATTAAAATAAAATAAAAAATCCTCAGGTTCAAAATAAGTCCAATCTTCACAGTTTTATGATGCATTTGCTTATATTCAGTTAAACTTATAAAGCTGTAACCATTTACAGATACAAAAATTGTTTTTTTCTTTTCTCTTGTTCTACAAAAATCAGTGGTTCAGTTCAACAATAGAACCCAACTTTAACAAAGTGACACAACGACATGATCACAAAATGTAGCAAACGTTCATTTTTAGCAATCTTACACCCTATGCTCAAAATGGACACAGTAAGATGGGATATCACTTGATTTTAATTGGAGCATGTTAGTAACTTAGCAAATGGTTAGTACCATGCTTTAAGGCAGGATTTCCCTCGTGACAAATAAAGTATTATCAATCAATCAATCAATCAATCAGTTACACCCAGCTACCACACAAAGGAAAAGATGTTAGCTACTTTAGCTATATTATGTTAGGATGGTACAAGATACAAACAATAAACCAGAAAAATATTTACTGACCACATCCAGCAACTCGAAACTAAGCAAAATGTAGGAACCACAACCATTATAAAGTTAAACTACTCTCAGCTTTGACATGAGTGATGATGAATGCAGCTGCCATACTATTACATCACATAAGGTAACTACACACTAGGATTATCAGTTCAATAGGTGCCTGGAATGTTCACTAGCACAACAAGCAACATTTCTGTATTATAACTCCTAGCTAAAGTTGTGCCTGATTAGCTTATTATTTAAAGATTCAAAATGGTAAGTGCAAAATTTAAAAGCTAACTGTGATCAAATACAACCTGTCAGACAGTAAAGTGCTCTAGGCTTTCACATTTCAATGAAAAGAGCATCAGTATTATTAGAGGGAGTAAATTTGTCCAGTGACAGATTACCCAGTGACTCAATAGCACGACTTACTTGTCTTCAGAATGAAGCTGTACTAGTCGCTGCTCGAAGAATCTTAAGTTCAGATCAGCACCTTCCATTTGCTCGCTAAAACAGTGATGAAGCTGACAGATTTGCTATTAAAAGATCCAAATATTTACCTGAGAACTTCTAGTGAAACCAAATAAGTGATATTATGAGAATTATAGACTGATAACATAAAAGGCCCCCAAGCTCACTGCTCTTAAGGAGGGCGAACCCATAAAAAAGACTAATACGGGCTTCCACAAAAATAAAAATCCCAAACGAAAGTATCGACAACTATTTTCTTTAAAGCGAAATACGATATTTATTTACATCAAAACAACAAACTATTTACAACGGGGGGAAGGTCGCAACCATGACACACTGAAACACAGGGTTTAAATACCAGGGAAACGTAAACTGAACACACTAAGATAACACAGACTTTCAAAGTAAAACAGGAAACACATAACAGTCACGCCAAAACAAAACGCCTAAAACAATACACTGCCAACCCCAAATCGTAACAGTTCCCCCCACCCAAAAATCAAACATTTAAAACATGTAACCCCAACTAAAAATGTTTGATTCATGCCCAGCACATGCGGCACCGGCTGCTGTTCTGCAGGCGACGCTGATGGCTGGACGGGCTCCTTGGATCCTCCAGTGGAAACGGAAGTCTGGAGCGGACCCTCGGACCCTCCAGTGAAGACGACGCACAGCTCACTAGCTGCAAACACTACACACAGCTCACAAGCTGCAAGGGCTGGAGCGGTCCCTCCCGGACCCTCCAGCGATGACGGACGAACAGCTGAAGCGGTCATCGGACCCTCCAGCGAAGACAGAAGGCTGAAGCAGTCCCCCGGACCCTAGGATGACTTGACTAGGATGCATATTTATTTTTAATGAAAAATGCCAAATATAGTAGTAAAAAACAATTAATCCTCACTGAAATATGCTGCACATGCAAAGGTTTCAACAGAAACACAACTTTTGACAGTAAACATCTGTTGTTAAAATAATGATCTTAATAAATTCTTTAAAAAAGTCTTTGCTTGTAGTGCATTGTTTAGTAAAAATACAGCTGACATTTGTATCTATCCTGTTTTCTAATTATATATCAATAAGGTTGAAATTTCCAGAACTAAGAGTGGCAGCTGTCATCTTGAGTTGACAAATCACTTATTGCTCACAAGTATTAACACTGGAGTAGGCATCGGGGTGCAATTTCTTGTGAGTGTCCTGAATTTATGAAAATGCAAAAGTATTTGAATTCTTTTTTTTTGCAACAAGTAAGTTTTTGCAATTAGCAGTAAACATGTTAATATGTTTAGTGCGCTTTGTTACTTTTTTAAAACAGTCCCTCAGTGTAATCCTCAAGAGTACACGGTTAAAAGAAAGTACTACCTCTGTGACTTTGAAGGTTTTACGATGATAAGAAATGAGATGAGATAAGAAATTTCACCATCTGTACATGGAAGTCTTGTTTTGAAACCTTGATTTGAGTTTTTGGTGGCTTTTGGAAACCAAACTTTATTAAGAAGAATTGCGACCATAAACCCATTGGAAGAAATAACGTTGCCGTTATTTCATAAATTTGGTGTTTTCCGTTATAAAACTACAATAAAGAAATACCTGACAGAAAAAAGATGTCTAAATTCATCTTCTCTAAGAGATGGTCTGTGGATATTTTTATGCAAATTCCACATTGTCTTTTTTTGTCTTGTTGGGTTCTTTCATATAAGCAGACTCTGTAAAACAGAATATAAACTCAGTTTTAATCTCCGCCACGGCTGATGGAATTCCCCATTAGCTGCCAGGAGAACGTTTCCCAGCTGGGAGTCTCAGTTTGAATGTGCTGTGTTAAAACATAACGAATGTCATAATTAACTGGATACATTTTCCATTTAGAATTTGAGCTCTTATAAAACTGTCTACCTTTTAACCCCTCATTGAACCCCTACTCTGCTCACCCTTTCTGCTCTCTCATTATTCATTTCCTAACATGACATTTCTTTATTTGGTTTGCATTATTTTTTTCTGTTTCTTGTTCAATTTCTTTTCTTTTTTGGGGGACTAAGCCAAGGCCTACAGCTTTCAGACCATTTCTGACACTTTTGTTAATAAATCATTGGGAAGTTAATGAAAACGGCATTCAGGCATATCCAAAATGATTGTGTTCTTTGTCATGCTAATAAAGTGAAAGATGTTCGTCCACTGGGTGAATGCCTACACATTACCAGCAACTTCTGATTATGTGTGTGCCTGTTGCACCTCCTTCTTTCTCCCTCACCCTTCCCTTGTTTTCCTTCATTCTCCTTCTCGCAGACACGTGTTTTAGCATATTTATCTCATAGGTTATCAACATGAATCCAATAGGTTCTCCAAGCAGACATTCGCATCACTCTAAATTGCTCAGAGGGAAATAACAGGATATGGTTACCTTGACTTGCTGTTGACCTCTACTTTCTCCTCTCCTTACCCCCCTCTTTCCACCCCTTGTTTTGCACCTTTGGATCCACGGTTACATATGGAAGGACAAAACGCAATTTAACTCAAAACTTAGCAATGAATCCGAAATTAAAACCCAATGGCTATGTTCCTGTGACCTCAGAATTTGAATGTTAGAGCTGGGATTAAAAAACATACTGGAGTTAATCTGTTCTAGTAGTTGGAAAAACAGGCTTAGTTTTCCACTAACTTAGCTCTCTAATAAGTTCTAATAATAACTACTGTTGACTACTGTACTGTAGACCATTTACTGTTGGTCCTGCAAAGAGAAATAGATGTGCAGTCCAAGTTCAAAGGCACATGCTTCAAATATTTTTCAGCATGCTGATCTCATTTAATTTTTTGCTAAACTATGTAATATGTAACATACGTAATATCTTTGATGTGTCAGCTATCACCTTTTAGTCTGTTTTCAGAATAAACACATTAAAACATTTTTGGTAGAAAAAGTTAAACTTCCAGGCACTGTGATGATATATTATTATAGTAGCTTGCCTTCACCAGTGTAATGTGAGAGTGAATGAATAGTGGTATTGTAAAGCGCTTTGAGGGGTCCCGAAAATATAAATGCAATCCATTATTATTATTATTATTATTATTATTATTATTATTATTATTATTATTATTATTATTATTATTATAATGATATTCAAATATAAGTCAAAAAAGTCAAGATACAAAGAATGTATCTCACTTGACCTGACCTGCAAGGTTTTATTGGATTTCATATCTTAAATCAATGTAAGACACTAGATAACGTGCCGGTCTGAAGTTCCCAGGAGCCAATTATTTTGTATTTATTTTTTTGTATTCCAGTGTAGTCTGGAGCTTGGCCATTTAGTTCTCTGTATATAAGTGCAAGAACTTTCAATCTTAAAATCTACTGGAACTCAACACAAAAAATATAAAATAGAGTTAATATGAGCTTCCATACTAGAATACATTAATAGCCTGGCTGTAAAAAATGTTATCACTTGGAGATGTGAAAGAGATGATATATCTAAGATGTAACATACGTAACAAAAGTTGTTAACTTTTGTCTGTTTCTGTTTTATACTTTGTCATTTTGTGATCATTTTATCTAGGAAGGTGCTTTATGAATAAAATTTTACTTACTTACTTACTTACTTACTTATCCAAAGAGGACATTACCAGGCATTACAATCTAAGCACAATGACACAAATTCTTGAATAATTTTCTCCAGTCCAACCAAGGAGAGCATATGTTGCAATTTTCATATTACATACATATTCCATCAAGATTTCAAATGCAGTTGAACAAAAAGAAGCAAGAGTCTGACTGATTTTAGGATGTAATTCAGGAGGCGCTATAATGGTGGTCACAGTCTTGGTGACTTTTAGGATGCGATAATTACTAAAGAATCATTCGCTAATCTGGGTAAAATGAGACTCGGGTGGACAGCCTATTCAGCTATTGAGGGTTAAAAGACATATGCAACTGAATGTCATCAGCATAGTACAATGAAATTAATTTTAGACTCAGGACTGACCATTGTGAAAGGTTAGGGTGGTCGTATTAGAGGAGAACTTGTTTATTCTAACAGAAAAGGTCCTATCAGATAACTGACAGGACCTTTATCAGATCAGATAATTGTTTTCTTTATAGAAAAAAAGTGGAATGCAAAGCCAGAGGTAGCAGCAAGAACCTGCATGTCCTACAGTGTGTGAGTAGGCCACAATATATGTTGAACGCAATTAAAAGACTCTATGATGCTCGGAACTCCTTAGTAGTTATATTTGAAGTCCCCAACAATAATATTCCTGCCTCATTTAATTGTCGAAGATAAGAACTTTTGAAAGTCCATCCTCATCCTCATCCTCATCCGCTTTGTCCGGGGCCGGGTCGCGGGGGCAGCAGCCTAAGCAAAGAGGCCCAGACCTCCCTCTCCCCAGCCACCTCCTCCAGCTTATCCGGGGGAATACCAAGGCGTTCCCAGGCCAGCCAAGAGATATAATCTCTCCAGCGTGTCCTGGGTCTGCCCCGGGGCCTCCTCCCGTTGGGACATGCCTGGAACACCTCACCCAGGAGGCGCCCAGGGGGCATCCTTGTCAGATGCCCGAACCACCTCAGCTGGCTCCTTTCGATGTGGAGCAGCAGCTGCTCTACTCTGAGCCCCTCCCGGATGGCCGAACTTCTCACCCTATCTCTAAGGGAGAGGCTAGCCACCCTTCGGAGGAAGCTCATTTCTGCCGCTTGTATCCGCGATCTCGTTCTTTCGGTCACTACCCACAGCTCGTGGCCATAGGTGAGGGTAGGGACGTAGATCGACTGGTAAATTGAGAGCTTCGCTTTTACACTCAGCTCCCTCTTCACCACGACGGACCGGTGCAGCGTCCACATTACTGCAGCTGCAGCCCCAATCCGTCTGTCGATCTCCGGCTCCCTTCTCCCATCACTCGCGAACAAGACCCCGAGATACTTGAACTCCTCCACTTGGGGCAGGAACTCATCCCCGACCCGGAGTGGGCACTCCACCCTTTTCCGGCTGAGAACCATGGCCTCAGATTTGGAGGTGCTGATCCTCATTCCCGCTGCTTCACACTCGGCTGCGAACCGTTCCAGTGCGAGCTGGAGGCCCTCACCCGATGAAGCCAACAGAACCACATCATCTGCAAAAATCAGAGATGAGATTCTGAGGCCACCAAAGCGAAAGCCCTCCGCCACTTGGCTGCGCCTAGAAATCCTGTCCATAAAAATTATGAACAGAACCGGAGACAAAGGGCAGCCCTGGCGGAGCCCATCACCCACCGGGAACAGGTCCGACTTATTGCCGGCAATGCGAACCAAGCTCTTGCAACGGTTGTATAGGGATCGAATGGCCCGTAGCAATGGGCCAGACACCCCATATTCCCGCAACACCTCCCACAGGATACCCCGAGGGACACGGTCGAATGCCTTCTCCAAGTCCACAAAACACATGTAGACTGGTTGGGCAAACTCCCATGCACCCTCAAGTATCCTGGAGAGGATAAAGAGCTGGTCCAGTGTTCCGCGACCAGGACGAAAACCGCATTGTTCCTCCTGTATCCGAGGTTCGACTAGTGGACAAACTCTCCTTTCCAGCACCCTGGCATAGACTTTCCCAGGGAGGCTGAGGAGTGTGATCCCCCTGTAGTTGGAACACACCCTCCGGTCCCCCTTCTTAAAGATGGGGACCACCACCCCGGTCTGCCAGTCCACAGGTACTGCCCCTGATCTCCACGCAACATTGCAGAGGCGTGTCAACCAGGACAGCCCTACAACGTCCAGAGCCTTCAGGAACTCGGGGCGGACCTCATCAACACCAGGGGCTCTGCCACCAAGGAGTTGTTTAACTGCCTCAGTGACCTCGCCCCCGGAAATTGGCGGGTCATTCCCCTCATCCCCAGACTCTGCTTCCTCCTCGGAAGACGTGTCAGTGGGATTAAGGAGGTCCTCGAAGTATTCCTTCCACCGCCTGACAATTTTCTCAGTCGACGTCAGCAGCGCTCCGCCAGCACTATACACATTTGACTTTCCAAAGTCCACGGAAAGAAATGCTGAGGTACCAGGTGGACCATAAATTAAAGCATCATATAAAGGTTGATCTTATCTAATATTCTTTATGGTCATCTCAAAGGAGCTATAAAAACTTGAATTTCAGGATGGCCCACCAGTTGCCATCCTTTCTCCAAACCCACAATCAAAAACTTGTTTTCTCAGCTTCTTCTCCTAGCTCCTTCATGGCTTTCTGTTGCTCCAGCACCACGGAGTGGCTGGGCTGAACTGTTTGGCCTATAAAGCCCTGACAGCCAACCTCCAAGGGTAAATCCTGGCTTTTCAGCAAGCCTCTTGGCACTCCACTGCCAACACAGCATATTTAAGATATTTTTTCCTCATATACCAATGCCATTGCTTCCTCCCAATGTGTGGTAAGCTTGAAGAGGATCCTTTACTCTACTATGGACCACAAGACAATATCTGGCTGGTTTTATCATCTCTATTGGGAAGACTAGCTTCTTCCTGAGGTCCATCAATATCGTCTTGACAACCTGACAGACTGGCCTTCCTTCTTTGGAAATGTGCTTGGATGTCAAAACCATCAAAGCAGCTCTTGCTGTCGATATAGATTAGTTTGCCATTACCCTGCATCTCTTGAGAACTTCAGCCACTTTAGCCAGGACTTGAGCCTAGTATCCTAGAGACAGTAGTATCTTGCATCATGACAGGATGTGCTGTAGATTTCCCATGCTGTTCCCATGTCGTAAGCAGCTCTTATTAGAAAGTTGAGCCTATTCCAGTTATCTGCCGAGCTGAGGCATCTCTTTACAGTGGTTTTCCATCTTGACTTACGCAGTCAGCATTTTTGCTGTTTTTCCTTTCTTGGCTTCAGATAGTCTAGACTTTATTCTTAGTAGCTTTTTTCCAGGTTTACCCGTGCTGACATGCCTGTAAAAGCTGTGTTACTTTCACTCTGTAATGTGTTTAACCTCTTCATGGATGGGTTTTCAAGGTCTGCCAGAGCTTTTAACAAAATGCAGTATTTCTTAGTTCACTTAAATGAAATTCAGCGTCTTTGAATAGCCCAGTGCCACACGGGGAGGTTCAAAGGGCTTCGCAGGCATCAAAACATATTAAAAACGGTGGGAAAATCATGAGTGTCCAACCTTGGTGATTTGTATATCAAAACAAAGCTCGAAGTCAAAGATCACATTCAGATTGCAAGTAAAATTACTAATTGTAAAACTCTGTGACTTCCAAAATTTAACATTGTACAAGTCACAACTTTTGATATTGTATTTAAGTAACTATCAGTCAGTGGAATATAAAGTTGCAAAACACTGGAAATTATTGTGTTATTGTGTTTAGAAATGATCTGACACACTGGAAACAGAAAGATAAAATGGAGCCAAGAATTGACCCCTACATGAAAAGAGTCTGAAGATAATAAATCTTCTTTTACAAAAGAAAGGATGTGTTTGATTAACAGTCAAACTAGGCAAGACCAGTGGCATGCATCAGCGCAGAACTCAAATCTTGACTAGAACAAAGTCCAGAGTCGGCTGCAAACTATAAATCATTTGCAGTTTTGTTCTTTTAATTTTAGATTAAATGGGTAAATTTGAAATTGGTTTAAAATAGATTTAAAATGTAGGTTTCTGTAAGTTGTTAAATGTTATCTAGAGTTGTCCAATCCCTCATATGAGGACATTACATACTAGAAGACGATCACTTTCCTAATCCAATATTTAAATGCAGCTCTGTTGTTTGCCACAGAGCACAATATTTGCTCATTTCTTTTTTTTCTTCTTCGAATTTTAGGTTATTGAATACTTTGTATCAGATATTTAAAGATTTATTTAAAGGGACCATATGACCACTTTATAATTATCTCATGCTGAACAGTTGCTATATGAGAACGATTACAGAGAACTAAATGGGTTTGCACACTGGAAAATATGGTTAAAGAATTTGATCCATTTTAAAAATAAGATTAGAATTCTGTATTTGAGAAGAAATTATTTTCTGGACTTATTGTATTAAAGGACTCTACTTCATATTTCCCCCCTTTCTCACTACAATAAACCTCTCTACCTCCACACACCCACTTTCTTTTTTCTGCCTCTTCCACGCTTTGCTCATGCCTGAATGCCTCCAGCTCCAGGTACATCATTTTGATTTTCTTGTTCTTTTTTTTCACCATAAAGTCTGAATATAAAAAAAGGGAATGGAATATTTGATGGGGATGGTTTCCTATAATCAAGATGAAGTCTCCATCATTATCCTGTATCAGCCGATCCCTTTTTAAAAAGCACCAGGAGTTACTGGTGTTTTACATGAATTTTGGGGCTTGGCAGTGCTGCTGGGAGCCGAATACATTTGTCAGGTCGCGGCTCTCTTACAAATGAACTGCATGCAGTCTCTCTCTCTCTCTCTCTCTCTCTCTCTCTCTCTCTCACACACACACACACACACACACACACACACACACACACACAGTCACACAACTTTCTGTAATGGCAAAATTCACGAATGAAGGGGGGCGGAGGGAAACTGAAAAGTGTGATTTTTGCCTGTGTGCGAGAGAGAAAGGCAGGGAAAATGTGTCCATTTAAATATAGATGCACATGATTTCTGATGTTTTTTGACTCTATTTTCTAGCAAAAGCACAAGCTGCATCATTTGTTTCTTACTAAAAAAAACTCCTGTCTATTTTTGGATGTAACCTCTGTCTCACACTGACAGCAGTGTGCATAAAGTAAAAATAACAAAAACAAAAAAAACATAACAGTCTTTCAAGTTTTGACAGAGGAAATGTTCTTCTAATTCTGTTTTTGTTG
The DNA here is from genome assembly GCF_057382185.1 of Mchenga conophoros. Lineage (NCBI taxonomy): Eukaryota > Metazoa > Chordata > Actinopteri > Cichliformes > Cichlidae > Mchenga > Mchenga conophoros. The sequence goes on along the minus strand of NC_140538.1, from coordinate 30,137,602 downwards.
TCCGTGCTAATACTAGCCCCACGTTGTCATGAAAATTAGGAGAATGGGCTCCGGTGTATCACTGTCAGATTTATGCTTAAAAAAAACCAAACTTTAATTCTGTGTCCTTGTAGTAAAAGTCGGCACACCGCATTTCTGTCATATGAACAAAAATCACGAGCTGCAGTGACAACGTAGCCACTCCGAGGACTCCAATTTTTTTGTGAACACCCGCGCTGCCTCCATCTGTTTGCCCGGAGGTAGGGACAGACTCTTATAGCGTGTGTGTGTGTGTCTGTGTATCGCAAACACACCGGAGACTGAATGGCAGTTCCTTCTGGAGTCCATGTCGGAGCAGGTAACTGCAGGCAAGGGCAGAAGGGCTCAAAGACAACAACAACACTTCACTTAGGCCTAATTAGGAGGTGCCAGGGTCAGAGTCTCAGCAATATGTTGTACATAAGCTTCTGTGGTTACATAGTGGATTATGGGATACGTGAGCATTGGCTCTATTGCTCAGGCACAGATGTAGACCCTAAAAAGAGATTCTGCATGTGACGTTAGGCAATCTGAAGAAATGTGTTAGTATGAAGTGGAAAACATTTTTTAAACTGTGAGTCTAGATTCACTTTCTGTATGAAGTGCACTGTGTTTATTCAAGCTTCCAGATTCTGCCCATGTAAACAGAGCTGATCTAGGAAAGCAGTTTTGCTTCCTCTAAATTCCATTGAAATTGTTTTTGCTGCAGTTCAGCCAAAAGAGCAACAGAGAGCGCTCGTGAGAAAACCACTAATGAATTTTAGCTAAACTGCTGAAATAATCATTTTCTTTTTTAGTTTTCAATACAGCTATGATAATTCATCTGAACTGGAAAAAAACCCACATTTTATTTTTACTTTGATTTGTAGTGATACTGTTTCAGCTGATAACATTTTTTTTTAGCATTCTGCTAATCGTGCTAATTGCCTGCTTAAAGTTGGACAGATACATTATTTCAAAGTCAATCAGTTTCTCCCCAAGTCCCCCAGTTAGCCATGTCCTGGTCTAAGATTATAACAAAGACTTTCTTGAGTGGATCTTTGTACAGTATAGTACTGATCTTCTTTTCATACAAACCATTTTGGGCCCATTAATAAATATTGTTTTTTGTTCCCCCAAAATAAATTAAAAATAAACAATTATCTGCAATTAAGTTTAATTTGATCAGCTCTATTGCAGGTTCTCAAAAACATTAAAATTATAGTTTAATAAAAGGTTAAAAAAATTCACCTCTTAAAACCAATTTAGAAGTAGCTTTTTTTTCTACTAAAATATATACATGTTTTTGTTGTTATTTACACACTTTGTCATCTAGTAGACCAGGTTTGGCCCTTTTTCAGGGACCAATCAGGCCATAGAGATCACTCTGTGTCATGTATGGCAACTTTAAATTCTGATGACAGCAATTTGTTCCTAATGTAACAAAGACAAAAGATTTCTTTTTATTTTGGATACTTGGATTTTGCTGTACCGTCAGCAAAGAGAAACTTCAAACCTATTAAATGCATTGATTTCTCTGAGTGCACATGTGCCCAGTTTTTGTAAAAAGAAAAAAAAATCAAACAAGGCAAAAGGGGGAAAGAAAAATAAAATAAAAAAGGGAACATGATCATCAAGCAGAAGTCACATAAACAGACTTTAGTGCTTCTGTCCTGGAGCATGAGTTCCTTTAAGCACCTTGTACCGCATTTTTAAAGTTGCCTGCCAAGTACACCCCCCCAATCCTCCCCCTCCATTCCTCCACAGGCCTCCTTGACGACCAAGTCCCCCCCCCCCACCCGTGCGGGAGGTGAGGTCAGGGTACTGAGCTGGAGGTTGGGGCTGCCCCTTAGCGCTGTGATTCAGGCCAGCCTCCTCTCCCTGTGCTGCTTTAAGGTTTGAGCTGGGGTTAGAGGGGGTGGGGGGCTGTAGAGAGCTGCCAGCGAAGGCAACACACACTTCCAAAGGAGTTCTGAAAAGCTCCAGCTCCCCCACCAGATACCTTCACAAACATATGCCAGGGCAGGAAATGCAGTAGCCGGGCCAACATTTAGCATCCTGCTGCTGAGCGGGAAGTCAGAAAAAGGTCTTGGAAAGTTCCAGTAACTAACTACAAAAGGAGGTAGACATCACCCCAAACCACTCAGGAGAGGTCGGCTATTTTTTTCAAAAAATTCTCCTCTCTCCCTCATTTCTGTCCTCCACCCGGCTGAGGTTACAGCATTGTAAGGTGAGCCAGAGCTGATCCCGTGTTGGGGAGGGCAGCCGCCACCTCGAGCGTTGGCCTAACAGCATCTACAAGCTCCAGTGTGGCCAGGATGAAAGGCAGTTAGAGGGGAGCGAACTGTACCGGGCTCCGCAGTATTGATGTCAGAGAAAATGAACTGACTCCTCCATCGATCCGCAGAGGGAAAATGTAGAAATAGAAACGGTAAATCTGGCTCTCTTGACTAACAGCTTAACGTCGGCCATCTTTTCTTTCCTCTCTCTCTCTCTCTCTCTCCTTGCTCTTTTATGTAAACTGGGCCAATATTCCAGCATTGATGTTTTCTAGAAGGCAGTAAAGCATTTGAAAGCTATATTGGCTTGTTTTGTTCTCCTCTAGATGAGTGATGCTCTGTTTTCATGATCAATAGAGCAGGCCTGAGTTACTGTTAGAGTTACTGTTATTAGGGACAGCAGAGCAGTCACACAGACCTGGCATCTGCAGCTATCATCTCATAAGACATCCCAGGAAACGATTCTGACTCGGTCCAGCAGCAGTGCCTATGGAAACATATGCTCAGATGAAATATTTCAAACATGCTCCATGCCTCCATATGCTTATTATCACATATCAGTGATGTTGTTATAAATAAAAATGACAGGGAAAGAGTGACCTCCATTTGACGATGATCATGAGAGGAGCAATCTCGACAAATAACTCCATTATGAGGAGATTTACACTATGATTCCAGAGACCCTGTGGATTTAATACATCAACATTTCAATCAGCTGAACGATCACATCTGAAACGGAGCGATCCACTGCTTTTCAGCTTCGGCACAAAGTTGATGAGGTTAAAAAGCCTGGGTTTTAAAGTTCAGATCTAATGAAAATGCAGCCACATAGTAAGAAAAATCAACCTTCATATTTGTAGAGGTTTGAACTTGTATGATGAATAGGAGTTACTTGGTCAGGTGCTACATTTTCTACCTCTCACAAGTGTTTTTCTTTTATATGCGAATGAAAACAGAAAGGGAAGTAACAGCTCCTCCCAAAAGCAGTCTGTGCTCGCTCCAAGGTCATCTAATTATCATTCCGGCTTGTTTTTTATTTTTAAGCCAAAGGTGGCCTTTGGTAGCATTTCATGATGCTATGGCAATACTGAAAGAGGTCAATCCCAGCTTCTCAGTTTAACCCAAAGACAACTACATAGTTTTAGCTCCAAATTGTTCTCCTACTGAAATAACCAAAAAGTAGCTTTAAAAAACAAAACAGATGTTCTAGTAACATGCAACATGATTTTGTGGACTTCGTCAGTAATATTTCACATTATACGCTGTGCCTCTGTCCGGTTGTAATTGGTAGTCGAAAGTTTTGGTCTGCCTGACCTTTAGTGCAGACACAGTTTGATTGTTTAATGTTATCTTAGCTCTTCAGAAAACAATGCTGGGAGTACAGGAGATTCATAACAGGTGAATAACGGCCCAAGCTTTAGTCGATCAAGCCTCTAATGAGTTGATGAGATCTACTTGAGTGTTACTACTGGCAGTACAGCTATTCTGTTTCAATTTGATGTCTACCCTAGAAGTGTCTTTGAATGTTTACACGAAAATATGATGGATTTCTCAACTTTTCATTTTGTCTCAGATCCCATTCAGAGAACTAAACTAAACTATAAAGTAACTGTTGATAGTTGAATAACATTTTCTGAAAATCTGTATAGATTAATGTACACTGACTCTATCGTTACATGAACAGTAGTTTTCAGGTCATGATACTTAAGCCATTGATTTGTTTAATTCGCATTAGAAACAAAGAAGGATGGAAAAAACATTTGTTCCATGTAGTAATGTGGAGGTGCATCATCCACATTGATCTGATGTAAACTTCTCAATGTCCTCAAGGTTGTCAGTAACCTGTTTAGAGTTCGGATCTACCTCCTTATATGGAATTATCGCCTGTATGACAAGCCAAAAGGAATTCTTAGATGAGAAGAACTGTAAGGCCAGAACGGTTCTGGGAAAGCTGGTTTGATATCTAACATTTTCTAGTGTCTGAAACTATGTTTGTTTAGAATTAAAAACATTGAACTGGAAGTTAAACTTTCTGTAGAAAAAACATTGGAAAAGCTCAACCAAATCAAATCAAATCAAATCAAATCACTTTTATTGTCACATCACATGTGCAGGTACATTGGTACAGCACATGTGAGTGAAATTCTTGTGTGCGAGCTTCACAAGCAACAGAGTTGTGCAAAATACAATAATGTAAACAAGCAAAATACAAGAATGGCTACATCTGAAACTAATAAATATATGTACAATATATAATAGTATATGCATTTCTGGATGTGTATACTAAATATTTTTCTACGTGTGTGTGTGTGTGTGTGTGTACACATATTTTACAAATTAAATAGAGTAAACAATAAATAAAATATATAAAATAAAATATACAGAGTGAGACATGTGCAAAACAGTGGCATTACTGTACAGTATGGAGTGCATAATGTTAAAGTTCCAGTAGTGAAGCTGAGGTGTCTATGACGTGTTCAGCAGTCTGATGGCCTGATGGAAGAAGCTGTCTCTCAGTCTGCTGGTACGGGACCGGATGCTGCAGAACCTCCTTCCTGATGGAAGTAGTCTGAACAGTTTATGGCTGGGGTGACTGGAGTCCTTGATGATCCTCCCCGCTTTCCTCAGGCAGCGCTTCCTGTAGATGTCTTGGAGGGAGGGAAGCTCACCTCCAATTATCCGCTCAGAGCACCGCACTACTCGCTGGAGAGCTTTGCAGTTGTAGGCGGTGCTGTTGCCATACCAGGTGGTGATGCATCCAGTGAGGATGCTCTCAATGGCACAGTGATAGAAGGTCCTGAGGATGCGGGGGCTCATGCCGAATCTTTTCAGTCTCCTGAGAAAGAAGAGGCGCTGCTGCGCCTTCTTCACTGTTTTGTTTGTGTGTACTGACCACGTAAGATCCTCAGCCAGGTGTACACCAAGGAACCGGAAGCTGCTCACTCTCTCCACAGCAGCGCCGTTGATGGTGATGGGGGTGTGTACTTCTCTGCACCTCCGGAAGTCCACTATCAACTCCTTTGTCTTTGCGACGTTGAGGGTGAGATGGTTGTCTTGACACCAGTGGGTCAGGGCGCTGACCTCCTCCCTGTAAGCCGTCTCATCACTGTTGGTGATAAGACCCACCACTGTAGTGTCGTCCGCAAACTTCACAATGATGTTGGAGTTGTTAGTGGCTGTGCAGTCGTAGGTGTAGAGTGAGTACAGGAGAGGGCTCAGTACACACCCCTGTGGAGCACCAGTGTTCAGTGTGACGGGGGATGAGGTGATGCTGCCCAGTCTGACCACTTGGCGTCTGTCAGACAGGAAGCTAAGGATCCAGCTGCAGAGGGAGCTGCTCAGTCCTAGATCCTGCAGTTTCCTGTCCAGCTTCGAGGGAACGATGGTATTGAATGCTGAGCTGTAATCTACAAACAGCATCCTCACATACGTGTCTCTCTTCTCCAGGTGTGACAGGGCAGTGTGTAGTGTCAGGGCTATGGCATCATCAGTGGACCTGTTGTGGCGGTATGCGAACTGTAGAGGGTCCAGTGAGTCGGGTAGTGCAGAGCAGATGAAGTCCCTGACCAGCTTCTCGAAGCATTTGCTTACGATGGGGGTCAGGGCTACAGGTCGCCAGTCGTTCAATGAGGAGATGGTGGAGGATTTGGGTACAGGGACGATGGTGGCCATTTTGAAGCAGGCTGGGACTACAGACAGAGAGAGGGAAAGGTTGAAGATGTGCGTGAACACTCCAGCCAGCTGAGCCGCGCATGACCTGAGGACGCGGCCGGGAATCCCGTCCGGACCAGTAGCTTTGCGTGCGTTCACCTTCCTGAAGCACCTCCGCACATCCTCCTCAGACACAGTGTGCGCACTGACGTCATCCGCGGTGCGCACACTGTCCGGTCTCATGGTGTTCGCTGTGTCGAATCTAGCGTAGAATACGTTTAGATCCTCACACAGAGAGGCCGTGGTCTGCGGTGTGCTGGTTTTCCCTCTAAAGTCTGTGATCGTGTTTAGTCCCTGCCACATACTCCGAGGGTTGTCAAACTGTTGCTCCACCCTGTCCTTGTACTCACGTTTGGCTGCTTTGATCGTCTTCCGGAGTTGGTAATGTGCGTGTTTGTAGTCCGATGTGTTCGTGGAGGCAAAGGCGGTGCTCCGTGCCGCCAGTGCCGCGCGAACATCTCCGTTAATCCAGGGTTTTTGATTTGGGAAGGATTTAACTGTTCTGGATGGGACGACATCTTCCACGCATTCCCTGATAAATCCGCAGACTGAGTCTGTGTATTCATCAATGTCCCTAGCAGCCACGTGAAACATTTCCCAGTCCGCGTGATCAAAACAGTCCCGCAGCGCAGACTCCGATTGGTCCGTCCAACAGTGCACCGCCCTCCGGGTTGGAGCTTCCTGTTTCAGCTTCTGCCTGTAGGCGGGCAGGAGCAGGATGGAGCGGTGATCTGATTGGCCGAATGGGGCGCGGGGGAGGGCTTTGTACGCATCCCGGAAAGAGGTGTAACAGTGGTCGAGTAGCCGATCTCCACGAGTGTTAAAATGGATGTGTTGGTGGAGTTTGGGTGTGTCATGGTCCTGAGTCTGAGGACTCAGTGTTTTGTTTCCTTATGCTTTTGTTCATTCCGAGTGTGTATTCTGTTGTGATTTTGCCATTTGTTAGGTTTCTGTTCTTTGCCTGCCTGCTCCCACTTCTCTGTGTTCCCTCTGTCTGTCCATGGTGTTATTGTGTCTGCCCATTATGTCTAAGTTCTCCCCGTGCTCTCTCTTCCCCCTGTGTGCCCTCTATGTATTTATGAGCCCTCGTCCCCTTTCGTGTTTATTCCATGTCTCCCCTGCCTGTTACGTTGGTGTTCTACTCGTGCTCTCTCTCCTCCTGTACTTCCTGTTTCACCTCTCCCGTCAGTGTTCAGTTCACCCCGCCCTGTCTCGTTATGATTATCAGTGTCACCTGTGTTCCCCGTGTGTTCCCACTTCCCTCGTTAACCCTCTGTGTATTTCTGTCTGCGTCTCCCTCTGTTCAGTGTGACGTCGTCCCTCTTGCCGTGTGTGGATCTCCCTGTGTCTCTCTGTGAATTCTTAGTTTGTAGTTTTCCCAGTTTAGTTTTGTATTTCCTATGTTCTGCCCCTTCAGCAATAAAGCTGCCTTTTGAGTTTATTCCCTCGTGCCTGTGAGTCCTGCATTTTGGGTCCTACTCCTGCCTGCCGCACGGCGATTCCTGACAGTACGACGTCACCACAACATGGACCCAGCAGACTTACCCGGGGAGAGCGATCTGATACGTGTCCAACGCCTAGTCGAGTGGATAACCTACACTTCCAATACAAGGGCAAAGATTGTGGGGATAAATGCTATCGAAGCAATCCTCACAGGAAATTCTCATCTCCGCCAGGTCAGAGGATGCTTGGACTTATTGGCCAATTTGAATGAAGCCCGGGAGGCGGCGCGAACTCGGGAAATATCAGACTTGGCCCAGCAGCAACAGACAACAGCCACCCTGGAGCAGCTGCGTCAGTTTCACCGGCCGGATGAGGTTTTGCCCGGCCCTTTGGAGCCATCTGCGGGGAAAAAGAAACGGCATTCACGCCGCCGACGCGCCACCCCACAGCCGGACATTCAGCCTTCTAATTCACCTGTTGTGCTACCAGAAGCTCAGTCAGCTCCCTCGCAGCCCGTCCCAGCTCAGCCAGCTCCCTCGCAGCCCGTCCCAGCTCAGCCAGCTCCCTCGCAGCCCTTCACAGCTCCGTTAGCTCTCTCGCAGCCCTTCACAGCTCCGTTAGCTCCCTCGCAGCCCTTCACAGCTCCGTTAGCTCCCTCGCAGCCCTTCACAGCTCCGTTAGCTCCCTCGCAGCCCTTCACAGCTCCGTTAGCTCCCTCGCAGCCCTTCACAGCTCCGTTAGCTCCCTCGCAGCCCTTCACAGCTCCGTTAGCTCCCTCGCAGCCCTTCACAGCTCCGTTAGCTCCCTCGCAGCCCTTCACAGCTCCGTTAGCTCCCTCGCAGCCCTTCACAGCTCCGTTAGCTCCCTCGCAGCCCTTCACAGCTCCGTTAGCTCCCTCGCAGTCCTTCACAGCTCCGTTAGCTCCCTCGCAGCCACCCTCAGTTCAGTCTCCTGTGTCCCCGTTAGCTCAGCCATTAACTCCACCACAAGCTCCATTTTCACCTCTACCATCGCTTCAGTCATCAGTTCGGTCTGCCACTCAGTCGCCCTTAGCTCCATCATCCACACTGCCACCTGTTTCTCTTCCACCACAACCGTCACTACACCCAGCCACTCAGGCAGCTACTCAGCCAGTCATTCAACCCATAGCCCTGCCGTTGCCATACCCTGTAGCTGAGCCACTAGCCGTCCGACCCACAGCCACTTCAGCCACTCCTTCACCCGTTACTCCTCCACTACAACCATCAGTGCAGTCTCCAGTGTCCCCAGTGCAGTCTCCGGTGTCCCCAGTGCAGTCTCCGGTGTCCCCAGTGCAGTCTCCGGTGTCCCCAGTGCAGCCTCCTTTAGCACAGTCACCCACTCAACCACCAGCACCACAACCGTCACTACCTCTAGTTCATTCCCCTGTGAAGTCATTAACTCCACCACCTACTCCACCCTCACCACCACCGTTACTACAGACATCAGTTCAGTCCCCTGTGCAGTCATTTACTTCTCCACCGTTAGCAGCTCAGGTCCCCGTGTGTCCAGCAGCTCAGGTCCCCGTGTGTCCAGCAGCTCAGGTCCCCGTGTGTCCAGCAGCTCAGCTCGCACCTGAACCTTTGGCCCAGTTCCCCGTAGCAGTGCGGTTTTCTAGCCAGCTTAACATTGAGCCCGGGGTCCCAATCCTCTCTGGCTCAACTTCAGCTCCTGCTGGAAGCTCGGATGAGCTCATCCAGGACTCCGCGGCTCCCACGCCGCCATCTACCTCGTCCGCTGGGGGTTCCAGTGAGCCCGGCCAGCACCTCCCTGTCTCCGCTGGAGGGTCCGAGAGGCCCGTTCAGCCTCCTGTCTCCGCTGGAGGGTCCGAGAGGCCCGTTCAGCCTCCTGTCTCCGCTGGAGGGTCCGAGAGGCCCGTTCAGCCTCCTGTCTCCGCTGGAGGGTCCGAGGGGCCCGTTCAGCCTCCTGTCTCCGCTGGAGGGTCCGAGGGGCCCGTTCAGCCTCCTGTCTCCGCTGGAGGGTCCGAGGGGCCCGTTCAGCCTCCTGTCTCCGCTGGAGGGTCCGAGGGGCCCGTTCAGCCTCCTGTCTCCGCTGGAGGGTCCGAGGGGCCCGTTCAGCCTCACGCCGCATCAGCTGGAGGGTCCGAGGGGCCCGTTCAGCCTCACGCCGCATCAGCTGGAGGGTCCGAGGGGCCCGTTCAGCCTCACGCCGCATCAGCTGGAGGGCCTGAGGAGCCTGTCCAGCCGCCATCTGCGACCGCCTCGTCATCGCCTGGCCCGGCTACATCCGCCTGTGCTTCTGCTACGCCTGGCCCGGCCTCAGCCTCTGCAACCTCGCCTGGCCCGGCCTCCGAGCCTTCGTCTGCCGCAGCCTCCTCTTCAGAGCCTTCGTCTGCCGCAGCCTCCTCTTCAGAGCCTTCGTCTGCCGCAGCCTCCTCTTCAGAGCCTTCGTCTGCCGCAGCCTCCTCTTCAGAGCCTTCGTCTGCCGCAGCCTCCTCTTCAGAGCCTTCGTCTGCCGCAGCCTCCTCTTCAGAGCCTTCGTCTGCCGCAGCCTCCTCTTCAGAGCCTTCGTCTGCCGCAGCCTCCTCTTCAGAGCCTTCGTCTGCCGCAGCCTCCTCTTCAGAGCCTTCGTCTGCCGCAGCCTCCTCTTCAGAGCCTTCGTCTGCCGCAGCCTCCTCATCAGCTGCCTCGTCTGCCGCAGCCTCCTCATCAGCTGCCTCGTCTGCCGCAGCCTCCTCATCAGCTGCCTCGTCTGGCCCTGCGCCCACCGGGCCATGGCCGGCACGCCTGGGACTGGAGGGCCGCCGCTGCCTTCCGCGCGGCCGGCCCCCTGAACTGCGCCGTCATCGCCTGAGTGGCCGCCGTCGCCTTCCGCACGGCCGGCCCCCGGACCGCCTTCGCCTGAGTGGCCGCCGTCGCCTTCCGCACGGCCGGCCCCCGGACCGCCTTCGCCTGAGTGGCCGCCGTCGCCTTCCGCACGGTCGGCCCCCGGACCGCCTTCGCCTGAGTGGCCGCCGTCGCCTTCCGCACGGTCGGCCCCCGGACCAGCGCTGTCATCGTCGCCGCCGCCTCCCGCGCGGTCGGCCTCCTGAACTGCTCCGTCGTCTCCTTCACCGCCGCCGTTGCCTTGCGCACGGCCGGCCTCCTGAACTGTTTCCGCGTCGCCGCCGTTGCCTTGCGCACGGCCGGCCTCCTGAACTGTTTCCGCGTCGCCGCCGTTGCCTTGCGCACGGCCGGCCTCCTGAACTGTTTCCGCGTCGCCGCCGTTGCCTTGCGCACGGTCGGCCTCCTGAACTGTTTCCGCGTCTCCGCCGTTGCCTTCCGCACGGTCGGCCCCCTGAACTGCTCTGTGTTTGGGTTGTTTTCTTGGGCTCCGGTGTTTGCTGTGCTCTTCTTTTGTTTTCTGTTCCGGGCCCTCCGTCCTGGGCCCCCGCCGCCCGCCCTGGGTTGTTTTCTGTTTGGTTTTGTTTTTCTGTGTTTGGGCTGTCTGGAGCCAGCCCTTGAGGGGGGGGTACTGTCATGGTCCTGAGTCTGAGGACTCAGTGTTTTGTTTCCTTATGCTTTTGTTCATTCCGAGTGTGTATTCTGTTGTGATTTTGCCATTTGTTAGGTTTCTGTTCTTTGCCTGCCTGCTCCCACTTCTCTGTGTTCCCTCTGTCTGTCCATGGTGTTATTGTGTCTGCCCATTATGTCTAAGTTCTCCCCGTGCTCTCTCTTCCCCCTGTGTGCCCTCTATGTATTTATGAGCCCTCGTCCCCTTTCGTGTTTATTCCATGTCTCCCCTGCCTGTTACGTTGGTGTTCTACTCGTGCTCTCTCTCCTCCTGTACTTCCTGTTTCACCTCTCCCGTCAGTGTTCAGTTCACCCCGCCCTGTCTCGTTATGATTATCAGTGTCACCTGTGTTCCCCGTGTGTTCCCACTTCCCTCGTTAACCCTCTGTGTATTTCTGTCTGCGTCTCCCTCTGTTCAGTGTGACGTCGTCCCTCTTGCCGTGTGTGGATCTCCCTGTGTCTCTCTGTGAATTCTTAGTTTGTAGTTTTCCCAGTTTAGTTTTGTATTTCCTATGTTCTGCCCCTTCAGCAATAAAGCTGCCTTTTGAGTTTATTCCCTCGTGCCTGTGAGTCCTGCATTTTGGGTCCTACTCCTGCCTGCCGCACGGCGATTCCTGACAGGGTGAGACTTTCTTCAGGTTTCCCTTATTAAAGTCTCCGGCTGTGATAAACGCTGCCTCTGGGTGTGCGGTTTCCTCGCTGCTGATCGCGCTGTACAGTTCCCTGAGTGCTCGGTCAGTGTCGGCTTGTGGGGGAATGTAAACAGCCGTAATAATCACTGCTGTAAATTCCCTCGGTAGCCAGAATGGCCGGCACTTAATCATCAGGTACTCCAGGTCCGGTGAGCAGAAGGATTTGACCGGGTGCACGTTCGCATAATCACACCAGCTGTTGTTGAGCATGAAACACACACCACCGCCTCTGCTTTTCCAGTAAGATCCTGTGACCTGTCCGCGCGGTGCACAGAGAACCCCGGCAGTTGTATTGCGGAGTCCGGTACCTTGTCCGATAGCCAGGTTTCTGTGAGGCAGATCACGCAGCAGTCCCGCATCTCTCGCTGGAATGAGATCCGTGCCCGAAGCTCGCACAGCTTGTTCTCCAGAGACTGCACATTAGCCAGTAATAAACTGGGTAACGGTGGTCTGTTAGTGCGCCGTCTCAGTCGAACCAGAACGCCAGATCTTCTCCCTCTGCGTCGGCGTTTGCGGCCTCCAGGGCCAGAGAACAAAGGCGTCTCAGGTGAGATGAATGGGGGGTCTGCAAACGGAGCGTCCGTGTTGCAAAACTTGAACTCCGGAAAGTTATAAGAAAGACCGTCTTTTATGTCCAGTAAGGTTTGTCGGTCGTACACAAGGAGACATGTGCTACTCGCGAAAAAATGAAGGAAAAGTAAAATTAAACACAGAAAAAAGCTGTTGCTTGGGGGAGCAGACAAACCAGACAAAAAAGAACTGGGGTTTATTGATTCATCCATCATCTATGTGTTTTCAGCCTCTGTTTGCGCTGTGTCAGGCAGCCTGCTCAGAGTGTATCCCATCTCTTACCCAAAGTCAGCTGTGATAGGTCAGAAAGAGAACGAGAGTTTTCTGTGCTTAACTTGGCCAAATGATATTTAAACAGCATGTGTGTGTAGCAAGCTTTTCTTTGTGGTTTCTTATGAGAAAGTGTGTGTTTGTGTTTAGACGTGTGTGTGCATTTCATTAGGTAGATGGGAATAAATAGAAACAATATAGATACTAAGCCAAAACAATCAACAGAGATTTGATTGGCAGCACCCCTGGGTGTCAGACACCCTTGGGATCAGACCTAATTGTTGAAGCACCAGAAGTTGCAGAGTCATCACTTGCTATGATTAACACACGAGATAATCAAACCTAATCTCATATTATTAGATATGCATAGTATTAAATGCTGATTACATTATTGATGACTACATATTCATTGGAGCATTAGCAGAGTTCTAAAGCCAAACCCAAAGTTGGTACAATGTGATTTATAACATGCACAAAAAAATTATTGTTTTCTGTCTTTGTACTGTCAGTGCCGTAACATATTTAGTTTTAGTGGTTCTGGAATTTGATAGAGCTGAACCTCAGGATCATGCTACTTGCTAAAATCTAGCATTTGTCTAACTTAGTTAACGTATCCAACCCTACGTAAATGACTTTAATCTTTAGGCTTATATCGCCTCTCTCTTCTTGCTTCCTGGTCAGAAACTTTCCAAGAGGGACAAAGAACCTTTCTGAGGAACTCATAAAGAAATGAATAATGTTGTAGTGGTCACTGAGTTGGACAGGTGTCATATGTCTTGATCTTTGACATGAACCTAACTATGGCCCTAACAGATTAGGGGTAAGGTTGGACTTTACCCCAATTGAACCATGGCTACAACCAGGATGAAACAGGGTTTGGAGCCAATGCAATCCTCAGAGTTTGAGGTTTGCTTCCCCGTGACAGGGTTTTTGTTTGTTTGGTTTTTTTACCCTACTGTCGTTTACATTTGAGGTTTCAGCCTCCTTTGATCATTGGGTTTGGTTGTGCCCCATCAGGAGATTCCATTGTCCTACTGGGAGATTTCCACACTTACGTTGGCAATGTGAATCAGACGTGGAGTGGTATTACTGGAAGGAACAGCCTGCAAGATCTGAACCTGAGTGTTGTTCTGTTATTGGAATTCTCAGTATGTCCATAAAAATCATATTTGACCATAAGTGCATGTGATACTTGGATACTTTCGGTTGCCTGTTGGTTTTGTAATTGTATCATCAGATCTGTGGTCATGTGTCATGAACACTTGGTTGAAGAGAGGAGCTGAACTGTTAAACGATCACCACCTGGTGGTGGGTTGGATTAGGTGATCAGTGAGGATGCTGAAGAGGCCCATCATGCCCAATATATAATGATACACTGGGAGCACCCAGCAGAGGTCCTGGTCTAAGATCTTCCATTGCTGGCAGAACTTTGCAGCACCGAGGATGCAAGGTGAATGGTGGTAATTCCCACCATGACAGCTATGTCATGACACCAGAAGTGAAGAAAGCATTTGTCACTTATTCTAAGTGTAGCCAAGTGGCTTCCAAGAACTTCAAAGCAAAGCCAAGTAGCTGTAGGTTTCCACTTTGCTGGCCTCAAGATATCATCTCTTTTTCCAGATATTGTGGGTCTGTTGGCTTTGTTAGGTAGAGCATGCTGGGGCAGTTTTCAGCAGTGTGTGAAGGGGTAGGTATAAAAACGTTGTCCCTGTTCGGGGATCAGCTGCTGCCGTAAGTAAACAAATCAAAGTGTCTCGGGGTCTTGTTCACATGTCAGAGGAAAGCAGTGGAGTAGTTTTGCACACAAACCATCTAAAAGGTGAACTTTTGGAAGGTTTGTTCCTGTTACATCTGACATAAAACTAACACAGCATTTCAACATGGTGGTGGCAGTGTGATGGTCTGGAGCTGACGTGCTGCTTCAGGGCCTGGACGACTTATTATAATTGATGTTACCATGAACTCTGCTATCTACTAGAAATTATTGAATCAGAATGTGTTCCCTGAAGGTCAGATACATTTGGGTTACGCACCAGGGCAATGACCTGAAATGCAGTAAGCAAGCCCACCGCCTTTGCTTGGGATGGCTGTAGCCGAGGTGGTAGAGCAGGTCACCAACTAATGGGAAGGTTGGTGGTATGATCCTTGTCTGCTCCGGTCTGCATGCCCAATATCCTTGGGCAAGATACTAACCCCAAGTTGCTCTGTGATGCATCCATCAGAGTATCAAAGTGTGTGAATGGTAGACAGAAGCATTTACATAGAGAATAGAAAAAAAGTGCTTGTGTGAATGGGTGAATGAGGCAAGTTGTATAAAGCGCTATATAAGAAGCAGTCCATTTACCATTTATGGTGAATGGCTAAAGAAAAACAAAATAACGGTTGGCACGACCTTTCAGATCATCCTTTAAAACAACTCTGCAAAGAAGAGTGGGATGAGCAATGTGAAAGACTTACTGCCAGGTATGCTTGATTGCAGTTTTTAACTGCAAAAGTTGGTACAATCAGTTATTATTTTTAGGAGCTATTACTTTTTCACATGGAAAAATTTTCAACATCTACATGTTCCAAATGATGACCCAATAAATGAAGTCATCATTTAAAAACTATATATTGTCTTTTCTCAGGTCATCCTTGTTTAATGTTAAAGTTTGCTTGATTCCCTGAAACGTGAGTGTGACAAATATGCAGGAAATTTAAACAGCAGTAATGGGGCAAATTTTCACACTTTTTCATAGCACTGCACGTAAATTTGTCTTCCTCCTGTTGCTTCAAGTTTTTCAGTAAAATAATTCAAAATAATTTGAAAATACAAAAAAACATTTTTCTAGCATATGATTTTAGGCACTGAAAAAAAAAATCAAAATCTCTTGCTCTCTGTTCTCTCGGGGACAGCGAGCTGCGAGTAGAGTTGGGCGCCCTTAGTATTTTCATCTCGCACATCATGCTTTTAATTATGGGACATATTGAGCAGCGTGTCCAATGCACAATGGCTCTGCTGGAATATTCATGTCCAAAGTTAGAGGAAAGTGGAAAGGGGAGGGAAGTGAGATGTAATTGTAATTAGTGAAGGACCTGGTGCTGCCAATTCTCAAAGGAGCATCTGAGTCACCTGCTTCATGTGTGCGCCTGTGCATCTGTCCTCCTGGCTTACCATACTGGGACACACCGGGGAGTGTGAGGAGCTCTCTTGGCTTAACTAGGAGGTGTACCTGTCTGTCTGCTTGCTCCAGGGCTGAAGTGGCTAGTTAGCATATGCGCCGCCATGCATGCGTGTTTACCCTATATGTGTGTGCACATGCGTGTGTGCGTGCACACGCACGTACACAGGCCTCATCTCAAGTCTCACTGGAGACTTGTTGTCTAAGATTAATGAAGGTCACCAGAATCCTCCAAAGTATTCTGATAATTAAGGCTTTGTTTATCAAAAACAAGTTATATTAAGAGCAAAAAGATTCATGGTAATTATTCATAATCTTAACAATTCAAGTGTAGCCACCTCATTTGTGCCTTTAATTCTTCTTGTTAATGTTTTGCATAAATCTGCATAATTACTTGAGATGCCTGTTGTATTTTTGACAGCTACTCAGTTCGTGTGCACTAAAGGGTATCGAATGTGCTGCGTGCTGCATACTTAAAAAGTGCTTGTATGACTGGAGCGCCAAAGCATTTTTGAGCCATGAAGCCCCAGCAATACTGGGGCAGTAATGCAGGCGGCGGATAGGATGTTTTCTATCAAACGGGGTAAATGAATTCTTCTGCTTACGGTAGTTCAAATGAAGGCTTTTATGAGCAGGGTGTCCCTGGATTCATGCCGCAACATGGGACATCAGCGGATAAATCCTCAGTCTAAACAGAGAGGCCACAGACAGGTGCTGTTGTGAGTTTGCTTTTATTTTCAAGATCAAGCCCCTTCTATAATCTTGACATAATTTAGTGTGTGTGTGTGTGTGTGTGCGTGTGTGTGTGTGTGTGTGTGTGTGCGTGTGTGTGTGTGTGTGTGTGTGCGTGTGTGTGCACAGCCTGAGCCCGTGTGTATATGGCTTGGCATGTCTGAGGCGAGCCCCGTATAATCGCTGCATAACTCTGATGCAATAATCACATGTAAATGACCACGGCATGGAAATGTGCTCTCTTGGTTTACATAATCTTGTAATGACCCCTTGTAACACACTGTCTGTGATATTGGCCCTAATAGAATGTTCTTGCTCTGTGTTTTTTTTTTAACCCAACTTATTTTTGTAGCTCCAGCCTGGAATTACACAGAGCGCAAGCCCGGCCTATTAGCACCATGACATGAGTGATTTAATTTACCCTCTCTCTTTCTCTCTCTCTGTCTCTCCTCCTATTTAGCATGCAACAGGCGTGGGCAGTAATGCCTGTGTGATTGGGCTGTGCTGGGTGATGATTTTAATAAACACACATCCGCAGAGGTGGCCACAGGTCAACCGTGTTTGGATTCATCAGGTGCACAGGTAGGAATAGAGTTGTGAATGATTCAAGAGCATCCCAGTCACCAGGTTCGCTTTAACAAGCGGTCAGCGAAGAAAACACTCACTTGTGTTTGTGTTTTTGTGCACAAAATTAGCATATTTGCATGTTAATTGTAGGCTAAAGCATCTGTGCATACACTGTGTGTGCACTGTCCACTGTGTTACACTTGTCTGCATGCCCACCTTTCCGTGCAGCTCTCGTTCTCCTGCTCAGAGAAACATGTGGCTCTGATGTTAATTGAAATTTGTCTAATGAAGTAAAAGTTAGGAAAGAAAGAGAGAGAGAGACTTTGGAGGAGAGATAGGGAGACAAAGAGAGGGCAAGGAAGAGAAGTTAAAAAAAAACAAAGCTTCAACTTTCTTTAATTATGTTTACCCAACAGGCTTTGCTTCCTCATTTAAATAGCATAAACATCTGGCCGTGGTGCGCCACTAGCATGGCGGCAGTAGTCAAGCAAATCTTGTGGAAAATAATGAAATTAGATCCCTGGTGCTGTGACAGTGGAAGGGCAGAAGACATCCGCTCCATGTTAATAAAATTGCCATGAATGAGTGAATACAATTAGGAAATTGTCAGTGGCGGCAGTGAACTTTTGTAACTCACCAATGTTTGCATCATTCGATTAAGGCAGCAATTTGGACTTGTTTATTTGCGGCTGTTGTGGCTTTTATTAATTGTGACCTGGCAATGATTGGCCTGCGATTAAACCAGTCACATATGATGTGGCTGAGGGTAAGGGATGGATTGGTGGGCACGCTGATGGAGGACTGATTTTCTCTTTTTTTGTTTATCTGATGTAGCTTGTGTGTGTGTGTGTGTGTGTGTGTGTGTGTTTGTGCGCCCGCGTGCCTGCCTTTTAGTTGAAGCTATAAGCATGTCTGCCTTTAATTGTCTCTTTATATAATACAGAACAGGTTTGATTGGATATGTCTGGGCAGCCAAAGCCAATTTATCTTTAATCTTAAAATCTCTAATTTAGTCTAATTTAGCCTTTTTCCTCTACCATTCTGAAATGTGACAGGTACAGCTCTTGTTTCAACGTGTTCTTTGGTGCTGGTGCCAAGTTGCACCTGTCCAAGTAAGTTTGAGGGCAGTCTTATTATAAATTTTGCATAAAGGGCTCTTTGTCAAAACCTCTCAGGGTTATTTTTTTTCTTTTTTATCCTGAAATGTTAACACTGGAAAGAACGGTATTATGGATATTGGCCTATATTTTCATATTTTAAGCCGGACCAAGTAGAGTTAATAGAGCCTTAACCTAGCCAAAATGAAGCATAGAGCAGTGAGCAAACCTCCCAAACAGGACATAAACCCTCTTTTTTGTTGGAAGTCAGAATTTGCTACATCAGTTATGTGTAAAATAGTGGGCATTTAAGGAACAGATGCTGATTTAGTTGGTGCTAATTTCCATACACAGACTGGCACGTCAACCCTTGATAAGGAATTGAATCGATAAGTGATATTGATAATGGAATCAATTTTCCCTAAATTCTCGTCCCATTTCATGCTGGAGCTCTGCAGAGCTGTAGGGCCACTTTAACAACTGCGTGCAGTGAGTGAGAACTGGTTCATGTGCGGCTACCTACACTACACTTCTACCCTACACCGAGGTTCACTGAGGCTGCCAAACGGGGCAAGACCTGCAATAGCTATTGGAGATAAGGACCATGTCACTAGACTCTTTTCACTGGGTCACATGCCTCAGTATATGGATCTGCTGTGTTCTGAAAAATATCAGGTTGGAGTTTTAACAAGCTCCTGCATTTGACAGTACGTAGATTGGGTTAAACTGCAATATGCTGACAAAGTACAAGCTTTTTGCAGGCACACACGACAGTGTGCATGTTCTTGCTGCATGTCTGCAGCTCACCAGACAGCTATAGTTCAGCGCTCCTAATGAACCAAGCATCAGGAGAATTGGATGATAACACTACCGCCCTGAATGTGGCTTTGCCAAAATGAAAAATAGATGGCAAAGTTTAATGTATTAATTACTGCCTAAGCAAATAATAAATTTTGACTTTTAAATGTAATTCTTGAATTACAAATATATGTAATTCAAGTCATTATTGTTTGCCTATCAATTACTATTATCAACTTAGAAGGTTTAAAGAAATGGCTTGACATTAATAAATTGTAATGGAGTTATTGCATAAAGTTTGCAACAGGCAAATAAAACAAAGTCAGTTATTTGAAGTAGTGTGTATGAACATTGATTTTCGTCTGTGATGACCATACATTATACTACAAAGCTCAGACAATGATGCTAAAACAAACATGTCTAAAACTATAGCAATATTACATATTACCAATAATGTCATCAAATCTAAAACCTTTACACATAATGTATTGTTACCAAATATCTGCATGCATATCTACCGTGTGGAGGTTTGAAGAAACACATACAAACCACACCAAATCAGGAAAGGAATATAAACAGAGTTCAGAGTTTTATGAACCAACCAGTGAACTATGCATTAAACTACACCCTCTAAAATTTTATCATGTCGTTGATCGTATTGCATCTTGCAACATGCAGAGGACAAACTAACCATCCAAACCATATTCACAGGTTGTTTGAAATGACAACTACAGTCTGAACACCAATGTTGAAAAAAGGTCTATATCTGTGGGAGAAGGATAAACAGGTGGTTTACTTTTGATGACAAATTACAAATATTTTTATGACACTTTCAATTGTATAATTTGTTTTTTTGTCTTAATATATTTATTCTTTGTGATGGTGAAGTTTCAGCCTATAGATTAAAAATGTATATTTATTTCCTCATTAATATGCCACATAAATGGCATAAAACGTATTACATTTTGCTAGAAAAACATATTTTTTAAACCTACGTTCTGACTGTTTCAATATTCACTTTACAGCTTTACCTGCAATTGTTTTAATAAGTGTTCCAAAAATTGTTAGTATTACAATGGCAATAAAACTAAATGAAGCAAGAGAAAGTCCTACAGCACAACACACTTCACACAAAATGATTTGAGTAATGGCAATCATTGTTTTCCAGTAGAGCTTTACTGTATGTTTAGCAATTTCACTGTGCAGCTTACTTGTTGTATTTTATTGACTCAAAGTACTAGTATATAGTATTTGGCCTCTTTATTAATTTGTTTAAGAAAGTGTGGGTGTTGTGTGGGCACATTTGTGTGTGCCCCTTGACCTGCTACCACCAAAAATACAATATTTTTGTAGGAAACACTGCATTTGGCTAAAAAAAATAAAACCTCTTTCCTCTGGGACGTTTGATGGTTTCTGTCTGAACTGTTGCTTAGACAAATTGAGGATGTGCCCCATGACAATTTACTATTAGAACTATTTCTGCAGCCCTAAATTTGAATAATATAGTCCGTTAGGAGAATTGGTCCTTTCTGGATAAAAGAGAAGAAAGGCCGACGAGTCTCACACCAGTTGCTCTGCACTGGACACAGATAGGATTAGATTCAAGATGTGTTCCACATTTTGTCTAAGGTTGGTAGAAATAAGACGCAAACACATATACACAACTTTAGGTAGGAAACAAAAGTCCACCATCATAATCCAAAATGTTTCTAATAGAAGCCTAAAACACACAGGGATGGCAAACAGAAAAGAGAAACAGGCACTGACAGTGAGTGAAGGGGAGTCTGAGGCTTTATATACACTAGAGGTAATTAAATACAATGGACACGCCAGGGTCGAAAATACACAGCTGAAACTAATTAAGAAAATGACAAAAGAAGTAAAATTAGACACAAGACAGAAAAGACCAGCTGTTACCAAAATAAAACAGGAAGTAAGCCACAGCTACACAGGGGAGCAAGATTAACTTCACACACACTGAAGGAAAAGAAAAACACACTTTCACGCGACTAATGGACGGACAGAACGAGGACAGAGGGAGCAGAGGGACCCTCTGACTGAAAACAAACTCTTAAATCATACCATGAACTCACAAAAAACTTCAAAAACGTGGGCCCAAGACCCAGGGACCATGACACAGACTCTGAAATAGATCAATATTCTTGTTAAAGTGGACACTTCAAGATGGAAAATTCTACTATCCACAAGCCTTATGTATGTACTTTATATAGTATATCTGTAGACGCTGCGGTGCTTTGGAATAAATCCCTTCAAATGCTCTTAGTCTTTATCATCTTCACTCCACAGGTCTGCCGTTCACCATTCTGAGTTCCCTTTTGCAAATTTGAAGTGGCGTGTCCCTACCCTCCTTGCTCTCTGCTTTCTGGAGAGAAGACTGTGTTTACTTTACAGCTTCACGCAGGCAAGGGAAAGGATTACATTTGTGGAAATGAGTTGTCATTTCAGGAGGTAATAATGGATTTGGGCCTGAGAGCTCAACAAACACAACACGGGGAGAGCGGGGAGGATGAAACATGGGAGCCGAGGTAGAGAATGCGTATGTACATTGTGGATTTGTGTGCGTAGGAAAGATGCCCCACACACACACACACACACACACACACACACACACACACACACACACTCACACACACTCACAAACACATGTGCGCATACTATTTGGCTGGACATCTGTACAAATGACAGAGTACTGGTGGATTCTGCTGAGGTGCCTAGCTGGTTGGGCGGGGGGGCGGACTCCCACCACAAGATTCCTCCAATCTTCAAAGCTCCAGTCCAGTTAGAAGTAATGGTTTCCATCCAAGTTGCCAGATTGGGTTGGTCCTGTCAGCACCGTTGTATTTAGTGACAACCATGTTTTATCTTTTGTCTTGGCTGGCCACGGACTGGCTTCGTAATATTTTATGCTGACTTGAAATGTCTCTTTTGTCTTTGGCTGGAGTTTTGGAAGTTCCATCCTTGCCTGCCAAAGGAAACAGACCTTCTTCATTTTACCCTCCTGTCTGTAACTGTGACCTCTGGACTGCACAGCTGTACGCCAGTCACATTAAGCCCATGAGCTTCACATAGGCCATCTTATTTCATCCTAAAACACAACAGGCAGCCAGGCATAATATGTGTGTCAACGGCAATATCTTCTGATCTGCTGGTGGGAGGCCAAAAACTAAATTGGATCCATAAGTTACTCTTCAGATAGTCTGAGAAAGTAGATCTTCACAGGTTTATAATAATTGAGCCACTGGATCTAATTTGGGGTGGTTACATAATATCAGACTGAGGTCTTATTATGTCTAATTAGTAAGGGTATTCAAATAAACCCACTGATAATGGTATCAAATTTCCTACACTTATTAGTGTAGTATTATGGTTTCTATCTACAGATAGCTGTGGTCTTTTGTGCTACAATAGTAATTATAGATACTTGAATGTTGCGCAAAGACCAGTGTTGGCGTTGTTAGTCAAAAAAGTAGTGCATTACACTTTACCTTTACGTTTAAGTAATGCAGTACATAACTTACTTCTCCAAAAGCGTAGCGTTTTAGAATCAGCTTTTGGAGATTTACTTATCTGGATGGTTGAGCATGCATCAATACGTTACTTAATTATTCGCCAGTGAAAGTCATTTGTTTCAGTACTCGTTGTATTACTTTATTATTACTCAGTAAACTGTCCTGAAATGCACTGTTTTGTAATTACTGGTTAACAATAAAAGTCCCACACTTCAATACTAATGAGGACACACATATGATCTGTCTGTTAGTATTTATGTATGAACCCAAAGGCCAAATTAAAAAGAAAAAATGAAAACCAGCACAAAGAGACTTCAAAGCAATCACCATAATGACGCTACGATAGAAACAGAAAGTCATCACTGCTTTTGTTAGCCACTGAAGTTGAGGCTCTGGTTGCTGGGTTGGGGTCTGCATGTACTCAACTTCATGTTCGCTCTGGACTTTTAGCTAGCTTTGTGTTAACATGCTGTATGTGTAGATGATTGCAAAGAATCAGCACTGTGTTAGCAGCATAATGCGCTAGTTTCTGTCCTCAGTCATCGCGCTCTTGTCTTTTTGTGTAATAAAAAAATAAGCAATGCCAAATCTCCACTCCATCATATTCCTCCTCCTCTACACAAACTGAATTGTGCAAGTGTGCAGGAAGAAAAAAAGTATGCTGCGTGCAGATAACTGAAGATAC
This sequence comes from Mchenga conophoros, assembly GCF_057382185.1. Lineage (NCBI taxonomy): Eukaryota > Metazoa > Chordata > Actinopteri > Cichliformes > Cichlidae > Mchenga > Mchenga conophoros. The sequence continues at coordinate 30,114,540 of NC_140538.1, read as the reverse complement.
TTTGATAATGCAAGAAACAACATAACTGTAACTGTGGTGTAAGGACTATAGTACAATAATGCTTTCCATTACTTTGTTACTGACAAAGACATAATAGCTGTCTTTATTTAGTTATTTATGCTGTGTGGGAACTTTGTAATGTGTGTTTTTATAATATGAAATAATGATACAATTATAATATCATCTGCATTTTATACTCTTCACTTTATACAATTATTTCTTCACAAGCGCAAATCTGGCTGAACAATAAAGTTATTATTTATCCTACAGGTGTTGCTGGAATTCTGAGCTTCCCGGGAAAGATTGTTGCCCGGGGATAAGGCTTTGCTGACTGGCTTCTAGAGAACGTAGTTTGTGGTCCTCCAGGTACACACAAAGTATGTAGGCAAGTACGTTAATTCCATTTGTACGACAGGTGCTGACAAGCATGAATACATACCTAATCCTTTAAACTTTCTTTAAAACCCCCAGAGTGTACTCGAGACGGAGTCCAGCTTAGACTGCTGTATTACAATTTAACATATAGGTATTTTTTCTTTTTTATGTGATCATTTTAAACAAGTTAGATGACATTTGAAAAGAAAATCCCCAAAAACTACTCTGGGTCATGCCATTAGGGTTCCCTGTTTTTTTGTTTTTAATAGGCTTTGCATGCACTTTATACTTGATGATGGAACCATATGCCTGAGCTATTGCATATATATGTATATATATATATATATATATATATATATATATATATATATATATATATATATATATATATATATATATGTGTGTGTGTGTGTGTGTGTGTGTGTGTGTGTGTGTGTGTGTGTGTGCAATGACAATTCCAGGGTATGTAGAGGTGAGGGGCAAAAGGATTTTGTTAAATAAGCTCCACATACTAGTGAAGGCATTTTGTCACATGCAGCTATAAAGCTGTGGAATCACAGGTCTTTTTCCTATTAATGATACATATGGTTAGAAAAGCCAGGGGACTTATAGTTACTGCACATTTCATAGAAAATATCATTAGCCTGAGTCTCTTATATGGTAATTTTCCAGAGGTGAGATGATGAGGTAGTGGTATACATTTGTGTATGTGAATGAGGCTGTGTGCTTGCGGAGTGTGTGTAAGCATTTGCATCTGTGTGGAGAATGAATTTGTGTACAAGTACCTACTTCTACCATTTTTGTGTGTTTGCGTGCTTGTACGAATACAAGTGTATCTGCATGTGTGTGTGTGTGTGTGCGCATGTGTGTCGTAAGACAGATGGGTAATGGCCCCTGTGCTGAAAGCGGGGCCCTGCGTAACGTGCAGCCCTGATTGCAGACCTGATTACCTGCCATATGCTAGCTGAAGGGTTGAGGGCCGGACCAAATGAGAACAGTATGCAAACGTTAAAGCAGCGTTTTTATAGCGCAGTCATTATACCCCTGCTCTGGCAAATGAAAACGAGCGTGGCGGGGAGGGAAAATAATGAAGTCGTAAAAAAATGGACGGGTCATGGTGCGTGGTCGCTGAGGCAGCCACCACCTCCCAACTGTAATCCCATTGGCTAGAGGGGAAGAGTCCCCTACTAAGATGATGTTAAAGCATTGGTTAGATCACAGGGTGGCCCTGTTTGATTGAAAAGCTTCCAGGGAAGATGGCAGTTAAAGATCACCTTCGTTTTGGGAATGAAAGCAAAATATGTGTGTGTGTGTGTGTTTCTGCCTGTGTTTGATGTGATTATGTTCCTATTAGCCTTTGCATTCTCCATTATGCATGCAGTGTACGGTTCTAAACTGACCTTGTAAGATGATCATTGACTCTCCTTGGAAAACACTTGTTATCCCAGGATTAACACACACACCAATTACTACCTGCTTGCCACATGAGCTCAGGAAGGAAAAATCCTATCTGTGTTTCTCATAATGGAGAAACCCCAGCACTCTCTATACTCAAACTGATAAAACATCACACATACAATCAAAGATGTTTTACTCATACTGGGGTGCCCATGTTTGTTATATCGGTCGAATGCCTAAATGTTCTGTTTACAGCAGTTGATTGTTTTCCTTAAAAATGTGATGCATCATTTACATTTAGTTCTTTGTTCTTTGTATTTTCAAATAAAGTAATGCTGTATTGTGTTTGATACTCCTTCTTCACATTTTATATGATTTTGTGTACAAGACTGACACAACTTCTTGTTTTGAAAAGTAAAACCAAGATAGAAATTACTTAAACCTGCAGTCGTACTAATTACCAGCAGGGGGTGACTGCTCTTGTTGCAAAAGGAGATTCAGTTATAGAGCTCTTTGAGAAAATGACACTTGGCCTTCTTAATCTGTAACTTCAGTAAACACTGCTTTGGTGTGTTTATGATTTCAGTTACTAGTTTCCCATTTTATTCAATTCAGTATGTTGTTAATTTTGTAACTAATGGTGCTTGTTAGAGTCAAAAAGGAAAATAAAGCAGGTTGTTCTTTAGGACAGGCCTACCTTGCGACGGGCAAGTTTCTAACATATGAGTGTGCCATGTCCCTCATTCTTCATGTATGGTTGTTAAAACATAAAGAAGTCAGTGACAACAACACTCAGGTTTGGATCTCACAAATCAGTGGATGGCCACCTACTTTTTTAATGTATCATCTATGCATCAGACGAATCCATAATCACTGGATTGTGGAATTATTTTGTAGGGTTTTTACATTACAATATAAAGTGCCTTGAGGCTACTGTTGTGATTTGGCACAATATAAATAAAATTTGATTGAATTTTGGAAGCCAGAAATTAAGAGAATGATCAGAGTCAGAGCACACCTATAAAAAGATATTTAAAACTTTTTTTTTACTCTTAAATCCTTATAAAACCAATTTCTTAACATATGATAGATTAAAAATGAGGATAAACTATATGAAGCTATAAATATGCCAGTAGGTCTGTTTCCTCAGATTGTGCAGATCCATGTAAGATGTTTCTTCTTGCTCTTCATCATTGTGTTAAGTTAGCCTAACCACATTAGAACCTCGAGACTATTTCCCTGTAAAAATCATTTCTTTTGCTTTTTTCAACAGTAGAAATCACAAGAATCTTCATCTGTTCTGTTTTCTGTTGTGTTTATGTACTAATCTGGTTGTTAATAGATATTTCCTTTCAATCTATCATTGAGACATTCTGTGGTATCTATCTAGCTATATATATGTGTCAGTTGCATGCCCTGTTTGAGGAAGAAAACAAATTCCCATTTAATGAGTTGAGACTTGCACCTTACCTCCAACCTGTTACCAGTATGTCTAAGGAATGACTCTTGTTACCAAGGGCTCCGCATCACTTTTCCCGTTTTCATCCATTTGAGAAAAGGAGAACTTGTGCATAATCCTGAAGCCCATTGTGGCCTACTTAGTGGGAAAGGGAACATGCCTTTCTGACTGGTCGTGCCTTTGTATGTGGGTCAGCTTCATTCAAATTCTCTTTCATTCTGGCTCTGCTTCCGACACTGTGGCCCATCATTAGCTGTAATATAGGTCACCCCAGGCTTTGTGAGGCTCCAGCCCCATTTACATTCTTGATTCTGCCGTAGCAGTCGTGGAGTGACTGTAGGTAAGGAGGTGGGAAGCTAAGGGAGGAAGGTGGCATCAGAATTAAAGGGGAAGCTTTTATCACTTTTGATGAAAGGATGGGGTCAGCCTCAATACATGCTTAAAAGGATCAGGGTGTTTCCCCAGTGGTGGGAAGATGAAACTCTTAAAGATATACAGTAGGTACCTTGGCTTTTCTTCAGGGTGGAAGAAAACGAAATACCAGATGAGGAATTCACTTAAAGCTGCATTGGGACTTGCTGTTCTGTGATGTGTTGAGGGAGATAGCTATACAAGACAGACATCATTAGATTCAGTTATATTCAATGAGATACAAAACAACTAAGAATGAAGACCTGTAGTTGTGCCTCTGTTTGCAATTCATAAAGTTTTGTAAAGGCAATGGCCACTCGACTTTTACATTCAGTTCAGCTCAGTAGCCGTTAGTTGAGTTTTTAATGGCACAATCTGTATGTGTACTTGCCCCACACGCCCCCACATGTAAACACAAACGTATTCAACAGTATTTGGAGAAAACTAAGCCGTGGGCTTTGTCAATGACCTACAAATGAATGAAGTTATTCTGGTGTTGGTTTTTTCCTTCATGCTACGACTCAACAATATGAATGACACGGTTGAAGTGCTGGCTATTATGTGTAAGACTGATTTGTCACGTTACGATATGGAATGTGTGAATCAAAGTCAAGATGAAAAAAACAAAAACACATTTATTTGTTAAGTTGGGGGTGTCATGTGGTTTACATATTAATTAATAATGAGTTTAACTTTATTTGTACTTTGTATTATAAACCTGTGAAGTACTTGTGTTGCCTCAACTTATCTGAACTTTAGTTTTTCAGTTTTTCTCAAACTTTGATCATTTCTCTACCTTTACAACAAGGTGGCGGCCTTGTGTAGACTTAATGAACTTTTTAATAATCATTAGTGACCTTTTTACACTTAGGGTTATGTAAAAAGGTCATATATATGGTATATATAGACTTTTATAACAGAAGAACTGTTGGACGACAGAGGTTAAAAACTAGTTTATTTAACCTCTTTACAACCACCAGGTTAATTGTTACAGGGTCAGGTATTAGGGTTTAGTTTTACCAGGATGCGAAAAAAAGAGCAACTCTAGGAGCTAAAAAAAAGTCTGAAAAATGACATTTTGTTATTTCAGAATATGCTTTCCTTTTGGATGTTCCAAATAGTTGACAATTTTATCTAAAGCAGACATTAATCAAAACCAGGAGGTTAGTAGATGTTTAGGTTAGCATTACATATATATACCAGCTTGTTTTTAAGTTGTATCTTCAGCCCTAAAGGTCATAGCACAAAAAATGCATCAAGGTTGTAACTTGAAATCACAGCTCCAAAGGCCTCTCCACCACAGCAGCAGATCCAGCCTCTGTGTTTAGTATGCAAAGGAAATAGAGCCTATTGACAGTTTTTTTCCCCTCCTTGGCAAATTACATGTTTCCACCTTAATTGTTATTGGAGATGTTATCACTAAGCGGATGCAGCCCTTGCTTCTGAACCTGCTAAAGCCTGACAGTAGTGTGAAGGAGGAATAGGAGGGGAGTTATGCAAAATACTGCCTATGTATAATTAATGCCCCAACCCCCTCCTTCCCCCTTTCTCCCCCTACATATATTATCACACACTATCCTCTTTAGGATGGACAGCTGGCGCCAGGGTGTCTTTTTGACCTCTAAGGGCTGCAGTGTTAAACTGAGATACTGAAGGTGAAGTGAGAATGGGAATTGGTAAAGGGCAGACACTGTAGGGAAGAAAAGTGCGCTCACAGATGCACAGAAATACAGGAGTTCTAATAAAACAGGGAGATATTTTGCAATTTAAGAAAATAAATTTTAAGGAAACAGAAAAATCAGTTGTTGTTTGGCAATTGCGCTGATTCCCCCCCCCCCCCCATTTGGTGGCCAGTTGCAAGTAGCTGCGTTGACCAACTGGTCATCCAGGTGTTGAGTGTCCAAACCCTCAACCTCTAGGCAACCACTTTTAATTGCAAGGCAGCTGCACAGGTCACCAGTCATGAGCCATGTTGGACTGACTACAATTACTTTCAGACTGATTGGAAAAGGTTTGGAAATAATTTCTGTCTAATTTATAGACACAACCAGATTGCCAACATGCTTTTTTCAGTCTGAGTACAACTTATCTGCAATGCTACTCATTGCAATGGGAGACATGTCTCAGCTGGCTCGACTCTGGTAATATTCCTATATCAAAGCTCTTATATATTTGGATCTCTGGATTTAGTTTTATAATCTATGAGGTTCTGGCTGGCTTCTGAATAAGCAGTTAATGTGAATATCTGTGTATGTATGTAACAGTTTTGCTATTTTTGCTAATTTATCACATGCAGTTGTCATATTGTCACAAACTGATTGCATGCAATTGCTAACTTTAAGTTGTTTTGATTTTGCACAGTGTGAGTATAATATCAAGATTATCAAGTTGTCATAACTCTTCTTCCTTTTAAGCCAAATTTCTTTTAACTGGCTGTTCCTTGTAATCAGAAACCAGAGCTGCTCACGTATGTGATGAACATTTCAGAATACTAAAAGCTAGTTTTAGAGATTTTTGCATAATCTATCAGCATTTTCTGAAAATTTATCTATTCAGTGAAACGTTTCAGTACTAAAAATTCACCGACTGTGTTGCACAGTGCTGTTTAATACCATTAACTATGTAGTATGAGTAAAAAGGATGACGCATTTGTTGAACTTCATCAAATTTGGTAAAGGAGCAGCCGACTATATTTTTTGGACGATGTTACTGCCTCATTGTTTAAGGGCTCTTATTTATTTCATTACCTTCAAAATGTTCTTCAGTTTTAAATAAAGAATTTTCACACTAACAGATTAAAAAGGAGAACTTATATGACTTATATGTATGTCCTTTATTTACACAGCTGTTCATCCAGAAATCTGTTATTGGTAACGAAAAAAAAAGAAGTTTTGGATCCTTGTGTTGTCTCTGTGTAAATGAAGTATTTTTTCCTATTGCACCTATTGTACCCAAACAGCTTAACCCTCCCCACCACACCCAACTGCTAACTTGAACATTGCACTTTGCAAGTAAGCTTCTGAACAGCATCACTGCGGTGAATTCCACTCCTCAGTTTCCTTGCGTGGACATTTGCTGGTACAGAAGAACTCGAATGCAGAGCACACACTCGCAAGCACTCGGCTGACTTTTGCATGCCCTCGTCAGTTTACTTACTGTACTCCCTATCTCTCCATTAATTGATCTAAACAGCCTCAGATTATCTCGGCTCCTATGCAAAGAAGCCAGAGTCACTGCCAGCTCTTTCAAGATAGCAGGAGGCGAGACAGACAGAACTTTGGAAGAATCTCCTCCTGTGCCTTAATTCCTGACGGGAATCACGTTAACCCCCTTCCCAACCCCAACCCCAAACACTCCCCATTCTTATCTCCAACCTGAGCCTCTTTTGATGTCCCAACTCTAATCAACTCGTCCAAGGCGACGGATGTGCGGCTGACATGGGACAATCATCAGAATCTAAATCGTTACATCTCCCCTGACATTACTGTGGCATTTTTGTCATGGCAGAGGTAAGGAGAGCGAGGATCAGTTCACGGGGACCATAATTCTTTCCGTCAGGTGGTGGTGAAGGGGGCTGGTGGTGCGGGTGGCATATTCATATTAGTGTGGAATTAGACCCTTTTTTGATGTGCAGGAAATCCAGTGTTGGTGAGAAGAGCAGCGGAGTCCACACATGTCCTTATCAGGGACGGCTGAGGCCCTATTCATACAGCCTGCTATCAGCATAATTCTTTTTGACATTTCAGATAAGCATCTTAACAGAAAGCTCGCAACTACACAGATGGGAGAAGTTGTCAAATAATGAAGGAATCCTACATGTTTACTACTAAAATATCAGCCTTTTAAATAGGTGTCTGGATTTGACTGCTATCGGGCAATCTGTGAACCCTCGTCCTACCGCTTCCTCTATCTCTGCAAGGAACACGGGTTAGGAGTGTGCGCCCATATCACACCGTAGCGAAACATGCCATAACACCACACACTAATCCCAGCCTCTTCTAATCTGCTGAAATCTCTCGGAGAATTATCTGAGGACGCCGGTTCATTTGCAAATATGTTTAGGAAACAGAGGAAAACACTGCTGTGACCGTCCTGTTTCAAAATGTCTACTGTAACCTCTGTCGGTTGGACTGATTAGGCGTCGTTGTGTTTGTGTTTGTGTTTACCTAACACAAACAAATTATCCTTGGGTTTATGGATCAGCCTGTAATCACTGGTCAGCAAGGACAAAGGCTTCATGCTTCTTTTTATTTCCAGAGCAAGTTACTAAACTGACGTTTACGGTATGCAGACTTTGAACAATGATATGCAATTCACTGGTTCTTTACAGCTGCATGTGAGATATTTACAATATAGAAAATCTTCTGACAAGCAAAGAAATAGCATCAGCTTCAACATTCCAATGTATGTTTTACTTGGAAAATTAAAATTTTCCTAATGTTAATACTGGTAATACTTCTAATTACATGAACATTTTGAAATGTATAATACTAATACTAATACTCAGATCTTGTGGGGCGATCGTGGCTCAAGAGTTGGCAGTTCGTCTTGTAATTGGAAGGTTACCGGTTCGAGCCCCGGCTCGGACAGTCTCAGTCGTTGTGTCCTTGGGCAAGACACTTCACCTACCTCCTACTGGTGTTGGCCAGAGGGGCCGATGGCATGATATGGCAGCCTCGCTTCTGTCAGTCTGCACCAGGGCAGCTGTGGCTGCAACTGTAGCTGCCTCCACTAGTGTGTGAATGTGAGACTGAATGAATAGTGGAATTGTAAAGTGCTATATAAATGCAATCCATTATTGACTGGTAGGTTATCAAATATATCTTACTGTAACAGAGAAGTCCAGGGTGCAGGCTCAAACTAAAAGTTGAATTTAGTTTTCTTTTGCCAAAGTTTTTTTTTAAAATTTGAAACAAGTTTTTGACACATTTCTAAAACAAATGTGTTTTCTTGTTTTTGTCACAGGTGCTCTGATGAATTTGGTAAAGCACCTAGAGCACAGTCTCAGTCTCTACTCCCATGTCTCCATGTTACTGAGATCAGAACTCTGTGTTTTATGCAGGAACGATCAGATGTCTGCGTGACAGAAATCTTCACATCTAAAACTTATGCGCAGCCGATTTAATGCATTCATCAAACCCCTTCCCTGAAAAACCATGGCTATATGCTTGTCTTCTTGTTTTTGCATGCACTGAAGGGAGTAAAGGAACGTGTTTGCATGCAACTGAATCTGAAATTGTCGTCTCCATGTACAATCGTGTAATTGCTGCAAACACTGAGCACTTACTGTTGTAGCTGCTTATGTTTGACTGTAACATTACACTTGAATTAAACTTTGTCAGTTCACTTTAACTTTATAAAATGAAGTGACATAGTTCACCCCTCCCCGGTGAACAGGAAGTGATGTGTTTCACATGTGTGTTTAAATATCATATTCATAGGAAAAAAAACCAAACAAGAGGCCTGGTTAGCATTCTCTGTAGAGCACAAACGGGACTGAAGAAACAAACAATGTAACAGCAATGTAAAGTGTATTTATTCTGCTCAGCCACGGACTAAAGGAAACAGAAGAGTGACAGAAGGAGAATGTCACTAATAGAAGCAAAATAATCAACAGCAGCGCTTGAAGAAAGCCATCACACATGCATGTTCATATGTTAGAGGGCTGTGGCCAGTCAGCCACATAATAGAACAATCACCCTGTCACTCATCCTCTGCTATTCTTGCTACTAAAAAAAAGAAATAAAAAAAATCTTGTGCTTTATCCTCTTTTGTCCTTTTTTTCCCTTTTCCTGTCATTTTCTTCTCTCTGTTCTGTCTCGCTCTTTTCCTCATTCCTCTCTCAGATCTGTCCTTGGTCACTGTCACCCATTATTCATTCATCATGATGCATTGTAAGTCTTTGGCAACCAACTATTTTAATGCATCTTCCTTGTTCCCGGCCACATTTGTGTCTTGTGAACACCTGGATGAAAAGAATTGGCGTCGATACATCAGGATAAATGACGCGCTTGCGATGAAACGCATCAACCTCGATGCCTCTGAGAAACGATTTCGACACATGTGAACAGGTTTTGGGGCTGACAGGGTACAGGACCACGTCAAGCTTCAGTTCACGCCCTAACCAAAGACCAGAGTAAACTGAAGAGGTGTAAGCAGAGAAGCAGTATGCAACAAGTATCCATACGATTAAAATGTTGGCTCCATTTAATATCCTAACATTAACGATTCAAGTTCATTTAACCAAATGCAGTCGTTTGACCAAACTCGTGAAGTTACTTTGAACTCATTAATCAACAAGAAGTGCAGCAACTGATATGTTTAAAACTGTAGGGGAAGTAAAGTTTGGATTGGAAGTAAAGGATTCATTACAAAAGACGCATTCACCTCAAATGGATCAGTCAAAGAAAAACTACAGCAAACATACAAGTCCAACCAGTTAGTTCCTTCTCACAATTTGTATTTTGAAACTGCAAGAAATGTAGTTACATTTGTTACCACTGCAGTGAAACAGTGGTAACTACTAAAGTTACATGTTCTCATTGTTACCAGTGAACGACTATGGAATTAAAGCACTTCCAACTTTTGCTTCTGTTTACTGGTACCAGTGCTGTTGAGGAGTACTTGGTGAGGGCTAGTTCTTTTAGGTTCAGCAGCTAACAAGATGGTGTATCGGTCAGGATACAGGAAAGAGGACAAAAGGCTTCTACTGTGCTGGATTGTCACCGCCCGCTGTTTTATTGCCACCTAGATGCTCAGTGTTGACAGCAATTTCCAGTCATGAACCTAACACCGTGAAGGATGGCAACCATGAACACAGCTTACGTGTAGAGGTAAAACAGAACTAACACGGAAAGACCATCTCCCCTTCTGGAGTAGCAGCGTGGTACCCCAAACTTCTGCCTATGCCTATTTCCCGCAACTCCACCCCACACAGTATTGCAGAACATAGACATAAAATCTCAAAGCCTTTTATACAAGTGCTATAGCGTGAACCAGCATGCAGGTTTGTCAAAGTTTTTTGTGGCGTTTTTTTTTTTTTTTAAACATTTTTAGTTTAATTGTTGAGTGAAAACATTGTGGTGAAAAGTATTTTCCCTTTAACTCTTGTAATGGAAAAATCATGTTTTTTATGAGTTTTATTTAAAAACAAAAACAAAAACAAAAAAACATCTGGGAAACATAAAAACACCCCGACTGATGTTAAATCATCCAATCATCTCATAACAACAAACAAACAAAAAAATAAAAAAACCTCCCTTCTTTTTTAGGCATACGTTTTTAAAAAAATATAAGTATGCCTCCCAATTCAATGGTTGCATATTTTCAATCATTATTAGAATGCTGGCAGCTCAAGGCTCGCAGGCTTTAACCTCTGCTGTGTTTGGTGTGTGATAAAAGGCGAAAGCACTATCAATCTTTATTGTCTGGCCCACACGCTGTAATTGCATTCAATAGTCCACTGATTCTCTTGTCTGCGCTAATGTCGTGGAGCAGAGAGGAGCCAGATGCTCTGACTGCATTACACTCACACTCTCACACACAAACGCACACAGATAGACACACAGGTTCGCTGACACACAGTTTAAGTGTTTATACTGGGGGAAAACACACCTATGTAAAGATGCCTATCGTGGAAAATGCAAAAGAAATATACGCAAGCATCTTGGAGCATCACTTGGCCTTGGCTGATGAATTCTTCACAATATAGAATGAGCAGATGTGCAACCAAAGTCTGGACTGAAGAGGACTTGTGAGCTGGTCAGATTGTTTATGTATATATGAATGCACAGTATGTGTATTTGTGCTGATCTCCTCTGAATTGGATGATATTCAAATTTAAGCGAGCTGAAGGAGGGAAAAGAAACGGGGGGGATGAGCTGGAGGAGTGCCAAACACTCAACTGGATCCCAGTAAATAGTAAAGAGGCTGATAGAAGAAAAGAGGGTGGAGGAAACTGAAGACAGACAGCATGAGGGAGGTGGCAGGAGACAGTGTGTGTGTGTGTGTGTGTGTGTGTGTATACATGCCATCGTAGGAGTTGTTTGAATAGCCTCTTGTAATACTTCATCCAAACTCTAATGAAATCCAACTGCTGCCTTTCCTTTTGTTATTCTACATAAGCCTTTGGAGTGTACCGGAGTATGAAGTGTGTTCGTGAGCTTTGTTTGTGTAAATGTCTACGTGAGTGTGTGCGAGCAGTTTGATTCCATATTACCCATCCTCAGTGAGCACCTGCAAGTCAGATGGCAGCGCATATTGCAAAGTCTCACGCCTTGGGCAGCCTCGATAAGATAGACACGCCGGGCTCCAGGTAATAGATTTGGGCTTGTTGTCATATCCACACAGAGCGTGCAAAGCCTGCAACCCCGAGGATCAAGCCAGATGATGCAATATCAAAGTTGGCCTTTGATATTGGTTATTCCAATACCCCTTCTACATTATTTTTGTTGATCTCACACTCTCTCTGCTCACACACGCACACGCACACATATAGCACCTTTGATTGGAAGTTAAATGCACTTTATACGACCTGAGCTTCTTAGTTTAGCAAATAGCACACATAATGTATAGTTTATTTATCTCCTTTCTATGCCGTGGAAATCTATGGCATCAAGGGAATTGCCCCCTGGTGGCTTCTAGGAATAATGCAAGTTTAAGATACTTTCACATTGGCTTTAACTTCAAAAACAGGTGCAGTTTAAGGTAAAGGTATTAATTTAGGCTGTACTGACACCAGGCATGAACAACTGAACCCTTAGCTCACATTTACTCATTTGGGCCTGAAGCCATGTGTGCTTCAGATTGTCTCGGCATCTCAACTCTTTCTCCTCTCACACTCTTTCACATACAAGCACTTGTTTACTTCTGCTTCACAGAGACAGCTTTTGTTGACCAAGCACTGGAGTTCTGTGGTTGGGTCTGCCAGCCGCACTGGAGTTCAGCTGAACTGCACTCCTTTAAGTGGGCCAGGACATTTTAGAGATCATGCCCTAGCATGTTATATAGCAATAACACTAGTCAAATGAGTTTGGAGCACAAGCTCTGTCCTGTTGGGTTTCCAGTGTGGTTATCAGTTTGGATTTGTGTGAGAGGTTTTGTTGCTCTCGAGGTTTGAACATTTTTGCTAATGAATGCTTTCACTGATCCTGTTTTTGCTGTAGTTTTAAGTGGGCCAAGGCTAACATACGAACTGCCATCAAATCCCTGATGAATTGGATGTAACCGAGGCTTGGGTCTGTTCTCCAACCAATAGTCATGCAGCCGTAAATTAGAGGGTGATTACACTTTGGCTGGCAAGGCGAAGAGTCTTGGCACAGATGGGCCAGTTTTAGTGTAATATCACGGCCACACGGTGCTGCGTCCACTCTTTATAATGCTGTTTACTGCTGCAGCTTCTCTCTGTGGCTGTTTTTCCTTGCATATATTTGCATGTTACACAGATGCACTCAGAGCCAGTGGGGCATGCAGCGTGCACACTACATACAGTAATACATTGCTGAATATCAAAGGAAATTACCCTTCACCTCGGTGCATGGATCTTAGCGAGTTCCTTAACCAGAGGAATGGGCTTTGAACCAGGCAGATCCCCCCAGGGCCCGTATCCCGGCCCCTCCCCAGAACGCAGCGCCGGATAAGGGCCGTAATTCCCACTTTTAGGTTTCCATTAATCTGATCCTGACACAGGGGAGACGGGCTGCTTTGCATATCGCCTTCCCAAGATGGAGGGCTATTTACATGATCGCCTCCAGATTGAATATGATCAGTAGCCCGCCTCCTCTGCGGTCCTCTGCAGCTGAGACAGGAAGAAATGCAGATATATTTTTCTCTCTCTTTTTTTTCCAGCAGGTATTTGCTGCATTATCATGAATGAAATATTACTCACTCAGGTATATTCGCTATAGTGTTTTCGATACGTCTCAAGTTAGGCTTGATGGATACGTGTTGCAGATATTACAGCTCTGTGCTTGGTTCCCTTGACGAAGGCCAAATTTCTTTTATGAATGTGACAGCAGAGATGGATAGATCGACCCATTTATCACCGCTCACTGATAGTGCTAATGTGAAGAGAGCACCCCCACCCCCCACCACAACCCCGTCTCAACAAATGTGAGGAACACCAGCGAACAGTGCTCCATTTGAAACCATGAAGGCAAACCCCCATGTAAATGTATCTGTAATGAACGGCGCGTACAGGAGGTGCATTATTCTCTTTCTGCTACATTTATTTCTGAATATCAAATGAATATGATAAATGTGGAGCGAGGGGGCGGCGGCGGTGGCGGGGGGAGGCAAAGTAAGCCGAGGATATGAGATGAGTGATATTGTTATTACACCACCGACGATGAGCTGCAGAAGTTGAGACGGTGCATAGCGTAGGGGGTGAGAACACACACGCGCGCGCACCACCTCACATCCTCTCTCGCGCTCCTTCCCATGCAAACATGTCGCTTCCTTGTCCGTCCGTCATTATCCATCCCTTGAACTACTTTTCTTTCTTTCTTCTTTTCAACACATCAAACAGAGACACAATTCCACACTCATCCGATTCCCGGTTGTGAGCTGATACGCAGCGAGACAACAACAAGGGGATGTTGGGTGGGGGGGATAGAATATCACTGCTGTTTAGTGTGATGAAAGAGCAAATCTGTGCCATGTGGTGACACTGAAATGCTAGTGAGAAGGCTGACCGAATGTGCACGCTCCTGTCTTGTACTTCAAAGTGTTACCGCTCCTGGCAGGACACAAGTGGGTGGCTGTAATCAAACTGAACGTGCAGCTGTTTTTTTTTTTATGTTTTGTTTTGTTTGAGACAGTTGGAGCATTTTTTTTTCTTTACAACTTTATTTCAGTTCCATTTCAAGTGGACATCATACAGTGTGTGAATTGCTTAAGAATTGCTGCTAATTGTCACTTCTGCACACACTTCATGTAAACAGTGTGATAGAGAGCTGTCATGTGTCCTTGCCCACTTTGTCAGGCTGCTTCCGGAGCAGGGAAAACATTCCAGCTTCCCCCCTAAGTGCATTTCATGCTTTTAATTGACACCATTGCATGTTAATTCCAAGCATGTCACGGATATGTCACACCAGTAAGCCGCCAGTGTCCGACCTCATGTAATGTCGAATTACATTCCTGCTGCTCATTGGCGTGACAATAGATAAGCTTCTCCTAGGCAACGCAGTTCATGCGGTCCTGTGTGGGTGAGGTGCTACCTTTTTTGTTTCCTGCTTGCCGTCCTCTTTACTCAGGAGGTGGCCATGGAGCTTGCCGTGGATTTTTGTTTTTAAATCCTTTTCTCTCAGTCTTGTGTTCAAGCTATTATTAAAATTGCCATTATTCAATAGGAACTTGACGTGTGACCTCGACATACACCTGCCAAGGCAAACTCTTGTAACTATACAAGCATTCTGTCTTTAAGAAGAAAAAGTATCTCGACACCCTTAACACGTTTATACTGTTAAAACAAAAATATTCACATCTGTTCTCTAACTTTTGAAGGCAGGTAAAGGAGGCTAGTTGTACACGGGCCCTTGGTGGGAAGGCTACATGCAGTATACATGTCATGGATGACTTTGATTCTGTCTTGGTCCAAATTGGTGCTATTCAGCAAGTTCTTTCATTGGCCAGAAGGTATGATTTACCAGTGTGAAAAGGACACTTTGGTTCAAGAGACCTGCGTAACAGTTCACATGGCACAAAACAGAGCCGTCAGACTGATCTTAACATCAGTTTTCTGTTTTAGCACATAAGGTTTGATGTAGCCAGTTCTGGTGTCAGTATATTACTGAAAGTGACAGAAAGTATCTATTATTTATGCAACTTGATTAGTTATTCACTTTACCTCTTGTTTCATTTTCAGCTTTAGCCAATACACTTAAAAATACTGGCATTGGCCAGTGGTACCCCTCAGTGTCATAGTAAATGAGGCTTGGTATCAAAACGTACGTCATCTTGTTCTCAAGTTATCACATTCACAAAATTTTCAGAAAAGTTGACCATTGACCTTGAGATCACTGAGATTCAAAATGTTTTAATAGATACGGCTATGACATCAATTTGAAACTGTGTGTTCTGGAGTTCTCAGAAGGTAAAGCAGGTTATCTGCTGGTCGAAAGGTTGGTGGTTCAATTCCTGGCTTCCCGAGTCTGCATGCCAATTATCCTTGGGCAAGATACTAACCCCAAGTTGCTCTCCAATGCATCGGAGTATGAATGTGTGTTGTGTGAATGTTAGTTAGAAAGAGCTAATAACCAAAGGAAAACAAGTGCTTGCATGAATGTTGTAGAAAGCACTTCGCGTGCTCTGGAAGAGTAGAAAAGCGCTATATAAGAATCAGTTTACCAAATCATTATTCAGTTCAGCGTTAACAAAGTTTACATAAGTTTAAGTTGGTTTAAGTTAGAATTTTATAAACCAGGGTGATTTTTATACTTATATGAAAATAAATAAAAAGGTAAGAAAATCTAAAAATCTTATAAAACTGTCCTTTGTACAAGCAATGGTTTATGATAGTGCTGTCAAAATTAATGCGTTAATGCAAATTAATCTGCCATCACGGTCAACGTGATACATTTTTTTTAATGCATTTAATGCATCTGGAGTGCAGAATGACTCAAAATCCCTGAAATGTATCTGTCAGTGCATTTCGGGTAGTTTGTCCAAGTAGAGTTAACTTCGCACATGTGCAATGGGCAGTTGATCTGGTAGTGACAGGCAGCTGAAGCAATGAACTCAATTTGGAAGATGAGATGACATTTGCCCTCTAGATGTGAAATTTGAGTATTAAAAGAATAACAAGACGGAGCAGTCGACTGACATAAAGTATTATGCACATTGTGCAAGAAGGAATTTTCTTTTTACCGAAGCACTTCCACCTTAAAATATCACATTGACACGAAGCATACGTTAGTCGGGGATGTTGCTAGCACTTTGGCTAACACGTCACCCATCTTGCGACAAACCACTCACGGAGCATCGGGGACTCAGTAAGTCTACCTCGGCCATACTGACTGACACAATTGCCAAGTGGATTGCAACAAACTGCAGACCTATTAATATCGTTGAGAGCGTGCGCTTTACATAGCTTTGGTTCCTCGTTTTAAGGACTTGAAGTGCCTCCACAAGAGTGACAGAGAGAGTGGATAAATGTTTCGAGTGAGTTAAGTTTTTTTGTTAACATGAATGGGCAAGATGTTCAATACACATTTTAAGTGTGTATATTTCCCCTGTTTTCTTGAGTCCATTTGCTAATGCAAAATGAAATGCGATTAATATAGAATAAAAATGAATTATATTTAATCGTAATTAATCAAACTTAATCCACAGTAGTAACCCTGTGATGAATCAGATTAAACATTCGTTTGACAGCGCTAATATATATTAGTGTATACTTAACTATTAGTATATAGATTTCTTTTAAGTTGTATTTGAAAGGAGAGAACCTGTGCTTAAAGGCTAAAGAAAACTATTCAAATTCTCTTTGAATTTAAGCATGCATGCTTTGTGTTTATTCTGCATTTATTTCATTATATTGCATAAATGTCAGTTACAAGCTTAAATATAAAGTTGGAAAAAAAAAAAGTAATTGCAACCAGGCTGTTGATCAAGTAATTGTGATTAATTACAGAAAATTGTGAGATTAATTAGTTAATTTTTTTAATCTATTGACAACACTAGTTTAGGATAAGATATATTTGCATATGTAAAACTCAAAGATTTCACAAGAAGGTGAAATATATTCACAAAATTCCTAAATTCTTTAAAAAATGTTTTGCGATGACATACTGCTCATCATTTGAACTTATCACTAATATAGTACCTTGTTTTCTTCATGATCTAAATACATAACTGGTGAAGTTCATATTCAGAAGTATATTTTCTAGTTTTCTAGTTTATTTTCTTTACGCACTTCATTTCTTTCAGTGTTATACATCCACAGACCGAAGTTGCAATTTATAGACATACCCTACAGGCTGCCCCTCCCTGAGCCTGGTTCTGTCAGAGGTTTCTTCCTATTAAGAGGGAGTTTTTCCTCTCCACTGTCACCAAGTGCTTGCTCATCTGATTGCTGGGGTTTTCTCTTTATTATAGAAATGTTTTTATAATATAAACCTAACAATATGAAACACCTTGGGGCAACTGTGATTTGGCACAATAGAAATAAAACAGACCTTGCCTTTGGAGGTTAGTAGCTCAGCACTTTTACTTTCAGCTTAGGTAATACCATCACCTGCTATCAGGGTGCCGTTTTCATCTCAAGACAAATTCAAAATTGCAAAATGTGCTACATGAGCTGTGAAAGCAGGTGCCTGGCTTTGACGCCTTATGGCCTACATGCCTCACACTGCTGTATCCGGTCGAAAGAGCGATAGAACAGTCCCAAGAATAGCGTCAAATAATTCATAGTACGGTATGACAAGCTCTGTTAAAAAATGGGACTGTATCTGGGTCCATTGCTGCAGGCCGTGAGGTGGGATCAGATCAAAGGATGTAAACCTCTTATTGAAGACTGACTCTGTGACATGTGCACAGTGCATGCTGTAAAATCCAATTTCCAAATGTGTGAAGCAACACTGATGGGTCTTTATGTCCTTTATCAGCACATTAAAAACCTTTCAGTTGAACTAGTTTCTCCTAAGAAAAAAAAACTGTGCCAAACAAAGAAGTACTGAGCAGGAGCTATTGCTAGGCAGGTGATCAGGGAGGGTCTGTGGAAATGTAGAGAGACTATTAGTGAAAGTGGATGGCAGGAAGCTGTGAGAACTGGCGTGTGTGGTGTGAATCTCTTACTTGAGGTCTGGGGATGAGTACTTGAGAGGGAGAGGACTGTCAGTGGGCAGGCTGTAAGCCAGAGGAAACTAGGAGGTTGCGATGGAGAGTGGGCAGACAGGCTGGTATCCAAAGCGAGGTATTTACCCCAGTGAGGCAGCTGGCTGTGAGGACAAGGAGAGTTTAATCCAGGGGACCAGGTAAGCAATTAGAACAGGTGAATTTGCCGGTGGTGCACAGGCAGGAGCCAAATAGAATATGGGAAACAGAAATTACTGAGAAGTGAGGACAAAATGCAGGAAACAACATGAAAGCCAGTTTCTCCACTGAAGTGACTAGAATGAACTGGCTGAGAATCTTAGTCACAGCTGGTCTTAAATACGCAGCCTTCATTGAGATTTGATTATCAGGTGTGGGGAGAGCAATCTGGGGTGAGCAGCTCTACTCAAAGCCAGGAACCAGGGAGAAACTGCCCACCAATCCACCTGTAGAGGAAATCAGACGGAAAACACACAGCCTGTGTGAACCCTGACAGACCCTACCTGAAACTGGACTTATGAGGCAATATGTGAGAAGATCAAACACAATATGCGCTATGGATGAGATTTCATGAGGGTTCCCTTGCTAAGGTATCAGGAGCATGCAGCTCACCCAGCATATAGATTATGAGGAAAAATGTTTTCCCTGATGGAGACCAAACCACAGCTTAAAGAGAGTGACCACGGGACACAAACTTGACTCTATGTGAATGCTCTCCTACATTAGAAGCCACTTTAACATGGGAAGAAATATTGTTGTTGGCAGTTGGCTGGCCCCACCGCAGTGTCCAATCATTGACCTGTGACCTAGGACACCAGGACACCCTAGGTGTGGAAATTAAATTAGCAAATGTAATCATGAACATATCAAATAATTATTTATTACAGTGCTGCATATGATTTGTCCAAGTGGTGTCTAGTGGGAACCATAGGCGGTATAAAAGGTGGACATAGCTGATGCCACTCATTGGTTAATGAAGTCCTATTTTGATAGGCATTTTTGCCCTAGCCATCTTGTAATAAGCAACTGTGAAACCAGACCCTGATTGGCTAATGACTTGTAAATCACAAGCCATTAGCTAATGATTATATCCTGCGTAATCCTCCCTTCTGACAATTAGAATCAGCAAAATTACAATATAGCTTAATTTTTTTTTTTATTAGGTGTAATCCGAAACGAGTGACTGAACCAAAACTCATCTGTAAAGTTTCTTTTATTTGTTTTTACAGAGGTTAGGGCAGAGAGGTATTTTCCCATAGGCTTCTATGGCAGTGCAAGTGGGACTCAAAGACTAGGACTAGGATTCAAAGATGGCGACAACAAAGACACTAATCTGCAGGCTTCATAATGAGACCTCAAAAACCAGTGATATAATGGTAGCTATGTCCATCTTTTATACTGTCTATGGAAGAAAATGAGCTTAGACAGATATAGCAATTCTAAAAGAGACAGAGTAAATAAACTTAAATCACTGAAAAATTCAAGATACCACAATTAAGGAGGCCAAAGGTCAGATTAGTCTAACCCAACATTATATTAATCTGTGACGAATCGTGTTAGAGTGCAAGTTTTAATAAAGCCTGTTCCCGCTTGTTTTTGTGCCCTCCTCTCCTTCTTGTTGACACTGCTGCAATCTATCAAATAGTGAGGGTGTTTGCGGGTTTGTGGCAGCACAATATAAAGGCTCGACGGCCAAATGGAGCACGAATCATCAAGACATTGACATTATCAAGAAATTATGCTGTGCACAAATCATGCACTTTATTTAAGCAGGTGATTTAGAAGCTTGTTTACTGCTTTGCCATACACAGCTTCAAGCATTGTGCTTGAAACTTTAGATTAACTTCACACACACACATATGCACACACACACACATACGCGCGCACACACACACACACACAAAATCTCTTTCTTTCTCCCACCCGCCCACACACAGCTCACTTTTAGCCCTCAGGCACTGCATTTGAGAGTTTCATTTACTTGATTAAATCATATTTGCATATGGAAATTGTTTGAAAATGATATTAATTTGTTATATTCAAAGGAGAATTACTTTCTCATATTAAAGCTAAATCAGACAAAGGCTGTGAGAGTGACAGGTGATGATATTGAACTTTGTTCAGTTGGGGCTTGCTGGAAAAACACACACACACACACATAAGCACACACACGAATTGTACAAAATGTTTCCTAAATCAGTGGACACATTGTCTCAGGTGTGTACATGGATCCAAATCTCCATCCAAATCCACTTCCTCCATTTCAGCGAAGATGAAAGTCATTCTCTCGGCAGGATTTTCCTCCACCTTGTGTGCTGTGTCCAGGTGTGTGTGACTGATGTAGTTCCACGAGACGTCACAGAGGGACGGATCTCCTCCTGAGCCAACTTAACTTATCAGGAACACGGACCAAGAAAAAAAATCAGGCTAATTAATTAAGAACAGTATTAGAAGTAATGGGATATTATAATATAAATTACTACATTCTGGAACCAATTTAATCCAATTACTGGAACCCCTCATGAATATAATACCTCCAAAATCACTCCGTCAGAGTCCAAAGGGAGATGTGTCTGACTACTAAGACTGAAAGAAAAGAAAAAAACCGGCTCCCTTTTAACGGCGAGCACCAACAATGATTTAAATGGTTGAGAGGAACTGTTAATTTGAGTAATAAACCTAATGATGACTTTTTTTTCTAATTGACATTTCGACCATTTACAACCTGAGTAGGTTTTTGTTTGAGCTCCCTTGTGTTTGATAAAGACGAACGACTGTAAAGGCTGATTGGTGCTTTTTCTCTTAATGGCTCTTACTCAATTTAAATAATGTCTGAAAAGAGACAAAAGACTACAATTCGGCATGAGTAAAAGTGGAGTGCATTTTAGAGGAGTGGGTAAAATTGACATTAAGAATTCCCACAACTTTAAAGGCACAGACATCATTTCACCAACGATAAATGCACATTACATAAAAAAAAAAAACAATTTGTACATGCTGGGATGATTCACAGTTGGTGGTAAGGTGGAGACTTTATAAATGGAAATAGGTGGCAGAGCACTTGGAAATGTAAATTTCTTGTATACTTTTGACTGAAGGATTCACATCCTCTGATCCAGCAATAAATACATTTACTTTTGTAAATACTGGTCAATTTTAAAGCAAAATACACTTCAGCTATTGAAAAACAGTGAATACCCTCTGTCAGTGTCACATAGTATTAACTGTTTTATCACAGATGCATTAAGTTGTAGGTGGAGTTTTATAGTTAGCAGCTAATTATTTTTATGTTGAGGAATTAATTTCCTGTCTTATATTTAGGGATGGGTATCGTTTAGGTTTTATCCGATACCAGTACCAAACCGGTACTTCTGAAACGGTGCCGGTGCTTAAAGAATGAAGAACACACACTTTGTCCAAAAACATCTCATGTTTAGCTGTTTTTTTGTAAAAAGACAACAATGTTAGCCTTTTCTGCAGCTATAGGGGATTTATGGTATCACTCTTGGCTGGAAGCAGTGCTTAAACAATGGAAAAAACACAAACTTTGTCCAAAAACCTCTCATGTTTAACTGTTTTCCACTTTTTCTTTGGTCATTTTAGCCTTTTTGGCCAGGGTGAAGGGAGTATCTGCCATCAAACAAGAAGACAGCCGCATGCAACTATGACGGTGTTTGCTAGTTCACCTTACGTGCATTAATTTAATAACGTGGTTAGCCTACTCAACGTAAATTACACACATTAAGCTACTCACCCAGAGAAGAACGGCTGCTGCTGCCATCATCATCCTCATCATTTCTGCTACACTGGCAGGGCTACAGGCCAGGACTCTCCTCTTCGGGTTTTTGGGGGATGTTGCTAACTCCGGGTCCGATAACAGTAGATGTGCTCGATGTGAGGTCTCGCAGCAAGCTATCAAATACGGTGCATTTCTCGGCTTTTAAAAAAACGCTATACGGTGCCAGGTGTTTCATCAGATTCGAGGTGTTACCTCCTTTGCACAGTATCAGCTTAAAGCACTTGTTGCAGGCTGCTGAGTTTGCATCTTTTGCTGTGAAGTACAGCCAGACTGTTGACCGCTTCACTTTGGGCATTTTTAATCTGTAGCTCTGCTCTAACAGAACGTACATACCTGGTCCCGCCTACTACGCTTGCAAAGGTAAAATGATTGGCTGGAATCCAAAGTGTATCACATCAAACCAGTCTGGAAATAACTGACTGTTTATTTTTATTTATTTGTTTATTTTTGTATAAATAAAATTGAATTTAACACAGAAGTCATCAGCTGGAATGGTTTCCAGTAAACAGCTGAGACTCTCTAAAAGCTAGTGGACTTTAACACTAGTGGCTGTATCAGTGTTGTTGTTAATCAAACAGTCCTATTCAACTGTGGTAATGTTTGAAACTACCATCGTTTTGGAATCTCCACGTGTGGTTCCCAACATAAAGCATCGGGGAAGAGCTCTGATATATAAAGTAATCCAAAAACTTTAATTGCAAGTTGTGTCAGATGTTAAGACTTCAACATATTGAACTATCGTATTTTTTGGACTATAAGGCACACTTAAAATCCTTTACTTTTCTCAAAAACCGACAGTGTGCCTTATAGTCTGTTTATGTATGAATTCTGGTTGTGCTTACTGACCTCAAACAGATTTTATGTGGTACATGGCACTCATAAATCTGTCAAAATGTACGAGTTTTGTAAGCTACGAAGCCGCATGGCTTGATGGATTTTTGAAGCATTATGGCTACCATAGTCAGGAGTCTCGTGGATTAATATGTACTGTGCTTCAACATAATATTACCGTACTGTGTGTGTATAAGGATTCCAAAATGACACCTGTTAGGAGACATGATTACGAAGCAGATTTCAAACTCAAGGCTGTCAGTCATGCAGTAGAACATGGGAATAGAGCAGCTGCAAAGATGAAGAACTTGATAGATTTGTGGAAAAGGAATGAATTGAAAAAGTTAGTTTACTGTTCTGTATTTTATTTGCTACAACTAAACAATTTTGAGAGTTATTGTGAATGAGTTGAATAAAGTTTGACTTATCTGACTGTTTTGTTTCGCCTAATGCGCCTTATAATCTGGGGTGCCTTATGGTCTGAAAAATACAGTAGTTTAAAACAAAACTTCTATTTCCACTGTGGTGACAGCAATGCATCAATGCCTAATAACCACACCACACCCAGTGACTTCAGAGTGCACTGACAGACCTTAGACCACACCTCTGAATCAGAAACATAAGAAAGATTTCCAGGTGCTACAATATTTCCACCTGGTCAGCAGTGACCAACTCAGGGTTATGATTGGGTTATATTTTAGTCACATGCTAAATAGTGAAATTTTCAGAAACTAGAAGGTTTTTTCTCTCTCAATGGTTATAGCATTTGTGTGCTCCAAACAGGTGAAAATTGTATATATAAAAAGAGAACTGAACATTAACCAAACTGTCCTGTCGTCTAACCTTGAGACTAGACAGGCCTTCAATAATATGCATGTCATACAGTCAAGATTAAATGATCAAAGTTGTGTTTAAATATTTTCTTTCATCTCGATACCTGTGTGCATCCCAGTAAGTGACTATAAGCACAACAGGGTCAGATGAAAATATAAATGTAGCACTTAATGTAGTCCAAAGACTGAAGAAAGTGATGATTAAAGTTTCCAAAGAAGACATTAAACTCTTTCGGGGAGGAAAAAAACAGTTGCACTTTTAATCAGTCCCAAATTCAGCCATGCCTTAATGCATATTTAATTACATCAATCCCCCCCACCCCCTTCTTTCCTGATCAAAGTGAGAGGGAAGATCTTGTTAAACGGAGGCATATGGACGTTAGTCTGAAATATTGAGAAGTATATGAAAGAGGAACCCTGTATTCCCTCGTGGATCCCTCGCACAATCATGCCAAAGAATGGAGCAGAATGAATTGAGGTGCTTGTTGTTGTTGTTGTCGAGAAAATCCCCAGCTCACCAGTAAAGCTATTATCCCATACTACCGAATACAATAAAATTTGAGTCACATCAGTTTTATTGATACTCTCAAGCAATTTAACAGGTAGTGTTGGTAGTCACAGAGCAACGTCTCATCCCACTTTATTCACATCAACAAACAACAGATAATGCAATAACACACAATGTAATTGTAATGGTAGATGCAGTGAAGAAACACTATACACCAGTGCTGCTTTGGTGGTATTATCATATGCTTAGACATGGTAAATGTCCATATAATTGCTGCTGAAATGCCTTAAGCAGCTTTCTGCTATCTCTTGCAGCTTCTCAGTCCAATAGATTAACTCATCTGTGCCAAAAAGAGTGATGCATTCACATTTAGGCTTGGGTTGTGATTGGCTAATTTAGGTTAAGGGACAAAACTAAATGTCGGAAATAATAAACCAGACTTTAAAACCAATTTCAATGCTGCTTTTTTTTTCCAATGCGGAGTTTTTTTTCCCCACGAAGCAGTTCTTAAGACAGTATAAAGGCCCAACACGTAAAAAAAAAACATTAGCCACTTCTTTTATTGTTCACGCACTGCTATAGAGCACAGAAATCACACCCAGAATCACACAAACATATTTCTTGTAATGATATGTTTGTATTTTATCACATCCTGATAGATATGTATTATGTTTATATACATCACAATTTTGTTGGTAGAAAAGATAAATAAAATAAAAAATGTTGAAATTAAGAATCATGTATTTTTGTGCTTTGCTGAGTTGCAAAAACAATTAGCCCATAGGTACTTAACATCTACAATTTTAAGACATGACCTTGTCGTGTCAAAAGACCAGGAAAGTATTGACTATCTATGGTCACATGCATATTTGAAATCATCACAGTGGCATTGTAGCTAGCACAGGAGCTAGCTCTGTCACATTCACTCCTTGTGTTAATTTCATTGACCAATGATTTTCATCAACAACCATTTTTATCCTGATCAAAACAAGACAAAACTAATGAACGAAGGCAAAAAACCTGATGAAATGCATTTCGCCAACAATTAAAAATGAGATGAAAATTTTCTAGAGAAATATTTTTTATGAAAAAGCAACAAAATATTAAGTATTTGGAGAAGGCAAAGAGTAGAAATACGGACACGTTTCACAACAAGGAAAAAGGGATGCTCTGTAACTGTGTGGAGCAACTTTGACAAGTAAAGTTTTTTTTTTTAACTTTATATTTTAGCCAGCCGAATCAACTTTAGATTTAGTCTACTATAATCTAATCATATTTCGATGAATAAAAGAAATTAGATGCTTAAATTATGACAACAACTAAATCAAAATTTTCTGTTCAAATTAAAACTGGTGTTGAAGTTTCCTTGACCAAGATATTAAACCTCCAAATTGCTCCCAGTGCTTAAAAAGATGTGTGTTTGTGTCTTTAGAAGACAAGTAAGTTCAATTCAATTTCAATTTTATTTATTCATATAGCGCCAAATCACAACAGAATTCACCTCAAGGCGCTTTATATTGTACAGTAAAAAGTAAGTTAAGAGGTACTATGTAAATACCAGTCTATGTAAGCAGATTTGTAGTATCGGATATATTTATCCTACACTTGGGGTTAGCAAAGAATGATTTCAGTGTTGCCTTTCTCTATGTGACATGACAAGCCTGCACATTTCCACAAATTGTCATTTTTCCTAATGGCTGTCTTCTCATCTTTCTGCTCCTGATTGGGTTTAGTGGCCAGCTGTTCATGCACCCTGAGGGCCTGCTGTTCCCTGGGGTATAGCTACCGTTAGTTGCCACCTACACACATAACACACAAATGCAGCCCTTTGAAGCTATTGTCTCCTATGAGATGTTTTTTTTTTGTTTAATTTGAAGACATACAAGCTTTAAGTGTCAG
Organism: Mchenga conophoros; assembly: GCF_057382185.1. NCBI lineage: Eukaryota > Metazoa > Chordata > Actinopteri > Cichliformes > Cichlidae > Mchenga > Mchenga conophoros. The sequence goes on along the minus strand of NC_140538.1, from coordinate 30,088,216 downwards.
TCCTACAGAGGTTTTGCAGCTCTTGCATGTCACAATGATCCAATACGGGCTAAAAATTTCCTGGTCTTATTTGTTGTCAGACAATGTATATTTCTCATGAATTTAGGTTTTTTCATTACATTTCTAATTCGGCTGTTTGTGGACTTATTGAGCATGAGGCCTCCAGTCTTTAACACATTTCTGTATAGCACTATAGACAATATAATACTCATTGGCCAAGAGCAAAGCCTATGTGCAGCAAACTTTAAGGGTTCATTGGTATTCAAATCTTCATCAAGTTTCATCAAATGCAGCCTGATAGGTTACTTTCCTCATGTTAACGGAGGACAAGATACGCGCTGTACAGAGCTGTAAAAGCTTGCAGGTAAACATGTCAATGCTATTTAAATTTAGCAGGAAGCAATCACGTTGAAGTGTTGTTGGGGAGGTACTGAGGTGAGGTGGCTAAAACGATTTCAAACAGATCTCCATCGGAGTTATTAATCCCTGTTAGTTTAAACCTTGGCTTATCTCTGACCTTTCTGTCACCCCTTCCTATCTCTCCCCCCTCTCTTTATCTGTCATCCTGATTCAATCCAGTTTTTACACATTTCCCTCAAGCTTGGGAACATTTTACATCTTGCTCTCTGGAAGTTTCAGACCATTTCTGTGGGTTCATCATGTTCCACTTTGACATTTTGTCATATCATTAATTCTACGTAACTTATCAGCCCCCCCAGTAAGTTTAAGTTGATCTAAACTTCTAGGTTGAACTAAACTTACTGAAAATGCCTGCTTAACAATTTAGCAGGCACACTGCTAGAGAGAGATAGACAACAACTCAGTTTCTCGACGGAGCATTCCATGTATTTTGCATGACAAAGCTCTACCAGTTCATCTCTAAATTAGCATCTGGAGAAGCAACAAATGGTTGGTAAGATGTGTAGTCCTCAAATGCGGTCTTTCTAATGTAGGTATTCTCTAATGTTTGGTTAGAAGAGTCAAAACTCCCACAACACTTGTGCAAAGAATAACTTTACTATAGCCAATTTATTCCAACAAAACTGTTTTAAACTGCATACTGACAGCCTCCTTTGTAGTTCAGTGCACAAACTGAAATTGCTGAAGAACTTTTTAAAGAACAAAAATATAACCAATTCACACTAAACTGTATTGAAAGTTCCCCACTGAGTAGACATTACAGTCCAATTCAACTACCAGTCACAAATGATTGTGCAGAGTACACACCCAGCACTATGTGAAAAAATAACACAAAATTCTTAATCTTTCAGATGCAAACTTACACTTTGAACGCGTTAGCGTGGTTAGCTCGTTAACGCGTTAGCGCCATCCAGCCCCACGTACGGGGCGATCCGCGATAACTCGCTAACGGAGATTTGCCGCGTTAATAGAGTTATGGCGTTAACGTCATTTTAACGAGATTAACACTGACAGCATTAGTATATACACACTAGAAATGTTGCGATTTTGTAAAAGAATTTGTCCTCAAAAAAACGACATCAGGAGATGATGAGCTTGTCCTGATGCTTCAAAACAAGAAAAAGAAGAAACACTAAGATGTTTCATGGAGGTTTCATTGGGGAAAAACCTGTAAATGATAACACCCAGCAATGATGCAAAACTTTTTATGTCGCTAATGAGTTCAAACTGATGTATGAAAATGTCCAGAACTTCTGCAGGTTTGTTTGGTCTATGTTTTGGTGAAACCTAGTGGCAGGACGGAGTAGTTATCTGACCTATAGCCTGAGTATGAACACATCCAGATAGTTTTGCTGAATCTCAGCGATATCATGTGTTAATCTATCTATTTATCCCTCTGAAGCCGCTGAACATTCAGCTTAGTTAAGAGGAATTCTACTTATTTTATCCATTCATTTTCTTAAACTAGCCATACCAGTCGAATGTCAGGAGGCACAGTTATCTGTGGTCCACAACACCAACATCAAAGACATTGTATTCATTTAAACAATTTTTTTTTTGCCAGGCAAGTTTGCCACGTACTCAGTTAAAGGTTATTGTTTTGGCTCTGATATCAGCCTTCAGAGCGATTTAACCTCTCAGAAATCTTTCGCTGACATTCCACTGGTGTTTGTGATTAAAGTCATTTTTAGAGTATTTTAGAAGCCTTGGCAGGAGGTGGAGAGGTGAAGCTGCTCATTCTTGGCCACATTTTCAAGCAAACAGTGTTAATCACATCAATGCAAGCCTTTTGTTGCTGTGCGTGTGTGTGTTTTAAAGGTGTGTATATCTGTTGCTTGCCCAGTGATTACTCATGTTCACACATAAGCTGACTCTATATGTGGTTCCAATGACAATAGCACCAGTGACTGTGTGCATACATGTGTGGCTGTGTGTTTAGGGATGGTTTATATGTTTGTGTGTGGGAGTGGATTTGGCCCCCTCACTTTTGTGATTGTGACTTTATTAAAGGTGTTTGTTCTGTCGGATGGCAAAGACACAGAGGAAGCGAAAATGGAAAGCTCATAATCTGCACATTATACACATCATGTGTCAAAATATAGAAGAGTGATTTATGTGACAATCCCAATCCATGACATTCTGCTGCTTTATGGTATCAAAGTGTAATGATAAATATCATTTATTATAAGCTCGGCATAAAATTACCGTAAGCTAGTAGCCAAATGTTGCTGAATGGGGGATTTGGTTGTTTATCTGTGGGTTCTTTCATCCCAGGGAACATTGCAAAAATACCCAATGAGACATTTAAGGCTATACTGAGGCTTGAAGGAAGGTAATGAGTTTTTTCCAGGGCAAATTGACTCGTATCGCGAGTGTTCTATATTCCTTAATATCAAAGTGATAACATACAGAAAGTGATGCTGTTCTACTGCATGTTCAAGGAAATGTGCATCTCATGAAACTTCCATTCGACGATGATTTTGATAGAACATCTGTCAATCACCTCACTGAATCAAAGGTTTTCTGTTAGCATACAGCATACACCAGTTTCTCTTAATGAGACTTTCACAAAGCAGAGTCAGAGTTTACGGTCCAGCTTAGATTTAGCTTTGCACAAACACGAGATGTCTTTATTTCTATGTGGACACCAGACACTTAATTACAGTAGGTACACCTTGCTGTTACCAGGTCGGACCCCCTTTGCCTTCAGAAGTGCCTTATTTCTTTGCAGAATGGATTCAACAAGGTGCTGGAAACATTCCTCAAAGATTTTCATTCATACTGATATGAATGGATGACACAGTTGTGCACACTCATGATGTGGATCTCTGGTTACATCCTTACCCAAAGATGTTCGATTGGATTGAGTTGCAGTGACTATGGAGGCTACTTGAGTACAGTAAGCTCATTGTGATGTTCAAGAAATCAGCTTGAGATAATTTGAGCTTTTTGACATGGGACATTATCCTGTTGGAGACAACCATCAAAGGATGGCACACTGTCGTCACAAAGAGATGGACATGGTCAACAACAACATTAAGGTAGGCTGTGATATTTAGATGAAGATCATTGAGTGGGAAGGCTCTGGCTTACTCTCTGCCATTCTCTGATATTGATAAAAGTTTTAGGCTACTCTTTCATGCAACATTCATGTACTTTGCTCTAATGAAGGAGTAATTTTGACTAAAGTGCAATAGGAATCAATAAAATTCAAATGATTCTTCATTGAGGAAAATATTCTTGGTATAAACTGAATGTATACCAATTGAGTAAATTTTATTTGACCAGACTGAATGCTTAAAGCCCTCATAAATGAATCCAAATACAAGTGCGCTTTCTTTTGATTTTCCATTATGTAGCCCTCCATTTCTTTCTTTTTTATGCCTTTCCTCTGTGATTTGCGTCTCTGCTGAAAGAGCCGGTGAGGGATGACCGAGCAGTGAAGGCAGAAATGAAAAACACTGGAAGTGTTTAAACTGTAGAACAATCTATTTTTCCCCTTTTCTTTTACAACAGTGGCCCAGTATGCAATATTTACAGTGAAGATCAATTTGGTGAAAACTGATGAAAAACCAAATCTAAGAAAAAGAATCAAACCAAAGAAAATAACTAGTCTTTAACTTGAAGCTGCTCTACGCCATATGAGTTGGGCCCCTAACAGTACAGCCAATATGGTCTTCATCTGACACACAATGAATCATAAGAGGAGCTACAGTGCCTGCATATATAGTCAGGAAACAGCAAATAATAATTAGTACTAAAAACATTTTCAAAAGAAAAAATTAATATGTTAACATAGGAAAAACCTTTAAAAATGTTGTTAAGGGAACGAAAAGACCCTCAAACTGCTTACAATCAGCACATTCTAGAAACAACTGGGAAAACTCATACCATAGGCACGTTTTTCCAGGAATCAGATTTAATGAAACAAATTCATCAAATACAAATCTTTAAACTTTTGATTTTGGCAACAATACACAAAAACACAGCTAGGTTACAACCGCTGCGTACGTCCCATTCTCCTTAAAATGAGGCACAATTCAATAGAAAATAAATGGCTAAAAGGTGACAGTATCTCAAACCACCACCGTGTTTCACAGCTGGTGCTTTGATTGGTTTATTTTAATGGGGGAAAATATTCCTGCACAAACTGGCTTTTGATTTAAAATCTGCAGATTTTCGCATTATCATCCAACACAATAGCAAAGTGACTCTCTCAGAGGTTCCATACAGGTTTCATACAGCATATCTCTCCAACCTGATCATAATGTTGTGAATTTAAATATTTAGGAAAGGCAGAAGAATCTACTTTTTCTCTCTCTTCTTTTTCAAACATAGGAATAAAACTTCACAAATTTATTTGTGAAGGAATTCTGTTTTATTTTTTAATTTATACCCCTGCCCAATCCCAAAAATGTTGGTGGAAATGTAAAACTTCTGACCCTGACTTATTGTTAAAGAAGTGACCATGTTTATGTGTGGTGATAATAGAAAGCACATGGAAGAGTAGCTAAGCCTTTGAAAAAAAAAAGTTCTACTACCAGCCAAAATATTAAGTTGTTTTTAACAGATCACACTCCTGAGTGGAATTATACCTGCCCCGATATTTACCCTGCTTCATAAATGCTCTCATTGTGGTTATCCCAGGGTGTTATGCCATACACCTCGCTTGCTGGATGCCCAGAAATGATGGCATGTAATTGAGCTACTGTAATTTGTAGTGATTGACCCAGAGGGCTGGCTATTAGCAATTGTCAGCTGTAGTGATAGATCCCTTTAGCATTATGCCACAGCCGTCCCCAGTGTCCGCACCCGCTTAACTTGTTATTTATAGATCATGTCAGGCCTGTAATAAACATAAAGCATAAACTGCAGCTAATGTGCCTCTAATGAAATCTGGACATGAGCAAGTTTATGAATTGAAATAATTCACTGGGCTGTTCTGCTGTGTCACTGGGTGCCTCTAACTCAGAAAAGGTTAGCTCTATGTGCTCATTTGCATGGTGTTAATGTAGCACGAAAAACACAATGCAGTCAAAGGGAATGGCGTATGCAGTCCTGTAATGTTACTCTGCCTTTGGATAAGTGGTTGAATAAACCACATTCAGTCATGTTTTTCAGCCACAAGTATGACCTCCATACACTTCACATGTCTGAGGAGAGAATTATAAGGGAGCCATGTCGGATCCTTGAAATCTCCTTTTCAGGTTGCCAGAGGTTTTTTTTTTTTTGCTGTAAAGAGCTTTTACTGTGATAAAGCTTAGAACTCAAGGGCTAGATAGGTGGTATTTGTTCTACAAAATATACAACAAATAACAGGTTAGAATAAAACGTTCACTTTTCACCTTCAAACATATAAAATATGCCAAAAACCCCATCACTGCATTCTTTTACAGAAGTGCGTAACTCATCTTGGAATTATTGCAGCACTGCTGAGGAGATTTTGTCATAAAGAGCAGCTTTTGTGTTTATCCGACTGCATTTTTAGTAGGACTAAAGTCAGAAGCTACCAACTCTCAGAGTGCTGACATTTTCTTTTTTTATGGATTGAAGTGAGTTGTTTTCTCATTTAAGTCATACTTTAACTTGAGACAAATGTGGAAATGTTCCAGATTTAAGTGCTTTATAGTCAAGCTCTATGGCTTAAAACATAGAGAAGTGCCAGAATACTGTAGGTGCGTGTTGTAGCTTCCTAGTAATGGCATTTATGGCATTTCTATTTTTGCTATAACCATGAAACTATGATTTTGTAGGCTTGGCTACAGCCACCTTCTGGTAATACACAAGAGAAAATCAGGAGGAACAGCAGTGACCTTGACAAAAAAAACTGTGAATTTTAGTTCCTTTTGCACAAAATACCCAAACTTCCATTGCAATTACATTTGCAGCTAAATTACACTACATTACATTTTTAAATAACTAAAACTTAATTTTGTTTTTAACAAAAAATTTAGGCATCTAAGTTCTTTGAGTTCCTTTAGTTTCCTTTAGTCCTTTAGTTCCTTTAGCCGCTTTCATGGGTAAAAACCCATGGAAGCGGCTCCACATGGTTTACAAAGCATCAAATTGTCCTTGATATTATATGTAAAATGTGTCCATAAGTCTACTTTCTTCCTCCAAAGTGTTGACATTTTGTTGCGTTTTCTTGAGAAGATGATGTGAGTTAGCTCAACTCTGGCGCGTGGGCAGATCAAATGTATGAATCTAAACTCTGATTGGATCACTTCCAAACTTGTCCCTCCATTTTACATACCTTAGTTCTGATTGGGTCTTGTGTCTCAATATATCAATATATTTCATCAGTTTTTACACTTGTACATTTGTCAGAAAAAAATGGTTGCTGGCAAAAACTTTGATGAAAATTATTGGTCAACCAAATGAACACATAGTATTCACAATTAATACAGTTTACACTAACATAAATGAATCAAAACCACCTTTTCCATCAGCTAACTAAGAATATACTTAATATATCATAAACAATAAATAAATATACAATGGTGACTGTTTTCATACTCAGAGTTTCTGGCTCTCCTGAGGTTGTATTCTGATGTCATACATGCATTTCAGACACACAATAATACATTTTTATGTGTCTGAAATTTAAAGATGTTTTTAATTGTACCTTTACATAGTTTCATTATGTTGATCCTCTCAGTTCATCAGATATTAAACTGTTAGCAATACAATCATTGCAACAGTTCAACTTTTAAAAAATATGTATGTAATTCCCACGTACACCAAGTTCACATTGGTAGAAAATTAGTCAAGTTCATTGTGAATTCCTGTGTCGTAAATGCTTCAAATTCCAAAGAAAACATGAAAGTGAAGAGTAAAGTTGGTGCAAGTTAGGGTAAAATGTAAAAGGAGATTTTCGTCAACTCTGATTAAGGTAGTGCAGTGGCCTGTGTGTCTGTGCTGTTCAGGTTAGCCACCGCAAACGCTGCTTGTCAGAGTCACAGCCTGCACTGTCTTCTCCTAATTCTGCATATGTGTGGCACTATTTGTGCTCACATGCAGGCAATATTGTGTCCGTGTTTGTGTATGTGTGAAAATGTGTGTGCGTGCATTTAAATCTCCTGCTGCCACCCCCCATCTTATTGCTTTCTTTCACTTCTCGGGGAGAAATCCTCTTGATTCGCCCAGTCCCCGAGGCTAGAGCCCCATACACAGCAGATGTTCCACTGAAAAGGCCATGAATGTTTAATCATTTGTGTTATTGATGCTGCCTTTTTGTTTGTTAGAAAGTGTGAACGACTGTTATATGTCTATTTTTTGCATGTTACATATCTGTGTTTGAGCGCGTGCATGTGTGTGTAAAAGAGAGAGAGACAAAATAAACATCACTCTTTTTAATCCATTGCTTTTGAAAAAAAAAACCTCTTTACCTCACATGCCCTGCAATGAATGAATAATGAAGTCTATTAAAAATGTTATTCAGAATCATTACTGAGTGTGCTGTGTCAAATATCACATCAGTGCACTCACACAAAACAAGACAATCTCTTTTTTTTTGTCAAACAAAGTTAAACCCTACTTTTACCCGATCATGGATGAACAAACTGGGCTCCGTCTCTAAACTGTGATTTGTTGAACTTAAAGCTGCTGTTTTAGTATTTGAGCTGACAGCCAGATTTGATCGTAATTAGACAGCATGCCGTGGGCTTTGATTGGCACGGTAATTGGATTGTCATTGGGGCTGAAAAGCTATTATCTTTGGATCATGCCCCATGAAATTTGTTGGAAAAACTTCTGTGGCCGTCATTAAGTCAGCCATCTTGGGGGCCTTAGCAAATGAGCTTTGTATTTTTTTTTTCTTTTCATTTTTAGGTAAAAGAAAGAGAGAGTGAGAAGAAGGGGGGTTGAGAAAAGAAAAAAAAATGAAAAGGTACTTGTGCACCGCTGGGACCCTTAGATCTTCCGAATCGCAGCAAAGACAATCTGGGCTCTATTGATTAATGATATTAGCATAGCAGGTAGCGCTAAGTCGAAAAGCAGCGTGCTGGGTTATTGCCCATTGCTCTCACCCACTTGCAAGTAACGTAGATGGGTGTGTGTGTATGTGTGTGCGTGTGTGTGTGTGTGTTGGGGGGTGCAGCAAGTGATGGAATGGGATAATAACAGAGAGGTGAGCCTGGAAGGAGTGTGAGGGAGGGGAGTGGTGGGAGGAAAAAGGGAAACTGCAGGGTGGCTTTTCATTTGCAATTGTTTATGTAAAGTATCAGGTGTGATGCCCATTTTAGGGGAATAAGTAGCAATACAAGGTAATGAAAATGACAACAGAAATGTGAGATATGAAATGGGTAGAATTTCTCAAAGCTATTGGGCAATTAAATCAACTTAGACAACTGTGAAACCTGGAAAACATCAGTAAACTTTCTCTCTTTCTGCCTCTTTTCCCGACCTCCCGGCGTTAACAGTGGAAGTACCTGTTTTTGCATATTATAGTACGCCACAAATTACAAAACAGAAACAGTTCACTGTTTATGCTTTCACATATTTCTACAAAACTGAAAAAGAAAAACAGAAATGGGAAGTATTGATGTAAAAATACTTTTTTTACAGTACAGAATTTTTTAGGTGTCTGCACTTCTGACTTCTTTTTCACAGATATCTGTACTTTTTACCCCTTATATATTTCAAAATAGGCTTCTTAATCAAGGTTTAATGTATTTGAGGGAAGATTATACTTCACATCTCTTCATGCCTTCAAACATTTCACTGATCTGAGTATAAATGGAGGAAATAACAACACATAAAAGACAATCCTAGCATATTACCAGACCTTATTGTACACAAAGAGATGAAACAGGCAAAACTATGTAATTTATGCAACACCGATGGCGCTATATTCAAGAGTTAAAGTGGGCCGGAACTATAAGACACAGCATTTCTCTACATATTTCCATAAGTTGCGATACTTCAGCACTAGCTATAGAAGAGGCGCGAGCATAAATGGAGTAATATGTTGTGGCAGGTCCTTTTCAATGCAACAGCTCAACAAATATCAATAAATATTTTTTTTCTGTGCAGTCTGTTGCAGTTTGTTCCCAGCCACCTCTGTCTGTCAATGTCCTTCTTCCCCCACTCGTGAACAGAATCATAAACTCTTTAAATTTCTCTACTTGGAGCGGGAACTCTTCCCTGACCCAGAGTGGGAACTCCACACTTTTCTTGTTGAGAACTATGGCCTCGGACTTGGAGTGTCTAATTCTTATTCCCACCACAAACCCTTCCAGTCCAAGCTGGAACAACAGTTTTTAACCTGGGAGAAAGATATAGCGACAGTTGGTTCCAACAATAACCAGAGTGCCAGATTTTATCATTACTGAAACATTCACCCATTTACCAACAGACATAAATTCTAATTAGAAATAGAATTGGATTCACATAAGAAATCTACTTACATTACCAAACTCTAGTGACTTGTGTCTTTTTTGCAGTTATCCTCCTGAAAGTCTTTTTAAAAGGTTGTAATAACTATGATGTGGTCAGGGGCGACTCATCTGGTTGAAAACAAGAAATCTGACTCCAGTGGAAAAAACAGACCTCAGCGTTGTGACTTGAATAAATTAGTCATAAAGTGTCCATGGTTTTATCATATATTGCGTTACATTGTAGCACAATTGTGCTCAATTGTGCTACAATGTAGCTACAATGTAGCAATTGTGCTACATTGTAGCTACAATGTAGCAATTGTGCTACATTGTAGCATAATATGTGATAAAATGAGGGTACGGCGTCCCTTGGTTTCTCAGCAACAATTACACCTCACTCATGATGTCTCGTTTTAAAATGACAATATGGTGACAGTGAAAGTGTTTTTTCACACTATTAAGTATTAGTAGGTATTAGTATGCATAAGGTATAAATGCATAAACTCCCTGCCTGAGCCTGGTTAGGGTTCCATCTTTCAAAAGGGAGTTTTTTCTTCCCACTGTTGCCAAGTCCTCACCCATACGGGTTGTCTGATTGTTGAGATTATTTTTTAATTTAATAGAAACATAATAATTAGTGGTCATTCTTGAGCCATTGCATTTTTTTTATTAGCACTATTTATGTGGGCACATCATATTTAAGCTGGGATTTCCTTACCTGGATGACTGAGCATCCTAATTTTTTAGAAGGTCACGGTGTACATTACAGCCCATGTGCTCACAGCATTTGTTAGAGTTAAATTGTTAAATGTTTGTCATTTTTATGTTTACCATTTGTACAGTGTTTTAACTCTGATCAAAGAAATTCCACTGTCCTTCCCCCCAGATTCTCGAGGTTCTGGTTGGGGCTGTAATGTTTTATTGCAGATATATCCTATCTGGAAGATCTGCTTCTTTTGATGTAAGCTTCCTGCGTTTACGACCCTTTGGTCAGCAGGAGGTCTGACACACACACACTCTTACAGAAGTTCACACATATACATTTACATACAGTCCTTGTCTTTGTAACCAAAGGGGGTTGCAAGGGGAGGTGTTTAGTAAACTATTGTTTGAAGTTTGTCAATAAAAGGCAGCGAGAGGAGGCCACCATCGTGGTCATTTGTCGTGCTGGACACAGATGAGAGGCCTCCCTTGCGCAAGTAATGGATCGATTGACTGTCTTGTTTTCTTCACGATGAATAAGTCTCTTAAAATTAGCGGGGTTTGTGGAAACACAGACCCAACAGCATCCAACACACCAAATATTTGAAAACTCTGTTTTGGATTTCAGTGTGCACATTAAGCCTTGGCTCAGGACCTTTTCATAGCAACTAATCCAGATCATGCGCCAACATATTATTGACTAAATGCGTGTTCTGGATAAAACGTCTCATTGTTTCTGTTGGCTAAAGTTTGGCCTGTTTTTTGGCATCTTCTTTTTGCTGTGTAATGGTGTTTGTCTCTGAGGTGGGCGGATTGAGCCAAATTTCAATAGCAGTGATACCAACACTGGTCTGGTAATGGATTGATACTAGCGCAGTAGGATGAAAATTTTGTTTCTATCCTTGAAGATCAGTATGCATTTCACTGAATTGTGTTAAATACATTTTTGGGGGGAAATGAAAAAGAGAATAGATAGACGTGCACTATGAAATATTTCTCAACCTCTTGGTGTTGACTGTCTGTGACTTCCCGGATAATCATGTCAGATTTAACAAATGGATTGCCTTATTGCAGTCAAATTGCTAACTTTACACTGATACACATGCATATGTATGTCACCACATCTCGGGAAAATGGTTCCCTAAGAGACAGTCTCACCAATTCCCTACAGGGGAACCCTACAGGGTACCAAATGTAGAACCAGATAATGTTCCCATATAGAATAATAATAATTATGACAATAATGTATTTGAATACAGAACTGTCATGCTTTGAGAAGCATAACATAGAGTCCTTGCTGGTGTGTGTGTGTGTGTGTGTGTGTGTGTGTCAGAGAGAGTGGTGTTCCACACACATTTTGATTTGTGAGTGTGTCATTAAAGCAAGATAACAAAAATTGCTTTGCATATGTGAAAGCAAAAGGCAGTATCTGAAAAAGTAAGTCCTATAAGCTGCACTTTCTCCACTCACAAAAGGATATGCATAAACTCTTATGTTAAATGTCGAACAAAACAGTATTTAACAGCATGTCTGGATAGTTTCCTCTTCATTGCAAGTTAAGGACATTGTTGCTGCTTGTCACTGACACAGGAAGCTCTAGACATTGGTCAGGCAACCTGTCATTGTCTGCCAGGTCTCAACTCCACTTATTTGAGCCGCTGAAATGGACCATTTGACTGTGTTTGTATTGTTGGTGCCTTTTGAGCACCTGAAAAATTGTCTGGTTTTCTCTGTTTCTAACTGTACCAATAAACTATCCAAAAAGTCTGTGCTTGAGGTTTGGTTAATAAAATTATAGCAGTTTAATAGCTACTAGTTAGTAAAACAAACAGCACAGCACCAGTACGTTGATGAGTGCAACTTGCCAACTGTACTTGCTTGCCTTAGCAAGTGCTTTAGCCATGCATCTATCCATCCATTTTCTTCTGCTTATCCAAATTCATAGTTGCAGAGAGGTTGGAGTCGATCCCAGCTGTCAAAGGGTCAGAAGTAAACCCTGTACAGATTACCAGGGAGACAAACAATCATTCATGCTCATTTACACGTATACCTTGGAATCACTAATAAACCTAACAAGCATATCTTTGTACTGTGGGACAGAGTGCACACAGACATGAGAGGGAACATGCAAACTCTACAGCTGACCGGAGGATTCCAACCTAGGATCTTCTTGCTATGAGGCAACATTGCTAGCCTCCACGCTGCTCTTTGTCCAAATCATTCAGTCATTTTTGCCTCCAAAAAAATGCGGCATCCAATCTATGAATGTTGAGACCTCAGAATGTGAAATCCAGAACTAAGGTGCAATGACACAGTAGCATGTTCATCTTTTATGTACAGTCTATGTGTGAAAGGTGTAATGCAGCAGGAACGTGTTTTGTCAGTAGCAACTCTCTCTGTTTCCTCTCTTTCATTGTGTCTGTTCATGAAAGTTTGCATGCAGGCACTGTTGATCGTGGCCTATCAAGTGTCATCTGATTTGCATTCAGTGGATGCGTCATTATTCACAACATTTGATGTCCACAAAAACACATTAGACCTCCCTGTTTTGGTGCGGAGTGGCGTTGGCCGCAACCGCCCAGACATCATTTGTGCACCCAGATAGTCAAATGTAAATTGATATGTAAGAAAATGCCCCATTAACTTTTTCATTAATGGTTATAATGCATTCTGAGTGTCATCCGCGGGGCGGTGCGCTTCCCTGAGCAAGGCCGCACACACATGTGCTGCACACACAAACAACAAGGTCCCAAATACACAGAGAAACAGGCGCACAAATGTATGCTGATAATTCACTGAGGAAATCATGAAACACACTAAGAGAGAATTATTTACACACCTCCATCACTAAACTTCACATGTATTTATCTGAGTAGAATACCATTTTAAAGCAATTGTTTTATCACCTTTTCTTTTGGATTTTATCAATTCAAGCTTACAGATGTGTTAACAGGTATCTGAATGGACTCATGGTGGGATTAGTTTCCACATCCTTCCATTCGAGTTGCAGACCAGTGGCCTTGAGTGTGAGATGGCTCACCTGTGTTGTCACGCACAGACTCTCAGGTTTCTATGAGCTTGGAATTTGTGCTTTTTCTTTGCTAATGAATTTGACAAAGATGCACCAATTAGATCAGTCCCAACTTCTGATGACTTTGTATAAAGACTTGCTCTCTTGATAACTCTCTGCATTCATATTAATAGATTGAACTTAAGAACTTAGTAATTGAGAAAAATGCAGGTTATGAGTGTTGTTGTATGAGGTTTTTTTTTTTTTATAGATTTTGATTTTACTTATTTATTTTTTTACTATGCAATATAAAGGAGGCCTCTTTAGGTTAATTACAGTTATAGTTTACTGCTGATTGATAAATGCAAGTTATTCACATCCTCCCTTTGTTTCTACTGCACATCCCTGTTTGGTGTACAGTTTTATGCAGTTTCACTTAATTTAGCTTTTATATATTATATGTACTGTTTGTATATTGTTTTTAATGTGCATTCTGTTATTAGCATTGTTCAATTCTTTTCTTCTACTTTGTTATTTGGCCACAATTGAATGAGCTGGTGGATCAGTAAGGTATGCTAAGTCCAAAGTCAGCATCACAAAGGTGGCGAGATCATCACGATAACTCATACTAAACACATTAGCCTGCTGACCTGTTGGACACATGCTTGCATTGCCTGACAGGTTGACAAGTGGTTGCTGGAGGTTGTTGACAGTTGCAAGCTGAAACCGACTGCAAAGAGATACACAGTACTGCACTGAAAAGGTTCTTGTAACTGCTTTGGTGGCTAGTAGGTTGCCATGGCCACCTGTAGTTTGCAGAGCAGGTTTCTTCTGTTCAAACTCACTGATTAGTGAAACTGTGAAAAGTGTGATGTAAATGATGTAAATGTTTCCCTTCAAAGTAAAAGTTGCATTTTTGGAAATGTGTTGCTACAGTGGTAAAGGTTTTTACTTTGAAGGTTATATCTACCAGGCTGTATTTCCAGTTTGCATCATAGTATTTTTTAGGTTTCACTACCACTCCATACATAATTGGCAAGTGCTTGCAGACATTTTGTTCATAGGGCTACACCATAGCCACAGAGTAGATTTAACACAGTACATCAATCTATGTGACAGTGTCATACCCACATGCGATGTTTTATTAAATCAGGTTTAAAGTTTCACATGAGAAACATTACAAATAATTGCTCCCTTGTCTTCTTCTTTCCCTTTATATTCTTTATAGATCTCTATCAGTAGTTTCTCTGATCATGTGATTAGTTCATTTTATGCAGAAGAGGAGTCAAACAATAGATTAAGTGGGAATACAAACTGAAGTAGAGACAAACAAAGTTTAGGACCTCCAGTGTGACACCCTTTATGTTATCTGTCAACTAACACAAACAGCTACAGGGTGTTGAAGCTGCTTCATAGTTCACTCCTCAGGTGACAGCAGAAAACAAATAGAACAGTTGTATAATGGCTTGTGTTATGTTTCAGTTGTATTCTTTTACTTAATCGTCATGGATGGAGGTAGCTGTCTTTTTGTCCTCTATCCTGGTTCTTTACTTTATCTTTCTGCTCTTTGTGTTTATAAGAACATTTTGTGTTTTTGTATATATTTTCTTTGCTGTTCGCATGTTGTTGCTGTGTATTAGATTGAAAAACAAAACACCCAAGAAACTCTCTGAAAAGAAATGTGGTCAGATTCCAGGTTTTGTCTTTTCAGTACCGACACCATTTGTTATAATTGCTCATCAATGCAGCTTAAACTGGACCTTTTTCAACCAGTGTGGACAAACTGTAATAGTGAAACATTTACATTTGAGTTTCAGTTAATGAAATCATTGCATTTTGTGAGGCAAACGTATCTTCAAATGTTTTATTTTTTAAACCATGTTTTTAAAGTCCTGGTTACAGCAAATAGAAAAAAAAATAATTAAAAATATTTATCTGATAAACAATTACATGAAGAAAATCAGTCATTTTAATTATAAGTTGTCCTGTTATCTCCTTTTCAACGTGTAGTACCTCCCACCTGTTTTTCTTTTTTTTTTATTTGTCTGTCCACACACAAGCTAACAGCATATATACACAAACACACCAATACTCCCACCAGCAATCACCGCCAGAGGTAATATGTCTATTGTTCGACCAGCACGTCAAGCACTTATCCCTGAGTGTTTGCAGGCTGCTGAAAGGAAAGAATTAAAGGTGAGTGTGTATGTGTAAATCATTCACACACACAGGTCGCTAGGCTTCAAAACCATGGCAACATTTACGGGATCAAGCACGAGTGGCAACTGTGTGATTTCAGTTTATTCTGACGTTTGTGTGTTTATGAACAGGTTGAAGCATGGAGACTGTAGATAACTTGGCACAATAACTAAGTTGGCCATGGAGCAGATGGAAACAAAAACAATAAAAAAAGAAACAAAACAATGGTGCAGATATTAGAGAAGAGCACAGTGAGATCCATGGATGCTTAGGTGAAGTTATTATCCAGTTATGGCACGCATAATGGCAACAAAGCTGTACGGTAAATTACAAACAGAAAACAAAGACCTGAGTTTTATGGGAGCCTTTGAGTCGCTTCAGGCATCTTAACTTTTTGTTGAAAAGGATTCTTCTTCTGCTTTTTGATTAAATGATGGTGTAGACGTCTATGAAAAGAAAGAATGAAAAGAAGAGTCAGTGTCATGTACAAATCTAGTGGCTTTCACCTGCACAAACTATTTTTACATTACAAACTGCATTCTGGAATAACAGCACAGATCATTACAATTTGCCTTTAGATATATTTTAAAAAATGCTTTTATTTTGGTTTGATTTTAGGACGCAAGCTGGAATGAAAAGCTTGGTGGTGGGCTGGATCCACACCTGGACCATATTTCACCAGGGTGCATACTAGAGAATGGATTGGATCATAGGTGAAAGTGTATTCTTACCTGGATAATGGTGAGCATATATATGTATATCTACATATCTATATAAATGTATATATATTTATGTGTTAATTTATGCTTAATTACCGGTAAACTGAACTTTAGTTAATAATTATTTGCTATTTACAGTTAAGTGATAATTAATGTTTACTTACCATCTTTAACATCTTTAATCAATGGAAACTGATGTTTATGGTTTTTGATGTATTTCACTCACAGTTTAGTTTTATAAGCACCCAAACAAGCTTTAGGAAGAGCTCAAGGGTGTAAATGCTCATAGGACTGTAGGACTTTAGTGTAATTATGCTTAATAAAAAGAGCTAGGTTTAACCCTAACCCTGAGGTGTCCTTCGTCCAGGTATCTACCTGTGAATGACTGGAATAGTGAGTAACGATTGTGTCACAGCATTGATGCTAAAGTAAACCCTGTGACTATTTCTGCCAACAGTATTTGAAGTGCTCTAAATGAGAAGGGGATCAGTGATGAGTTGAAAAACCATTATCACAAAACGACAGTCGCATTCCCTAATCATTAGTACATATTATAGAATAATGTAAAATGTCCTTCAGAATGTCATATTTATTCTCTCTTATCAGCAGTGATACAATAGATAATATCCTTCCATAGATTCAGCAACTGGCATATTCTTTTTTACAAGGCCATCCTTGATCTGCTCCCATTTGACTTTGTATAGTTTGCTGTACGCAATTTTGTGGACACTCTTGCAAAACATATTTTAAATTTCATGATAAAAATGCATTAAAAATACCTTTGATGTTATTAACGAGAACACATTCAAAACTAAATGAACTACACATGTGTCTCATAAATCCCTAAGATGCACCAGAAGGGCCGTCAAAGCTGGTCATATATGCCTGGACAATCTTTGAGTGCATTTCCTAAAAAAGAATATAGTCAATGTAAATAGAGCCTGCAAATCTAAATAGACATTGCTACTCGGCTAAAGGAACATAATCTAAAATTCTGGATAGTTGCTTTCATGCACTGCAACATTACTGAGTGATTTTAAGGTGAAAGCCAGGATGAATATACTACATACTCGTGTAGTATGAGTAAGCGTTTCGGTTGTCTCTGGTGTCTGTACTGCTGTTTTATATTTGCTGCATCTGTTTCTGTTCATGGCTTCATGCACCAATAAGACAAGTGGTTATTAAAAAAACAAAAAAAAGAAAAAAAGTTTGTGGGAACAGAAGAGATTTTAAATTCTCCGGATTCAGCCCTAAAAACATAAAAAGGGACAATAATTCAGACTAAACAGGAAGCCACATTAATAGCTGTCCCCTGTCGGGCAGCTATCAGTCAGTGTTAGCGAATCCACAAAAGTTTGGCAGCCATCGCATGAACAGCTGGAGTTGTGATCATTCTTTCCATTTTCTTTGACACCTACTTAGAATAGATTAATGAAAAATGAAACGCCTTTCAGATGTTCTTTCTGCACTTGCTCACTCACTCCGCTTCACTCGTGCTATTAAATGTACTGTTAAGGAGTGAAGACATTAACAAAGTGCAACAGATAATGTGGACATTTTGTGCGTAAGCCGCGATATGAGAGATGTATTAATGGAGGGAAATTATTGCGCATTCAATTACGCCACAAAGCCTTCCAGAGAGGTTTGTGCGATTTTGCCGCGGCCTGTCACGACGGGGGTCCCCCCCCACCGCCACCACCACTACCACCACCTCGTCTGACTGATGAGCACCCTAATCTGCTAATGCTAATCTCAGCAAACGGAGTGGAGGTGGTTTCGATGTGTGTGTGTGTGTGTGTGTGTGTGGCGATGGTGGCGGCGGTGGTGGGGGGTTATCTGACGAGCCAAACGCCTCGACTCGCAGCTCGCTAACGGTGGCCAATAAAATTAAAGAGCCGGTGTGTGCCCGGGCGGCAGGGGAAGACGAGGGAGGAAATCAGAGATAGATAAACAAATAGAATCATAAAAAGGCAGGGCGCTGGTGAAGTGGTAATTCAGTGGGAGTTCATTAGGGGAGAGATGGAGGAATGAGGAGTGGAGGGCTAAACTGTGGATGACATTACCTCTAATGTGGCTCCCCTGCAGAGTTTGTGATAGGGTGGCCGTTCCCGGCGAAAATAGGGTTTTTAGCATGACGCCACGCTCACAAAGACAAACTCCCACTAAATAGGATTTTTTTTTCTTAAGCATTGTACTATTTTATTCCCGAAAAACATCTCCAAATGGGGTTTTCAAATGCGCTCAGGCATACAGCCAAGTTGAGACAACATGGACAAATGAGTTTTGTGGTGTGGCAAATTTGTACAGCGCAATGATGTTTGGAGCACTGAGCCTAAAGCAACATTTTTCTGTCATAAAAAAGAAAAAGAAAAAAACAGACCACCCATCAGTTGCATTCCATCAATTATACTAATATGAAACAGGACTTGTTCTGGACAGAGTGCAATTGTTGTCTGTCTAATGTGAAGCTGCTCAACATTCACTGACCAATTAACCTGTCAGCACTTTTTCTTGATGCTGAAATGTTCATTTTTCCTCCTCATTTTTCATGTCAGTGAGCATCATTTAATCACTTAAAGGGTCACTTCACCCAATTTACCAAAAAAGATATTTTCTCCCGTAGGTCTATCTGTATCTATCCATGAAGAAAGATTTGGATTTATTTGTTGAGATTGTCATTGTTCCCCAGACCTCTTTCTCTACCCTGTGCCTAATGTATTTCCACTTAACTTTTCAAGCCCTGTCATTTTTTACCTTTCTAACACATACCCTCGGGCATCCCAGTCCCCTGGCCAATCCCTTCTTATATACACCCATGTGTAGACAAGCTTCTACAGTAAGTCTGTCACAACCAAATCTCACTTCTTAAGAACGTGGTGACACATAATGTTAAAGGAAAATGGCAAAGGAAACTCAGCTGGGATCTTTATAGTGTTTTTCTGTTACATTTATAGATAATGGTGGCTCTAATCAAACACAAGATTCTTAAACTCTCAGTAAGGAGACCAGATCTATTTTCTTACTCCTCCCAGTTCAAGTTATCTATGGTGGGTGCTGCAGGACAAACAACTCTGGCTGCCATTCATCTGTAGTGAGTGTAGTGCTGTTTTTGCAGTTGTTAGCTGCTGTTGGCTGCTGTTAGTAAACCTTTCTTTGAAGTGTATGTAACAGTTATGTTGCCCCTTTCCTTTGCATTTTCGCTCCTTTGCTGAATGGGACCCTGCTGATAAAACTGATAAAACAGTTATGAACCTTCATATCTTGAGTCTGAAGGTGCAGACGCAAATTAAAATGAGTCTCCACGGCACTCAAACACCTATGAGCTCTCTTCTCCTCCATGTTTGGTCTACTATACAGTATATGTGGCTGGCTACATAAAAAGTGATTAGGTGTTTAAAATCAATGTACACACTAACATCTGAACGAGTCACATTAAATGTCACCCAAAATTGTGTTGGTTGTAGGTAAGCATGATCAGGAATCAGATGAACTAATCTTAATGCAGTGAACTGATGCATTTCTTCATATCCAATTCAACTATCTCATAGAGACTACGCTATTTAAGCTCCTTTATTCCATATTTGGTGTGCTTATGCAAGCCGCTTTGCAACAACTGCAACAACTGCTCAGAGATTACCTCCTCCATTCATGCAGCATGTGAATGCATGTGAGCATTGTCTTAAATGTTTGATTCCTGCTCTGTTCTGACAGGAACTCCACACTCCAATAGAAAAAAAATCAAACAGGTATTTTTGGTTAATTGAATTTTTTTCATAATGATTTTGTTCCTCACTTCATATGATCTTCCTTCATCCCACAGAGAATACACAAAAACCAACATAGTTACAGAAAATATGTTTACAGTTAGGGCTGGGTTAATTTTTACTTGTTAAACGTCTTCTAGTTTCTAAAACTACGCTTGTTTAGCTAAAATGTCATGCGACCCTACCCCCTAGTGCTTCCCCAACTAATGTGAGTATTTAGTAGTTATATACAAAACATACAGTTTGCTAATATTTCCTCCCCTAACTTCAGCCAGTCACAGCAGATGGCCCCGCCCCTCCATGAGCCTGGTTCTGCTGCAGGTTTCTTCCTGTTATAAGGGAGTTTTTCCTTCCCACTGTCGCCAAAGTGCTTGCACATAGGGGGTCATATGATTGTTGGGTTTTTCTCTGTTGTATTATTGTGGTTGTGTTTTGGTGTTGTATAAATAAAATGGAACTGAATTGAATTGTGTGTGTGTAATGTGTAGTGCCTTTCCGACTTTCCCCTAGTTGCCTCTTTGCCATTACTTTGCTCCATTTTAAAGAGAAGCCTGATTATGGAAATTTAGGAGTGGCAACTTAAAAAGAACGCATAAAACATGAAGCATTCTATGTGAAATTAGTTAAAAAACAGCAAATTCAAAGATCTTTGAATCCAGTTTCTTTGTTCATCAATAGATGCCAAAGGGATTACAAGTGAAAGAAGTGCTAGCAGCACCAGCATTATCTGTCTCTGTTGTCTGCCATCTACCTCTGGATGTATTTGTGAGACGTCACTTCGTCTGTAAACAAATTTGTGTTGCTCTTAGCGTTCTGGCGGATTTGTTGTCTGGTGGAGTGTATTTAGCAGATGAAACGTGTTGTTGTGACAAGCATGATGGAACACATATGTCGCCGAGGGCCATCCTCCCTGCCTCCCGTCTCGTGGCTACATAAGCAACTGATTGTGTTTTTCGGAGGGAGTGTGTGGTGACGAATGTGAAGGCTGTTGTTTTGTCGTGTGAGCTGCTGGTGTCTCATGGTGCTTTAATTTTATCCGAAGCATGTGTGCATGTGTGTTGGTATGGGTAAGAGTTGTTTATTCCTTTCTTTCTCTCCATTATGACATTCTTCGTTTTCAGCCTAGCATCTCTACTCTTGTCTTCCTCTCCTTTTTTCCGTCCTTCTCTCCTCTTCTCTCCACTCCTCTCCTGTCCCTGACTGTTATCCAGCACTTTAGAGTAGATGTAATTGCTCAGACAGAGCAGGCGTTCAGAGCACTGTCGATGTAAATGCTGCTCCATGGCAGTGGCTGACTTAATGAACAGCAGGGCTCGCAGCCCTCTGGCAGCACTTAAACTTTAAAACATCTATTATTGAGGCGTGAGAAAAAAACAGAGTGGCCAGCACTGACCCCTCTCTCATCCCTCTCTTTTTATATCTCTAGTCATGCCAGTGGAAGGGTTGATGTTGTTGAAAGATAAAGGTGCTGTGTGTATCCTTTTTTAACTTCAGTATCCTTGTAATGTATCCTTTTTTAATCTCTGTTAATTTATTATAACTCAATCTGAAAAGCACATCACATCTACTTTTCTTTGGCTTCAGCACTGAGCTTCCTCTGTTACGTCTTGCCATTAATACAAATATAATATTCTTTGCTTTAGAAAAACATCAGACGGGGACAGATAAATCTATTAGAAGGTCTTAGGATGAAGTTGAACTATGGGCTCAACTACTATACAACAGAGTATATTGGAACACGGAGCTTTTAAACAACACATGACTTCATGTTTTGGTAGAGATGCACCTATAGTATAGGTCCTTATTAGGCTAGTTTACGTGTCATATTTAAAATGGGTTCTCATGATTCATTTCAATGTGTTCCACAGGAAAATGAGTTAAAGTAATTTAAAAAAATTACACTTACATCACAGAGTCATTAAACAGCTGTGGCTTTACATATGCATGATCCAGTGTAACACTTTGAGCTTCCTGGATGTCTTAAATTATGCACTGTTATTACCCATTATTAGACAATATGACATCTCTCCCTTTCCTATTTCTTTCCAGTCTTTTGCACTTGAGACAATAGGTTAGAACAAGTCTGATGGTGTTGTTTTCAACGCACAGCTAGTGATGTGTGAATCATGAACGAATCGTTCAATACTTGAGAATCACTTTACTGACTCGTGAATCATGATTCACAAGCCCAACTGACTCACTGACTCATCCCTGTCGCTGTTAGCAAACTAATTTCATTAGTAGAAATATATCTAGCTTAAAATTAAAATTGTGTGAAAAAAAACAACAGCCAGTTTCTTAACAAAAACATTTCTGCTCTGAACTGGAAGAAAAACCCCTGAGTAGAAAGCTCACATCAAGACAATAGCTCCTCGGTTCACAGTAGCATCGCTCAGCTAACATGCTAACAACACATTTGAGTTACTCACCCCCTCCTTTTTGATCCTATGCAACCCATATCCGATCACGGTGTGACAGTGTGAACGGCACAAATCCGATATTTTCAAATCCGATCTGGGTCACTTTCGTATGTGGTACTGAATCCGATACATATCCGATGTTTTAGAAAGCGACTGCTGTGTGAATGGTCATGTCGCATTAAATCCGTCTTTTACGTCACTGACACAAGACAGACGCCAATTATCAGCGCCGGAGAAGACATCGCGAATGCTTCCTGTCCATCCAGTGTAGATGTTAGTGAAACTGTTGGGAAGACAACGTTGGAGAAACGTGAACATTTTATTTGTACTGTATAATCGGCAGATTCTGACAGAAATCTGCAACTATCCTTTGAAGCACCGCTCCTCTCTAAAACAGCAATAAGGATAATTATTAGGTTATTTACATTATTATGTAAATAACAAAATAACTTAAAGCAAAAATTGGGAAACGTAAAGTCCGAAGTCTTTATATTAAGGGCCATCAGTCAAACAATATTGTTTGCTCTGGGTCTAAACAGAGCCGTTGTGTGTGACGTCTAGGGATGGGTATCGTTTAGGTTTTATCCGATACCGGTGCCAAACCGGTACTTTTGAAACGGTGCCGGTGCTTAAACGGTGCTCAAACCGGTGCTTAAAGAATGGAGAACACAAAATTGGTCCAAAAACCTCTCATGTTCAGCTGTTCTTTTGTAAAAAGATAACAATGTTAGCCTTTTCTGCAGCTATGGGGCATATATGGTATCATTTTTGACTGGAAGCAGTGCTTAAACAATGGAAAAGACACAAACTTTGTCCAAAAACCTCTCATGTTTAACTGTTTTCCACTTTTTCTTTGGTCATTTTAGCCTGTTTGGCCAGGGTGAAGGGAGTATCTGCCATCAAACAAGAAGACAGCCACATGCAACTATGACGGTGCTGCTGCCATCATCATCCGTCATCATTTCTGCTACACTGGCAGGGCTAGTGGCCAGGACTCTACTCTTCGGGTTTTTGGGGGATGTTGCAAACTCGGGGTCCGATAACAGGCAGGACACCCGCAGTAGATGTGCACGGTGTGAGGTCTCGCAGCAAGCTATCAAATACGGCGCATTTCTCGGCTTTTAAAAAAAACGCTATGCGTCGCCAGCTGTTTAATCGGATTCAAGGTGTTACCTCCTTTGACAGTATCACAGTATCACCTTAAAGCACTTGTTGCAGGAGGCTGAGTTTGCATATTTTGCTGTGAAGTACAGCCAGACTTTTGACCGCTTCGCCTTGGGCATTTTTAATCTGTAGCTCTGCTCTAACAGAACGTACGTACCTGGACCCGCCTACTATCCTTGGAAACGTAAAATGATTGGCTAGAATCTAAAGTGTATGACATCTCAGGAAAAAAAAAAGCACCGAAATAAAGCACCGAAATGTGCCCTGCTTTTCGGTCTGGTTACTACTGTTTATGACAGAACCGGTGCCATCATGGCACCGGATACCGGTACCCATCCCTAGTGACGTCTTCTTTTGCGCATGCGGGCCCCTTTGAGCATTCACACTAGAGCATGTTTGCTGTCGCATTTTATCTGTAGTGTGAACAAGCAGACAAAAAAATCAGATTTAATCAAAAAATCGGAATTGAGCATTAAGACCTGCAGTGTGAATGTAGCCTAAGTCTCCAATAACACCAGAAAAAGTCACCAGATTTGTTGCTAGTTGCTTTTTAGAAAAAAGTCGCTAAGGGGGTCTGAAAACTCGCTAAATATAGCGACAAAGTCGCTAAGTTGGCAACACTGATCGTAGCGTAAGCGAATCACTCACTCACTCACCCCCTCCCTTACTGTGCTGAATCGTAGCGTAAGCGAATCACTCACTCACTCACTCACCCCCTGTCACTACCCGATCCGTACCGGAAACCCGATCGGTACCCCGCATGCGCGAAAGGTGTCTACTTCCAGTCGAAGCGTTTTACGATAGTTACGGGTCAGAGTATCTATTAAGATGTTAAGAATAATAAGTATCTCTTAAAATGTTTCCAATAATGAAGCATTTCAATATAATGTAGACAAAAAACGAAAAATAAAAAGATACGGATCCGGACTCCCCGATCCTTACTGCGCATGTGCAAAGTTGGACCGCTATCACTGTCAATTGTCAGTAAACACTTCATCTGGCTGATGAATCTACACGTGAGATATTACAAAGTCTGTATTATTAACTCTGTAATTAGGCGCCATTCTTCTTATTTTACGGCGCTGTTGTTCAATCTGGGAACGCTCTCTGTTGAGGAGAAAAGCATGAATTTCTTTGTATACGGATTATCCATTGTTTAAATGTCCCGGTAGTCGAAAAGGAGGCAGAGCTGCTGAGAAATCCAAGGAGCTAACTGGGCGCTAACCGTATCATTCAAATATATTGAATGTCGCAATGTTGGCAAAGAGAGGAATTGACGTAAGATTTGCTCATGCGGGGTACCGATCGGGTTTCCGGTACGGATCGGGTAGTGATATATAGTGACACCCCCTCCCTCCTGGCTCACAGCTTCTTCTTCTTCTTGGTTGGCAACCAATGTTGAGGCGCATTACCGCCCCCTGGCTCACAGCTCAGTGGACATTTAAATATATATAAAAATATATATTTGACACATTTGAGGAAAAACAAAACAAAAAAAAATGTTCCCTTTAGAAACCTTTTTTTTTCTCTTTTTTGCTCTATAAAAAACTGTTGTTTTTCTTTTTCAATCACTCATCTTAGCAGTAGGATATACATGAAAAGAGAAATAAATTAAGTTTGAGTGAAAATGTACATTTTTTGCACTCTTTGGGCAACTGACTCAGTGACTTAAATGACTCAAAAAACTCGATTTACTTTGGTGAGTGACTCATTGAAACTCGATTCAGTAATAAGAATTGAATTTACCATCACTACACACAACAGGAGACAGTTTGCACACAGGAATGCAGAGTGTGTGACTGAGGCCTCAAATGTGTTCTCATTATTGGAAACATCATATAAACATATATATTTGCTTTAAGTTATAATATTGCCTGGATACACTGTGTAGGACACAGTGTCACTGGGAAATCACCTATTTCTATTATCTGCACTGTTCTCACACTGGTGCAATTGGGCTTTGTGTTTTTGAAAAATATTTTAATGTTCTAATTTATTTGTGTTCTCACTTTTCTAGGAATATCTAGAATAGTTAGCTGTCATGCTGTGACTGAGCTGATCAGGTAGATTTCAAGTAAATTTGAAAAGTAGCAGACCCAAAAAATATAAACTAAGGTTATATTTGTGACTTTAGAAATCACCACATTCCAAATAACACTGGGATATTTTCAACATGATTGAAAATCTTGTTTTCCATAATGTTAATAAGAAGGAAAATCTTGAATGCAGATCTGTTACAGGTTCTAAACTTACAAGCCTCATATCTGGCACAAAGAGGGAACAAGCTTTGTGCAAACCTACTCTATGATGCTCTTTTCTGGATGACTACATTGAGAGCACTATTATCCGCATAGTCACTGAACATTGGCACTGGACATAAATTGTGTGTCATCTAATGAGGACCGAAGACAGAAGATATACCTACAGCGAATCTTACTGCTTATATTGAAAGATATTGGGATTATATTTATATTTTGGCTACTACACAGGTCATTGTAGTAGCCAAATAACTTAATTATATAATTAGAAGTTATTATATAACTTAATTCAACCTTTAGGTGAGGTGTCCTTAATAATATTTTGAGTAGTAATTAATCTCTTATTGATTCCTAAAAAATATTTAACTTCACATTTACCGATTATTTTTTTAGGCAAATTTTCATTTACTTGCAGACTGGAAGTCTGCACAAATGTTTTCATCTTTGTGTACTCTCAACTTACTAAAAAAACTCCCGCATCTTCCAGAAACATCTTCATCTCTTGCGCTAAGTGATGCAGGTTTGGGGCTTCATATCTTCTCACTGGAATAGACTTGTAGTCAAGACCGCCTAATCCGAGACCAAGACAAGACCAAGACCAGAGGGTATCGAGACCAAGACAAGACCAAGACCAAGTTGAGACGAGACCAAGACCGAGACGAGACCGAGACCAAGACCAAGACCGAGACAAAAAAAAGTATTTAAACTGCAGCCAGATGTTATTCTTAATATATATGCAGGACACCTTAAACTAGTTTTTTTAATTAAGCAGCAAGGCAGAACAAAGTCGGGCCTGTATCAAGACACAGGGACTAAACCCCAATTCAACCAGACCCAGAACTGATCCGGAATTAAAACAGGACTACAACATTAACCAAGACAGAACCAGAATCAGAACTAGATGATAGTAGCACTAAAATCATCATAGACCTGCACTACACTTGGTTTTTAATTCTACCAAAGTACAATATTTAGATTGAGAAAAGTTTATATAATTATGTAGCCTTGTTGTGCAAACAAGCCTGCATAACTTAATAAACATAGAATTTGAAAAGTAACAAATGGTATCTAAAAAGAAACACTAGGTACTAGGTACATGTTCTGATGAGTTTTGGCAAACAACCATTTGACTAACATGTGTGTCTCACCTGCTCTTGTTCCATCTCTGTTCTGTCGTCATTCTCTCTCTCCCTCTCTGCTCCTCTCTCTCCCTCTCTGTTCCTCTCTCTCCCTCTTTGTGCTGACAATCAAGCCAAACACCAACATCATCAAATATACAGTTGAAACCAGATATTTATGTACTCTTCAGATAAAAACACAAACACGTTTTTAATTGTAACATCAAATCAGACTAAATGTTTATTTTTTTAGATTGATAAATATAAAAACATATTTGTTAACTTTAAGAGTAAAGAGAGAAACTATCTGTATTTCTTAATTGCAAATGGCACCAAATTGTATTCAAACTGAGCCACACTTATGGAGCTCCACAATTCTTTTCCTGGTGTTTTGGTTGACATCTCCTGATGTTCCCATGTCGAAGAAACAGGCTCTGTGTTTTGCCTTATATGCATCCACAGGTGTGCCACCAATTTACTCACATGGACTCTACTAACCTATCAGAAGCTTCTTCAACTCAGAATGGAATCGTCTGGAGTTTTCTTATTAATTAACAATAAACTTTAGTGTACATGTACTCCTAAATTTGATGAAAGTGATTAAAATAGACAGCTCCCTCTTTTTATTCTGACATTTAACTAATTCAAAAGATATTTCAACATTTATTTATCTAAAACAAAAGTTTACTCTAAATTGATGTTTAACAGTAAAAAAAAGTTTTTATGTTTTCTCCATAAAGTGTATGTAAATATCTGGTTTCAACTGTGAATATACTGCTGTGTATTGAAATTCCTCTTGTTTTGCATAGATATACTAAACAACATCCAAAGCATAATATATAAAATAACATCTACCAGAGTTTTTTCTTTGAAAGAAGCTCCTAATGTCCATTGTTGTGTACATCAGTACACAACTGAAACCGATTTAGAGAATTTGTTTAGCCGTGGAGGGTAACAACTAAAAATATGAAATGTAAGCTAAGACTCTCTAAAAAATCAGCATTGCTGTTCGGCTTTTTATTTATCCATTTGTTGATTCACCCGAAGAGCAAGTAACGCAACCAAGTGATCAGTTTGATATCAATCTTTTGTGATACACCGTCATATTTACATTATTAGTTCAGTACGAATGATTTGCTTTGGTACCTGGTCAAACTTAAGCTCTCCTCTGTCTGCAGCAAACTCGCAGGCAGCAGCTTCTCCCCCCTTGCTCACATGGGTGCTGTGCTCAGTCGCCTAGTGCCTGAGCTTGGATCATACCAAAATTAGGGGGAATTTATGACGGTGCGCTCTGTGCTTCGTGTGTTGTTTTTGTTTTATACAGTTGTCAGTCAGGCATCTAACTAACAAATTACACTCCAAAAGACCCCATGCTTCTGAAAAAATGACCCGGGCTTAAGCCCAGTAGGCCACCCCCCTGCTCCGCTGATGGTTGACTCCAAATCTCCCGAACACTATGTCGATTTGAGAACGCAGGACCGAAACAGCGAGACCAAGACTGAGACCAAGACAAAAGTCCGTCGAGACCAAGACAAGACCAAGACAAAAGTCCGTCGAGACCAAGACGAGACCAAGACCACGAAAAAGTGGTCTCGAGACCGGTCTCGAGACCAAGACCGGTCTCGAGACATCCAACTCTACACTGGAAGAACTTCATTAATTTAATCTGCAAGTAATAAAGTTAAAGTCTTCAAGGGGAAAACCACAGACACTGAAACTTACGAGGCAAGAAGATTGTAGCTTTGACTCCCAAGAAAGTGGACCAAAGCCCATTGGAAACATTTCCATTCATGGAAAACCATGAATGGAAATGAACTCATAAGGTTGCAAGATGATGGCATGATATGCCGTCAAAGGAGAGGGAAGACCAATGATGAGCTTATTTCTAAAAATCTTAAAGCAAAAAGAAAGGTTGAAGTGTTGCTGTCCCATGCCTAACCAAATGTTAAAAAGGAAATCAAACTCGTTATAAAGAAAATTTAGTATTAAAGGTAAATAAAACGTATTCTAAAAGAACCTTTTGTAAAAATAATGTTGCTATCTAAGTGCCATGTGTAGTTTTTTTGAACACACCCAAATGTTTATGTGAAATAGATTGTGGCATGGGTTCAACAGTTTTACAGCCCGTTGTTAAAAATATGGCGCTAGTTAGTAATGCAGCTATGACACTTTTTGCTTTTAGCTGACCTACAAAAGCAAATATAAAACTGCCATCCTTCGGTTAGCTTGTGCTGGATGTAAATACAACCTCTAAGTACAGATGAAGTCAGAGGTAGCTTAACGCTAACCTTACTTTTTTTTCGCTCTCTTTGGGAATACGAATTTAAAAGGCCATTATACTCCATCACCTCCACCATGCACAGTGTCACTGCCATCACTGCAGTGTCAAGTGTCTTATTTCTGTATTAGAAGGGAGAGATAAGTGTGTGTGTACGTGTGTGAGCAAACTTATGCCTAATGCGCTACCCACTGTGTGTTAGTGAGAGAGTGAAAATATAATGTACAAGAGGTTAGCTGTGAGTGTGAGTGGGCCTTGCTCCGCTCTGGACGCACTTATCTCTCCTGCTGTGTAATGGATCCTACAGGATATTTGCATAAGGTATGGCGGTGATGTCATTTGGTTCTCAGAGCCGCATTTCAATGGTCATTCACTGTTTGCAAAGTGGACATACTCTGAACAAGCTGCAGCACTTCAGCTCCTTCTGTTCAAACTTTGATCAAACTTGTATCAGTTACTTCTGCTAGACTGAAACTGATGTCTGTGGCAAATTCAGTTAAATTGAGTTTCATGGTTGTAATGATGGCCATGTAGCACTGCAACAGAATGGTCAACATGTCAGAAGTGGAGAACTGAAAATAGGTGGATGAACAGAACAGATAAAACAAAGAGAAATGGTATCTTTGAATTTTTTTTAATTAGTTCTTTTATTTCCAGAATTACTTCACGTAATTTCTGCAACTTCCTTAATTCCTGCCCAAGATATATATTTAAAATATATATTTAGTGTTTCGTCTTCCTGTGTAATATGTAGCGTACTTCATGTCTCTTGTACAGTGAGTGAAAGACTAGCCTTTCTCAGTATCTGCCATTCACACAGCTGTCTTTTATCCTGTCTTCCTTCTGCCTCCCCAAACGGTTGCGGCAGATGGCCGCCCCTCCCTGAGCCTGGTTCTGCCAGTTTCTTCCTGTTAAAAGGGAGTTTTTCCTTCCCACTTGCACCAAAGTGCTTGCTCATAAGGGGTAGGATTGTGGGCTTTTTCTCTGAATGTATTATTGTAGGGCCTACCTTACAATATAAAGCGCCTTGAAGTGACTGTTGTTGTGAATTGGTGCTGTATATATAAAGATTAATTGAACTGAATTGTATCTGAGTATTGCTAGCTATATTGACAACAGCTAGCTGGCTAACCACCCCCATCTTACATTACTGTAGAAAGCAGATGTACTGTTATGTGATGCGTTGCTGGTTAAAAATCACCATTATTTGTTATTTTACATAAGGTATGCTCATGGATTACATCAGAAGGTGAACACATGTGACAATCTAGACAATTAGCATTTCACTCAGATATGATTTTTCTAAAGATAATGTTAGCAAGAATGGAGGCCATGACACACAACCTAGCTCTTAGCTATTCTGCAGGAATCTGGTAAGTTTGGTTGATATTAACTAAACAACCATAACCGTGTAAAAGAATAAGGTGTCATTAAGGTGCCACTCAAGATGGCTTAAGTATATTACACGAAGAAAATGTAGTTAGGCTTCCAACCAAACGTTTTATTTTTTTATAGAATACTATAAAAAATAAAACATTTGGTTAAGGTAGATATGTATAATACAATATATGTAGTGGGATGATATATCCAGATAAGAAAGAAACTAGGTAGAGACACCATTACATTCCCACTTTTGATTTATGTTTGATAATCACTCAAGAGATGCTCTGGCTTTGGGCTCCTGAAGCATTTTACCCTGTGGTCAGCAGGATCGGCTGATATTTCATCCTTGCTGTATCCTCCTTTCTGAGTTCTAGATATGACTTTTGTGAGATGAAAATACTTGGATTTGGCACCAGTACCACTGAAATACCATAGGTTTTTGCATTTTAATGGAAATATATGCCTTAATTCTTAATTAATGATGTTGTTGATGTTTTTCTTAATAATTCTAGTTCTCTCTTTTATATTAAATTGTAATATAGGGGGCATGAGATTTGATCATTCACTATATAAATAATAGAATTGTTTAGCTCATTTGAGGCCAAGAAAAATGCTTCATATTTGCTTTTATTTATCCTATAAACCATGCCAAATCAAAAAAACAAACAAACTACAAGTCAATATAGTATAAAATTCAAAGAAGCCCAAGATTTCACCTTTTTTTCCGTTGAAGAGGAGGCAGAGTTACATAGCTTTCGAGTTTTTGTTTTCCAGTGCTGGTGTCACTATTCAAATGTCAACAAGGTGGAGAAACTTTCATGAACATGTTAAATAGCTGAGCCTGTAAAAAGGTCACATCCAATCACTTTAATGGTACTTACAGTATTTGGAGCTCTCTTACACGATCTCCCCACGAAGATGTAGTCCCTCATCTCTGCACTTCCACAATCCTACCCTCACTAATAGCCATTGTCTTAATGCCAAAGTCAAGTATTTTTCAGGTTAAATTTGGGGTGGCGATGCTGGGCGGTGGTATTAATCTTGCCCGCGACATCGCAGTGGTGGTAATGAAGGATGCCCGGCGTTATTTGTATGCTCGTGTGTCGAGTGTTTTGTCAAAAGTAGGCGAGTTTTGCTTGCCTGGTAGATTTGTGTTCTCCTCCGGGAGCCGTGGCCCAGTAAGAGACAGCAGTTGCTCGACATAATTAGACCGGGAAGGTCCTTGTAAACTCATTAATATCCCACCCGGGCTGAAATGCCTGGCTTGACAGTGGTTCCTTGGTATAGAAGAAGGAAAGATTTTTCTTGAGAAAAGAAGATATGAATTAAAAGTAGCAAGATGACTGGAGCTGAGGTGTTGGTAATGGCGGACTGCAGGGTGTCTAGGTTCAAAAGAGAGCAGCAGAGGTAGTTTGTGAGGGACTTTAAGAGATGGCTTTAAAAAAGAATATTGTTCAGCGCTGCTTTTTCTAGTTGGCAGTCCAGTCAGCCTGAGCAATGTGTCCAAATCCAGCGGCACACAGTGCAATTAACACATTTCTTTAACTAATAACATTTTTTTAACCAAATCATATTTTGCTACTAATTTCGGGAGTTCTTAGTTTAAATGTGGTAAATCTTGACTTGGAGAAGGCATTTGACTACATTCCTCAGAGGTATGAATTTTTAAAATTGAATCGACCTGATAACAGCTGCTTTTTTGTGCCTGTGTTCTAACTTCAATAGTCAAGTATAAATGGTTAAATAAAGAAGTCAACATATCTCACTACCTTGTTGGAATGAACATGCTGAACTGGTGTTTTATTTTGAAAAGGTTAGCTGGAAGCTTATCTCTCTATTATGGTCTTCTGAATGTCTACCATATTCTTACTGTTAGCCCTAAATTATGAGTCAAACTTTGTCAAGCAAGAATGGGAATATCACACTAACCTTTTTTTAGGTTTAAAACTCGAGGTTATAACACTCTGACTAACAACACACATAGTTGTTTGATTTCTCTTTTAAACAATAATAATGTTTAATAAAGTGGCTTTTTATTCAAAAACGTGAATTTTCTTGTGATATCCCTGTCCCACTTTTCCTCCAGCATCATGTACTCATCTTTGTGGCTTTCCATATACAGTACATTCACACAACATACAAATACATAGTGAATCAATTATTTTAACAGCATTTAATTCAGCTCAATTCAATTCAACTTCATTTTTATATCATAGAATCGCAACAACAGTCACCTCAAGGCGCTTCACGGAAAACACTAATGATTAGATGACCCTATGTGAGCAAGCACTTGGCAACTAGGAGTAGCTGCCACGACTGGTTGGGGATGAGGGGAGGACATAAAAATCATAAAAATATAGAAGAAATTCACTGTGATCTAATGTAATCTTCTCAACAGTTCAGTTTACAATGCATGAAAGTTAATGTTTATGGCCCACATACCTACTGGCCAGTCAAATTCTATGTAGATATACAAAAGTTCTGACTGTGGGTACCTCAGAGTTATAGTCTATCTATAGCACTGGCTGCCAAATGGATACATACACAGTGCATCCAGAAAGTGTTCATAATGTGTCACTTGTTGCACATTTTGTCCCGTTACAGCTTTATCCCAAAATGACTTAAAATCATTTTGACCTCGAAATTCTACACACAGTGCACACTGTACATTCAGAGATTGATAGACAGGACTAGCTGGCTACATGATGTTCATGTTACCTCATCTGTTGTGGGTTATCAAAAACATTACTTTTGCAGGGTTAGAACAGTGACACAAGACTTTTAACAACATAAAACAGAATGGTATGTTTTCTCTGAAGACAACTAGAAGAATTAATGTTCCACACTGTGCTTCAATTCTCAAAGAAAATGAATGTAGTCATCAATCGCAAGACAGACGGATAATAGAAAATCTAAAGATGGCTCTGCTGAACAGTTATAGCATCTAATCAAAGCTGAAGTGCACCCCTAGTTTCCAATGTAACGTGTGATCAAGTTGTATCCTCCATGATTGAAAATTTGCGTTTGAGGTCTTCATATCAATGCACATAGAAAACTACCGC
This sequence comes from Mchenga conophoros, assembly GCF_057382185.1. Lineage (NCBI taxonomy): Eukaryota > Metazoa > Chordata > Actinopteri > Cichliformes > Cichlidae > Mchenga > Mchenga conophoros. Next base: position 30,054,342 of record NC_140538.1, on the reverse strand, counting down.
ATAAATCAACCTGTCAACTTTTCAACCAATGCTGCAAGGTTTACAGGTTTTACCATTATATAGACAGGGGACTTGCAGGACTTTCTGCTACACCAGGTGCAGAGCTATAATGTTTTTTGTTTAAGTACAGAAACCAGCCAACTGAAGTATAAATACATCAGTCAGCTGCAACTAATGACATCTTTAAATGTTACTTGTGACTTCTTTAAATGCCTATGGATGCCTCAAAACTCGATGACCAACGTTGACGCCTTCCATCCTTGCTCTGTAGCCTGTGTGGTCTCTCTCTCCTTCTTTGATTCCTGCTCAGCCAACTTATTGCTAGTCTGGTAGAATTGGATAGTTAAAGAGTGAAAGCCACAGCCTTAGATAATGATATGTAATGTTCTTCTTTGAGTTTTCCCAAAAAATTTCAAAGTGATGTTTGGATCACACACTTTAACATAAGACAGCTCCCAGCTTTGGTATCTAAATGAATGAAAGAAAATAACTCACTGCAAAGTTGTTTTTTAATGTTTCAAACTTGGACATTTCAACATGGGAATTTACATTGTGTTTATTTGTTTTTGAAACCAGCCTCAAGTGGCCATTAGAGGAAATGCAGCTCATGAAACGTCTTCATTGGCTTCTGTTTTTAGTCTTGGTGGGTGCTGCTTGGTACCCTCCAAGGATTGACACAAGATTAAAAAAAAAAAAAAACTCTTAAATTTCCTTGAGGCCATAGTTTCCAGTTGGAAAAGCATAGAGTTCCCAGGATGTCTGAAGGAGCTGAATAGTAGAGCTACTATTCCTTCACAGATGAAGAGACAGTTTGGGTGGTTTGTGCATCCCAAATTGCTAATGAGAAACCTGGACAATTCCGAGGTGAGGTGTTTCTGCCACATCCAACTGGTAAGAGACCACAGTAGAACCTTAAACACACTCTTGCGATTACATCTCTTGGCTGGGTTGGGAACACCTTGATGGAATGTCTTCTTGGTGCTCAATTTTTCCTGTGATTCAGCTCATGAATTGACATTATGTCTAAATCTATACACTTCATAGATTTAATTTGACCTTATGGTTGAATCAGCCTTATGGCTAATATTATCACATTGGTGGGTGTGGTTGTAGATTAGGAGGTCCAGCAGGTCCTCAACTTAATTGGAAGTTAGAGGTTTTGAGTTTTTTTCCCATGCCTTCATTGGAGTGTGAGTGTGTGTGAATGTCAGAGAGAAAGCACTTAGACCTTTTGTATGTGTGTGTGTGAATGAGACATGCTGTATAAATCACTTAGTGCTCAAGTAGAGTATTTACCATTTGTCAATATGAGCCAAACATGTAGACTGTCTTGTGCAGAATCCACTAAAACACATCTGCAACTGTTCCTCTTTTGTAGTGTCTCTGTCACAGGTCAGATATTTGTGAGAAGGAACTATGAATAGAACTATATAGTGAATGAAATTTGAATCGCTGAAATACCAGAACAGCAGACATTGTTAGTATTTGAAGTGGATTCCAAGTATTTTGAAGTTGGTATGTTAAAAGTTTGCATTGTTATTCAATCACCTTCAGTCAAGTTTATAAATAATTGAAATCTTTGACTTTTTAAAAATAATTATCCCCTGTAGGTCATTTTAATATATTTTCCCTAACACAATAGAAGGTTGAACTAAAGCTTCTCATCTTCATACATTTGTTCTGTTTAAATTCTTTTTTCTTTTATAATTAATAAGGAGTTATAATAGGAAAATAGGATAGAAAGAAAGCAGAAAATGCAATTTACTTAGTACATAGTAAAACTTATATTCATGACTTTAAAAAAATAAATCATTGTAGATATAGAGCATGTCACAGCCTAAGCAGAGAAGCCCAGACCTCCCTCTCCCCAGCCACCTCCTCCAGCTTGTCAGGGGGAACACCAAGGCTTTTCCAGGCCAGCCAAGAGATATAATCTCTCCAGTGTGTCCTGGGTCTGCCAGGGGGCATTCTCTTGGTGGGACATGCCCAGAACACCTCACCCAAGAGGTGCCCAGCAGGCATCCTTGTCAGATGTCCAAACCACCTCAACTGGCTTCTTTCGATGTGGAAGAGAAGCGGCTCTACTCTGAATCCCCTCCGTGAATCGCTGCCTTATCGTGGTGGAGGGTGTTTGTCCCAGGGGCTATGTTGTCTGGGGCTTTTACCCCTGGTAGGGTCTCCCATGGTAAAATGGTCCTGAGTGAGGGACCAGACAACGAGTGATTCAGAAGACCCCTGTGATTAGAACACCAAGGGAACAGTTCACCCTGCCCAAGATAGGGCCCCGCTTTGGAGCCAGGCCCATGTGGGATGCCCGAGGGTGAGCGTCTGGTGGCGGGCCTTAGTCCATGGGACCCGGCCAGGCACATCCCGAAAAAGGGACATGGGTCCATTCTCCTACAGGCCCACCACCCACAGGAAGCACCCTAGGGGTCGGGTGCATTGTATGCCGGGCGGGAGTCCCTGGTGGACCAATCCGTGGCTACCAAGCCTGGCAATCAGGACACCTTAATATCAATAAGGTTAAAAGTGTTTGTATTTAAGCCACATGCTAAACAAGCATAATTTCAGGAAGTAAAATTTTTTACCTTTAAATCACTTTCTTACTTGAATTTTAACCTCCTCTTTTAAAAAGATTTCTCTTAGGATATGCTAAATAGTTAGGGTTAAAAAAATGACATATACAGGGTTATATGTGAACTGGTCAGTTAGCATTTGAGGGATAAAGTTAGTACACAAAATGCACACTTTTCACTATAACCATCTCTGATGATTTATTACATGTCACACCCCTGATGCACGTTTCACACAATAATTTGGGAAAATGTTCAGTGATGATTTGAACTTAGCGTGCCTAAACTAGGGCAGGCAGTGTGCGAGGGCAGCATAGGTGGATCATCATGTTCTAGTTAAGTCCCATGGGTGCACCTACAGACTTTGTGACCTCTCTACTCAGTGGACATCATCAGGCAGATTAAAATCATTTAATGCACATGGGGCTACTTGACTTTCACACAGACAACCACCAACCAGCCATTTCTCACTCACTTTTTAAAATTAATACCCATTGTTTTTGCTAAGCAGAGGATGTCCCAGAGGCTGCCTCCCAGGGATGTATGTGTGCAAGTGTGTGTGTGTGAGCTGCGCATTAGATTCAGTGAAGAGAGGGTTTCAGTGGATTACTACGGCCCCAAAGTGCTGTGCCCTTTCATTAACCTTGCCTCTTAGTCGTCTCATTTAATACAAAACAAATTTCTAATCTGCAGTCTGCTAAACAGTTCTGCAGCTCGTTCGACTGCTGCTGCTGCTGCATGTGTGTGTGTTACTGTTACTCTTATTGCCTTGGGTTTTCTCTGCGTAGTCCCCTAATTACTCTCCGAAACAGGAGGCCAGGCTCCTCCTATGTGCTATCATCATTTTAAATTTATTTTGATTGATTTGTGTCAGCTTTAACTATGCTTTGGGCCGAGGTCGATAAATAAAGATCAATACTTTAATGTTTTCCTCTGAACCTTTATTAAAAAATAGATTGGCTATAAAGAGGGCTGAATTACGAGGAGGAGTGCCTACTTCCAATGCATGTCAACTGGAATCTAATTGAACAACATTGAACCGACGGAGATTAGTCCAGGGAACGTGAGCTGCAGGAGGCCCGCTATGTTAGAAATAGAAAAGGGAGCAGGAATTGATGCTGGGAGGTAAAAGAGTGAAAAGTTTATAAAGTTGTTTTTGTCCAGCTGAAAATAACTTGTGGTACTGTTTTGTTTTGATCAAGAGAATGTGTTTAATGTGAGAGTGGTCACTATTCATGATTTATGATATTCATGGAGGGGTTTGCTTTTTTGTGCGAGAAAAATAGGTTTCCTATTGGAAAAATAGGTGACAAATTACAGGGAGAAAATGAATTAAAAGGTGCAGAAACATAAAAAACGGGCAAAAAAGCTTATTCAATTATCTTGAAGTGCAAATAATGCAGCTTAGAGCTGGGCAACATAAACTATAATCACTTCCAGGATTAGCAAATACATTACACTGTATTATTAAACACACCTGGGCACAAAGTTGTCGGTTCTTACAAGAGACCTCCCTTTGCAATAGAGTACATTACTTTGGCGGACACTTTTTTTTTTTAAACTTCAAGTCTAAATATAAGTGTATTTATACATGTTAATATATTTGGGAATAGCATTACAAAACTGTGAAGACAGACCAAAGGGATTAAAATGAATGACCACAGGCCCCTCGGTTTCTGAGGCATAGGAGCTGGGTCAGAATGTAGGCTTTAACTGTGGCTTAGAGGTAGGATACAGCAGTTGTCTTTACTTTATTATGGTCCAGCATTGGTGATTTCAGGCACAGTATGAACAGTAATGAAGGGAAGGTGCTAGATGGGCATCAGAATACTGGAGCAACCACAGAGGTATAATGGGAAATATAAGAGCTCCAGTTTGATTCTTTAGTTTAAATAAGAGATAACATCTGCTTGGATTTGTTGAGCAAAGAGTAAACCCCGCTGGTGAAAATCCAACAATGACATGACTCCCAGTGACCAAGCATTTGGCGTCAGTGGAAAGAAAAAACTGAGTTTTAACAGAAGAAAAGGTCTAGCAGGACAAGCATTAGATGAGTGAGAGGCTATAAGAGGATCCTTAACCTTCACCAGCGCTGTTTCTGTGCAGTGATGATCTCTAAATCCTGACTGAAACTCTTCAAATAAACCATCCTTTTGGAAATGTTCAACAACTACTCTAAAGAATTGGAAGACAAATTGGAAAAAAGGGAAGATTAGAAATTGGTCTATTTTTTGTATTTTAGTTTGTCTTTTGTTGGTCTGGGAGTAAATTGTGTCTTTGTGGGGATGGGTTTCTGAGGGGTTTACCTTCTGGTCCCAACTGTAGAAAGTCATGTTTTGGGGTGTCATAAATTTGGACAGATTTCTAAAAATGGGGTGGATGCCATCTCTCTTAGGTCTCCCAAGTCCAGGTTTTCCTCAGAAAGAGTCCAGTTATTTATGAATAGCTAAGTGTCATCTGCGTAATGGTGAAAGTTTGGGGAAGAGGGCCCAGGGTGGAGCCTAGTTTTTGTGGAATTGGGAAGTTTCAGTTAGCAAATGTTCTACCAATGAATTAAAACTAAAATAAAACAAAAAAATCTTTTGTGAAGAATGGTGTTGATAAATTTTTAAAACGCTAGGCTTGATCACTCGATCCTAAACAAAAATAATCTCCACTGTTCTAACGTGTTTCCAGTTCACTTTTGACATGTATGATCTTTGACAGCTTTCACCAGATTAACATGCTTTAAACAGGCAACTTCACATGGCTGACTAGCTTTAGCAACTAAGACATAATAACATAATGTGCTCACCTTTGCACACTAACACAAAATCTTCTTTTGATATTCAAACCGACTCTCAGATGGTGCATATAATCACAACGCTTTGCTAAGATACGGTCAGATGCTACAGAGCCATAGATACATAGATAAGATACAACGAGCTACGGTTTGTCTACCAAAAGCCTTAATTAATCTTCCCGGCTTGTCTTTGTTTAATTTCACAAGAGTTGTTGTGCTTAGCTTGTACAATGACTCTGTGTCATATCAGCCCCTCTTTTAATAATCAGGATTGTGACACAGGAAGGTGGGACTGCAGCACAAAGATTGTGTGGATGTTTTGTATAGCAATGAAGGTCTCTGTTTTTAGAACACCGTTTGGTTTACACAGTTAGTAAATAAATCTATCCATCCATTCTCTTCCATTGTTATCCTTATCATGGATAGGGGAGCCTATGCCAGCTGCCATAGGGTGAGAGGCAGGGTACACCTTAGACAGTTCTCCAACCTGCCGCTAAAACAGACAAGACAGGCAACCTTTCGCTCCCACATTTACAGTCATGTTAAATCCAGAATCACCAATTAACCTAACCCTACAAATTGCATGCCTTTAGACTGTGGGAAGAAGTCGGAGTACCTGGAGAGAACCCACACAGACATCGGGTGAACATGCAAACTCCACACAGAAAGACCCCAGCAACTAGTAAATAATATCTCAAATATCTATATTTTAAAAATGGACCTTTTAGCTCAGTATGAGAGAGGCCATATATGATCTACAGGGCAGCAGCACATGAATTGTTTGGGAGTCAGTGGCTTGTTTATTGACATTAAAGCAGGGTAAATTGTCTCACCCTAACCGGTGGCGGCAGATGGCCGCCCCTCCCTGAGTCTGGTTCTGTTTCTTCCTGTTAAAAGGGAGTTTTTCCTCCCTACTGTCACCAAAGTGCTTGCTCATAGGGGTTTTTCTCTGGATGTGTTATTGTAGGGTCTACCTTACAATATAAAGCGCCTTGAGGTGACTGTTGTGGTGATTTGGTGCTGTATAAGTAAAAGTGAATTGCATCCATAGTACTAAACAAAAATCAGAGTCTAAATAAGTAATGTAAAAGTAAGTATAAGGGTCCAAACAAATAAAGTCTGAGGAAATAGCAGGAAGTGAGGTGAGTTGGGATTAAAATGCCGTTGCTTTTGTTTCTCTGTCATCGTCAGACAAACTGAGAGAGGCACATCCACTGGCTTTTTAATCCACGCTGCGATTAACCTTTTGTACAGGGCACAGATTATGGCCTAAATGTGGTGTGCTGATACACACACACACACACACACACACACACACACACACACACACACACACACACACACACACACACACACACAGTGTCCTCTTGAACACAGTGTAATTTTTCTGTGGTGTTGAGTTGTCATTGTGGGTAAAGAAGTTTTGGAGTTTGATGTATTGTTGGGGTGTAGTCCAGCTAGCAGAAGAGTAAATGGGGTCAAAATTATTTTTATCTAAATTATGGGTCCAGTCATAATGGGTCATTCCAGAAACCTTGGCATCATTTTGGACAATCATCTCAATTTTGTAAAAAAAAAAAATAAGGTGACCAAAATATATACATATTAACCTCCTAGGACCTTGCGTCCACATATGTGGATTATTTAGAACAAAATACTCAATTTTGCTCTACAATGGCCCGATATCCACTTACGAGGACATTATACTGCAACTGTTCTATCAAAAATTTTAAACGAATATCCTCATTTGTGGCTCTCATTTTTCTTAGAAACAAAAATTAGCTAAAAAAAAATAATAATCTGGTAATTGTTTGTTTTTACATTCATCAGGTCCCAATCAGCCCAAATATCAAAGAGAAATTAAAAATGCATGCTGTGGAAGAGTTCGGGTCTTAGGAGGTTAAGGCTATGAAATACCTATCTTAATCTTAATCTGGGAAACTGATGTGTTTACACCAAGCAGATTTACTACTATAATGCTCTACTAGAAGGACAGTCCAAAGCATCACAAGAATGACTTCAGTTCATGCAGCAGCCAGAGTCGTTACACGTACATGGATATTTGAACATATTACCCCAGTACTGAAATCACTTCACTGGCTCCCAGTTCGATAAAAATTATCATCTATTATCATTCTATTAGTTCATAAAGCTTTCAGTGGTTTGGCCTCCTAGTACTCTTACTTGTTCAGTGTGCATCACCCAGTCAGACCACTCAGGTCATCAAATCATCTAAGTGTGCTGAGGGTGCTTTAACTTACTGTGGTCCTGTTCTTTGCAACAAGCTGCCCGTTGACCTGAGGACAGCTACATCTGTGCTTCAAAAACAGGCTCAAAACCTTTTTTGTTCTCACACTACCTTCAATATCTGTGTCTGCATGAGTGTATTTTACATTACTGTTTTCATTGCCTACAGGCATTGTAAACCTACATAGATTATATTTTTATCTTCGTGTTGACCACATTGAGTTCATGTGTTATAAAATGATCATCTCTGTAAGTTTATGTCTCAGTGTGTCAGTTATAAAGATTACACAGAAACTACCAAGCCAAATTCAAAGAAACATGGTGGAGAATGGTGAACAAGGAAGAATCTAATGAATTCTGGTAAAGATCCAGGATGTGTTCTCCTAGTGCCCTTGTCATAATCTGTGAGTTTAAGGCTGTATGTGTATCTTCAATCAGCCCAAATGCTATAAAGATTCATTGTTAGCTCACTGCCCTGCCCGTTTGTTGCCGGTGGTTTCCTGCCAAGCCAACAACGTGTCTCCATCTCCAGTATGTGTTCACTTGCCTGGGCTGCAGAGGCATCCTGTCACCTGTGTCACTGCCTCCCTATTCACCTGAAAGGCTTTACATTAGATGCAGGTCCTCTGCTCCCCTTTGTAGTTGCCCTCTGTTGGACACAGTTTTCCATATTCCTAAGCTGGCTGATCCCAAGCCGTCCCTTTGGGTCGAACCCATGAACTGTCCTCCCAGTTCTCTGAAGTCTGATCCTATTTTTTTCTGTTTCTGAATTCAGTGGATTAGTTTCTTTTTATGGACTTAGCGATTCTGGACTCTGTCATTAGCCAGATAAAGGTTTTCACCAGCCACACTACACACTGACATGACAGCCAGAATTAAGGACCAGGTCTTCTTGCATCTCTTTGTAATATTTACATTGGGGATGTTCCTGGTAACAAACTTCTTAGTCGACTAAACCAGCGGAAAACAACAGTAGACTAACTGACTCTAAAACTAAGACACACTCAGATATTTATTTATATTTGACAACTGTTGTCCTAACAAATGCCTCTGAATCCAGTAATCACATTCTTCACTAATGAATCAGGCACCATTGCACCTCATATGTCAAACCGTCAACAAAGAAGAAACAACAGTTAAAATAAACCGATGTTAAACATTATATGAAAACATGTTATGACAAAAGATGTTAAAATTTAAAATAACAAAATAATTAATTCAGCCATTTTTTTCAGCTTATCAGGGAAATTTGAGGCCAGCCCAGGTCTCCTCCTGGGAGGAGCACCCAGAATACGCCCATATCGGGTGGGTCCTTTCTCAACAACAATGCTCCACCTGGGGGCAAATAGCTGCATAACATTAGGAATCAACAATTTACCGGCACTGGGTATGTAAAACAAATAGCTGAAATTCCTAGTACCTCTGGTACTGTCAGCTGGTTGACTAGTTGCTTATATCCCTAGTTTATATTGCACAAAGCAATCAATAACTCATTTTTAGTAATCTGGAACTGCTTCACAGATACTCTTCTAAGAGTAAGTTCTGAAGAGCTGTTCTTGAGTAAAACTACAGTAAAATCTTTAGAAGATTGTTGACAAATTCTCAAAAGAGGGTGTTACATTTGAACGTTTATCTTGTTTGCTCTCCATTTTATGTATTTTTTCACTTTAAGCAAGAACAGAGTTTTTCCTCTGTGCAACTCAAAGTCTCCTGATTACATTTTGAAAAGCGAGATGTCAACATGGCAGAGTTAGGGAATGATAAAGAAAAGTATTAACCAGAAAGTGGAATCACTGCAGCAGTTAAGATCCCTTATTTTCAGCTTGTGTCTCTTTTATTTGAATACCTGATATAATAAAGCCTAGTTAAACGCAGGGGATTATACACAATATAGAGTTGATCTCTTTCAGTAACTGGCTTTTAATCTGTTTTTGTCACAGTCTCAGGTGGAAGAATACTGATGCTGCCCACTCTTTGCCGATGCCTGTCTCTAATCTGCTTTCAGTTGGGTATGCGAATGGAACTCGCACGAGGTGGTGGTGTGTGGCTGGTTGTGTCACAAGTGCTTATAACTTTACTGGTCAAGATGTAGAGGAAAGACCTTGAGTTGTTCCCATTTTTCAAGACACAGACACACATGCACAGGAGCAGTGGCCAATGGTGGTGGTGGTGGTTTAGAGGGCGTTAAACTGGCGTGAGTGTCAGAGGGTATGTGTGGCCAGCTATAGTGCATTTTGTTGTAATGGCGTCCCAGCTGTCTTGTGAGAAATCAATGGAAATCAAGAGTCTCTGCAAGCAAGGGAGGCCAAGACTTCATCAGCCTAAATATTTAATTCTGGGAACACGTCTGAAGCTTTTAAAGATGAGCACACTGCCCTCTTTTCTCTTGCAATGAGTGCTTGTGGACACAAATACACGCTCCTCTGCTTTGGAAGGTGGTGGTGGTAGAGGCATACACTCTGAGTGCACTTGTCACACACAAATACAAACAACACAGACACAAATGTTAAAAATGCACACACACATACACACACATTCATGCTTGGACAGCACTGCCTGTCCATCCTGGCTCAGGTCAGGGCTGGGTTAAAAATCAATCCTAATCAATTATTAAGAGCTTGGGTAGCTCAGCAACTCAAAAAGGGCAGGCAGTCCCATTGCTGCCTTCACTGCCCCCCCCCCCCAAACCAACAAACAAAAGCTCTGGAAAAATAACCCATCAATATATATGATCTGGCTTTGTGGGTGGGTGAGCTGAGATGATTATGACGTTTTCAATTGGATGACAAATTATTTAAAATGATGCAATTCAGTGTCTTGCTCAAGGACACTTCTACGTCACAGTTGGTTCATCTCTGCTACTAAAATGTAATGAAAGACACCACCATCCTACTCATAGGACGATGGTATCTTTGTACTCTATGCAACTTACAGTAGTTTTTGTTTCATTGCTAAAATTTTGAGTGAAGTGGGAGGCATTAGCAAACTGAATGAAATGTTTGAATTTATCAGATGAAGTATTTTTTTATGTTTCTTAGATCTCGTTGTTGGACCTTTTGCATTTTTTTTGCAATTTTGCTTTGGTTTCTTAGACGATTTGGTTATAAAGTCATACACATACCCACACTTTTCATGTTGCTTCATAACATAACATAAATTAAGATTAAATGAAGGAAAAAGATGCATGATTCAAATTGAACTGGTGATATTGCTTTTCACTTTAAAGGAGCAATAATCAGTATGGTTGTCCTCTAGCATGATAGAACTGTATATCATCTGAACCTTTCACATGAGTTGAGTAGATCCTGGCCTTACAGAATTAATACAGCTAACATAGATTTTTCTGAACTGGACGAAGAAAATTAAACATTGTGTGGTTGGGACGTTCCCTTTTTTTGCCAGCAAACTACACCATGTTATTAACTTTTTATTTGGCCATCATTTTTGTATGGCTAGGGTTTTAAAGCCTCCTGTTGCTTTGGTTGGCATGCTCGTGACAGCGTTTGTGTTTTGCATTATGTGGAAGGAAATATTTTTCACTTAAAGTCTCGGTTTTTAAACTACCCATGGATGTCAGGACGCTGTAAGAGAAAAAGATGTAATGTGTCTTCAATTAAAAAAAAACAAATCCGTTTTTTGTGTCTTTTTAATTATTTAGTCGGTGGAGTAAAATTTCCAAAGGAAGTGAGTGGAACTGAGACAAGTTCCCCAAATGTACCCAAGTGTCTTAGGCCACACCCATTTAAAGCCACAATACAACGATAGTTGTAAATAAAGATGAGTTAAAAAAATGCTGGAGACAGGTTTTAAACTTTACATATTGTCTGGACCAAATTTAACCCATGTTGACATTTGGCAGCAGAGACAAATACCTTAAATGTCAATCTGTCAGCCCAGATTCGATGATTTTTCCTAAAATGATGCAAAATACACAAAAATAAAATTATTTTTTAAATTGTTATACTGTTGTATAGGTAGTGTACACCGAGGGTGTACAAAATCTGTAAGTAAGTAAGTAAATAAATAAAATTAATTTATATAGCACATTTCGCAGATAAAAATCACAAAGTGCTTCACAATAATCCCAGATATATAAATAAAATATTATAAAACAATGAAAAAATTAATTAATTAAAAGCAGGTTTGTATAAAAATGTCTTCAGCTGCTTTTTAAATGAGTCATTGGAGTCTAGACAGTGTAAAGACAACGGAAGAGAGCTCCATGGCCTTGGTGCCAGTGCCTGAAAAGCCCGATCCCCATGTGTTTTGAACCTAGCATGTGGGACCAACAATAACCTGTGACCTGAAGACCTAAGTGCTCGGGATGAAGCATGAGGTTTCAACAGGTCAGAGATATTACTGGGGAGCTTCACCATGCAGAGCTCGAAAAGTTACGACTAAAATTTTAAATTGAACCCTAAAATTTACGGGCAACCAATGAAGAGAAGCCAAAGCTGGAGTAATGTGTGACCTTTTGTTTGTGCCAGTTAAAAGTCTTGCCCCAGCATTCTGAACAGTCTGAAGGTGATTTGTTGAGACACGTAAAAAGACCGTTACAATAATCCAAACGAGAAGAGATAAAAGCATGAATAATCATCTCAAGTTCTGCCTTTGACACCAGTAGTCTGAGTTTAGAAATGTTTCTTAGATGATAAAAACAATTCCGGACCAGTTGTTTAGAGTGTTTCTCAAGAGACATTGAACTGTCAAATATAACACTTAATCTGAGACTCGACTGAAATGAAGGGTCTAAAAACCTGATATGCTACCCAATTTCTGAGAACATGTGATCAGGAGCAATAATAAAAGTTTCTGTTTTATCCGTATTAGACTAGAGGAAATTGGCATTTAACCATTGTTTGATTTCAGACAGACACTTATTAAAACAAGACAATTTAAAAAAACTCAGAAGCTTTGAAAGAACAGTATAACTGAATGTCATCAGCATAGAGATGGTACGAAATATTATTTTAACATTTGATAATTTGGCCAGAGGGAGTATATGAAGACAAAAAAAGAATCGGACCTAAAACAGATCCTTGAGGCAAAACTGATGTTTCACACAACACTTGATTCATACAGACAGTAAAAGATCTCTCAGATAGACTGGGGTCTTTGAAGGTGTTTGCATGTTTGACTCATTCCAGAATACTTATGTGTGAGCTTTCTCTCACGTTCCAACACATACATTTCTGGTTAATATGTGACTCTAAACTGACCATGGTTATGAGGTAGATCAAGCGCTCTAAGGCTTTATCAGAAGTTTGAAATCTTATTGACTACAACATGATGGTGATTTTGTAAATTATATTGGTCATTAAAGTTACTGTGTGATTGAAAAGTTGCTACTATATGAGTGTGCAGTGTCTCTTGGTCAAAACACCAAGAATGGTAATAATGGAAACGCTCAACTTGAGGCTTCCTAATGGGACTTCACTAACCAACGGATGATATCATTGCAGCAATGTCCATTTTTATGTACAGTCTTAGGACACAATCAGACTGTCCTTTGTTTAACCCCTTCTACACCAAAGGGAGTTGCTCTCTTTCACATGAACCAGTAAATAGGCAAATCCCTAAACAACCGGTACTACTAGTTCTAAACTTGCAACACTTTCGGATGTCCATGCCCATGACTTACTTCCAAATAAAATATAGTTGTAGCATGTTTTGTCAATTGCATTTTCAATTTTTGTCTGACATGCGTCATGGCTGGAGCATGAAGTTCACTGCCAACTGCCAACCATGTCCTTTCCCCCAACAGAGGACATGTCAGAGTGGGGCCAGGGTGACCCATATGAGCCTTTCTCCAATCAATGGGAGCTCATCTTAAGTGTGATTACTAAAGACAGGCAGACAAACACACATAAACGTAGACACACGTACACAGATAGGATGGCCATGCGTTGGTCGATGCGCCCCTGGGCTGGTCTGTAAAGGCGTCACATCTGAGAAGCATGTCGTTCCAGCCTGATGAGCAATCTTCCTCATCAAAAGACCTTTATCCCAATCAATAAGGCTTTTGGCAAGGGAGCCCTACACCGCCTGTCCACTGTTCCCACCTCTGTGTTGCTGTGTGCGTGTGCTCAGCAGGGGATTTGTTGGTGTGTGTACATTGTTCATGTCAAATGCAAGGTTTTCACCCAAGGCTGTACGCTAATAGGAGAGCTGGATATTACTTTTTTGTTTTTCAGTGTTAATATCTGCACTTTCACAGGTGTCACTTAAAGTTCAAATGCACATGAGCTTGACAACTGAAATGTTTTGGTTCCAATGGAGGCCTCAGCATCAGTCTGTCAGATGATTTTCTCACTGATGTTCCAGTTGAAAAAAATCCACTTATATAACTCTGTGGTAGTTATTAGGTGCTCAGTTTTTGTCACTTTCCTCTGTATTCAAGTTAGACATTCTACTTCTTTAAAGACACGCTCTGATTGTACTTCCATTCAAGTTGGGGGACGTTCAAGACTGTTCTTGAACAAAACACACAGACATAAAAATGTAATATGTTGGTGTTTGAGAGGTATTCTAGGATCACTGATGAGTTTGTATGCAATCTGATGATAAGAACTAACTAATTATTATTTTTTGAAAATAGTTCTGCAGGAACGAGGCACTAAAGCAGCACTATTTCACATCATCATGTTATTTTTATACAAGTTGTCTTTCTGTACAAATGTCCGCAATATATTATCATTATCCCATCTTCCCATGTTGTGTTACCCACTTGGGGTTGTTGATTAAATCATGATTGTAGCTTAGCTGTTGCTAATCAAAAAACAAACCAATAACACAGAGTACAATAACTATGAACAGTAGCTTGCAGGTGGTGTCAACCTCAATGAAATCAGTTTGATTTATTTTTTATTTCTTTGCAAGACAGTGAATAGGTACATGTACAAAATTTCACTGCACACCGTTCAGTACCCAATTTAAAAAAAAATAAAACAGAAATATCATTTATGTAGTTCCGATTGAAGAAATGTGAGCAGGCCGTATCCTTTGGGAGTCCTTAATATGAGTCAACCGACCATTCAAATCAGCCTGCGGTTGAGCTAGTTCAAGAAAACTCCGAAGATAAAATAAAAAGTACCAAAGCAGTATTTCCATGGTTCCAAAGGCAAAAGTTAAGCTAAAGTGGAAACTGACTGAAAGCTAGTGCTCTTCTTAGCCCTGATAGTAATAGGTACAGAAATACACCAAAACTGAATCAACAGAAGCTTGACTTTTTTATTGATCAAATATTGGTCAAACATGAAATATTTTTCAGATTGCAGATTCCCGTCTCAGTAGTCACAAATGATTTTTGTCCTAGTTATCAGTAGGACAGGTGCAGAAACTTTAAAGGATAATAATATGCATAAAATGATATATTGTTATTAGTATTATTATTAGTAGTAATAGTAGTATATGTTGAAAACCCCCCCCAAAAAAAAGATGAATAGTGTGCTTGCGTGTATAAAGTGTATGTGTATGATGACAAATTACCATTCTCTGCAGGTCTTTAACCTGTTGGCCATAACAGGAGAGCTGTGAATTCATCTATCTTGCTCATCCCACAACTCCCGCAGGGGGCCGGTTAATTAACCTAATAAAAACACCAACCATTTTCCTAAGGTAAATTGAATTGACTTGTCAATGATGTACGTCAATACACATAAGGAGCATTAGTACTTAGTGAGAGGAGCATTAAAGGGGAATGGGTATGTGTACAAATAGAGCTGTGTAGGAAAATGGGTTTACAAGTGATCATTCTGCATGATCTGAGTGCTCTATTTCCTGTGCGAGCGTGATGAAAATAATTTCATATTAAAAGTACAAGCAACAGCGTCATTAAGCAATAGAAGCCATTGAACTTTGTGACTCACCAATCTTTTTTTCTTTTTAAATACATGCATCATAACCCTATTTTTTCTGACTGGAATGCCTGCAAACTCAAAATTTCAGCCACAAAGAATTTTAGTTGATACTATGCATCATGGATTTCTCAGATGTCATTAAAATAGTCCTAAAATTCTGTCAGTAAATTCCAACTTTTCATGTTTTATTTGATATAGTCAAGTTTCACTCTAATTGCATAATTGAATAGACTCCTGTTTCTGAGTTTAAACGTTTAAATGCATCAATTACATTTATTTTGGGCTTTTGTTCAACTTAACATTTCCAGTTTTTCCAACTGAAATGTCATATATTCAAGTTTCATTCTAAATATTGAAATTTTATGTCTTATATTTAAGTTTCATTCCATACATTGTTTTATTAGATATATCCCTCATTCTATATAATCAAGTTTTATTCAGTGTCCAAACTTCATTCTCCATATAGACAAGCTGCATATCATATAGTCAAGTTTTAGTCTGTAGAGCCACAGTGTAGTAGTTTACACATTAGCTTAGTAAGTGAATAATCCCTGATTTGTTCCCAGACGGAGACATATACATGTATCCCTTTGAGATTGTATTGGGAAGGGCAACTGGTGCAAAAATCTGCCAAATCAAAAGATCAGAATCAGAATCAAAAGATGCGGCGCTTCCTGCTCTGACAACCCCTTGTGAATAAGAGAGCAGCTCAAAGTGACTTCTTTTATCCAAGTTCCATTCCATATATTCAAATTTAATTCAGTATACCCAAGTTTCATTCTCTGTATTCAAGTTTTGATGCCATATAGTTAAGTTCGACTTCATATTTTATTATTTATTCATCCATATATCAAAGTTTGATTTCTAGTTTGTTTCGAGTAAAGACTATAACGTGTTTAAATCTCAGTTTGTGTAGATTTTTTTTAAAAATTCTTTAGGCAGGTTTATCAATAAAATGAAAGTAAACACAACTACTGGTCTATGATCACAGATTTGAACATTTAATTAATTATATTTTAATGTATAAGGTATAAAAATAAACATATTGCATGTGCCACTAAAACAGTGCAAAATACAGGATTATTGTAAGCCCCCCCCCCCCCCTCCCGCCCAAAAAACAAAAAACAAACAAAACCAAAAAACAACCCTAGATACGAACTTGGTGTTCATTAAAATGCTGCTTGCCTGTTTCACATTTTCATTTGATCAGTGATCTCTTGGAATCACTGTGCAGTAACACAGTAACAGTAAACCTCTGTCAGTGATGGAGGAAGAACATTCTCTTTATTCTCCCTTTCTTTAGCTTCCATCTCTTTCTCTTCCTGCATTAGAGCCTCCCACTGCATTCCTGCCTCATCCTGTTAATGTTAATAGCTCTGGCTGATGTTTTAATAAATTAGGCTTGATTAAGAAAATCGTCGCCCTTTTGATTCTAATGGGCTCTTAAACAAACTCTGCCATGACAGAATAATCATAAAAAAAAAACATAAGAGAGTGGAGTCTGTTACTGTGTAGTGTGTGTGTGTGTGTGTGTGTATCACTGCCTCTGCGTATGTTTTGGGAAGTAAAATTTGGATTGGAGAGTGTGTGGAAGCACCCAGTGATACCACGTCTTCACTGGAGAAGTGGAAGCCTCGCTGTATGTGTGTGTGTGTGTGTCATGGTTTACGAGCGCTGCTTTCTCTCAGCCATTAAGCTCCTTCCTCCGGTCTCTCCCTGTGGTGGTGTAATGACCTGCAATCAGCTCTGAGTGTATCTCCATTAAAAGGCCTTTTCGTTCCACCCTACACTGACGAGAAGTGCTCAGTTAGAGAAATTAAAACACGCAGGCTCCATTGCTTCTCTAGTTATTACAGATCTATAGTTTCTCTTACCACTACCTCCTACGATGACAGTTATGGTATTTAGTTTCTTTTGCAGCTCCACACTGAAAACTTCTTCTATGGAGATCAAATACATTTATTTCTGCTAGCTTGGTTAGGCTGGTTGTTGCTAACAAGCTACCACTGTCCAGTCCTGCCTCATGTTTTCCTGTGCACAGGGCAGCCAGCTCACTGTGAGTGTCACTCACAGCAGCTGACAGTAGCCTCTGTTCTGCTTTGTGTTGTTTGCTTTTTTCTGCTACAAATTCTGGATGTAGTTATTAATTATTATTAATCTTCGGCTCTCTTCCACAATGCATCTTTAGTCCTGTCAGACTCCCCTCACCCCAACCAGTCATGACAGATGGCTGACCCTTCCTGAGCCTGGTTCTTCCTGTTAAAGGGGAGTTTTTCATTCCCACTGTTGCCAATTGCTTCTCCTTAGCAGGTCATCTAGTTGTTGGAGTTTTCTTTGTATTGTTGTATGGTCTTTATCCTCCAATATGTTGTTGTGATTGGGTGCTATATAATTAAAACTGAACTGAGTTGGTCCTCTAGGTTGCAGCAACTCTCTAGAGTGAACATGCCCAGCCTGCAATAATGGAAAAATGTAACTTTCAAAAGAATAGACTAACATATAGCACATAGAACAGGACATTGTTATTTTAAAACATTGTCATTATCTTACTTTTGAAAATATTATTTCAAATCTTAACTCTCCAAGTGTTTTTTTAAGTAGTCCAAGGGGATGCAGTGTTTCATTAGTACAAGAAAATAAAGAAGAAATACTAAAGAGCAATAATAAAACTGTCAAACTTCATTTTACCGTGTACAGATGTATATAGATGTGTTTAAGTGGTAGTTTTTTTGTGTGTGCACATAAAAACAAAGAAGTGAGAGAAGATTGAAAAAAAAAAAAAAAAAGAAAAACAAATCACTGAATTAGCATTAGTGTTATGTTTACTTAACAAGAAAAACTGTCTTTAGCATTCACATTACCCTGATGCCTTTGATGCCAAGACCTATTTATACAGTGTTCAGTAATACAACACCCCCCCCCCCCCCCCCCCCCCTGCACTGTAAAATAAAGATACAGCATCCTCCCATGGTTTGGGCTGCAGCCTTGGATTCGAGCTGCATTGCACTTGTTCGGTCTTTTGCAGTTAGCTTCTTGACCTCTTCTCCAGTGTGGTTTACTCGACGAGTTTCAAACAATTTGTAAACAATACATTAAATATTAATTCCAAGGGAGGCCACACTCCTGCTGGTAGATCCTACTACTCTTCAGAAAGAACAGTGCTTATTTGAAGTGAAGTGTTGTCCTTTCACAAATGAGAACGTCTAAATAGAGGCTAATATGTTTCACTCGCTGCATGTTACACTAATCCTGTTGTTCAAATGCAGGATCCCCCACCATTTCTTATTAGCAATGTACACGGGCATCCCCCACAAATTAATGACAGCTATTTATGAGAAATGCTAGCTAATAATTTAATGCTTGTGAGCAGCAACCAGACTGATTACAATATAATTATAACATTACTCCTATGTAGCTGAAGCTGTAGAGGCTGACAGAGAATTCAAAGAGTGAGAAAACTTTTACTTTCATATCTTCATCCACCATATGCACTTCTTACTTCATAGAGTATGTGCATGTGCCATGTTTACACTGTATGTATGTGATAGTGACAAACCTGAAAGAGTCGACTCTTCGTGTATCAAGGACTAAGAGTGAACTGTATCATGTGACTGATACAGTCAACTAAAGCAGCATTTTAAAGAGGTGCTCTGAAAGTCCCAGTTGATCCTTCCCATTTATATGTAGCCCGTTCATATTCAATAAGACACACAAATACATTTCAACCTTTGGGCAATTGTAAGGTTGCACACCTCTTCATCAGGAGGTAAGCAGTGTGGATATGCCATCTGTACAAAAAGCTTCAGTAAATCAAAATAAAAGCTGCACTGTAGTCTTTAAAAATAGTGGCTGTGGCTCAGCGGGTAGAACAGGTCATCTACTAGTTGGAAGGTTGTTGGTTTGATCACTGTCTGCGCCAGTCTGCATACTGCATTGTCCTTGGGCAAGATACACACCTTGAGTTACTCCTGATGCATTCATGAGAGTGTGAATATCAGGTAGAGAGCATTGGAAAGAAGTCACTGTACGAATGATGTTTCTTAAGTTGAAAAGTGCAAATTTATTTATATGAAAAAAGAAGGACCTTTGGATAATATAGAGAAAACTCCAACAATTAGATGACCCCTTTGAGCAAGCACTTGGCAACAGTAGGAAGGAAAAACTCCCTTTTAACAGGAAGAAATCTCCAGCAGACCTAGGCTCAGGGAGAGGCAGATGGCTGGGGTGAGAGGAAGGAGACCGGACCAATCCATTAAAATTTGAAGAATCTAAAATTTCTAAACCATACCGTAAAATATCACAAATTTAGATGCATGCAGTTCTGGCAATATATTAATTTGATTTTAACACTCCTTTTAACACTCCACACAGCTTAATTGCAATCCATCTCTACTTCTCTTTTCTTACTTATTCAATTTTGATTCACAGTGAGCTGTCACAGGTTACATCCTGGACAGGACCGTACATCCAGTCCATTGCAGGCCTAACTTAATTTAACAATACAGTGAAATCAGTGAATTCAGTGAAAAGCTGTACACTGGAGTCAAATATTTATCTAAATGAGACCTTGGTGTCACAGATGAGCAGAGTTCACTGAGAATGATTCTCAGTATGCCCCTTTGTTGAGGCATAACATTTCAGTTTACACACTTGCAAAGTAACCTCTAAACAAAATGCACAAAATAATTTTCTCTAAAATAAAATCAGCCTTTGAAACAATGTTTAGAATCTTGTACCACTGTGAATACAACTGATGGCAATAGTGAACAATGTTCACAGCAGAAAAAGCATCAAATCATCCAGAGAAGCCACTCTGGCAGTGTAATCTACTTCCCTGCTCTCTGCGTGTTAATGCCTGGTATGTTATACATCACAGCATTGTTCTGTTATTGAAAACATGGAAAATCACTTTAATGGCGCTTCTTATCAGCCAAATGTTTTGTCAGTTATGACAAAGTTTGGAGGAAAATGTTGCCAACGAACGATAGCTTAACGCCATATCAGTTGCCAAGTGAAGACTAGAATGGGGCTATGACTGTGTGGGAATTTTCTTTGTCACTGCTCAGTGGACGCTTCGGGTTTTCAGGTCTGAGAGGAATGAATGGTGATGTGAGTGAGAGTACCTGATTAAATAAAGGATAAAAAATGACTCCCACTCTCCTTGATCACCCACGTCGTCTGTCTTGTTTGTTTTTCCTGCGTGCTGTCATTCTTTCTATTTTGTCACCCTGTCACTTCCTTTGTGTTGCTCTTTGGAATGTTGCTATTGTGCATATGGCTGTGCATGTTTCTAACTACATATTTATTTGTGTTCATAACCCCGTATCTACATGTAAGAATAGGCGGATCTAAATCTGCATACGTGTGCACTTCAGTCTATTTGTTACTGATTTCAGACATTGGACTGAAGTAGGGAATGATTTACAGGGCAATGCTGTCATGTACACATATTGTTTAGAATCACCTGCATGCAACTGCATTACACTTTGAACACAAAGACACCTCTGTGTAGTATATGCTACACAGCGTAATGATTTCATCTTTTTTAGGTTTAGTCTTTCATTAAAACAGCTAACTACTGCAAAATGTGTAAGAAGACAAAAGAATGAAACGTGTCAGAGTGTCAGAAGTCAGATAACTCAGTAGGTACTTCTCTGTGTTCGTGTTCCATAGCTGAATGATTGTGAGATGCTTCCTTTGGTTCCTTCAAGACGTGGGACCCATGGATATCCATGCAGCCAGGCAGGATTTGATCCTTGCTGTTATTGACAGTCCTCTCACAGTTTCTTGTGCACTATTTATTCATTCAAAAATAACATTATAATAAATAACATAATAATTTGTGATACTTGGTGTGTGATTTTCATCACACACAAGAACAAAGAAAGTCTTAAAATGTTTCATTTTGTCTGTGATGAAAAGACAATATATGAAAGTTTACCCTTTTGACAAAAACCTTTTGATAAATTATCTTTTTGAGCTGCATTAGTATAATTACTTATCAGTATTTACACAGCTATACTTTCAAAACAGTGTTGTGGTAAAGCGTGTAATAGAAACATGGGTCCACTGTGTAGATGTCACACTTTGCCTCTCCTAAGCGTGAAACAGGCACACATGCTTAAGCTGCAATAAGTTGCAGTAAGTAGGCTGCAGAAACAGCAGAGGGCGATATTTTATTCCAAGACATGAAAATAGTCAAGGGAAATGTACGGAGTCGAAAACGCGACGACGCCACGAAAGGGGAACTACAGGGCGTGGACGGCTGGTGGAAACATCGCAAAGCAGGCTAGGCCCGCCGTTCCACACGGGTCTGTCCTCCAGTACAAGGCCCGTTTGCGCAGACTGAAGGGCAAGGACATCTGGGTCGGCCTGTTGGTCAGCGGCCATAGCCTCAAAGTCTATGCCAACATAAACGGGAGAAACCAGCACGCGGGATAGACAGTCAGCCATGCAGTTGGACTTACCAGCCACGTGCTGAATGTCAGTTGTGAACTCGGAAATGGCTGCCAACTGGCGCTGCTGGTGCCCGCTCCACAGATCAGAGGCCTTGGACATCGCGAATGTCAAAGGTTTATGATCGACGTATGCGGTGAAGCTCCGACCCTCGAGAAAAAAACGAAAATGCCGTGTCGCGAGGTGTAGGGCCAGCAACTCCCTGTCAAAAACGCTATATTTGCGCTCACTGTCCCTAAGCGTGCGACTAAAAAAAGCAAGCGGTTGCCAGACACCGGAGACCCGCTGTTCTAACACTGCGCCCACTGCCACGTCCGACGCGTCGGAGGTCAACGCTATCTCCGCCGATGGAAACGGGTGGGCCAGCAGGGCGGCGTTTGCCAGCACGGTCTTGGCCCCAGAAAATGCCTGGATGTGTTCAGGGAGCCAGTCAATCGGGTCCTTAGCTGTTTTACCCTTCAAGGCAGCATAAAGAGGCTGCAGCAGGTGCACAGCTCTGGGGAGAAAGTGGTTGTAGAAATTGACCATCCCCAAGAACTCCTGCAGCGCTTTAATGGACGCAGGACGTGGAAAAGCCGAAACGGCCCGGAAATGCGGTTGCCCAAGAAATCCAGAACGGGCAAGCCGAACTGGCACTTGGAGGGGTTGACGATCAGGCCGTGTGCCGCCAAGCGCTGGAAAACCTGATGCAGATGTGATGTGTGCTGACTCTCAGAGCAGCTGGCCACCAATATATCGTCAAGGTACACGAAGACGAAAGGCAGCCCGCGCAAAACAGAGTCCATCAACCGCTGAAAAGTCTGGGCGGCGCCTTTCAGGCCGAACAGCATGCGCAAAAATTCAAACAGGCCGAAAGGGGTAATAACGGCAGTTTTGGGGACGTCTTCGGCGCGCACGGGAACCTGGTGATACCCCCCGCACCAAGTCAATTTTAGAAATCGAGGTGCCGGCGAGGTGGGCGGAAAAATCCTGGATGTGGGGAATGGGGCTCTGTGACATTATTCACAGGGACAGCAGAAATCAATATTTTGTTACAAAAAAAGTTTTTGTGGACTGGAACATGTTCTGACTTCAGAGCATGTTGATCAGCTCCTTTTTCTTTTGGCAGCAATAAACATGACAGTTTACTTATTTTAATTTAAGACATGTTTTATTTTAATTAAGTTTAAAACTTTTTTATTTAATGTAAAATTATATTTTGTTTTAATTTACTTTCAAATTCTTCAGTTGCTGAAGGGGCTGCATAGTTTTCATATTGCATAGTTCAGAATAGCTATAATTGTGCCAGATGGTTGCATTCAGTTAAGTTGGACTAGACTATAATACAAACTGTTCAGTTTGTCAACAATAAAACTGACTGAAATGAGAGAAAGACTGAGTGCGAGACTTTGATATTAGATAAAATGAATATTGATAAAGTTTACCTTTATGTACAGAATCTAAATATCGCAAAATATTTTTAAAAATTGCAATAATATCATATCGTGCATTAAGTATTGTGATAATATCGTATCGTGGGATGTATGGTGATTCCCACCTCTAATGTATATACGTGTATTTGTGTGTTTACATTTACAAAGGCCAGAACTCTCCACCAACACCTCCAACTGCTTGCAGCAGATTGGTTGGGAGTTTTTCCTTCTCACTTTCACCAACTGCTTCCTTACAGGGGTTTGTCTGATTATTTGGGTTTTTCTCCCAAATCTTGGTACATATAGTACAGTCTTTACTTTACACTATGAAGCATTTTGAGACAAATGTCACTGCAATTTGGCACTATACAAATAAAACTGAATAGAAGTGATTTGAAAGCAATCTTAGAAATGGCCCCAGCTAGTTTGGAAATTCTACATTATCTGTAAAGCCAACTACAAAACAGGACAAAAATCGGTTGTGCCTGATTACGTGATATCATCATGAACACGTTTTGACCTGAACAGTACTGAGCATCAAGAACAAAATACACTGTTGGAAGTGACAGCTGATCATAATATTCTGTGTAGTGTATCAGAGTTGATCGATGCCACATTTGGGCAACATGCAGTGTAAGAGCAACAAGTTCTGTTATGTGATCTAAATAAAAGGCTAATGTTCCTCCTTGTTTCCATTCAATTCTTAAAATTTATATCACATAAACCTGTCAGACTTGATTGTTTTCTTTTATAATTTAAACCAGTGCAGAAATGTAGCTATACAGAGTAAACTGTCTCTCAGCCCAGGTATGGTGAGACTTCCTAACTCTACAATCTCCTCATCTGACACACTGACCATTTATCAGAGAAAAGAATCGCATAGCCAGAAACCTGTGTAAGAATGTGCGCTAAATGGAAGAAAACAGCCTACAGAACAAACGGCTTCTTGGCTTCAGTTCATACTGGGAAATGTTGTGTTTTTTCACATAATGTGTGATGAGTAGATAAGAAAAGAAACAATGAGCAGAAGTTGTTGCTGATTTCTTCAGTAGTGTCATTCTTGTCCTTTAATGTGGCTTTACATTGAAAAACTGGTATGCAGTCAGATGCTTTCATCTGCATCCTCTCCATCAGTCAGTGCATGTATGCCGATGAGTCTCTTTATGGAAGGGTTTGTGTGTCTAGATGTGTATTTTTGCAACTGCAACCTACCTCTCCTCACGCTGCCATAAACGCTGCTGTCTCTCCACCTCTCTCTCTCTCTTCCTCTCTCTCTGATATACATAGCAATGACCCCTGTCTCAGTCATGCTGGCACCATGCTGTGAATTCCATCTAAGCAGAAAAACAAGTGGAGATTGTTATGCAAATGGCTATGTGGTGGGCCTTGTGCAGGAGGAGAAAAATGGCAATGTTTGTATCCTTATGTGGGTGCTGGGTGGCAGTAAGAGAGGGGGGAAAAGACAAGATACAGAAAGGGAAGTGAAAGAAAGGGGAATGAAAAAGGAGTAGAAGGGAAATGGAGGGGGCAGGAAACATATTAAAGATACAGAAAAGAGACAGGATGGCATGATAAGATGCTCTTTTGAAAGTATGTTTACAGGAATAAACTCTGCCATAGGCAGGTGGTCTATACCTGCAGGATGTGCTTACCATGTAAGTTATTCTCACTGATCAGCCAGGGGTAACTGGGTACACCATGCAAATAAGTCTCTTCTTGCAGGGAGTTTGTATATTTTCATATATCATATTTATGCCCATATTTCTTTAAATGCTAACTCTTTCTTTTTCATCCTGTCAGCATGGTACACACAAACACGTGCAAACCCCACACCCACTCACAGCACGATGCGTTGAGAGGTAATGAAGGGAAATAGCTGGTTAGTTACTGTCTAATTGTCATTGCACTTGATGGGGAATACCTCAACCTGGTGCAGCTTCACTGGCCAGAAAACAATGACTTCACACACACACACACACACACACACACACACACACACACACACACACACACACACACACACACACTTAGAAAAGTGCTGAAGATATGTAGAATGTGTGACCTATATCTCATCAAGTACC
The DNA here is from genome assembly GCF_057382185.1 of Mchenga conophoros. Classification (NCBI taxonomy): domain Eukaryota; kingdom Metazoa; phylum Chordata; class Actinopteri; order Cichliformes; family Cichlidae; genus Mchenga; species Mchenga conophoros. Next base: position 30,028,932 of record NC_140538.1, on the reverse strand, counting down.
TTTTGCTGAAAGTGTAATTGTTGCTGACTGGTTGGTTGGTTGTCGATGGTTGGGTGAACAAATCACTATGCTCTGACACTGGCTACAGATGTTTGCACTGTGTTTTATATTATGGCTAAAATACATTCAAGTTTTACGATTTTGCTCCTTGCGTAGCATAGACAGGATGAGAACACTCATGTTTATCAACATTTGTTATAATATGCAGGGTTAATATGGTTGCTTTTCTGTTGCATTCTAAAAATATATAATAATAATAATATAAATATAATATAATATATAATATAATAATATATAATAATATAAAATAATATAAGAATATAATAATATAAAAATCTATAAATGGTTTGGTTTGGTTTAGGAAGAGGTTGTGGTTTACGTAAAAATACACTCTTGTTGACAAATAGCCAATAGGGCTGATTGTAGATTACTTTACTGAGGTGGGAGTGTCTTCAGGGTGGGAAACACCAAGATCTGATATAAAACAAGATAACTTGTTTTGGGAGGTCTGATCTCTCTTCCACGGAGTCAAATACTGGCGCCCTGCGACAGATACTGGTATATGTCTCAAAAGCATCCTTTGTTTTTTTTATGCTGAGTTTACTGAGATCTGTCACTCCTACCTACTCACATATGGTTATTTGTCTAAAAACACATCACATTTAAATACCCTGTTTTCTCACTTTTCAGTATGTTGTGATGAGAAATATTTTGCTTGGAAAAACTAGCAAGTAAACAGAAATGTAAAAACAAAGTGAAAATAAAAAGGTGGGAAAAACCTCCCACGCAAGGCATAAACTATGGCTGACAAACTTGTGACTTACACCCTTTAATGTGGCCTGTTTCATTCTCTATAAGAGGACTGATATCACTTGGAATCAAGGCATGTGTTGGAAAGACCAACTTGTGCATATATTTGGAAGAATGACTGTGTTTAAGGTTTAAGGATGAAGATGCATTGAACAGAACGGCAATAGAAATATATTCCAACCACAAGACTGACTAGCATCTCATGGTAGAGAGAGAAGACATCTTACAAATCTTGATGAGGTGGCTGTAGCTCAGGAGGTAGAGGGGGTCATCTACTAATCGGAAGGAAGGTGGATCCATCCCTGGCTGCTCCAGTCTTCATGCCAAACATCCTTGGGCAAGATACTAACCACAAATTGCTCTCTGACGCATCCATCTGTGTGAATGTTAGATAGAAAACATTTAATCATAGGAGGGAAAAGTGCTTTGAGTTCTCAGGTAGAGAAGAAAAGCGCTATACAAGAACCAGTCCATTCTCTTTAATAACTGAGGCTCATTGGAAGATAAACTTTCCCTGGACATCACCAATGTCATCTCAGTGAGCCCATCATCTGTTACAAACCAATTACTTGTGAAAGCCAGCAGCAAATTGGTGATTGGTTAAATATTAATAAATCCAAGTTAGCATTTTCACTGCTCTCACGGGTTGTTTTTTTTTAATGGTGATGATAATGATGCCTGAGCTTTTTTTTTGGAATTTCCTCTTTCTGTAAGATGTCAACAACTATAAGGACATAATGAACAACCGTGTTCTCTACAGACCGAGAAAAAGCTGGGGGGAATTTTAAAATCTTGCTCTCCCCATCACCAAACAAAAACAATGTGAAATATTCTGGCAAAAAATAATGAATACCTCTGTTCATAGAATTAAAGAGTGAATGGCGGTGATTATGTGGAGATGATGTGAATTCTCAAATCAAATGTTACCAGAAATGGCAACACAAGCATATCTAAATAATCTAATAGATTTGTTTTATCCATGTGGTAAACAAACATTTATTCAAAAACTAGATGGTGTCCTTGCACTGGCCTTGCAGTTCTTTTTTCATAAGCCTTTTCATTTAATTCTGCCAAATAGGCCAAAATTCCTCAAGAAGGTTAATGTCTATCTAACTCGTCCCTTACCCCTCAGTTGTCAGACGTAGGGTTAAACTGGAGGTTAGAAAGATTAAACTGATTCAATCGTCTCGTCTTACCCTCTGCAAGTAGGTATAAACATAAGGAGTAGAGGTGTTCTTTTTAAAACTATCATTTATCATTCTTTGGTTGCCAAGAACAGACATAAGAAAACAAATGAAATGTACTGCACGCACTTTCGGTATGAATGTCTCTGTTTGATAAAAATGTCTTCCTTGCAGCATTATAGTTGTTACTACTGCAAATTAGTTGCTTATGAACATCATTCTTGGCAGACAGACTTGAAATATGCATGTGTGTGGGTATATCTGTGACCATGTGTGTGCATCTGCTGCACATTACTCACACTCCTTTCTCCAAACCTCTTTTTCTCCTTTTAGTCTTCCTCAAAAAAACTCTGACACACACTGTCTCTTCCACTTTCACTGTCTATGTCGCACAAACAAGCCCCCCCCCCCCCTCCCCCCACCACCACCACCACCACACACACATACACACACACCACCACCCGCCAAAACACACACGTTCTTGTGGAGATGCTTCAGCTTGATCGTTATCCAACAGCATCATCAATTATTAGGTCTGGTTTATGAAACCCCAGTGCAACTCGCCACCAAACACACTGTGTGTATTGCTTTTCATAGTGGACACTGATACTTGAGATTTTTTTTCTTTTTGGTTGCTTTGTCTTGAATGAAGGTTGCATCAGTTTACATCAGCAGCAGACAGTGGCGGGCTGGACCCCCCCCCCCACCACTACCACCATCACCACCACCAAGCTGTGAGGGCAGTTTCAGTGTTCAGATCGTCACTCTACATGTAGTGCTTTTACAGTTCCTTGCTCTAAATGATGAATTAAGTTCAATGAAAACGTACTTTTAACCTCATGTGAGCTCGAGTGAAACCCTGAGGTCCTCGGGTTGCTCCCCGTGAGGGGTGAGTTCAGAGATAGGTGGGTGGTGGGGGGACTGAAGGCGTGTTTCTGTAACACATGATTCGAGGTATTAACCATAAAGGAAAAAAAGCATAACGGAAAAGACCCAACTTTGTCCAATCTGGTCTCACAGAATAGTGTTAAATAGATTAAAGGATAAGATTAAATAGAAAAATTAGAAATGTTACAATATTTCCTGGGCTTCAATCATACAGGCTTGCAGACTGATGGGCACCCATGTGACCAGTAAGGGAAAATGTGGTTGCTGGAAATTGCTTACATTTTCTGTGAAATGGAATGTTGAAGCCCCAGTCACACAGGCCTAGACGCTGACCAGTGAACATCTCAGTTGCTATTATTATACCTAGTGTTACCTAGCCAGTTTGTGGCTGGGGAGGTTGCTTGCTGCCACTATGTGAAATTGGTTGTATAGAGCAGTGTTTCCCAACCTTTTGGAGCCATGGCACATATTTCCCATTAGAAAAATCACACGGCACACCACCAAACAAAAGTGTCACAAAAGCATATTGATCATTTTTTTTCTGCACACCAGGTATAGCAGAATTGGTTCGGTTTGGCCCCAGTATACCTTTTTTGATTTCTTCTGACCATTACTCATGCTAGGTCCTTCATCTGGGTCGGAATTTTCTCCAGGACCCAGGTCAGACTGACAACTCTATTGCTATTATGACAGCATGACTATTACATAATTTCTCCTTCATCTTCTTCTGTTTTACTGGCAATTGACAACCCATTTAATTAGAGCAGGTAGTTGTACTGCCCTCTAGTGGAAGAGAATGTAATTGTTCTGCCCGTCACTCACACCGATCGCACTAATCAGGTGAAACTAAATAATCTTCCACGACACACCTGATCATTTCTCACAGCACACCTATGTGCCGCGGCACAGTAGTTGGAAAACACTGGTATAGGCGTATAGAAAACCTCCTCAAGATTGTTGCAGTTGCTATGTATGGAAAATGCTCACTTGAATTCCTAACTACTCGCTTAGCAGTAGCGAACCTGTGTGAATGTGATACAAACCCAATGTGTTGTTTTCAGTGATAAAGAAAACTCAATTTTCAACTTCCATTCAGTGGTTTGATAGTAATCTGCTGCCGACCATACACTGTAAAAAAGGGCAGTGAAATTGACATAAAAACCATGTAAAACCCCTACAGAAATGTATAGTAAACCTCAAAACACAACTTTCCTGTTTCGATCACAGTGAATTATTGTAAACCTTTAAACAGAATGTTCCTGTTATATTTACAACATGAATGTGTGATTATAATCAAATTTATTGGTTAAAACTACAAATACTGTGAATAAAAACAGTGAAACACCGTAATACTCATAACCAAACAATCATGTTAATTTGACATGCAAATACTGTAAAAATCACAGTTTTAGTCAGTTTTTCTTAAAAACACATGACGTATATGTAAGTCACTTTACAACTGCATGGATGTACTGGGCCTACTTTTAACATGATTCATGAAATGATGCAAAGTCATGGATTGGACTAATAAAAATGTTTTCACAGAAGATGTCATTGTGAACCTGAGAGGTTGCCTCTCCATTTATAGGCTATATAAAAATATACAATTAAAATTGTTTACATCATGTTTTTTTCTTAAATCATTTGCAGCCTATTGTAGGGTAACCAATAAGAAATTATTATTTAACGACTAAGTAATGCTTCTGTCATAATGCTTGTATTCTTTATGTTTCTTTTAATTGCAATGTGATACTTAGACTAGAATACTTTTTTGGGTTAGGTCAGCAATGTCTCATTATTAAAGGCTAAACAAACTTACAGTGCCTCCCATAGGATCTCTATGGTGCCTCATCTCCACAGAGCTGTAAGCTACTTCAGGCCACTCACAGTTGCACTGAGCGCGCCTAATTTTGAATGTGCATCTGAAGCTCGTCTCTGATTGGATAATGACGTGAGGGCGGGAGGAGAAGAGCGCCTAGTTCACGACTATAGCTAACGAGCCAGCACGAGAGAGAAGACGGGAGAAGAAAACATCGAACTTTCAGCAACTACGTTGTTTGGACAAATTACAAACATACGATTTCAAGTGTTTTTTGAGGATCTGTGTTTGTTCGTCAGAAAGTCTGCACGGTAAGTTCAATATCTTGGCGACGTTTTTTCGAGATAAAAGCACCAGTTGATATTTAGACCAAGGCTCATAACCTAGCGCTAGCATGCTAGTTCAGCTGAAAAGCACAGGCAAACTTTAGAAATACTAAAAATGATCATCTGCGTCTTTTGTAAAAAGGTATTGGTCACATTAAGAGGCTATGTAGTACATTGCAGAGTGCATAAGAATGAGCCTTGTTGTATTTTTAAATGTGTTGGCGCCAATTGCAGCCAAACATTCACCACGTACTCTGCTTTCAAGGGGCATTTTTATCGTGTGCACAATGCACCTGCACTTCAAGCTACTCCTAAAGCTCTTGTTGCAGATTTAAAATGTGCAGTTTCATTATGTGCCCGCCATTTTCAAACAGTGAAAGAGCTAGTGTCTCACTTAAATGATCATATTGCAGGGGGCAGGTCTGTGTCATGTCCAGTAAGTGGTTGTAAGCATATGTTTACAAAAAAGTCATCATTTACTTCTCACATGTGTAGGAAGCATAAAGCTTGTTCCCCAGATGGTATTGATGACATGTACAAGGAATCTCGTCCTCAGCCCCCAAATGACAGTACAGAATATTCAGAAAACACACATGAAACCATGGCATCTGCTAGTTCAGCCAGTGATATGCCAGAGAAGGATAGTCATTCTTATCTCAGAAACATGTGTCTCTTTTACCTTAAACAGCTACTCAGCTACTTTGAAGAGAAGGAGGAGTCCATGCTTCTCTGTGTTGAAGATACATGTCTGGCAGATGAGGTACAACTGGAGCAAGTGCCTCTGACACCCACTATTATCATGTGTGGTAAGTCTGTTTCATAGCTCTCTCTCTCTCTTTTTTTTTTAAGTGCATTTTTTATAGAATGTCATGTGACTGCCGTGTTTATTGATATAACCTGTTAAATAATTTCTTCACAGGACAGTCCTGCTATTCCTCAAGAAGATACATGCTGAGTGTTGATCGGCACCTCGTCAGCACAAACATATCCTCCTTCATTTCTGCACTGTGCCTCATGTTCGGGAGCTACTACAATTTCAACATCCATTATCCATCTGAGCTGGCTTCCCCTTTAGAGTTTCTTCAGAGGTGAACAAATATGGCTTTGTTATTTCTTATAACTGAGACTCTGGGATCTGGAGTCTGGCTTTGATGTGGTTCGAGTCCAGGTCTGGCTCTGAGTCTCGGTCGGCTTTGGAGCCGGTTTCAGTTGTTTTTTCTGTTTTTTGTTGTTGTTTTTTTGTTTGTTTGGTTTTTTTAAATACATTAACAGTCTGAATCTGGGTCCAAGCCTGGCCGAGACTCAGGGCTAGACCAAGCGTCAACTGACGTCTGACTACCTATAACCTTTGCTTTGGATTTTAACAATGCTAAAGTGTGACATATCACTGCAGAAGACACTCGTGAAGGGTGCCAATACTTTTGACCATGCATTGTTCACTTCCCCACAGCATTTTGGTTATACTTTGTCTTGAACGTGGTCATGGCCATGACTGTATATATATGTATATACTTAATTTTTACTTACTTTGTATGTGTATTTTAACTGATCAATTATAAAAATGCTTAATAAACTTTTATATGATTGTTATTCTACAGGTGTTTCTTCTCCATAAACCCAGAAAAAGGAACCAAAGTAGAGAACAAAAACTCAAAGCGTCGTCTCAGTGTGAACCCTCGAGTCCTCATCCTGATTTAGGATCTCGCCGACCACGAGTGGCGCTAAGCCTAAATCTTGACTCTCTGTGGACTGTTAGTTTTACTTTGTTAATTTTGTTCCACAATGTGTACTGGAACCTTTTACTGGTCGAATGCATGAAGCCAATTCATGAAGATGTTCTTTCTTTGTAGGAATGTTCTTTATTTACATAAGAAAAGAAAAAAAACAACATGCTGCTACTGCAGTGTTTCTAGACCACATGTGTAGGTTTGTTTCACCACGTGGTTTTGCTGATGTTTTCTGACCAGGGCCATGGTTGTGGTGACAGCAGGGTGCGTGTTGCGTTGCACGGTGATTATGATCATTTTTGGCACAATATGTGTTTTTTGTTTTAAAGTCTTAACAGGTTATTTAACTTTTTCTGGTGGAGGGTCTAACAAATGCTTGTTTCATGAACATGGTTCTTGCTTTGCAGGAATGTTCCACAGCTTTTATAGCCTATATTTTGATTGAATTGTGTAGTTGCTGTGTGCCTTGCATATTGTGTTAGTTGGAAAAATGGATCCATTTGCTGTCATTTTGCTAATGTGGCTGCAAAATAAATTTCCCAAAAGTGATATTTTCCTCTCTTGTGTTTTCTCATGTGTATTTTTGCATGTTTGGGTGTAGGCGTAGCAGTAAGAAATTTGCTGGGTTATGGTTAAAATTTTACATTAAAACATATAATATTCAGCATAGATTTTATGTATAATTTACAGAGCAGCTCCATTTAATATGCACAGTTTCACCGTAGTTCTACCATTTTAAATTAGTTCTTTGTACGATATTTCCCTGTTAATTTTGCAGTTTATGGATCCACAAAAAGCATTTATTACTTGTAAAAGATACAGGAAATAGTGTATTTATATATCACATCTATGTGTGAAATTAACTTCTTTTTCCTGTAGATGTAACAGTTTTAATCTGAGATTCATTCACTGTAAATCAATTTACAAGTTGCATCTGTAAAGCGTTTTTACAGGAAGTCCCTGGTAACCCCAGCTGCCAGGGTTTTCCTGTAAAAACAGCACGTTTTTTTTTTACAGTGTAGTAACCACAAGGAGGCTTTTGGTGCAGCACCCTCATTGCATTAGATTTTACTCTCTGATGTATCCATTGGAGTTTAAATGAAATCGGCATCTTTACAAAGCTTGTCAGCAGATGTAAGCAAGAAAAGCTCTAAAATCTGGTATATGCTGCACTGACACTAAGCTTCATGACACACTGTGGACCAGCCAGCACCAGCATATGACATGAAATCTCAAGTCATCACAATCAAATTTTAAACAATTACCTGGATTCTGTGCTCCTCTGATTTGGAGTCTAAGAAGTGGATTTGCAAATTACATGTCACAAATTTATTTGATCTAAAACAAAAAAAAAAAACGTGCTGTTCTTTATCTCCTTAACTCGGGTAAGAAGTTCCTGATAATGTCTCTGGTTGAGAAAAGGCTTAAAATTACAAATGCATCCTGAAAACGAATAAATTCAGAGTTATAACCCATAATGATCACTCATAATGATCAATGAAAACTGGAAATATTTTGGGTGAAATGTATATCAAAATACAAATATAAATAATATATAAATGGATATAAAAATAATTATACAGGGAGTGCAGAATTATTAGGCAAGTTGTATTTTTGAGGAATAATTTTATTATTGAACAACAACCATGTTCTCAATGAACCCAAAAAACTCATTAATATCAAAGCTGAATGTTTTTGGAAGTAGTTTTTAGTTTGAGCTATTTTAGGGGGATATCTGTGTGTGCAGGTGACTATTACTGTGCATAATTATTAGGCAACTTAACAAAAAACAAATATATACCCATTTCAATTACTTATTTTTACCAGTGAAACCAATATAACATCTCCACATTCACAAATATACATTTCTGACATTCAAAAACAAAACAAAAACAAATCAGCGACCAATATAGCCACCTTTCTTTGCAAGGACACTCAAAAGCCTGCCATCCATGGATTCTGTCAGTGTTTTGATCTGTTCACCATCAACATTGCGTGCAGCAGCAACCACAGCCTCCCAGACACTGTTCAGAGAGGTGTACTGTTTTCCCTCCTTGTAAATCTCACATTTGATGATGGACCACAGGTTCTCAATGGGGTTCAGATCAGGTGAACAAGGAGGCCATGTCATTAGTTTTTCTTCTTTTATACCCTTTCTTGCCAGCCACGCTGTGGAGTACTTGGACGCGTGTGATGGAGCATTGTCCTGCATGAAAATCATGTTTTTCTTGAAGGATGCAGACTTCTTCCTGTACCACTGCTTGAAGAAGGTGTCTTCCAGAAACTGGCAGTAGGACTGGGAGTTGAGCTTGACTCCATCCTCAACCCGAAAAGGCCCCACAAGCTCATCTTTGATGATACCAGCCCAAACCAGTACTCCACCTCCACCTTGCTGGCGTCTGAGTCGGACTGGAGCTCTCTGCCCTTTACCAATCCAGCCACGGGCCCATCCATCTGGCCCATCAAGACTCACTCTCATTTCATCAGTCCATAAAACCTTAGAAAAACCAGTCTTGAGATATTTCTTGGCCCAGTCTTGACGTTTCAGCTTGTGTGTCTTGTTCAGTGGTGGTTGTCTTTCAGCCTTTCTTACCTTGGCCATGTCTCTGAGTATTGCACACCTTGTGCTTTTGGGCACTCCAGTGATGTTGCAGCTCTGAAATATGGCCAAACTGGTGGCAAGTGGCATCTTGGCAGCTGCACGCTTGACTTTTCTCAGTTCATGGGCAGTTATTTGGCGCCTTGGTTTTTCCACACGCTTCTTGCGACCCTGTTGACTATTTTGAATGAAACGCTTGATTGTTCGATGATCACGCTTCAGAAGCTTTGCGATTTTGAGACTGCTGCATCCCTCTGCAAGATATCTCACTATTTTTGACTTTTCTGAGCCTGTCAAGTCCTTCTTTTGACCCATTTTGCCAAAGGAAAGGACGTTGCCTAATAATTATGCACACCTGATATAGGGTGTTGATGTCATTAGACCACACCCCTTCTCATTACAGAGATGCACGTCACCTAATATGCTTAATTGGTAGTAGGCTTTCGAGCCTATACAGCTTGGAGTAAGACAACATGCATGAAGAGGATGATGTGGACAAAATACTCATTTGCCTAATAATTCTGCACTCCCTGTATGTAATCGTTACAAGAATTTATTGAGAAAAAGCAAAATACATTGGAGCAGGAAAGGGTTGAAAAGAAGAGAAAGGTGGTTATGCTTTTGCCAGGAAAAAATGTTGTGGAAGTAAATCAGAAGAACTCTTTATTAACCCATCATAGCATTTTTTTTCTGTAACTGTGGCCAAGAAAGGCAGATTTATTTATGTGGCCCATTTCCAACACAGATGAGTAATATTATAAGTAATATTCAAAAATAAATGAACAAAAAAAGACTAAAATCTGCCCAGAATGAATATGCTGTGGAAAAACTCCTCCCCAGGTTGGTCCAACCTACACTCCAAGCCTACTCAAGCAGTAATAGCATGACCTTGGTACGGTGAGGGAATCCAGTGTCTCTGTTATTCTGTTCTATTTTGCTGGCGTGTTTTGGTTCCGGGTGTCCCCTTAGGAGGAAAGTAAGTCAGGGACCACCTTCATCCACTCGTTAACACAACTATTTAAACAGCCAAGCACATGCAAACAACTGATTGTGTTATGTTCTCTCTTATAACTTAACTTGTAAAGTAACAACACCTTTTGGTTGTTAGTAACTTACTTTATTAACCATGTTGTGGAAAAGGCACAGGCATATCAATGCGCACATATGCCACACTTGGTGTTCTCTACTTTACACAGAAAGTAGTACCACAAAAATATAAACTGATTTTACTAAATGCATACAGTGGGGCAAAAAATATTTAGTCAGCCACTGATTGTGCAAGTTCCTCCACTTAAAATGATGACAGAGGTCAGTAATTTGCACCAGAGGTACACTTCAACTGTGAGAGACAGAATGTGAAAAAAAAATCCATGAATTCACATGGTAGGATTTGTAAAGAATTTATTCGTAAATCAGGGTGGAAAATAAGTATTTGGTCACCTCAAACAAGGAAAATCTCTGGCTCTCACAGACCTGTAACGTCTTCTGTAAGAAGCTTTTCTGTCCCCCACTCGTTACCTGTATGAATGGCACCTGTTTGAACTCATCATCTGTATAAAAGACACCTGTCCACAGTCTCAAACAGTCAGACTCCAAACTCCGCCATGGCCAAGACCAAAGAGCTTTCGAAGGACACCAGGAAAAGTATTGTAGACCTGCACCAGACTGGGAAGAGTGAATCTACAATAGGCAAGCAGCTTGGTGTGAAAAAAATCAACTGTGGGAGCAATCATCAGAAAATGGAAGACATACAAGACCACTGATAATCTCCCTCGATCTGGGGCTCCACGCAAGATCTCATCCCGTGGGGTCAAAATGATCATGAGAACGGTGAGCAAAGATCCCAGAACCACACGGGGGGACCTGGTGAATGACCTGTAGAGAGCTGGGACCAAAGTAACAAAGGTCACCATCAGTAACACACTACAACGGCAGGGAATCAAATCCCGCAGTGCCAGACGTGTTCCGCTGCTGAAGCCAGTGCATGTCCAGGCCCGTCTGAAGTTTGCCAGAGAGCACATGGATGATACAGCAGAGGATTGGGAGAATGTCATGTGGTCAGATGAAACCAAAGTAGAACTTTTTGGTATAAACTCAACTCGTCGTGTTTGGAGGAAGAAGAATACTGAGTTGCATCCCAAGAACACCATACCTACTGTGAAGCATGGGGGTGGAAACATCATGCTATGGGGCTGTTTTTCTGCCAAGGGGACAGGACGACTGATCCGTGTTAAGGACAGAATGAATGGGGCCATGTATCGTGAGATTTTGAGCCAAAACCTCCTTCCATCAGTGAGAACTTTGAAGATGAAACGAGGCTGGGTCTTCCAACATGACAATGATCCAAAACACACCGCCCGGGCAACAAAGGAGTGGCTCCGTAAGAAGCATTTGAAAGTCCTGGAGTGGCCTAGCCAGTCTCCAGACCTCAACCCCATAGAAAATCTGTGGCGGGAGTTGAAAGTCCGTGTTGCTCGGCGACAGCCCCAAAACATCACTGCTCTCGAGAAGATCTGCATGGAGGAATGGGCCAAAATACCAGCTACTGTGTGTGCAAACCTGGTAAAGACCTATGGTAAACGTTTGACCTCTGTTATTGCCAACAAAGGTTATGTTACAAAGTATTGAGTTGTATTTTTGTTATTGACCAAATACTTATTTTCCACCCTGATTTACGAATAAATTCTTTACAAATCCTACCATGTGGATTCATGGATTTTTTTTCACATTCTGTCTCTCACAGTTGAAGTGTACCTCTGGTGCAAATTACTGACCTCTGTCATCATTTTAGGTGGGGGAACTTGCACAATCGGTGGCTGACTAAATACTTTTTTGCCCCACTGTAACAGATTTCTTTAAAGAATGGTCAAAAATACCTGTTAAAGTACAACCTGAGCTTCAGAATGAGCGGTAGTTCTCTCTTTGATTTCTCCAGTGCCTTCAACACTATTCTTACCTCGGTTCTAAAGGACAAGCTGGTGAACTCTGGAGTGGACCATCACCTCACTACCTGGATCCTGGACTACCTCACCGACCGACCACAGTATGTGAGGACTCAGGGCTGTGTGTCGGACAGGGTCGTCTGCAGTACGGGGGCCCCACAGGGAACGGTTCTGGCTCCGTTCCTCTTCACCATCTACACTGCAGACTTCTCCCACAATTCCACCCAGTGCTTCCTGCAGAAGTTCTCTGATGACTCTGCAATAGTCGGCCTCATCACTGATGGGGACGACAAGGAGTACAGAGGTCTGACCCAAGACTTTGTGGACTGGTGCCAGCTGAACTACCTCCAGATCAACGCCAGTAAAACCAAGGAACTGGTGGTAGACTTCCGCAGGCACAAGCATTCTCCACTGCAACCACTGAACATCCAAGGTATGGACATTGAGGCTGTGGACAGCTACAGGTACCTTGGTGTTCATCTGAACAATAGACTGGACTGGACTCATAACTCAGACGCCCTCTACAGGAAAGGGCAGAGCAGGCTGTACCTGCTGCGGAGACTCAGGTCGTTTGGAGTGGAGGGCCCACTCCTGAAGACCTTCTATGACTCTGTTGTGGCTTCTGCTATCTTTTATGGCGTGGTCTGCTGGGGCGGCAGCATCTCTACTGGGGACAGGAAGAGACTGAACAGGGTGATCCGAAGGGCCAGCTCTGTTCTAGGATGCCCTCTGGACCCAGTGGAGGTGGTGAGTGACAGGAGAACGGCGGCTAAGCTGTCATCCCTGATGGACAACATCTCCCACCCCATGCAGCAGACTGTGACAGCACTGAGCAGCTCCTTCAGTGGGAGACTGCGGCACCCACGGTGTGGGACGGAGAGATTTCGCAGGTCTTTCCTCCCCACTGCTGTCAGACTCCATAATAAAGACCTTAACTGATCAAGCACACACATCCATACATATGCAATAATACTAAGTGCAATAATCCTTTCTGTCATCGTTGTATTTTTACTCAGTTGTATATAGTATTTGTATTTGTATTCTATTTTTATCTTATTGTATATTTATTTTATTTTATTCTACTGTATATAGTATTTTATTTTATTCTATTCTGTACAGTTGTGTACTGTATTTATTCTTATTGTATTCTAATTTTTGCCTCATAACTTTTGCACTGTCCACTTCCTGCTGTGACAAAACAAATTTCCCACGTGTGGGACTAATAAAGGTTATCTTATCTTATCTTATCTTAACTGAAAATGCTTTGCTGATCTCAGAGTTCAGAAGAGAATGACAAGACTACTTCAAGCTGATAGGAAGGCATTAGTAACTCAAAGGTATGCAGAAGAACAGCTCTGAATGCACAACACAGGCAACCTTGAAGCAGATGAGCTACAGCAGAAGACGTCCTAACCAGACACGACTCCTGGCAGCGGGAAACTGAGGCTACAATTTGCACCAAAGTTAGAAAGTAGAAGACGATGAAAACCAGTGGAGATTTCTTCTGCCACATTTGAACGGTAGCGTCAGAATTTGGTGAATCCAGCATTGTACCACGGGGGACCTTATCATTGTCTCAGTGTACTGATCTTCTGATCAAGCACATCCCTTTCGTTACAATGATGCACTTCAGCTCTTCCTACAAACCCAAATTCACTCCCTGTGTAGTTCAACTCATGCTAAGATGAAACAGCCATTGGTCAGCAAGGTCTAGGAATAAATTCATAAACGCTTTCCTTGGTGAACCTGAGGAAGGATCATCCCATCAACAGTTACTTTTGTTTCCCTGCAAGCGAGATTTTCTCTCACTTGTTCTCTTGTTGGTGGTCAGCGGGCACTGGCTCTCTATTGTCCTCCCCCTGAGTATCACATAAATCTTCGAAGGCACACAAGCCTACTGTGACCTAGGCCTCTTCACCTAGATGCCTAATGAGACAGGCACCCCGGTGTGGGCCGAACTCAACACCATCAACCTCACTTGTATTTTCCCATTTATTTATTTCTTTATCATTTGAATCATGTTCAATATTTAAGAATATCCTTGTACAAAAATTAATGCATCATGTTTTTTTAGGTCAGTTAAAAACCATGCTAAATATTCAAGCATAAAAAACTGAAATTCATAATACTGCTGAAAGAACATTCTTCCAGAGACTTGCATGAAGATCTGGTCATAAATAGTAGCCCAACCGTAGTAAGAGACTGTATGGACTTTAGTTCGTCACCCTCACTTTTGATTGTTGGTAGGAAGGATTAGGGACAGCACATGTCTAGAAAAATAATGAAATGACTTTTAGTTTGGGTTATAGATATTTACAATGATTATTAAAAGTGCTATTATTGCTATAAAAAACATTGACAGTAACATTATTATTAATTGTAATACTAACAAAAGTGGTAAGACTGATTGTAAATGTAATGATGTGGGGATAGCAGACACCAAATCTTAGCAGTCAGTGGAGACAAAGCTGAATAAAACATTTCTGTCTGACAGTGTAATGAACACAGTGGCTTGTGGGGACTGTAAAAAAAAGTTCTATTTTCATTTTCAACCTCCATCAAATTCTCATCATAATTATGTCAATATCCCTCCAAATGCAAACACTTCCAATCCTGACAGAAAGTAATATGGTGAAAGGCCATTAAAAATGAACCCCCCCCCCCCCCCCCAACACACACACACGCATATGCACAGCAATCACCTCCTAACTTGCCCCCGCCCTCCACCCAATAAAACTTTTGGCAGGCCTGAGCTGTTGTAATTGGCAGCCAGCTTGCCGTGCCGATAGACTCCCCTCAGTCCTACGGGTCAAGAGTAATTTACTGAGCTGCTAAACGCCACTAGTTTCTCTCCCTTTCTCTCTTTCTACCCAGTCCAATCTCCCTTACCCTCAGCCCCCCCCCCCCCCCCCCCCTCATCCCAGCATCCATATTGGAATTCCCATCCAGGCTGTATTACAAGCCGAGATGATGGCTTAATCCCTTGTTAATTAGGGACAACATCTCCAGCAGCTGAGGCTAAAGCGGAGAGTGGCAGAGGCTCCAGAGACATGAGGGCTCTGGCCGAGCTTGTGGCCCAGTCAGGAAAACCTGGCTCATGCTCAAAGAGCTGGCGAGGGACGGGGGTTAGGAGAAGGGGGGGGCTTGGATGTTACGCTGGATGAGGATTGAAAAGGGCTCCTGTCTAATCCTCACTGATGGCTCTTCTAGGCTAATGGAGTCTGGACAACTGGCCAACCGGATGCTGCTGCTGGCGCTGCGCTTGCCCACTCCACTCCACTTCAGTGGGTCAGGTGCATTGTGGTTTCACTGAGAATCTAGTTAGAAGGCTCCATTATTCATTTGGCTGATGAGCACCAAACAAAATGCCTTTTTCTTGGGATTTGTTTGGCCATACTCAGATTGCCAGGTTTTCCAGTTTTTTTTTTGTGTGTGTGTGTTTTTGTGTGCACCTTCCCTTGTGGCCACTTGAGATTGCTCCAAAAGTGAGTCAGCCCCCTTAAACAACCATATTAAATTGAAAAACTTAACTTATTTTTAGCCTGGTACAAAAAAAATGTCTCAGGTCGTTGTTTCCACCTTCATTACAATAGTGTGATGGCTGGGTTGGGTAAGGTTGTGATTGTTTTGATTGACATGTATGTTAGGTAGATAGGTCTCACAAGTAGATTTAGCCATATTTGGGCCATTTTGGGCCAATTTAATTGAAATATCAAAAAAATTATTTGATCTATCTATGCCTGTGCGTGTGCTAACTTAGCTTGCTAACCAGTATTGACTCAGCTAATAACTTACCTGTAATCCAAATATAGTAACTTCTGACTCCAAACCTACCTTGTGCTAAAGTTTAAAGTTAGGAACATGGTCTGCTGTCTGTTCTTATCTATATTACAACCAGAGTTACAAAACTGGACCTAATTACTGTGTTTGAGCTGTTGGTGTCTTTTGGAGGCCTTGTTTTTTTTGTTTTTTTTTTTTAGTTATTTGACTGAAAATATGTCTTGCTAGGTGTGAGAACCAGAGATGCACTGTAAACCCGAACAAGTTGACTGAACTTAAAACTTTTGTGGAAACTGATTACCTCAAAAGATTTAAGTACAAAAACTCATATCTTCTAAGTATGGGGTACTCAAAATTTGTATTTATTGTTAACCTAAAAATTTTAAATTATATTTTATATTTTATTAATTGAGCTTTACTCAAAGACTGTATACTTTAATTTCAATATTTTTGTGTTTCTTGTAGTTTATTATTTTGATGCAACACAATGCAATTATATTACAACCTAAACTCAAATTATCTGATTATTAATTAAAAGATATTTATGTTGTGAGTGTAGACTACTAAAAAAAAAAAAAGTACGGAAATTCAGTTACTTTACATTTTGTTTATTTAACATTTTTTCATGAAAATTTAAAAACATCACAAATGTTTTTATAAAACAACTAACATGGACATCGGCACCATAAAGTGAGCATTATAAATTCTGTGTAGAACATTTATCTTTTTATAAACTCACAAAGGGCGACATCAGTCCTAATTGCATCTTTCTCAAAATACACAAAAATGCAAAACAAAAAGTCAAATACTAATCACTTTTTTTTAAATAGAAATGAAAAACAA
Source organism: Mchenga conophoros (assembly GCF_057382185.1). Classification (NCBI taxonomy): domain Eukaryota; kingdom Metazoa; phylum Chordata; class Actinopteri; order Cichliformes; family Cichlidae; genus Mchenga; species Mchenga conophoros. Next base: position 30,012,014 of record NC_140538.1, on the reverse strand, counting down.
TTTTTTAAAATGGGTACAAAGACGATCAGCTTCCAAATAACCAGATAAGGCAGTCAAGTATAGGAAAATTAGGTAAACTGATGGAGTTAAATCCACCCAAAGCCTATAGTAAACTTAAAGTGCTTAAAGTGCTTCAAACAAAGTGCTCAGTAACAGAGTGCGTGTCCTAACAAACATTGCCTTATATTCCTTAAGAGCATGTAGGCAGGGGTTTCAGGGGTTTGCCGTCATCAAGCCCCATGAAGATATTTTGGACTAAGGCAAATGTGTGAACCAGCTTCCTGGGGTAGTCTAAATGCAGAGCATAGATCAAGCCAAACAATAAAGCAAATGCATTTGCAAATCTGGGAATATCACGCATCACCTAGTCGCCTTTCACCAAAACAGCCATGCTTGAGGAAGTAAAATGGACTGGACTGGGAAGCGCCGTCGGTAACCACTGTGAGAAGGGCAACTGGAGTGTCAATGAGGGTCGACTCATCCAATGCGTCCGCCTGGAATAGACACAGTATCAATGGTAAATGGCCTGTATTTATATAGCGCTTTACTAGTCCCTAAGGACCCCAAAGCGCTTTACATATCCAGTCATCCACCCATTCACACACACATTCACACACTGGTGATGGCAAGCTACATTGTAGCCACAGCCACCCTGGGGCGCACTGACAGAGGCGAGGCTGCCGGACACTGGCACCACCACCAGTAGGCAACGGGTGAAGTGTCTTGCCCAAGGACACAACGACCGAGACTGTCGGAGCCAGGGCTCAAACCGGCAACCTTCTGATTACAAGGCGAACTCCCAACTCTTGAGCCACGATCGCCCCAATTAAATAAGTAAAGTTGGTTTGAGAGAATGTGACAAGCATGACCTGTAATCTAGCAAAACATTCAGCAGTGTAGTGGGTTACTTTGTAACGAGTTAGGGTACTCTACTTTTTTTGAAAAATGTACATTAACGTGTTAGCTTCTTGCATTACATAATTTGTATTTTTATTATTTTTCAAAAAAAAAAAGTAATTTTTTATTTCATGACTTTATCTCAAAAAGAAACTAAATCTTGACTTCAGCCTGGTTTTTGGGCCACCTGCAGCATAGCCATAGTGCTGTGATACGCCTGTGCCCTGCTCCTGACCTGTGTGTGTGTGGGTTTTCTACAGAGAGGGTATTTTGTTTGTACAATTTGGTAGCTGCTAGGGTATTAAATTGTATTTAAAAAAATCCATAGCATTTTATCTTACTGGCAGAATTTAAGTAATGCAAAAATACACTTACATTACATGTCTAAAAGAATTCTGGGTCCTCCTCCCGCAGGTATACAGGAAGGGCACGAAGTACTGCAGTGCGTTTCACGTTGATATCAGGCGCCTCCTAAAAAGGGAAAAGAAAAGTTCATTTAACGCAAAGTTTTCAGGTGTCATTCTTTGGGGAGAATACATGTTTATGAAACTGCATGACATCAGACTCTACTAAATTTTGGAGACTTTTCTTTTAAGATACAACCTTTCTGTCTCTTGTGACAGAGAGTATGTTTCTTAATCATTTGACAAAAACCCTACACAGTATTTTAAAATAGTGTTCTCCAGATCAGAGCTGTGATCTATATAGAACATGGGGTTCAAAGCAAGGAAAAATTGTGTGTTTATCAGTGAAACTTTTAATTTGTGTTAATTTTATCATTATCAATATATGAAATCTTCACCTTAAGGGACTTAATGAATGGTTTCTTCAATAGATCTTTCAACTCACCTGTGTTTACTGTCTCCACCTGAAATTAATTGCAGTCTGAATTTTTTTTTCTTCTGTCTTTTTGTCTTTGGCCTTCAGCCTTGGAAGAAAAAATAAAAATATTGAAAACCTTATCAGCACACTAAATATACAACACCTTGCTATATTTCAATTGTTTTAGATAGAAGTTGCCACTGCTAGCTAAGTCACTTTTGAATGATGCTAATGAGAAGGAAAAAAAAAAAACCTGCCGAACAATGAGGCTGCTGTTGTAAAAACGCCAACTTTCTTGCGTTGGCAAGGGGTCGTTAAAATATCACTAAGACCCTTTCTTTATGTGTGATTCTTCGTAAAACTGTGTTTTAATCGGTTAAAACTGTAAAACTGACGACATAATCTATGTTTGAAAAAGAGCGCGAACAACCGCGAACAACTATTCACCACCTGGGTCTGTGCTTTTTAACACAACAGCGCATTCGAAAACAAGTTATTGGCTGCAACATATTAATATACTTGCTTTTTTACGGAAAAAATAAACATAACGAAGGTTCCGTTTTACTTACAAGTTTCTCCAAATGTGCTCTCCAGTCGCTCGAGAAGGGCAGCCATATTGAACAGAATTTTCTGTCAACGTCGTTCAGGTTAGAGAGAAGACGTCATGACGTCATGACGTCCACATGCGGAGCTCGGAAAAAAACATTTACTCAAAAATCATAATTAAGAAAGCAGTATTTACTCTTAACTTCTAAGCCATGTACAATTATAACTGTTTGAATCGTTAACCGAACAGAAAAGTTTTAAGTTGTTTCAACTTTGTGAGGAATTTTAATTGTTATATCCACAAACTTTATAAGTCAGGTAGACTGTTGGGGTTTACAGTGTGGGCAGTAACGCGTAATCCGATTACTTTTTTCAAGTAACGAGTAAAGTAAGGGATTACTATTGCAAAAAAGGTAATTAGATTACTGTTACGTTCCCGTAAGCACGCTGCATTACTGCCTTACTAAAACCGTGATTTTTTTTGCGAGAGTGTCTCATGACAATGACGTAAGCGAGTGCGACATTCGTGGCAACAGCTGTGTGCAGATCAACAATGGATTATATATCGAGTGCGGGAGAGAGCATGAGCGTGCAGCGTTTAAAGCGTGGAAGTACTGACCTTATTTTGAGTTTGATTCTGTAAAAAGTGACAAAAACATTAGTGTCCGCTGTTGACTGCGTGTGAAGAAAACTTCTTTGTACAGCGAAAACCCGCCTTAACTTCCGAGCAAGCACCGAGTGCGCTACCTGGGGATGGGAAATTCACAGACAAACTTGCGGATTCTTCCACTGACCGCTGCAGCACACCTGCACCAGGGCACACATCCGCCTGCTATACAGGTGAAAATAGAGCAACAGGACTGCTGAGTTATTGATTTTATTTATTTTCTGCTGTGTTTCACTGGCATCTATTTGAAAGACTGAGTGTAAACACAAAAAATATTTTATTTTATGTGCTGGAATGTGCAGAAAATAGGTTTAAATGTTAAATAAATTTCTTCCAGTCAGAGAATGTTCCATATAATTTAATTTTCGCTTGATGCATAAAGTTAAAAGATTACAACTAATAAAACAAGTTTAAAAAAAAAAGAGACTTTTCCATTTGATTACATTTTGTATGATGGATTATGCAGAAAAAGTAGAATTGGGCTGAAAGATCTCTCGCTTTATCACCTATTCAGGTTGTAAATCGTGTTTTTGAAAAGTAACTAAGTAACTAATTACTTTTGAAAATAAGTAATCAGTAAAGTAACGGAATTAGTTTTGGGGGAAGTAATTAGTTACTGATTACTTTTTTCAAGTAACTTGACCAACACTGGTGAGAACATTAAAGTTTGTGCTTTGAAATTGTAGTATTTTGTTGATCTGTGTCTTTGCACCAATTATGGAGCTATCCTATATCCTGAGCTGATAACTCAGCACTTTGCCTGTCCTTGAGAGATGTTTTGGGCTAAAAAAACTCCAACATGAAAGCAGCTAAAATTCTATTTGCACCTTTAGGCTGGTTCTTTTATAAATCTTGCAGGTTAAAAATGTGGCGTTCAGAAGGCATGTAGCAATGTCATGGCTATGTTGGTCTTTTTATATAGCCTGAGATTCACACAGTCAAATTATGGTTACGTATTTTATGGTAGCAAAAAGCAAGTATTGATAGCATAACTCAGTTTTTCATTGTCTCCAGGAATTTAAATGTCCTCTGAAGTCACAGATATGTGACTGGTGTGTGTGTGTGTGTGTGTGTGTGTGTGTGTGTGTGTGTGTGTGTGTTTGTGTGCATTTTTATGAGTATTTGTTCATCACCTCATCTGCTTTTCTTGACAGCTATGGATCATATTTCCCATGGTGTGCACAAAGCCTCAGCACCATTCAGGCAAACAAACAAACAAACTTAATCCCAGTCATAAGCATCTCTACACTATGTTTTCTTGTGTAAAATTGTCTTGTGTAAAACTGTCTGGGGGCGGAATTTGCAGGTAAATGAAGGGAGAAACAGCAGGAGTGGGGGGGTGGGTATGGCTGAGAGTCAGCAGCATGAAAAATGAGGGGTAAAGAGGCAGATGAAAAGTGCATTTTCTTACGTTTCCTTTTCAGGTGGCAACAAAAGCCCATTTATTTGGGCCTGCATTTCCACTGGCAAAGTGTTGGAGTGTACTGTTAGCGGAGTGCATTATAAATACAGCCAGGCTTGCCGCTGTCCCCCCTCCTCCTCTCCCCGGATGGCCCAGGCTCCTGTGGAGCTCCAAACACTAGGTAATTATCCAGCACCACACCGCCTGCTGCTTCACTACCTGTGTGTCCAGCGCCACTAGAGAGAAGGATGGATGGAAGGGGTGGGGGAGAGAGACAGAGAGGGACAGATGGAAATGGAGAAGGATCAAGGCAGAGGGACAGAAAACTGTGTGTCTGTGTGAACGTAGAAGGAGAGAAGGAAAATGTGGAAATGTTTGATGCTTCTTTTTAAAGTATCAAACACAGGATGTGAGTCAACAAATGTACAGTACAGTGGGGAAAAAACACAATGCACATGCAGAGAAAAAACCTATTAGCAGTTATGCTGCCTACTCATGAACTGTTTCAAAAATCATTGCACAAGTTAACGAACACTTGTGCGTCCCATGGAATATTTTGTATTATGTTGACACGATTCTATTACATAATTTCTGCAGGTCTCTCATAGCCACACCTTTTATTAAAGCGTATGCCCAGTTTATGTGAATGCCCTTTTCACACAGAGAGATTTCAAAAGAAAGAACTTGAAGCAAATGTGCAAATCTGTCTGTCTTCCCTCACCACCAGCTGGTCACAGCAGATAGCTGCCTCTCCCCGAGCCTGGATCTACCAGAGCTTTCTTCCTGTTAAAAGTTTTTCCTTCCCACTGTTGCCAAGTGGGGGCTGTCTGATTGTTTTGGTCAGCTATTGTATGTTTTTTACCTTACAAATGGTAAAATGGTAAATGGCCTGTATTTATATAGCGCTTTTACTAGTCCCTAAGGACCCCAAAGCGCTTTACATATCCAGTCATCCACCCATTCACGCACACATTCACACACTGGTGATGGCAGCTACATTGTAGCCACAGCCA